>NC_064638.1:91814238-92474238 GCF_023864345.2 Schistocerca serialis cubense | reverse complement strand
GTTGACCCAGTTGATGGTACAGCTTAAAATTTCTTGAAACTACAAATACTCACCGTGAATGCTCCGTCACTGCATCAGTCATGTATGATAATGAGAGAACGCACCAATAGTATTTTACAAGTTTCTCTCTTATATAGGTATAATCGGTTTTCGAGAACAATTCCCATCTTAATGTGCCCATCTTCACGTCTTTTACAAATTCCGTAGCGTCAGTGACATGTCGTCTCCTGTTATGCTATGTGGGAAGCATTTGTGTGCGAAGGCTACCTTGGTTAAAGATAATGAAAATAGTTCATAAGAAGCCCAAGTCTGCGTTATGCAAGTGGCTTGGCACGCAGGAAAGTCGATGACATATGCTGCCTTTTATGCAACACCGTACTTTTGTGCCAGATGTATTTTTATGAAAAAACACGTTAAGCCTAAAAGCGACCGGTAAAAATTATATTTTATATGTTAGTCACTACTGGTGCTTTATTTCATATTGAAACACATTATGTATTTAATTTTCTTTTCTTTTGAACAAAACTTCGCTAACCAGCACACACTAGCTAAAATTTAAAAAAGCTGGCAGGAAGCAAAGTAGTTATTAACAATTTCAACGCTCTTACGACGATCATTGTTGTGACTGTTTAGCGATTTCATTATTTAGCTCCTTATAGATAGCTGACGCCAAGTCACAACTGTAGAAGGAAGAAAAATCAAGCTTTTGATTTCGCTTCGACGATGAGGTGATTAGAGACGGAGCACAAGCGTGGGTTAGGCAAGGATGGGGAATGAAATCAGCCGTGCCCTTTCACAGTAACCACACCAGAATTCACCGTATTCTGTTTCGTGAAATCACGGAAACTGTGTTGCCGAACGGGCATCTTAGCCGCCGTACTTTCGAATGAAAGTCCAAAATCTTATCACTGCGCCACCTGGCTGGGTTGTTGTGAAATCAATTAATAACTGAGCAACAAGATAAAAACTTAGCAACACGCTTCGCAAAGCCTCTTCAGTGAGGAAACAAATGGTTATTATGAATTTATTCCCGGAAATGTCATTCTACCTTGATACATAGCAATACAATATTCTTTCAATTGTTGTTGTGTATTGCTTCACAGACATCACATACAGTTATTAGCGCTACTACGAGAACAAGCTTAGATGCATGTACGGCGAAGCGAATCGAAATGGAAGTAAACCAGCAAGCATTTAGCGAGAATGTTGCTCCTGAAGACAGCACCATATTAATTCTA
This sequence comes from Schistocerca serialis cubense, assembly GCF_023864345.2. Classification (NCBI taxonomy): domain Eukaryota; kingdom Metazoa; phylum Arthropoda; class Insecta; order Orthoptera; family Acrididae; genus Schistocerca; species Schistocerca serialis. The sequence continues at coordinate 92,473,000 of NC_064638.1, read as the reverse complement.
CAACTTTTGAGTTATTTATGAGTAACTGTGAGAAAGAAACAGATGAACATTGCGCTCACATATCTACCATTGTAGGCATTTGTCGTCAGCCCTCTCCGATGGTGGGCTACTGTTGTTAAGAACTAATATCATCTCTTAGACAACCTTCATCTGAGGGAAACAGCAGATTCAAATAGAAATTTTGGTTTCGTCTTAAAACAATAACAATCTTTTGAGGTTTAGCCCTTTAGATTCGATTCTCCTTGAATAAACAATCGATAACTTCCTTGAAATACACACATAAAAAAAGTTTTGCATTACCTCGGTTCCGAGAGTTCAAGAACCTGTACAGGAAATTGGAACAGAGATCAACTTAAGCATCGTTTCTGCCCTTTTCGTTGCTGGTGAAAACCACACATTGCATGTTGTACCACCAAACAACGAGACCTTCAGAGGTGGTGGCCGAGATTGCTGTACACACCGGTACATCTAATATCCAGTAACACGTCCTCTTGCATTGATGCATGCCTGTATTCGTCGTGGCATAGTATCCACAAGTTCATGAAGGAACTGTTGGTCAATATTGTCCCACTCCTCAACGGCTATTCGGCGTAGATCCCTCAGAGTGGCTGGTGGGTCATGTTGTCCATAAACAGCAGTTTTCAATCCGTCCCAGGCATGTTCGATAGGGCCCATGTCTGGAACACATTCTGGCCACTATAGTCGAGCGCTGTCGTAATCCTGAAGGAAGTATTCATACGATATGCATGTTGGGGGCGTGAATTGTCGTCCATGAAGACGAATGCCTCCCAATACCCTGCCGATTTGGTTGCACTATCGGTCGGAGGATGGCATTCACGTATCGTACAACTGTTACGGTGCCTTCTACGACCACCAGCGGCGTACGTCGGCCCCACATAATGCCATCCCTAAACAGCAGGCAACCTCCACCTTGCTGCACGCGCTGGACAGTGTGTCTAAGGCGTTCAGCCTGACCGGGTTGACTCCAAACACGTCTCCGACGATTGTCTGGTTGAATGTATATGCGACATTCATCGGTGAAGCGAACGTGATGCCAATCCTGAGCGGTCCATTCGGCATGTTGTTAGGTCCATCTATACCGCGCTGCATGGTGTCGTGGTTGCAAAGACAGACCTCGCCATGGTCGTCGGGTGTGAAGTTGCGCATCATGCAGCCTCCTATGTACAGTTTGAGTCGAGACACGTCCTGTAGCGGCACGAAAAGCGTTATTCAATATGGTGCGCTGCTTTCAATGTTCCTCCAAGCCTGTAGGTGGCCGTCATCCAATGCAGTAGTAGCCCTCGGGCGGCCTGAGAGAGACACATCATCGACAGTTCCTGTCTCCTTGTACCTCCTCCATGTCCGAACAACATCCCTTTCGTTCACTCCGAGACGCCTGGACACTTACCTTGATGAGAGCTATTCCTGACACAAAGTAACAATGTGAACGCGATCAAACCGTGGTATTGAGCGTCGAGGCATGGTTGAACTACAGACAACACGAGCCGTGTACCTCCTTCCTTGCGGAATGACTGGAACTGATCGGCTGTCGGACCCCCTCCGTCTAATAGTCGTTGCTCATGCATGGTTGTTCACATCTTTGGGAGGGTTTAGTGACATTTATGAACAGTCAAAGGGACTGTGTCTGTGATACAGTATCCATAGTCGACGTCTATCTTTAGCAGTTCTGGGAACCGGGGTGATGCAAAACGTTTTTGATGTGTGTATTACAAACTTCTCTTCAGACCGCAACTGGCTGAAACACGTGATTAATGCGGCAGCCGGCCGGTGTGGCCGAGTGGTTCCAGGTGCTTCAGTCTCGAACCGCGCGACCGCTACGGTCGCAGGTTCAAATCCTGCCTCGGCATGGATGTGTGTGATGTCCTAAGGATAGTTAGGTTTAAGTAGTTCTAAGTTCTAGGGGACTGATGACCTCGGGTGTTAAGTCCCATAGTGCTCAGAGCCATTTGAACCATTTTTGAATGTAATGCAGCACTTAATAGGAATGGTAAGGAGGCAGATATCCGAGAGGATGGTAGGAAAAGCAGACGTCACTCCTACAGCTCGAAATGCTTTGGTGAAATCTGCATGCTTCGCCACGCTATCTGTTAATCGTAAAGGGTCTTCCGCAGATGCCCAAACGAGTAAAATAGGAGGTAATTTGTTGCTTTAGATTAGCAACATGAACGTAATTACTTCTTTGAGCATTCAAAGAAATACTGCATCCTTGCTCAGGAGAGAACATACAGAGGGCCGAGCGAAGACAGCTCTGCGTGAAGTCAGGATAGCCGTTGGTCACTTGTGAAACGTCAAAGACGCCAGGTAAACATGATTGAAGCTCAATTATTTATTCACGATGTTTATAAATCGTCGTTCTCCTGCAGAAGCCTCCACTGTTGCTAATTCAGCTGTCTGTTGGACTCTAGCAACGTCCGTCGAGTCAGTTATCCGTTTCCACGCCCAAGAGGTGATGTCAGTGGTCCTGGCGGCGCGGCGGCTGCCCAGAGCAAAGTTGTTCTCGGTCGGCTCCGGATTGTACTCGGTCCCTCTCCGAATACAACTACGACCCTTGATGGCCCATCCGCAATGTACCTGACGTCGGTAATCGTATGGTGGGTCGATCTCCTCCCTACTCCTGGTAGGTTTTGAACTCCCGGAGGCGCCTGAGTATTGAACAGAGGCGCTGTTGCTGGTTTCCGCGTTGAAGTCCAGCACTGGCAATTCTCTGGAGTGTTGTGTTGTCAGACGACAGTCAGTTTCTCCATCAGTAAATGGTTAGCGGAGCGCAGCAAGAATTTCAGCAGCTGAAGGCCATCATCATGAGTACATCTTCGGCTGGTTCATAGACGGCGCTGGAGTATCTACATACACTACCGGCAATTAAAATTGCTACACCAAGAAGAAATGCAGATGATAAGCGGGTATTCATTGGCCAAATATATTATACTAGAACTGACATATGATTACATTTTCACGCAATTTGGGTGCATAGATCCTGAGAAATCAGTACCCAGAAATACCACCTCTGGATGTAATAACGGCCTTGATACGCCTGGGCATTGAGTCAAACAGAGCTTGGATGGCGTGTACAGGTACAGCTGCCCATGCAGCTTCAACACGATACTACAGTTCATCAAGAGTAGTGACGGGCGTATTGTGACGAGCCAGTTGCTCGGCCACTATTGACCAGACGTTTTCAGTTGGTGAGAGATCTGGAGAATGTGCTGGCCAGGGCAGCAGTGAAACATTTTCTGTATCCAGAAAGGCCCGTACAGGACCTGCAACATGCGGTCGTGCATTATCCTGCTAAAATGTAGGGTTTCGCAGGGATCGAATGAAGGGTAGAGCCACGGGTCGTAACACATCTGAAATGTAACGTCCACTGTTCAAAGTGTCGTCAATGCGAACAAGAGGTGACCGAGATGTGTAACCAATGGCACCCCATACCGTCACGCCTGGTGATACGGCAGTATGGCAATGACGAATACACGCTTCCAATGTGCGTTCACCGCGATGTCGCCAAACACGGATGCGACCATCATGATGCTGTAAACAGAACCTGAATTCATCTGAAAAATTACGTTTTGCCATTCGTGCACCCAGGTTCGTCGTTGGGTACAGCATCGCAGGCGCTCCCGTCTGTGATGCAGCCTCAAGGGTAACCGCAGCATTGGTCTCCGACTTGTTGTCCATGCTGCTGCAAACGTCGTCGAACTGTTCGTGCAGATGGCTGTTGTCTTGCAAACATCCCCATCTGTTGACTCAGGGATCGAGACTTGGCTGCACGATCCGTTACAGCCACGCGGATAAGATGCCTGTCATCTCGACTGCTAGTGATACGAGGCCGTTGTGATCCAGCGCGGCGTTCCGTATTACCCTCCAGAACCCACCGATTCCATATTCTGCTAACAGTCATTGGATCTCGACCAACGCGAGCAGCAATGTCGCGATACGATAAACCGCAATCGCGATAGGCTACAATCCGACCTTTATCAAAGTCGGAAACGTGATGGTACGCATTTCTCCTCCTTACACGAGGCATCAGAACAACGTTTCACCACGCAACGCCGGTCAACTGCTGTTGGTGTATGAGAAATCAGTTGGAAACTTTCCTCATGTCAGCACGTTGTAGGTGTCGCCACCGGCGTCAGCCTTGTGTGAATGCTCTGAAAAGCTAATCATTTGCATATCACAGCATCTTCTTCCTGTCGGTTAAATTTCGCGTCTGTAGCACGTTATCTTCGTGGAGTAGCAATTTTAATAACCAGCGGTGTAGATTCACTACAGTATCGTAATAATGGAATCGAGTGCTATTACTGTCAATGCCATCGTTCCCAATGATCAATTCATGTCAAGAACTGGAGTATTTAAAGGGAGCTAATGTGAGGCTAAGACTCAAAGCTCGGTTCGTAATGACCGAATGTGTCTTCTTTATTCCACTACATTCACTTAAAGTGCTGTTAATTTCTGTGTCGGTCCCTCACAATGTGTCCCTGCCTTACGAGCTGAGGAACATGCTTATCTCGCTTCCTTTGGTTTTCCGTCATCTTTGCTGCTGAATGCCTATTCCTTAATCGGCAGGCAGCGTCGGTGGCCTGATCCACTTACAACATAATGGCTCGTTTCCTGATTCTGCCTCTGTCTATAAATTTTTATTTCTACCACTCACTGTGCCGTAACAATAATATTAATGAAATCGATACTACTGCAAGAAAGTACAAAATGCGGGTCCCTTTGCGGTCCACTTACGCGATTGAAACGGTAATTACTTTTCTCTTCGATTCTTCGTATGTCACTGTCAGCGGTACTAATTTGAATAGACGTGTAAATATTGCAACGATGACATGGTGTACTGATGTAGACCTATGTCTGATTTCGGTTGACAACCATTGGACGCACACAACGTAAAATGAAAGAAAAATAAAAGAAAAAAGCCAACCGAGGATTCCCCAACTGTGTAGAAACATGTTTGGGTATTAAAGCAAACAATAATTGTGCACTTGCAAAAAGGCAGACCCATCCTAAGCTCATTATTTTCTGCAAGCACGGCAACTGAGCTCAAAATTCCCATATGTTACATAAGAATAAAGTCTCTCAAAATTTATCGTTATGCACGTGGAGCGTGAAGCCAACTAAGAACTGTCAGAGAGAAAACTTGAATACGTCTTGACATTAAGGCGAAATGATGAAACAATTTCTACGCTAATCTATTAAAAGCGAATATAGCAGGAAAAAGGTTGCAGCCTGCTCCAAAAAATAAATAAAAAGACTTATAAATGGTCAGCATGTTGCCACATTTACAGATTAATTTGTGACGTGAATGTAAAGAATTACTCGATCCAATTTTTTTTGATTTATCGTGCAAATGATATATCGAATATGAAATTATCAAACAGTCTAACTAAATGAAGTTAGTAATTGTCGCGCAGTGCTAAAATGGCTAAGTACGTACTACAGTACATGTTGTACGTGAAAACGGCTTTTCTCCAGGTTTAAATAGGCAGACAGATTTCAGTTTCACTTAGCCTGTTGAAAGCTGTTTACTGTTGAGAAATTGCATGTCGAAATAGATTACGATAATCAGCCACCTGGAAGTGGTAAAGATTTGCAAGTGACTTCACAGAGCAATGCAAAGGAAGAGGCGCATTGTGAATACACTTGATACCCAAATATACTGTAGCTGTAGCACTATTGAAGACAACAGCAAAAATTCTATGGGGACTGGAGGACTTCAGACTGAAGACAGTGTACATAAATCCTGCTCAGCGCTTAACTACACTCTGCTTATGCGTTTTCCGTGTTCTGCAGCTATTTTTGAAAATAAATGAGCCTTCTGAGGCTCCCTCTTGGCTGAACGTAATTGTTGCGAACAGCGTTTCTCAGGAGACACATTAATATCAAACACTTCCACCCCTCGCACCACAACTACCAGGATTCCCACAACGTTCCTGGAACATATTTCCACCATTTGCTTTCAGATGGGTGTCGCTGAAATGTAGTGCTCATGTCGTTGCTGCAGTCTCTGAATATAAAAAAAATAATACGCTATTGAGACGTTTCACTATATACTATAACCCTAAATTTTCTGTTCACCTTTTGCACCCTTAAGACATTTTCTGTTTGCAGATGCCGCTGTGATACAAAAACAATTCACTGCTCCGTTATGGCAAATAGTAAGGAAGTATCAACCGAACATCTCGAATGTAAACCAGAAAGTACACTCTTCCTATTACACCGTCTTATTCGTTCGCGTGTCATACGAAAATCATAAATTTTAACGGTAACAGCATGGATTTTCGGAAACGACTGTAATGGCTCAATACTGTACAGTTTGAAACCATTTCGACAACACAAGGAATCATTGGTTAAGAAAGGAGTGTCACAGGATTGTAGGCTATCCACGATATTAATCAATGTGTACATTGAGTAAGTAGTAAAGTAAAACCAAAGAAAAATTTGGAGAAGAAATTAAAGTTCAGGAAGAAGAAATATAGATTCTGAGGTTTTTCTGGTGGCATGGTAATTCTGTCAGGGACAGCAAAGGGCTTTGAAGAGCAGCTGAATGGACTGGATAATGTCTTGAAAACAGGCTATAAATATCAACGCAAGGATGACAATGATAATGGCATGCAGTCGAATTAAATCAGGCGATACTACATTAGGAAATGAGACACTAAAAGTAGTGGGTGAGTTTTGCTATTTGGGCAGCAAACTAACTGATGATGGCTGAAGCAGAGAGATGATAAAATACAGACTGGCTGTATAAAGGCAAGTATTTCTGAAAAAGAGCAATTTATTAACATCCGATATCAAATTAAGTGTTAAGAACTCTCTTCTGAAGGAGTGTAGTAAAACGGAAGTAAAACACGGACGATGAGCAGTTCAGGCAGAGGGGGAAGACAATATTTTGAAATATGATGCTGTAGGAGAATGCTGAAGATTATATGGGTAGACTACGCAAGTAATAAGGAGTCACTTAATACACTCCTGGAAATTGAAATAAGAACACCGTGAATTCATTGTCCCAGGAAGGGGAAACTTTATTGACACATTCCTGGGGTCAGATACATCACATGATCACACTGACAGAACCACAGGCACATAGACACAGGCAACAGAGCATGCACAATGTCGGCACTAGTACAGTGTATATCCACCTTTCGCAGCAATGCAGGCTGCTATTCTCCCATGGAGACGATAGTAGAGATGCTGGACGTAGTAGTCCTGTGGAACGACTTGCCATGCCATTTCCACCTGGCGCCTCAGTTGGACCAGCGTTCGTGCTGGACGTGCAGACCGCGTGAGACGACGCTTCATCCAGTCCCAAACATGCTCAATGGGGGACAGATCCGGAGATCTTGCTGGCCAGGGTAGTTGACTTACACCTTCTAGAGCACGTTGGGTGGCACGGGATACATGCGGACGTGCATTGTCCTGTTGGAACAGCAAGTTCCCTTGCCGGTCTAGGAATGGTACAACGATGGGTTCGACGACGGTTTGGATGTACCGTGCACTATTCAGTGTCCCCTCGACGATCACCAGTGGTGTACGGCCAGTGTAGGAGATCGCTCCCCACACCATGATGCCGGGTGTTGGCCCTGTGTGCCTCGGTCGTATGCAGTCCTGATTGTGGCGCTCACCTGCACGGCGCCAAACACGCATACGACCATCATTGGCACCAAGGCAGAAGCGACTCTCATCGCTGAAGACGACACGTCTCCATTCGTCCCTCCATTCACGCCTGTCGCGACACCACTGGAGGCGGGCTGCACGATGTTGGGGCGTGAGCGGAAGACGGCCTAACGGTGTGCGGGACCGTAGCCCAGCTTCATGGAGACGGTTGCGAGTGGTCCTCGCCGATACCCCAGGAGCAACAGTGTCCCTAATTTGCTGGGAAGTGGCGGTGCGGTCCCCTACGGCACTGCGTAGGATCCTACGGTCTTGGCGTGCATCCGTGCGTCGCTGCGGTCCGGTCCCAGGTCGACGGGCACGTGCACCTTCCGCCGACCACTGGCGACAACATCGATGTACTGTGGAGACCTCACGCCCCACGTGTTGAGCAATTCGGCGGTACGTCCACCCGGCCTCCCGCATGCTCACTATACGCCCTCGCTCAAAGTCCGTCAACTGCACATACGGTTCACGTCCACGCTGTCGCGGCATGCTACCAGTGTTAAAGACTGCGATGGAGCTCCGTATGCCACGGCAAACTGGCTGACACTGACGGCGGCGGTGCACAAATGCTGCGCAGCTAGCGCCATTCGACGGCCAACACCGCGGTTCCTGGTGTGTCCGCTGTGCCGTGCGTGTGATCATTGCTTGTACAGCCCTCTCGCAGTGTCCGGAGCAAGTATGGTGGGTCTGACACACCGGTGTCAATGTGTTCTTTTTTCCATTTCCAGGAGTGTAGAATTGCGGAGGAAACAAATTCGTGGCACGACTTGACTAAAAGAGAAAATAGGTAATAGCACAGCACATGTCGTGTGGCAGACTTAAGCATCAAAAGATGGCACCGGCAATGCAGTAAGGCAGTGTGTCACGTGCACACCGAGAGAACGCACTGTCCTTGTCTGCTGCTAACTGGAAAACTTTTGAGGTGAAACTAGCAGTTATACACTTTAAGAAGTTCGCAAAAGCTCAGTTTCGAAATGGAGCATCACTAAAATTGCGACAAATCATTTAAGATGAGGAATTGGGCAAGTATTTTTGCAATAGTTCAAATGGGTCAAATGGCTCTGAGCACTATGGGACTTAACATCGGTGGTCATCAGTCCCCTAGAACATAGAACTACTTAAACCTAACTAACCTAAGGACATCACAAACGCCCATGCCCGAGGCAGGATTCGAACCTGCGACCGTAGCGGTCACGTGGTTCCAGACTGAAGCGCCCAGAACCGCACGGCCACACCGGCCGGCTTTTGCAATAGTCACAGCTGCGTTCGTAAGAGATTTGCATGCAGGGTGTATCGAAATGAGTAACGTACAAGATTATAGCTACTTCATCAAAAAAGAAAAATCTTGGAAATGGTCTCTGTCACGTAATGCAGAATATTTTAATGTAAATCAGTACAACGTGGTGTTAGTCAGTTTTTTAATCCAACATTACTTGTTTCTTAAATGAACAACTTCAGCTTTACGAATCTTCAACATTATTTATTTCTAGGTGCCTTCTAGAGGTTTAATGAAGAAAAGAAAACACGGTATGTGACGACGAATTTGTTAAAATCGATGATAGTAAACTGAATTTTAAATAAAACGATTTACATTCAAACTGTACTCTGATGCTCTTTGCTATTAAAAATCAAATTTAAAGATTGCTTAGGGGGACAAACTGAGGACAGACTACCATTTCCGGAAACCTCACCAAAGTATGTTACTGAATATGAAACATATGCGGACGAATACCTCGGCCACTTGTCCCTAAACTCTGACCCAAATTCGTTGGGTGTCTTCAGATATGTAAAGGGTGTAGTTTAATAAAGGACTCCACCATCACACGAAGATTTAAAATGTGATTAGAATTACTTATTGGTTGATACTTCACGCGTTGGAACAGGTATCCTTGAATAAGAACACTCAACGTCACACCCGAACTTTTCACCATTGCAAAACTGGCAGAACAAATGATCGGTTCTCTTCCATTGTTTGGCAGCTGCTATGTATAAAATGTGAGTAGTTCGTTACCATCGTTGTGTGTGTTTTGTTTTTGATTTGGTTTTCATGTCTGATGAATGCGAAATAAAAGGAACGGACCAGTGTTCGGGATTCAAACATATCAAGAAAGAAAGCCGTACAAGGAACTGTGTGTAAAGGACGACCGCGACAACTCGTGTGCAGTGTGCAGGAATACTTTGAGAGGGGGGTGGAAAATGGAGGGTCTCTCTCTTACCCATTTCCAAAGTAGTCGCGGGAACCGCAGCCGCAACTGATGTTAGTAAAATCATTGCACTCCTTATCGGTAAGAATAAATATGAGATGGAATGAAGCAGGACCCTCTTGTCTTCATTCGACAGGCGATAAGAAGTATAGTATAAAGACATGCGTATACAATTTCGATCCTTTTGAACAAGACGCGATTCAGCATCACATATATAATTATTATCTTCAGCGTGATTGGCCTACATTATACAGGCTTCGTACGGCAATGCGCGAGGTGACATTTTTTGAAGGCAGCAAAGCATTTTTGCAACTGGTTCTACAGAGTCATAAATATAAGACTGTATTGCAAAGTGGTGGCATTGCGTAGTGGTTAAGATGCATTCTTGACTTTCAGCTCTTGGGGTCGGATCTTGTCGGACACTTCAATTTTTTTTTGTTTTTAAATGTTTATCAAAACGACTCATTATTATTTTTATTCGGTTCTTTGGTTTAAATATAATTTTTTTTACTTTGAAGCCTTTGCCGCGTTATTTTTATCATATCAGTACTGACTTTTTTATTTGCTCTTACGTTTTCATCCTTTAATTCATTTTTCGTTTGGAATCTGTCTTTGCGCCTATAATCTGTAACCGAGTGTCAACCAGAACTTCTCATCGGCTGGTAACACGTCAGCTAAGCCGGCCGGTGTGGCCGAGTGGTTCTACGCGCTTCAGTCTGGAAGCGCGCGACCGCTACCGTCGCAGGTTCGAATCCTGCCTCGGGCATGGATATGTGTGATGTCCTTAGGTTAGTTCTAGGTGACTGTTGACCTCAGATGTTAAGTCCCATAGTGCTCAGAGCCAATTTTTGAACACGTCAGCTCATGTAGTCAGAGTGTATTTACTATGATCGTGGTGCTCGAATTTTCGTCATCGTTTGCTCTCTCTCTCTCTCTCTCTCTCTCTCTCTCTCTCTCTCTCTCTAGGGATTAGTTCTAAATATTATTACCTCCTTGAACTTCGCATGAGTTTATCTTGCATATTTCTTGGCCTACAGCAGGATGAAAGCTCGACTTTTACGCCAATATCCGTGATGATACAGACGTAACTTCTGTAAAAGGGCTACCTGCATTTTGTGGTCTCTTTGGTTAGAATGTATTAAAAACTAGATGAGAAACCAAGCGTTGCCCTGGTATTCATTTACAGCTGTGCGTCATGCACGTACCACACAACGTTTGGCGTTGTGCTTAATGTCTATGACGTCATAAACAATCTGTCGCACAACGATGTAATTTTGTAGGTACATTCAGTTACATATATTGATACTGTCTGCAAAACATGTTGTGAATGGAATTAGTAGCAACGAAGTAATAAATTTAAACGTCATGCACAACGTGGACGTTCTTTTAAGGATCACATTGTTTATGACGTCATATCTCCTAAACCATCTGTCAAACAATGGTATAATTTTCCACTTACGTTCAGTGGTACATCTGTATATTGTCTGCAAAATGCGTCGCGAATACAATTACTAGTAAAGAAGGAATAAATTAAAACGTAGTGACTCATGCAGTACTTTTACTGAATGAACAGCGAAAAAGTAGTAAGACATAAACATTTCTCCTCTCATCGTTTCCCAGTGGTTGTCAGCGAGAAAAGGTTTGTTAAAGGTCTGAAAATATGTGTAAAGTTTGCTGCAGGTTGCTAAATGGTCTCATTCTTAAATACTGGATGAATAAAGTCCGGGAATTCTCGAGCTACGCTCCTTTTCACCCCCACCCCCGCCCCTTTGATAGACAGGCGGTTCTTACCCTCACAGCAATAGTCACTTGACAATAAGGCATACGTGTAATTGGCATGGTTAAAATCGCTTCTGTGGTTTAGGAGCAGAAGTGGAAAACACACACCACACACACACACACACACACACACACATTATTTTTATGATATCTATGGGTGTCGATATATGTAATTATATATTGTGTATATTAAAAATATATATGGTTTATGTCTGACCAAATGTTCATTAGGAGATTGTGTAGAAATCTGAAGTAAATTGACCAAGAATTTTTATAGATTTTTGGTAATAAACTTTCGCCTTTGCATGTTACATGCACCTAAGTTTCAAGTCAGATTAAAAAGTCTAATGCAGACAGCGATTTTCCTCTTATATTGAAGCTAAAGTCTGCAAATTTCATGAACATAGGAATAAATCTGTAGATTTGTATGAATTACAAACAAAGAAATGGACACTCTTCACATATATACACTGAAGAGCCAAAGAAACTGGTACACCTGACTAAACTCGTGTGGGTTCCGCACGAGCACGCAGAAGTGCCGCAACACGACGTGACATGGACTCGACTAATGTCTGAAGTAGTTCTGGAGGGAACTGACACCATGATCCTTCAGGGCTATCCATAAATCCATAAGAGGAGGTGGAGGTGGAGATCTCTTCTGAACAGCACGTTGCAAGGCATCGCAGATACGATCAATAATCTTCATGTCTGGGAAGTTTGGTGGCCAGCAGAAATGTTTAAACTTAGACGAATGTTTCTGGAGCCACTATGTAGCAATTCTGGACGTGTGGGGTGTTGCATTGTCCTGCTGGAATTGGCCAATTACGTCGGAAAGCACAATGGCCATGAATGTACGCAGGTGATGATACAGGATGCTTACTTATTTGTCACCTGTCAGAGTTATATCTTGACATATCAGGAGTACCATATCACTGCAACTGCATACGCCCCACACCATTACAGAGCCTCCACCAGCTTGAACAGTCCCCTGCTGATATGCAGGGTCCATGAATTCATGATGTTGTCTACATACCCGTACACGTCAATCCACTCGATACAATCTGAGACGAGACTCGTCCGACTAGGCAATATGTTTCCAGTCTTCAACAGTCCAATGTCGGTGTTGACGGGCAGAGGCGGGGCGTAAAGGTTTGTGTCGTGCAGTCACCTAGCGTACACGAGTGGGTCTTCGGCCCCGAAAACCCATACCGATGATGTTTCGTTTGAATGGTTCGCACGCTGAACTTGTTGATGGACCAGCACTGAAATGTGCAGCATTTTGCGGAAGGGTTGCACTTCAGCCACGCTGAAGATTCTCTTCAGTCGTCGTTGGTCCCGTTCTTGCAGGATCTTTTTTCCGGCCGCTACGACATCGGAGATTTGATGTTTTACCGGATTTCTGATATTCACGGCACACTCGTGAAATGGTCGATAGGAAAATCGCCACTTCATCGCTATCTCGGTGGTACTGTGTCCCATCGCTCGTGCGCCAACTATAGCACCTCGTTCGGACAAACTCAAATCTTGATAACCTGCCATTGTAGCAGCAGAAACCGATCTAACAACTGCGCCAGACAATTGTTGTCTTATGTAGGCGTTGCCGATCGCAGCGCCGTATCTGCCTGTTTACATATCTCTGTACTTGAATACGCACGCCTTATATATAAAGACTCTGACTGGCTGTAATGTCCCCTGTCCACTCTCTATTAGCACATCAACAACATGCAGACAACAACACCCCGTGTCAGTAGCAGACGAAATCTCAGCCTACGCGGTCAACGGGTAGTACAACAAATGTGTGTGAATTCCTAAGGGATCAAACTGCTGAGGTCTTCGGTCCCTAGACATACACACTACTTAAACTATGCTAAGAACAACACACACACCCATACCCAAGGAAGGACTTGGATATCGGGCGGGAGGAGCCGCGCAATCCGCGACATGGCGCCTTAAACCGCGCGGCCACGTCGCGCGGCGGTAGTATAAGTGGTTCAAATGGCTCTGAGCACTATGGGACTTAACATCTGAGGTCATCAGTCCCCTAGAACTTAGAACTACTTAAACCTAACTAACCTAAGGACATCACACACATCCATGCCCGAGGCAGGATTCGAACCTGCGACCGCAGCGGTTGCGCGGTTCCAGACTGTAGCGCCTAGAACCGCTCGGCCACCTCGGCCGGCAGGCTGTATTATAACGGCAGGTGAGTGAATCTCTCTCTGTCTGATAGGGAAAAGGAGTAAGGTCGTTCATCGATCTTTTAAATCGATTTCGTGCCTATGCGTTGATTCTTTTGATCAAAGAAACACCACGTCACGTCCAAGTGATTAATCAGATTCTTAGTCGCTACATGGGAATGGAGGAAATGTTTGCGGCTTTTAGAAGTACTCTTCGCCACACACCGTCAGGCGACTTCAGTAAGAGACGTACATGAAGAATAAACTTTAAACGAACTTATCTGAATAGTTACAGTTAAAACAACAGCTGCACTTCGCGGAGGAGAGGCGCCAGTTTGTGCAAAGAAAGAAAACGAATCGAATTACGCGGCTGAACGTACTGCTAGTAGCCTCTAAGCCAATAGAAAAAAAAATGGCTCTGAGCACTATGGGACTTAAATTCTGAGGTCATCAGTCCCCTAGAACTTAGAACTACTTAAACCTAACCAACCTAAGGACATCACACACATCCATGCCCGAGGCAGGATTCGAACCTGCGACCGTAGAGGTCGCGCGGTTCCGGACTGTAGCGCCTAGAACCGCTCGGCCACCCTGGCCGCTAAGCCAATAGTGTTTTGCTTTAAATGTACCTTCTTTCCTTCCTGTCCTGCAAACTTAACTTGTTTAGGACGGTGCAGACTGCAGAACGCAGAAGGCGGTGCGGCCTTCTTCCGGCTCATCTGCGATCGCAGCTGTTGTTTACGATTCGGCGTTGACGGCCCAGAGGGAAGCTGCTCGAGTTCCGGAGGGATATCGGCCGCGCAGATTTACGGCGCCGGCCCGGAACGTGCTCCACGCCTCTCCTCTCCTCTCGTGTTGTCTCTTCCCGTCCGCGTCTGTGGTTTATGGCGCCGCTCTAGGCACGTCTCGTGGCTGACAGCCGCGGCAAACGTCTCGCTGCTCAACCAGCTGCGCTGTTTCCGCCCCCATTTCTTCAACCCATATGGGGGAAAACATTCGTTAAGAAGGTGACAGCGCGAATTCCCCTCGCCGATTTCATTCATATTGACAGGATGTGTAGAGCACGTCTAGGACTTCAACTTAAGTAAATAGTAAGCGAGTAAGCGCTTAGTTTCAAAAGCACGAGGTCTTTGGATGGAATCTTCTTGCCGGCATTTTTATTACCACGTAATTCTAACAACAGATTTCTTATGACTGTGGAAATTATCCGTATTTTATGATTCATTCATTGTTTTCATAATGTTTAAAAAATGGCTCTGAGCACTATGGGACTTAACATCTGAGGTCATCAGCCCCCTAGAGCTTAGAACCACTTAAACCTAACTAACCTAAGGACATCACACACATCCATGCCCGAGGCAGGATTCGAACCCGCGACCGTAACAGTCGCGCGGTTCCGGACTGAAGCGCCTAGAACCGCTCGGCCACCGCGGCCGGCTCATAATCTTCGCGCTGAAAAAAAAGATGAAGAGTTTTCTTAAGGAGACTTGAGGTAAAAAAGGATATGCAAGAACTTCCAAATGAGTATTGTGATTTTATTCATATCTTTGTATATACATTTGTAACCGGTATAATGTGTAATTTAAGGAGCACTGCAAGAATCAGGATGTGGATGATCGTAGAAACATGGGAAACAACAATTATTGCATCATACAGTACTTTTAATGAACGCCGAATTTTTGCCTGTGCTTTTTTTCTTTCAATGCGTCTTTTGCAAAACAAACTTCGATGACACTACCGGCAGCGAGATTTGATCCACAGACTTACCCGCTCGGTTGCGGAATCCCTGAGTACTGGCGACATACAAATTGTGTAAGGAAGCCTAAAATCTTCAAACTCGATTTTCTCGGAAACGGGTGAGCGTTGCATTTTCCTGTTTAAGTACGGGGTGTTCAAAAAGTCTCCCCGCAGTGCCGTATGATTGTTAGCCGCGCGTGCCATATGTTGCAGTGAATATACCGAAATGAAACTCATTTTTACTTACAAATTTTCACATTAAATGTTGAAAATGTCCCCCCTGTTGTTGAATACACAATTCAATTTGTCTAATCATGTTTCCAAACACAAACTGTAACATTTCTTCTGTAACAGAGGCAGTGAAAGTGGATATTACAGTTTTCAATTCATCGATGGATTTTGGACCGTTTTTATAGACAGTTGCTTTAGCTGCACCCAGAAGAAAAAGTCACGTGGTGTTAGGTCAGGCGATCGTGTAGGCCAAAGTCCTTGTGAAATTATGCGATCACCAAAAACATCAGCAAGCAGTGACATTGAAACGTGAGCTGCATGCGCGGTTCCACCCTCTTATAGAAAATAACCGTTCAGTATTTCACTCCACACAAGTTCTACTATGAATGAGTTCTACAGTATCGTTGTGCGTTTATTGTTTCGTTGAAAAATATGAGACCCACAATCCAACGTCTAGAAATTGCAATCCAAACTCCTATTTTCACAGAATGAAGTGGTTCCTCATGAATACACAATGGATTTGCAGTACTCCACATTGCGAGTTCATGTAATTCGGATAAATGAAACCACGCCTGATCAGTGAAAAAAGTTTCATTAAGAATATCCATTCCATTTTGTGGAACGAAATTTTTGAACCATTGACAATAATGCAGTCTCTTGCCATAACCAATATTTCTCAGTTATTGCACTGTCACTTTGGATGAGAAAAGTTCTAATTTTTTCCTTACAGCTGTGTGGGCAGTTTCGACACTAACATCGATTTCCTGGGCGAGTTTTCTTACTGACCTGTTCGGACTCATGGACATTTAATCGGAAATATCGAGTAGTTTACCCTCAGACAAAACGCTAGGACGACCACTTCTCGGTGCGTCTGTCACTGAACCCGTACTTCGAAATTTGTTAATCAAATCTCGCACAGTATGGCTATGTGGGAGTGTTGTCTCCGGGAAAACTGAATTAAATGTTTGACGAACTGAAACTGTGTGTTTACCGCCGGGTTTGAACACTTGTTCGACTAAAAACACACGTTCTTCAATGGTTAGCATTTTAATAGTGACAAAAACAAAACAAACCAACAAAGGAACTAAACTTAAACGTTCACGTCCACACACAACGACACACACTAACGATACTACTGACGCTGGCTGAGATAAACGAACCAGTGGAATGTTGGGAGAGTCCACTTGAAGGGAAGTAATCCAGGCAGGCCAACAATCATACGGCACGCGCGGCTAACAATCATACGGCACTGTGGAGAGACTTTTTGAACACCCCGTATGTTGATGTCCTAGTCGTGCCCTACACGCCCTGTCAATATGAATCAAATCGATGCGGGAAGTTCGTACGGTCTCCTTGTAAGCAAGTTTCGGCATACAGCGTAAATTCAGGAGAGCAACACTATTTTGCAGAAAGACAACACAGACAGCAAACAACTAGGGCCTTCGCACACCAAAAGATGAGCACGGGCAGACTGTATTAAAACTTTAACTAATTACAGGTGGGCAAGTAGCGCTAACGCTGTCCCTCTGTTTGTAAGACAGTGAAAGGAAGCTGGATTCTAAGCAGAATTTAGGCAAAATTCCCGTTCTTCTTACAATCTGTGATGTTGTGTTCTATAACTTAACAGGTGTCTAGGTAGATTTCTACCACCGTAGATTTGCCCGGATGTTATATAGATCTTCTGTTATGGCGTAAAGTCATGCGCCGGCACGCCAGTCGGGAACAACAGAGAAGAGACGGCTGTCAGAAGAGGTCATCCAATCACACGCTGACCGACCCCCTTCCAGGACGACAACGCGACAGCAGCGGCCCCTGTGTGAAGAGGACGTAAGCGCCGCGCCCGACGGGTGGCAGCCCACTTGGATAGCAGCTTCAAGATTAGTCACTTCGATAGCAGTTCAGGACAGACTTTTGTCAGTTAGAGATCAGCAGTCACTGCAAAGACTGATTATTTCGTATGTCGCCCTTACATCTGTGTAAATGCCAAAATTAGGTATAGTATTTGGTTAATTGTAATAAAACTCATTACCGAGCGAGGTGGCGCAGTGGTTAGACACTGGACTCGCATTCGGGAGGACGACGGTTCAATCCCGCGTCCGGCCATCCTGATTTAGGTTTTCCGTGATTTCCCTAAATCACTCCAGGCAAATGCTGGGATGGTTCCTCTGAAAGGGCACGGCCGACTTCCTTCCTTGATCCGATGAGACCGATGACCACGCTGTCTGGTCTCCTTCCCCAAAACAACCAACCAATAAAACTCATTAACACCAATTGTTTGTCTAGCGAACAGAGTAGGCGGGATTCCTAGACACAACATTTCAGTGTCACACAGGCGTAGAGCACTCCTCCACGATCCATATGGACCGAACGATCTACAACGGTAGGTCAAATGTATGGAAACACTATAACAGAACATACTACCATTCCTAATCCAGATTAGGAATTTCATTGGCTTTCTATACGACTCCTGTATGGTTTTCAAGGGAGTGTTATACCATTTTTTCTGCAAAATAGGGCCAAGTCTAGGTAACGACCGTGGAGGTGGACCGCGATCACGCACCCTTCTATTCAAAGTAGACCACAGAGGCTAAATAATGCTGATATCTGGTGAATATGGTGGCCAGGGGAGATGCGGTAATTCATCCTCGTCCTGACAGAACCATTCCTCGACGATGCGAGCTGTGTGAACAGGGGCCCTGGTGTTTTACAACACAGCATCACCACTGGGGTGTACCAAGTTGACCTGATCAGCCAAAATGCTTACATAATCCTCGACAGTAATGCGACATCACAAAGAATACATGGAGCTCATGGAATATCACGATACGTCTTCCCAAATCATCAGCGAATTACCACCATGTTTCACTCTTGGGATTCAAACTCGGCTAGAAGTTTAAAACTGTGTGTAACAAGAGTCATACGACCAAATCACTTTCTTCCATTGCTCGACATTCCAGGTTTTTTAGCTTGGGTACTACGCTTCCCTGTTGCGATCTCTGACGAGTGGTTTTGGAATTACAACTTACCCTAGAATTCCAGGCGTCTGGTGCTCCCTTCCTTTTGTTTTGCTGCTGACAGTGTTCTCGAATACGACATTCAGTTCTGCGCCGACTTTTGCAGCTATTGTCACCTTATGTTTCATCATAATCCTCGCCAATGTCCGAATGTCACGATTACTCAATACGCACTTTCGTCTGCGTTGTGACTTAGCGGAAGGTGTATTTCAGCTTTCTCTGCATGTGGTGTAAATCTTGCATACGGTGCCTCATGTAACAGCAAACACTTTGGCTGCCTTGGTTACAGAAGCGCTCCGCCTTTGAGCACTAACTATTTTCCCGCGCTCCAGTTCACATAGCCCCGACATAATGCGCTCACAATTACACTCAACACTGTTCTGATTGCGATTAACATCTGCTGAGGACAGGGCATAGTTGCCCTTCGTGGTCAAATACAAGAGTACAACCTGCAGGCTTGGTTGGCGTCTGTATTTATGCTCAAGCATGCATTTCTCGCCTGTGTGGCTAAGCACAACTGAACAGCATCTGATAGGCGCTCGCCTTATGCAAACCAAAATCAACCTTTACATACCCCCCCCCCCCCCAAAAAAAGGGCCATGACTTTAAAAGGAGTTCGAAAGGCATATTTCACAGTGTATTTCTTCAGGATACAACTACTGCTATGTAAGGAAAAAAAAGCTGTAGACCTGGGCGCCACCTCATTATTGTCGTTAGCTACAGGTCTGTGCAGTTGCAGATATCCACAGTAAGAACTACTGTATCTCGCGGATAAAAGCCTGCCCCCATACGGATATCTAAGTCTCCGCCAACATGTACATAATCATTCTACAACTAACACTTAACCTCGTGATGACTGGGTGTTGTGTGATGTCCTTAGGTTAGTTAGGTTTAAGTAGTTCTAAGTTCTAGGGGACTGATGACCATAGATGTTAAGTCCCATAGTGCTCAGAGCCATTTGAACCATTTTTTGAACTAACACTTAAATGTGTATCGGAGGGTTCATAGGATCACTTTTGGACTATTTCTCTACCGTCTCAGTCTTAAATAGCACGAGGGATTTGAATACTTTCCGTGCTAACTATAGCTTCTCTTACTTTATCACAATGGTAATTTCTCCCTATTTAAGATGGAGTCATCAAAATATTTTCGCATTCGGTGGTGAAGATTGTGGTGAAAAGGTCCCACGGCAATGAAAAACGCTTTTGTTGTAAGATTGCTACCCGAATTGTCCTATCATTTCCGTAACACTCGTCCCTTTATTTCGCGGTATTACTGCAGAAAATGATGCCATCATCAATCGAATCTAATAAGGATCTTACACAGCGCAGCAACACTCCAGGAAAGGGTGGACAAGCTTACCATTGGCAGTTTCTTTAATACGATTTTGCAACTTCTAATTATACTATTAATAAAACGCAGTCTTTGACTCACCTTTCCCTCAACACTGAGATGGTTCGAGTCTAAGTAGTTCTTAAACTGTAATCTCTCATTATTTAGCTGAATCGACAATCTTTTAAAATCGGTGGAAATATCTGAAAATACCCGCAATATTAATTACAGTTGAAGGACAGCGTCAGTACTAAGATTTTCGTCTGTTTGCTTTACTTGCGCACGATAATAATAATTATTGTTTTAAGTCACTATTATTATCCCTTAGGACTATGTTGTTTCGATGTGTAGCAACCGGTAAAACAAGACTCAAATAATGCTCGGTGTAAAAATCATCGAATCTATCAAGGTTCCTGTTGAATATATCTACACGTAGATAATGCAACACTTATTACACTGTGAAGTGTAACACATTAAGATGATTCAACGCTATGGTAAATTGGATTAATGAAATTCAGCAAGCCTCTATTAGTCGAGTTAGTGCAAACCCGAGACTGCACGGCTATCCGAATAACACGGTCCAAACAAGGGGAGTTCAAAGAGTAAGTTACACATTATTAAGGCGGGCCCAGTAAAGTTTATTGAATGCTGCACTACACTCCAAAATGGTACTGGTACGTGACACTATTTTGCAATACGGTCACCGAGTCACAGTAAACAACGATCGGAATATTCCACCAGTCGTACAATTTCTCAGCGATAAATGTCTGCTCCTTGGTCGCGACGCCTATTGTGTGAACCTGCTATTGCTACGAATCAGTTCCTTTATTTGTTCGACGTTGATGATGTCGATGGCTTTTCTTCACGACTACCGTCACTCACGTGTGTCTGAACTGAGACATTGCATTTGGCACACGAAGTGTCAGAATTTCTGTGTAAATCCGTGTGCAATTTAGACGTTTTCCCCCACAAGAATCGTTCTGCCCCATGAACTTCAAATTTTGGGTGAAGTTCCGAGGTGCCACGCCATTTCACTCCCGCGCTCCGACGCAACTGTTGTCGGTACCACAGCGGGACTGTTTCTGCAGGAAGCCCACAACACATACCCTCCCCCCTCCCCCCCCCGCCCCCCCGCCCCCCGCCCCCCCGCCCCCCCGCCTCCTGACAACGCACCGCTCTCGTCGCACTATGGTCTTAGCGTGGGACGAAGTTCGTAACTTAGTTTCTGAAGCCCCTTAGCGCAAAACACACATGTTTTTACCGCAAACTGCAATTTAAAAAACATGTTTCATCTCACATTCCAGAACCCACTGCATTACTTACGCTTTATTTGTCGGAAACTGGCAATTTCTTTACAAAATTGAACTTGAAACACATTGTACTTCGTATTACTTGCTTTCAGTTCACATTCGGGGAATAATAATCCTGTTTTCTCCCGTTTGCTGGTTGTTCAGTTTTTTTTTTTTCTGTCGATGATTCACATTTTGCGGGAATCAAAACATCTGTATATTCAGATGAATTTTGTATCGTATATTCTAGCAACAGATGAACGCATTTCAATGGCTCGGTGTGCGTGATAACGGTTTCCTCGATCACCTCGTTTTCGGGTTCTTCCTCTACCGAGCACACTTATTTCATTATATCCACGTCAGCCAGCTGCTCAAATCGCAGTTCACTAGCATTGCTGTTTAACCCTCGTGCATGTTTTCGTTACGTACTTCTTCTCAACCAGAGATTCTAAACGACAATATTCGTTCCAATTATAGTTTGGTCATCGTGACTACGTCTATTCACTTGTCACTCGAACTTACTTGTCTGTCAAAATATTGTCAGATTTGATCGCTAATACCAATGAGACTAATAATGCAGAAACAACGGATGAGCCCATCACGGGTAGGTCATGTCTGTATATGTTCGTCCCGCAGTATTTATTTTGGCTGTGACATCATATCAGTGTACGCACATGCGCGTGATTCTTAGGAAATGGATTGTGTAAAGTTATAAATTATGTTTATTTATTTATTAAACCTGATTAGGGCAGGGTTCTAAAACTGCCGTAGGCTACCGTAGACTATCATATGCAAGAGTGGACTAAGGTAGATTTCCTAGTAGCTTTGGTCAGTTAAGGTCGTACCACGTTACCTGCACGTTAGATGTGTAGCAACCCTATCGAGCGTTACCTGATAACGATCGCTTTCTTTAAGCATGCGATCATTGTCTTATATATTCCCCTTAAAGCCGAATGCGGTGAACAGTCTAGAAACTGAGTGAGGGTACGTAAAGGGACGGGTAACCTAAGAAACCTTTTTATTTTACATAGTTATCCTCCTGTCTCTTACTTAAGAACAAACAGCATTTATTGTAAAACTGAAATTGTCTGTGTTTCATTTAGGTTTTATTCGAAAAACTGTTGATTTGTAACGTGAAACAGAGAGATGCAGTAAAAATAAACAACACAGATTTATCATATCTACATATATACGCTAGCCACCAAGCGGTGTGTGGCGGAGGGCACAATTCGTGCCAAAGTCATATTTCCCCCCGTGTGTTTCACTCGTGGATCGCACGAGGAAAAAACGACTGTCTGAACGCCTCAGTACGAGCTCTAATTTCCCTTATCTTTGAATGGTGAGCAATGCGCGATTTGAAAGTTGGTGGTAATAATATATACTCTACATCCTCGGCGAAGATCGGATTTCGGAATTTAGTAAGCAGCCCCTTCCGCTTAGCGCACCGTCTATCTGCAAGTGTCTCCCACTACAAACTTTTCTATGAGATTTGTAACGCTCTCGCAATGGCTAAATGTACCAGACACTTATTTGCCGCTCTTCTTTGGACCTTCTCAATCTCTTGAATCAGACCCAACTGGTAAGGGTCCCATACAGACGGACAGTACTCCAAGACTGGACGAACTAACGTATTGTAAGCTATTTCCTCTGGCGAAGGACTGCATCGCTTCAGGATTCCACCAATAAACCGCAATATAGAGTTCGTCTTGCCCGTTACTTGTGTAATCTGATCATTCCATTTGAGATCATTTCGAATAGTCACACCCAGATACTTGACAGATGTTACCGCTTCCAAAGATTGGCCATTTATTTTGAACTCGTACATTAATGGGGATTTTCGCATTGTTATACGCAGTGGGTTACACTTACTAATATTGAGAGATAACTGCCAGTCATTACACCACGCATTTATTTTCTGCAAATCCTTATTGATTTGTTCATAACTTTCGTGTGATACTACTTTCCTGTAGACTACAGCATCATCGGCAAACAGTCTAACGCCGCTGTCAAGAGCATCAACCAGACCGTTTGTGTAAATCGTAAAAAGCAGCGGACCTATTACATTGCCCTGGCGCACACCTGAAGTTACGCTTGTTTCTGTTGAAGTCACCCCATTCGGGATGACATATTGCTCTTTGTCTGTTAGAAAACTATCTATCAAACCGCATATGTCATTGGATAGACCGTAAGGGCGCACGTTTTGGAGCAAGCGATAGTGCGGAGCTGAGTCGAACGCCTTTCGAGAGTCGAGAAATATGGCATCAACCTAGGATCCGGTATCTAGAGCCTGTTGTATATCATGCACAAAGAAGGCCAGCTGTGTCTCGCATGACCGCTGTTTCCTAAAACCGTGATGGTTTCGCAGATGAGCTTCTCAGAGTCTAGAAAGGTCATTATGTCTGAACACAAAATATGTTCCATGATTCTACAACAAATCGATGTCAGTGAAACTGGCCGGTAATTATGTGCAATCGATTTTCTACCCTTTTTATAGATTGCTATGACCTGGTCTTTCTTTCGGTCCTGTGGAACTATCCGCTGTTCCAATGATCTCTGACAGATGATAGATAAGAATGGTGATATATTTGTAACTTAGTCTTACGGGGATACCGTCTGGGCCAGATGCCTTCCTGGTGTCTAGGGAACTTAACTGTTTTACAATACCAGATACACCAAAGACTATGTCAGCCATCCTTGCGTTTGTTCGATAACTGAAAGGAGGAATGGTGCTGCAGTCCTTAAGCACAAACGAGATTTTGAAAGCTAGGTTTAGAATTTCGGCCTTCTGTTTATCATCATCAGTTGCGTTACCCGTACTGTCAGCAAGAGAAGGCATTGAATTATTTGTAGCTAGAAACGCAATTTTCTCAACAAAAAGGTAAAATAACAAACCGCAACACAAAAATATATCAAATATCGATTCAATACTTACAAAAAAACCTGTTCCTCTTATAAACAACTTTTGTATTAAGCAATAACAAGAGGAAACTCTTGCCTTTGATCATGATGAAGAACGTTGTACTGAGTACAAAATAAAAACAATAATTATATATGTATTTTTTTATGTTTGCGCCTGTAAATTGAACTTGCATCAAAAGCAGATGCTTCGCTTACATAAAAGTGGAGAAGTACCGCGAAAAATAATTTTTATTGCTTATAAATTTACAGCAAGGACATGAAATACACAATGGACTGATATTGAGTGATGTGTGGTTATAATTTTGTGCAAAACAAACAAATGGTTCAAATGGCTCTGAGCACTATGGGACCTAACATCTGTGGTCATCAGTCCCCTAGAACTTAGAACTACTTAAACCTAACTAACCTAAGGACATCACACACATCCATGCCCGAGGCAGGATTCGAACCTGCGACCGTAGCAGTCGCGCGGTTCCGGACTGAGCGCCTGAACCGCTAGACCACCACGGCCGGCCAAAACAAACAGCGAAGCAAGATAAATAAATAAATGAAAGTCGTCGGCTCGTAGTTTCTCACTCAGACATTCATTTATATCTAAAAGCCGTAAATTCAACTAAATACTAAGGTATCACAATTACGAACAACTTAAATTGGAAGGAACACACAGAAAATGTGGTGGGGAAGGCTAACCAAAGACTGCGTTTTATTGGCAGGACACTTAGAAAATGTAACAGACCTACTAAGGAGACTGCCTACACTACGCTTGTCCGTCCTCTTTTAGAATACTGATGCGCGGTGTGGGATCCTTACCAGATAGGACTGACGGAGTACATCGAAAAAGTTCAAAGAAAGGCAGCACGTTTTGTACTATCGCGAAATAGGGGAGAGAGTGTCACAGAAATGATACGGGATTTGGGATGGACATCATTAAAAGAAAGCCATTTTTCGTTCCGACGGAATCTTCTCACGAAATTCCAATCACAAACTTTCTCCTCCGAATGCGAAAATATTTTGTTGACACCGGCCTACATAGGGAGAAACCATCACCACGACAAAATAAGGGAAATCAGAGCTCGTACAGAAAGGTATAGGTGTTCATTATTTCCGCGCGCTATACGAGACTGGAATAATAGAGAATTGTGAAGATGGTTCGATGAACCTTCTCGCAGGCATTTGAATGCGATTTGCAGAGTATCTATGTAAATGTAGATGTATGTTTCTTTCTCTACCAATACTAATACTACCGGCAACCCTACTTCATTTACGTAGTTACCAAAACTACGGAACCGCAGTTTTGGTGGAGCGCAACTCTAGTTGCCACGCACACACTGTGCAGCAGATAATTTACACACAGTGAGCTATACAGGCTGTGATGCAAACTGCCAAGCACAGCCATCGCTGAGGAACTACAGCTGGACAGGTGATGCTCCTCGTTATTCTTCTCTGTCACCGCATATTCACTCCTACCCATTACCCTATTGCGTGTAGGTGGTTCTTGTCTCCAAACTATTGAACTGTTATCCATTTCTGAGATGAGTTTAAAATTTAACGTTTCTAGCTCATCGGGAAGTGACTTAAAAATCTATAGCAAAATTTGTGCTGTACATACAGGCGGATTTACAAGAAAGTGACATAATAAAAACGTGTGAAAAAAATTACCCATTCCGGCGTAAGGTGCCGTCGTGCAGACTAGATCATTAATGCGCGTCTTTCCGCCTTTAAACAGCAGTACGGAACCCGTCTGTGAAAGAGTGACTACGGTCAATTACTTTTGAGAGCTGCTCGTTCGCGTCTCATTATGAAAGGAGCGCGGCTGCCGCTTTGACGTAACTTCCTTGGACTTGACTCATCCCGCTAATGCGGAGCCGCCGTCGCCCTGGGAGTGACGGCAGAGAAGAGAGATGGGCGGACACTCTGCGAGGCTGTAATGAGGCGACATGCCACCCGCCCACCCTTCTGGGAGACACACCGCCGCCGCCCCCGCCGCCTTTACCTACGTGCCAGTTGGAAGCTTTTGGCCAGTCCGGTCTATTCGGTGTCTAAAGCGCCTCTCCTGCTACGCTCTACATTTCGTGCGTAGTTTTCAACCGATCTAAAAATCATACGAGAGCCTCTCAACCCTTGCTCCGACCTCCTCACAACAGAGTTTTGAACCAATTTAAACTTTGCAAACTAAAAATTATTAGAAAAGCACCGTTAACTAGATGAAACTTACACAGGGAGAACATAAATGAAGCCGACAGGCTTTTTTTGTGGTTTTAGGGCGCACAACTACAGTGGTCATTAGCGCCCAGACTAAGTTATGAATGCACTACGAGGCACAAGGTTAAAACAGCAACTAAAAAGGACAACACTATAAAAGGCACATTAACAGGCAAGAGATTAAATTAAAAAAAAAACATAATCAAATGTCCTTAGACAGGTTTGTCAAGTGGATAAAACGGAGAACGCGAGCAGCTGCTCCGGGGTCATCTGCTAAAATTTCATCCAGAGTACATGGCAGGCCAAGATCAACGAGCAGTGTATTAAAATTCGGACAGGACGTTAAAATGTGGCTTACCGTCAGCAATTGCCCACATGGGCAGAACGGCGCCGGCGCAGCCGTCAGCAGATGGCGATGGCTGAACCGGCAGGGTCCAATCCGTAACCGGGCCAAAACGACCTCCTACCGCCGAGAAGGGCGTGAAGAGGTTGTCCAAGGCGTGGGGAGAGGTTTCGAGGCCCTAAGCTTGTTTTCATTATGTGTAGACCAATCGGTATGCCACAGCGATAAAATGCGCTGACAAATGACCCTGCTAAAATCAGATGAAGGCACACAACAAGAAGCTGTCCGAGGCTGGAGGATCGCAGCCTTGGCCGCGGCATCTGCAGCTTAGTTCCCAGGGATACCGACATGGTCAGGAACAGGCTGCAGGGACGGGTTTCCAACTGGAAAGGGAGCAAAAAAGGTCCTATGAACGTGTGTCCGTAAATGAACAGTGCGCTTGCATCGTCAACAAGTCGTTCCGGAATACAGTGCATAGCTGCAGCGCATCCACCTCTAACAGATGTCCAATGTGGTCTCCATAGGATGCAATGCACGCGTTCACACATCGCATCATGAACTGGCGCACTTTCGCACGTTCCGGCGTCTCTTCAAAAAGCGTTACAGGCGTCGTGAACACGCTTTTGAAGGGTCTGCACATCACGGTCTGGTTCAGCACACACCACGCTTTTCAGATGCCCCCAGAGGTAAAAATTCAGTGTGTTTACGTCTGGTGATGTAAAAGGCCATGCTAAAGGGTCTCCCCGTATTATACTACGTCTGGGAAAGAGGAAGTGGGGTGGTGCTCCGACATGCAGAAACCACATACCTTGTCGTAGTGCGGGAGGCACATTCTCAAGGAACCAAGGTTGAGTATTCCGCAGGAAGTCCAGGTACGTTCCCCCACGGAGGCTTTGTGGAATAATAACCGGTCCAAGTACGTGGTTGCCAAGAATGCCTGCCCACACATTGATTCTGAACCAATGCTCATGAGAGGCCTCAACCATTCCCCAAGGATTGTATGTAGCCCACAGATGACGATTACACAGATTAATGATGCAAATTCTGACAAGGTTTGCTTCGTCGGTAAAGAGTACTGATAGCAGAAGTCCCATAATTGTGATAGTATGGTGCAAAAACCATCAACAAAGTCCTTCCCGTAATGGGAAATCCGCTATCCTTGCTCTCGCTACAGGTGATAGGGGTAGTAGCGGATGTCACGCAGGATACACATTGTATGTATTGTATGTTAACCAGGGGCCTAGAAACGACGGAGAGGCTCCGTCCCCGCCGCAGCCGCAGTGCTCCACAACCCTACGACGACTACCGCAGTCCACTTCACTCCTCCGCCGCCCCACACCGAACCCAGGGTTACTGTGCGGTTCGGCCACCAGTGGAGCCCCCCAGGGAACGTTTCACACCAGACGAGTGTAACCCCTATGTGTGTATAGTAGAGTAATGGTGGTGTAGGCGTACGTAGAGAACTTGTTTGCGCAGCAATCGGCGACATAGTGTAGCTGAGGCGGAATAAGGGGAACAACCCCGCATTCGCCGAGACAGATGGAAAACCGCCTAAAAGCCATCCACAGACTGGCCGGCTCACCTGACCTCGACACAAGTCAGCCGGGCGGATTCGTGCCAGGGACCAGGCGCTTCTTCCCGCCCGGAAAGCCGTGCGTTAGACCGAACGGCTAACCGGGCGAGTAGGATACACATAATCATACTTCGGCTTACACCATGCTGGCGGTCCACTTGCTCGGAGCTTGCACTAGGGTTCGTCTCAATATCCTGTAGATCTGGGTCCAATTAGGTGTACGCACGGTCCGCCGCCTCTCTGCACGTTCGTCTGTCTGAAAGCACCCCTGACCACACAAACGCAAAAAAGGGCTGGAAATATTGTGTGATGCGGTTGGTGTCTGGGACGTACTTGTTTTGGTATACTCGTGCTGCCTTTCGACCGTTTCCATCCGCTTGGCCGTACACAAACATCATCTCGGCTTGTTCCCGACATAAACACCGAACGAGGCTGCTGCTTACACTGCACAGCCTGAAATACACAAGGAGCACATGGCACGTGGACAGAGGAACTTTCTTTCGTCAGCACCATCTACCATGGCAAGGATGCATTTCCGGACTCACGTTCATGGGACCTTTTTTCCTCTATTTCTAGTCGGGAATCCGTCCCTGCAGGTTGTCGGTTTTTTTAATACTCGCCCTGTATATTCGTCTTCATATCAATTACATGCTTTTGTTAAAAGATATAGGCGTTGGTTTAAAGCTGAAATGTCATAGGATGATTAAAAATATTTGGCGAAAGGGCTCCGCACATTAGTGGCGACCTGGTTCTCATGAAAGTAGTCAAGATTTTGTATGTAATATTGACGTAAGATAAAGGAAGAACAACCGATTCGCGTAGGGAGTGGTTCAGAGCTCGTGCACTTCAGTTTCGCACACGCCCTGTGGCTGGATATCTGCCAGAGATGACCGGCCGTGGCCGGAAAGATGGCCTGTAGTGGAAACAGTTGACACAGGGTGGCAAACACGCTGCCTGTGTTAAGTGATGTGAGCGTGTAACAAGGTGATCGTGCCTGCTCGTCTTCAGCGATTTAGTACAAATTTGTGGAATACTGGGCAGAAATTGGAATAACAGAAGTGGGAGCTCCAAATAGCCAAGCGTTCAGAAAAAACAGCATCTTTGGCGCGATAGGGCAAAGCAAGAGCCATTTCTGTTGGCGTAGTTTCCAGGCAGCGGTTGGCGCAGCGGAACAACAGCACGCTAATCCCAGAGTCGTCGTATCGAGGCCTCTACGTGCACTTTTCTCGTTTCTTTATTTTTAATTTTTACGTTACTCAAAATAAATTGAAATAAGGCTCCATATATTGTATTAATTAGCATTTTCATAAAGGCATGAAAGAGAATTTATTGACTGATGTGATGAAGCCCTACGTTCACAAGAACAAATTTCTCCTGCTAAATGACTCGTGGACAGGACAAAACAAATCCACAAATACCCGACGAGATTTTTCAATATTATGAAGGATAGCCATTGCGCAGTATTAAATCGATTAACCCTAAATGTACTCCACTAGTGCAACTTGCGATGTGTACTGTTAACTTCAGATACAGAATTTGATCAAAAAGCTTCAAAACTGATCCTATCTCATCTATAGAGAGAAAGTAATCATATCTCCAGGAGACTACATCGAAATACATTCCACTCTACATCACCGGCTGTCCTTGCCAGTATTTGGCAATGAGGCACGTTACGCTTGGTTTGTTGCTAGACTATGCAACGAGAGAGAATCGTTTATGAATCTAAACTAAGTTTATAGGTCTGCAGGAACTTTAAAAGAAGCATGTAATTGTAAGAATGGGACGTTATGACATCTGAAAGATCCCGAGAAAATTACTGCTTCCTCTGTATTTGCGATGAATATCAACCCAACACTTGTAAATGATTAACTGCAACATACGAGAATCTCTAGTGTAGCCGGCCGGAGTGGTCGAGCGGTTCTAGGCGCTACAGTCTGGAACCGAACGACCGCTACGGTCGCAGGTTCGAATCCTGCCTCGGGCATTGATGTGTGTGATGTCCTTAGGTTAGTTAGGTTTAAGTAGTTCTAAGTTCTAGGGGACTGATGACCACAGCAGTTAAGTCCCATAGTGCTGAGAGCCATTTGAACCATTTTTCTCTAGTGTACGCCTTACGATCCCTTCTGTAACCTTATTTTTCGACTTTCTTTTTCATGCTTTTCATAAAAATTTTAATAATCACGATAAATTTCAAGGTTATTTAGGTTTCCGATTACAGTGCTACACTCTTTCCGCTATACCAACCACTGCCTGGATATTACCCTAACATAAATTACTCATGTTCAGCACAACCCGCGATAAAAATTTTATTTTTTCTAAGCGCCATCTGGAGCTTCCACCTGTCACTTTCATTTCTGGCCTAGCCCTGCATAAGCCATAATTTTGGATGAAATCGGTGATGTCGTATAGGCGCGGTCCCCTTGTTACGTAGGCAATGACCGTTCTTAACAAAGGGAGAGATGGTACAAGTAATACACAATAAATGCACAGATTTAGGGGTGTACTTTGATGATAACAGCGACAGTGTGGTAAAAACCGCCAGGCAATGCTGCGCCCCCATTGTTTTCCACATTGAGTTCTGCTGAAGCGTAGCAGTCGGGTAACGTCTGTCGCCACGTGTAGGCTGCCCGCATCTCATTCTCGCCGAGCTGCGTAACTGGCATTCCTCCCTCGATCTCTTCACTCGTGGCTCGACTGAACTATACACACCGAGTACACAAGCATAAGTACTGCACATTGTCTTCCCTCCACTTCACACGGAACAAACACGCGCTTACATTCTCGCAAGTTTACACGTGTGCGTACTAAATTAACTCTGGGTGATGAAATCAAACTAACTGGAAAGAATTTTCAACTATCGTACTCCAATTAACGTTTGGGCCATTGCATGTCATGTAAGCACAAAAAAAGTATTTTCTCATCGCCCGCCTCATTTTTCGAAGAAACTTGGCTTGTTTGTCCTCTCTATGGAAATAAGTAACTGCATCAAATTTTACCACTTTATCTCGCATTGTTTCCCTTTTATGGTAATTCAAGGAAGTTCTATCGCTTTTAACGTTATGCTGGCACAAAACTACATTTGCTAACATTTGTAAAATACTCACTTTTTATTTAAGCGAAACCAACACGAGAAAAGGATGTATGCTTCAATTTTGCATTTTATTTGGAAAAAGCATAGTTCATCATTACTTTAAGACCTAAATAAGGAGAAAGGGACAATCCAAATTTTTTTGGAAAAATAATCAATCAAGCCTTGGCAACCGATTGGGAAAATAAAATTAATCGTTTTTTTTTCTTATTTGATTTTGTAACATGCAACAGTTTTACTTTTGAGAACATAAAACAAACCATTTCCAATTGTAAGATGCTTTGAAAATATTTTTTGAAGTACTTAAAATTTAAGTGATTACGTTTTTCACAAAAAAACATGTTCAGCAACAGTATTTAAAAGAAGCTCAAGTCAACTAAATTATTTTAAACAACATTAAATGCATCAGACGTAGTAACATTTTTGTGAATAGAGCACTCAAATTTCTAGGAAAACATTAATTTCTTTTAGTTGATATTTTAAATTGGTAATTCTTCCCAACTATTGTTTTCAAAATGGTTCAAATGGCTCTGAGCACTATGGGATTTAACATCTGAGGCCATCAGTCCCTTAGAAATTGGAACTACATAAACCTAACTAACCTGCGACCGTAGCACTCACGCGGTTCCGGACTGAAGCGCCTAGAACCGCTCGGCCACCGCGGCCGGCAACTAATGTTTTAGGAAGTTCAAAAACAGCAAGCATGCGAGGAATGACAACTGGAGAAACAACCTCTCATTTGATTCAATGGGCCGACAGTGCAAGTGCTTAAGGATACATAAATTGCATGCTAACATTATCGTAGTTTAATGATTCTCCCAAAGGACCATATACTGAAATCCTTACGAGCTACATATCTTTATCGAGATAAAAATTTTTTCTCCAACAAAGGATGCCAATTTATTCCTTAAATTATGTTGAACAATCAGTTCAGACCCCACACGAAGTGTAAATAGTTCTGATACCATACTAGACCTTGCAGCCACAAACAACCGTGAGCGAACAGAGAGTGTTATGATTGATATAGGGATCAGCGACCACAAGGACTTGGTAGCGAGCTTGGAAACGATAACATACGAATCCTCAGAAAGTAAACTCATTATATATATATATATATATATATATATATATATATATATATATATATATATATATATATTAAAAAAGCGGTTAAACTGGCTCGTCGATTTGCTAAGGGAAAGTCTCCACCCCTTCCAAATTGACTACAAAGGCGTAAAGTAGATGTAACTTAAGATGAAAGAAATTGTATTAACGGCAATTGTAAGTTTCATACCAAATAAATTAATAAGAGAAGGAAAAGATTTCCTGCGTTACGTAAAACAGGTCAAGACAGTGTTGGAGAAGAAGCGAAAAAAGCATTTCAGATTTAAAAGAAGGCAAAATGTGCCATATTTTGCAGACGATAGACATTTAGCACAGACTTTAATGGGAGATGTTTTTAATTGTTTCCACAACGAAACTGTCTCGTAATGTGACTGAAAACTCAGAGATAATCTGGTCGTATTTAAAGTACACCAGTGGTATGATAGTACCAACAACAAAGATAGCTTTAATGATGACAGAGCCACTAAAGTGGAGTTACTAAACCCGTTTCTCCGAAAATCCGTCACCCGAGAAGACAAAGTACATATTCTAGAATTCGAATCAAGAACAGCTGCCAACATGAGTAGCATAAAAGTAGATATCCTCGGTGAAGCAAGGCAACTTAAATCAATTCATAGAGGGAAGCCATCCAGTCCCGTTGTACAGGTCACACCAGTTCATAATAAAAGGAAACAGAAAAAATCCGATGAATTATAGACCCATATCACTGTTATCGATATGGAGTAGGATTCTGCAACAAATATATTATGAAATACCTCTAAGAAAACGATCTATTGACACATAGGCAACACGGATTCAGAAAATATCTTTCTTCTGAAACGGAACTGGCTGTGTGTGCCAGTGACTGTGGAACTCAAATTGATCCCCTATTTCTAGATTCTCAGAAGGCTTTTGACACCCTTCCCCACAACCGACTTCTAATCAAATTGTGTGCCTATGGATTAACGCTTCAGTTGTGAGACTGGATTCATGATTTCCTGTCAGGAAAGTCACAGTTCGTAGTAAATGATGGAAAGACATTGAGCAAAACCGAAGTGATATGTGATGTTCCCCAATGAATTGTTACAGGCTATCTGCTGTTGTTAATTTATATAAACGAATTAGAAGACTCAGTAGTTCTCTTAGAGTGTTTGCAGATTATACTGTCTTTCATTGTCTAGTAACGTCATCAGAAGATGAAAGTGGATTATTATGTTATTTATACAAAGTATGTGCACGATGGGAAAGGTGGCAACTGACCTTGAACAATGAGAAGTGTGAGGTCGTCCACATGAGTACTGAAACATTTCCGTTAGTCACAATTTTGAAGGTCGCCGAGTCAACTAAATACCAAGAGATCGCAATTACGAACAACTTAAACAGGAACCATTATACAGAAACTGTTGTGGGGAAGGGGAACGAAAGACTGCGTGTTATTGGCAGAACATTCAGTAGATGCAGCAGGCCTACTGCAGAGATTGCCTACACTACACTTATCCGTCTTCTTCTGCAGTATTGTTGTTCAGTATGGGATCCTTACCAGATAGGATTGACAGAGGACATCGTTAAAGTTCGAAGTAGACTGGCTCGTTTTGTATAGTAAGTGAGTAAATAAGAGAAAGGTATTTTTAGTTGCAGCGACATCTTTTCATGATATTTTAATCATCAGTTTCCCCCTCCGAATGCTAAAAATTTTGATATCTCCTACCTACATACAGAGGAATGACCATTGTGAACAAAATAAGAGAGATAAGAGCTTTAGGTGTCCGTTTTTCTCACGTGTTATTTGTCAGTGGAACGGTCGAGACAAAGTCTGAAAGTGACTACGAAAACTCTGTCGAACACCGAGGTGTGAACTGCCGAGTAATCGTATGGCTGCAGATGTAGAAAATAAGGCTCGTGTAAACACACATTAAGCAATAAGTTTGCTATGTATCTCTCTTGAGTAGGCAGCGAAAGGGGAAAACGTGACCTTGCAGCCCTTGGCGAGGCACTATTGAGGCAGCCGGCAGCGGTACGTGAGATGGGAGCACGCAGGCGGTCCTATTATAAGCGGGCCATTGTTTGCCCGGGCTCCCGCACCCAACTGCCAACTGGGCTCCTCTGCCCGCAGCTCAGCGGCGAACCGCTCGACAGGACAAAGACAAGACAAGTTCGTGTCGTGAATCACTCGATTGATCTCACGGTACGGTTTTGGGTTTGTAGTGTAGCTGCCGATTCCGTACTTTTCGCTTTTCGAAGACTGGGCAGTAGTCTGACTAAACTTACCTGTTATTTGACACTTCACGCATTATATTTCGTTTGCTCTAACAATTTTGTAAACTTGAGACTTCTCCGCGATGCATCACATACACATGGAGAAGCATCGGTAGCTTTATAGTCCAGTTTCATAGAAAGGCAGATTGTTTAATTACTTAATAATCATGTTCCTTACACGAGTTAATACAATATAATTAATTACGTCATCAGATTAGAGATTCGTTAGAATCTAATTCCCGTCGACAACGGGGTCATTAGAGGACTCCATTGATTGTAATCACCTACCTATTACATGCTTAACTGACAAGTCGTTAAAATATATCCGTAATTTATACACTAGAATCAATACTCCTCAGTCATTTGAATCCACTGATGTGTTGCCTAAGTACGGAACCAACAGATGGTTAGGATGGATAAACTTTGATATGAGCCGATCAGTTACATTAAGAAAATCGCAAGATGGCGTAAGTCTGTAACATTCGAAAGTGATGTGCTCATACATACACCAAAAAAAGTTTTGCATCATCTCGGTTCCGAGAGTTCGGTAACATGTAGAGGAAACTGGAACAGAGATCAACATGAACAACGTTTCCCCCCTATTCACTGCTCATGAAAACCACACATTGCATGTTGTCCCACCATACAGCGAGACCTTCAGACGCGCTAGTCCTGATTTCTGTGCACACCGGTACCTCTAATACCCAGTAGTACCTCCTCTTGCATTGATGCGTGCCTATATACGTCGTGGCATATGATCCACAAGTTGATCAAAGCAATATTGGTCCATATTGTCCCACTACTCAATTGGTGTTGATCCCTCAGAGTGGTTGCTGGGTCACGTCGTCCATAAACAGCCCTTTTAAATCTATTCCAGGCATGTTCGGTAGGGTCTGGAAAACATGCTGGCCACGCTAGTCGAGCGATGTCGCTATCCTGAAGCAAGTATTCACAAGATGTGCACGATGGAGGCGCGAACTGTCGCCCATGAAGACGAATGCATCGTCAAAATGCTGCCGGTATGGTTGCACTATCAGTCGGAGGATGGCATTCACGTATCGTACAACCATTACGGCGCCTTCCACGACCACCAGCAGCGTACGTCGGCCCCACATAATGCCACCCCAAAACAGAAGGGGACATTCACCTTGCCGCACTCGCTGAATAGTGTGTCCAGGGCGTTCATCCTGGCCGAATTGCCTTCAAACACATCTCCGACGATTGTCTGGTTGAAGGCATATGCGACATTCATCGGTGAAATGAACGTGATGTCAATCCTGAGTGGTCCATTCATCATGTTGTTGGGTCAATCTGTACCGCGCTGCATGGTGTCGTGGTTGCAAAGACAGACCTCGCCACGGTCGTCGGGAGTGAAGTTGCGCATCATGCAGGCTATTGCGCAGCGTTTGAGTCTTAACACGACGTCCTATGGCTGCACGAAAACCATTATGCAACATGGTGGGGTTGCCGTCAGGGTTCCTCCGAGCCTGTCACAATCGGAACCCTTAGCCGAGTGGTAGGATTAACCAATGGGAAAGGAGCACAACCGCAGGCCGATGGAACGGTACAGAGCCACTCTAGTCCTGTCCAGGTCCTCCTGTCGGCAAGTTCAGGGTGCAGCGGCGCTGCCACGGACCAGTAATCTATGGAGTTATTCTGAAGTCGTTTTGTGTTGGTCATTCTCAGATTACGAGCTACACAAGTATAGTGAGATTTTGGCCAACATCGGGCAGCTTGGCGTAATATTATCTGCCGTATTTACGTATCTTTAATACTCATTTACCTTTGTTCAGGCTTAATCTTCATTTTTCGGCGAGTTGCTATCTTTTTGAGGTCATGATATAGAATCGGGCCTCCATTAGTCTATCCGAATAATAGCGTTGATTAACTCATCACCCTATAGTCTAGCAAAATGGTCCCACCACTTCCTAATACACATTAATTTTTTCTTGAAGAATTCTTTCTTTTGTAGTGATCTACTGCGCAACGTGTTTCATGTACGGACGATAGTGAACTTCATTGTAGCAATGACTATGTTTTAGATTAAA
Organism: Schistocerca serialis cubense; assembly: GCF_023864345.2. Classification (NCBI taxonomy): domain Eukaryota; kingdom Metazoa; phylum Arthropoda; class Insecta; order Orthoptera; family Acrididae; genus Schistocerca; species Schistocerca serialis. Next base: position 92,436,030 of record NC_064638.1, on the reverse strand, counting down.
TATTGTTATAATTGCAACACCCTCAAAGAACGTGTTCAGTGGCACTAGGGTATAATATTTGCATGCTAAGAAGTTGTGTATTAGTGAGTCATTTGTCACGGTCATCGGCGATCAGATGGCGCTCACGAGGCCTGTCTTCTGTTTTCTGTCTTCTGTTTTGACTCTGCAGGAAGTAATTCTGCTGAGTTTAGAAGTAAACTCTGTTTGCAACATTCATTCTAGGGTACAGTCATGCCCCACCTACGAGTTGTCCTCCGGTTGAACCGTTCAGCCATTTGAATGGGGTGTGGTCTCTGGGAAGCTGGATGGACGTGTCGGCGGCTTGGTACACGTGTTTGGGCACACTGTATCGGTGGTGTGTCGCTGCTTTCACCAGTAGTCTGTAGAACATTCCCACACCTGTAGACCAGGTTCTGGGCATCAGCGTGGTACAGACACACGTCATGATCAAAGCACTGTTGCGCAGCAGTAGCCTATCGAACTTCATCAAGGGACGAAATCCTGTCATATGTTCACCTGTTGTGTCATCAGGGACCACTGGGAAACGTCTCGTTAGGTCAGGAGTAATATCACGTGTGCCTCTGGCTAGGTTATCACTGGCGTCACGACGTCACCAAGCATGGCAACTGTGGTGTCATGAAAGGGTAGACTGGAGAGTAGAATGGCGTTTGCGGTCTTCAGCGATAGGAGTGATGGACGTACACATGTATAATGTAGGCCAAATGAGCAGCCTATTCCAAAGTGCATTTGCCCACGAAACGCAGGTCGCGTACCAGATCTCGAGGTATGAGGGGCTATCAGTCAGAACTCGCGGTCACTTGTTGTGTTACAGCAGGGTAAAGCAAACAGTGCCCGATACGTTGTAAAGGCTGTCATCCATGAGCTACTTCCATGATACTGTTTTTCAGCAGGTCAGTGCACATCCACATATGGCTGCTGCGTCGCAGCGTGCTCCTCGTGGTGTACATCTGCGCTGGCCAGAAACATCATCAGGTCTCTCACCAACTGAAGTCGTACGGGACAAGACCAAGTGGAAACTTCTCGTTGTCCAGGAACTGCAAGAAACATTGCCTAATTGCAACAAAGGCGCAAAACGCTTGGACAATCTATTGCAGGATCTATTCGGCACCTTTACGATCATTTGCATGCTTGCGTCGCCGCCGAGGGTGGCGGAAGGGGGAGGGTTTACATGGCGTATTGGTGCGACTGGTTCAAATGGCTCTGAGCACTATGCGACTTAACTTCTGAGGTCATCAGTCGCCTAGAACTTAGAACTAATTAAACCTAACTAACCTAAGGACATCACACACATCCATGCCCGAGGCAGGATTCGAACCTGCGACCGTAGCGGTCGCTCGGCTCCAGACTGTAGCGCCTAGAACCGCACGGCCACTCCGGCCGGCTGCGACTGTTTCGGCATACGTTACTGTGACATGTGTGTTTCATTTGGCCTGAATTTATCATACACTTCTATACTTGTCAGTAAAATGACCTTACCCTTGAAGATGTTGCTTTTTCTCCCGGCAATGTAACTGTAATTTAAATCAAAGTTGATTCATTCACGATCCGTGACACTACTACATCTATGATTCAGTTACTCTCTTGGTATTGTGTGCCTGGTGCAACCCGCATAACTCTGCAGCACGCTGATATACAGAATTTCTGTCTTCAGCAGGAACACCAGTCACAGTGAGCCACTATTGTAATCAGTACATACATTTCTCACAACTGCAATTAGCAGAATGCTTCCGGCATTTCTTTGCATGCTTTTCGGGTAGAAGGTACGTCATCGCTTGTATATTCAGAGACGGCTGGCGGTCCATCACCTTAAGTACAGTGTACACGATTACTGCGGGTCTCTAGATTTTAAATTGGTACATAGAAAAGGTTAGGTTATCAGACTGAGTCGCGCATGCTCAGTGCACGTAACTTCCCTACAAGGTTGGTTAACTTCACGTCCTCGAAATCCGATTATGAATTCACTGGAAGTGAGTGTGACCAAAGAATTCATTCACATATTCGTTTATGCTCGCTGTCCTTTCGTTGTGCAAATGAAGTTGTATTTACCCTTCAACACGTTCCTTTCCTTTTAAATCAATGACAGCGTTACAAACCGTTTCTTGGGTCTAAATATAATGTAGAAGAGTGGCACTTTTTTGGGACATGTTTCTGGATAAATATTTTCACATAATAATGTATACTACACCAACAACTTTCTAGTTCTATCTACACTCCTGGAAATTGAAATAAGAACACCGTGAATTCATTGTCCCAGGAAGGGGAAACTTTATTGACACATTCCTGGGGTCAGATACATCACATGATCACACTGACAGAACCACAGGGACATAGACACAGGCAACAGAGCATGCACAATGTCGGCACTAGTACAGTCTATATCCACCTTTCGCAGCAATGCAGGCTGCTATTGTCCCATGGAGACGATCGTAGAGATGCTGGATGTAGTCCTGTGGAACGGCTTGCCATGCCATTTCCACCTGGCGCCTCAGTTGGACCAGCGTTCGTGCTGGACGTGCAGACCGCGTGAGACGACGCTTCATCCAGTCCCAAACATGCTCAGTGGGGGACAGATCCGGAGATCTTGCTGGCCAGGGTAGTTGACTTACACCTTCTAGAGCACGTTGGGTGGCACGGGATACATGCGGACGTGCATTGTCCTGTTGGAACAGCAAGTTCCCTTGCCGGTCTAGGAATGGTAGAACGATGGGTTCGATGACGGTTTGGATGTACCGTGCACTATTCAGTGTCCCCTCGACGATCACCAGTGGTGTACGGCCAGTGTAGGAGATCGCTCCCCACACCATGATGCCGGGTGTTGGCCCTGTGTGCCTCGGTCGTATGCAGTCCTGATTGTGGCGCTCACCTGCACGGCGCCAAACACGCGTACGACCATCATTGGCACCAAGGCAGAAGCGACTCTCATCGCTGAAGACGACACGTCTCCATTCGTCCCTCCATTCACGCCTGTCGCGACACCACTGGAGGCGGGCTGCACGATGTTGGGGCGTGAGCGGAAGACGGCCTAACGGTGTGCGGGACCGTAGCCCAGCTTCATGGAGACGGTTGCGAATGGTCCTCGCCGATACCCCAGGAGCAACAGTGTCCCTAATTTGCTGGGAAGTGACGGTGCGGTCCCCTACGGCACTGCGTAGGATCCTACGGTCTTGGGGTGCATCCGTGCGTCGCTGCGGTCCGGTCCCAGGTCGACAGGCACATGCACCTTCCGCCGACCACTGGCGACAACATCGATGTACTGTGGAGACCTCACGCCCAACGTGTTGAGCAATTCGGCGGTACGTCCACCCAGCCTCCCGCATGCCCACTATACGCCCTCGCTCAAAGTCCGTCAACTGCACATACGGTTCACGTCCAAGCTGTCGCGGCATGCTACCAGTGTTAAAGACTGCGATGGAGCTCCGTATGCCACGGCAAACTGGCTGACACTGACGGCGGCGGTGCACAAATGCTGCGCAGCTAGCGCCATTCGACGGCCAACACCGCGGTTCCTGGTGCGTCCGCTGTGCCGTGCGTGTGATCATTGCTTGTACAGCCCTCTCGCAGTGTACGGAGCAAGTATGGTGGGTCTGACACACCGGTGTCAATGTGTTCTTTTTTCCATTTCCGGGAGTGTATTTTGGGGCATCCTCTGTTAAAACAGATTTTGCATTTCAGTGTTTTTTTGAGTCGAATCTGGTTAAATTTAGACATCCGCCAAATGCAGACTTTTGTGAACATAAGTATTTCAAACAGATAGCGTGCTTCTAGCTGACAATGTCGAATTTCATCGTCTCGATCTAACACTCGCATGCAGGAAGTAGCTCGAAGAAAAGCAGCCGGAGAAATAATCCGTTTTTAGGCTTCCATTCATTCTGAAGTACAACAGCGGGCAGGCAGTGAGCAGCAGTAAACTGACTCGCGGTCATTGTCGGGACAGAACTTTCATTGCCTTTGTACCAGTATCTTCTGCTAGGCACGTCGTGAAACCTGAGGAAGAAACTAAAATCGGTATTTGCGAAGACGGAAGAGCGGGCGGTTATGGGTGTGCCCCGCGCAGACAGTATAACGGCGGGATTGGCCGAGCCACGAGCGCTGGCCGTTAGGCGGGCTGGGGCTGCTGGACTTGCTTAATGGTAATAGGGGCCGTAACGGGGGGGGTGTTACTGCTACGGCCCCGGGGGCGCGCTTACGACGCGGTTAGGGGCCCAGACTGCGCCGCCGCCAGCTACCCAATCTGCAGTCCGTCTGTCTCTACCTGCTCACCGCTCATCGTTCAGCTGCTGAAAACCTCACGCAGTACAACAGTGGATCCTAAACTTCCTGGGACCACTAATTACCTTTGAACGAGGCTGCGTGTCACTCGCCACACGAAACATAGCTTCGCACCTAACCATCTGCATCTATTTCTGCATCGATACTCTGCAAATCACATTTAAGTGCCTGGGTGAGAATTCATCGAACCATCTTCACAATTCTGTATTATTCCAATCTCGTACAGCGCGCGAAAAGAATGAACACCTTTATCTCTCCGTACGAGCTCTGCTTTCCCTTGTTTTATCATGGTGATCGTTTTTTCCTATGTAGGTCGGTGTCAACAAAATATTTTCACATTCGGAGGAGAAAGTTGATGATTGGAATTTCGTGAGAAAATTCCGCCGCAACTAAAATGGCCTTTGCTTTAATCCTTCCGGTACGAATTATTTTTTTCCTGAAAAAAAAATAATCATGCCTTTGCCATCCAGTTCTTCGAATTAAATTATGATTTTTCAGATGTATAAAATATTCCGAGGTGCTCCTCAATGGGGGATACAACGCATCCCCAAATGAGGACATTGTGTTCAAGTGGGTGCAGTATAAGTCGAAAACTTAAAGTATTTTATTTAATTTTATTTCATCAAAATACATAAATTACACAAAGCTTACTTATTGATTATATACATAATCTATGGTTTTACCCTTGTGAAGAATGACAATCAAAGAAACAATCTTTTTCCTATCCAGACATAAGTGAATGTTACATTTTACACAATAAAATTTGGTTTTGCATTTGGAACCCGGTCGTCTTTGACACTCCCCAGCAGTCCCCCAATCTTGTTGGATGGACAGAAAACACACTTGATATTGTGTTTACGGAGGATCCTACTGATTCTGGCAGAAATAGAGCCAGCATAGGACTGCTGGGGAGTGTCAAAGACGACCTGGGGTTACGAAAACCAGGGATTTACAATATACCTTGTCAATGTGGCATGTCCTACGTTGGCCAGACGACAAGAACTGTGGAGATCAGGTGCAAAGAACATCAGAGGCACACTAGATTAAGACCGGTGACTAAGTCAGCCACTGCTGAACACTGTCTAGAACTAGATCATGTCATGAAGTATGAGGATACCAAGATTCTAGCACAAACACCCAGATTTTGGGACAGTGTTATAAGAGAATCGATGGAAATTAAAATGGCTGAGGATCTTATGAACCGTGACACAGGGTATCAGCTAAGCAGAGCCTGGGATCCGGCTCTGGAATTGTTAAAGGAGCAACGGGGCCAGCTGCAACACTACACAAATAGAAGAACCAGAGACATGGAGATGGAAAACGAGCCCCTGACGGACTGCCAGGCGCACCAGACTGAAGATGGAACACCCAGAAGTGGGACTGGTGGGCGCGGACCGCAGAGGGAACATCCAGAGCCGCAGCGGACGAAAAACGGAGCGGCAACGCTCCAACAGGTCGTGGTGAGCGGGCGCGGACCGCAGGGGGAACGCTTGGTACCCCAGACCGTAGATGAAACCCCTAGGAGCGGGTTTGGTGGGTGCGGACCGCAGAGAGAACACCTAGAACCGCAGCGGACGGAAAACGGAGCAGCAACGCTCCAGCAGGTCGCAGGGAATGGGCGCGGACCACAGAGGAAGCGCCTGCAGCCGTTGGTGGAGGGGGAAGGCCATAGGCATAAATACTGGACCAGGTCCACTCGAGGAGCAGTCTCAGGTCGCACCTGATGAAGGTTACGAGCTACGTGACCGAAATATCGTGCAAGTACGACGCTGATATCCGGCAGAACGCCCGACAACCCAAGATGTCTTTAGATCGTCGGGAAAGCCTGAAGAGTTACAGCAAAATAATTTCCTACATTTCTGTGCTATTACAACCTTTCAATTCTCATTTGGAGACATGTAGAAAGTTATAAATGTGTCACTTACCTTTCGTTCGGAAATACACCTTTAGTTTTCACTTTCAAGAATGCACCTTTCTACTCACAAATAATTTTTGTTACCTAAACTCTGAAGATATTAATCGGCTGATGGAAGGTACGAAGATTACTTGGAAGCGTCCATGTGACTGTGTGCATTCAGTTTTGTTTTGTGGTACCACAGATTGATAGGAGACGTCGACACCGTTGTCAAATAAACTCTCTTTGCTTGTGACAATATGAGGACAACAATCATAAATGTTAAAATTTAACGAATTTTAATATACTAAGCATTTATTTAGTATGTCCTTATATGAGGACGCCGTGATCGAAAGGGTTAATGATGTACATCCCAAATCTTGTATCATTTCAGTGACACACTCTTCCATATTTCGCGATAATACAAAACGTGCTGCCCTTCTTTGAAATTTTTAGATGTACTCCGTCAGTCCTATCTGGTAAGGATCCCACACCGCGCAGTAGTATTCTAAAAGCGGACGGACAAGCGTAGTGTAGGCAGTCTCCTTAGTAGGTCTGTTAAATTTTCTAAGTTTCCTGCCAATAAAACGCAGTCTTTGGTTAGCCTTCCTCACAACATTTTCTGTGTTTTCCTTCCAATTTAAGTTATTCGTAATTGTAATTCCTAGGTATTTAGTTGAATTTACGGCCTTTAGATTTGACTGATTTATCGTGTAACCGAAGTTTAACGGATCCCTTTTAGCACTCATGTGGATGACCTCACACTTTTCGTTATTTAGGGCCAATTGCCAATTTCCTCACCACACAGATATCTTTTCTAAATCGTTCTGCAATTTGTTTTGATCTTCTGATGCCTTTATTAGCCGATAAACGACAGTGTCATCTGCAAACAACCGAAGACAGCTGTTCAGATTGTCTCCCAAATCGTTTATATAGATAACAAACAGCAGAGGGCCTAAAACACTACGTTGCGGAACACCAGAATTCGCTTCTGTTTTTCTCGATGATTTTCCGTTCAACTACTACGAACTGTGACCTCTTACATGAAATCACGAATCCAGTCACATAACTGAGACGGTGTTCCATAAGCACGCAATTTCACTACAAGCCTCTTCAGTGGTACAGTGTCAAAAGCCTTCCGGAAATTCAGGAATACGAAATCAATCTGAAATCCCTTGCCAACAGCACTCAACACTTCAGGCGAGAAAAGAGCTAGTTGTGTTTCACAAGAACAATATTGTCTCAATCCATGTTGGCTGTGTGTCAATAGACAGTTCTTATCGAAGTAATTTCTGAAGTTCGAACACAATATATGTTCCAAAATCCTGCTGCATATCGACGTTAATGATACGGGCCTGTAATTTAGTGGTTTACTCCAAACATTAGACTGGAGCTGGCCGCTGTGGCGGAGCGGTTCTACGGCTTCAGTCCGGAACCACGCTGCTCCTACGGTCGCAGGTTCGAATCTTGCCTCGTGCATGGATGTGTGTGATGTCCTTAGGTTAGTTAGGTTTAAGTAGTTCTAAGTCTAGGGGACTGATGACCTCAGATGTTGAAGTCCCATAGTGCTTACAGCCATTTGAACCATTAGACTGGTGGAAAATTGTAGTAATAGTAGTAGTAGTAGTAGTAGTAGTCGTAGTGTTGTTGTCTTCACTCAGAAGGTGCATTTCTCCACGTTACTACGTGTCTTCGTCTCTGTATGTCAACTGGAACACGCATCCACTTGAACCTGCTTGACGAATTGGGTCTTGGTCCCTATAAGATCCTCCTCCCTCTCTCCCCACCTCCCTCCCCTTTAGCACTAAACCTGCACTCCAGAAATGACTCAGTGTAGTTAGGGAGCCAGTGCAAGATGGCATAAGTGGCTTACAGTATGACTGGCTGTGCTTTTCTACCCGGGTCTAACAGAGATTAAGACAACCCATTCCTGGATTAACTTAGTGAGTCGAGTTTTGCCGCAAACCTCTCGTAACTGATATTTCTCGCAGAAGCAGCACCAGTGCCATCGAATTCCCTGGCAAGTGCAATTCTCTATCCTGTAAATTCCAGGTGATAAAAGCGGAAAGCTACACTGAGATGACAAAAGTCACGGAATACTTCCTAATATCGTGTCCGACTACTTTCTGCCCGGCATAGTGCAGCAACTCGACGTGACTTGGACTCAACAAGTTGTTAAAAGGCCCCTGCGGAAATATTGAGCCATGCTGCCTCAATAGCAGTCCATAATTGCGAAAGTCCTGCCGGTGCAAGATTTTGTGCACGAACTGACTGTCGATTGTGTGTTACAAATGTTCGATGGGATCCATCTCAGGTGATTTGGGTGGTCAAATCATTCGCCAGAATTATACAGAATGTTCTAACCAACTGCGAACAATTGTGGCCTGGTGACACAGGGCATTGTCATGTTTGGGAACATGAAGTCCATGCATGGTTGCATATGGTCTCCTAGTAACGGAATATAGCCATTTCCAGCCACTGATCTGTTCAGTCCATACCATTATGGAGCAATCAACGACTTGCACAGTGCTTTGTTGACAACTAGGCTCCATGACTCCATGGCGTCTGCGCCACAATCTAACCCTACTATTTGCTCTTACCAGCAGATGTCAGGAGTCACCTGACCAGGCCACGGTTTTCCAGTCGTCTAGGGTCCAACCAATATGACCATGTGCCCAGGAGAGGTTGAAGGTGTTGTCATGCTGTTAAAAATGGCACTCACGTCGGTCGTCTATTGCCATAGCTCATTAACGCAATATTTTGCCGTACTGTCCCAATTGATACGTTCGTCATACTACCGACACGCATTTCTGCGGTTATTTCACGCAATGTTGATTGTCTGTTAGCATTGACAACTCCACGCAAACTCTATTGCACAGGATTAATTTTTTTATCAAAGCTCCATCAGGTGAGCAGAGAGAAATGTAAGCACCGCTGTAATACTTAGCAGGGCACTGTGAGGTGACACTATGTAACTCTGCAGCCGAGCTAAAAAGTGAATCGTTGACAGAAAAATTGAGCTCAATGGCCTAGAATTATTACTGAAATTATCACAGTGAAGCAAGCAGCACTGACAAGTCCGATAAATGGGACTAATATGGTCATTTACTTAGAGGCACTGCATCACAGGTGGAGGCCGAGCCTCTTATAAGTAATGAAGCTTTTGGAGCACAAGACACATTTTGACATGCTGTTATTTAGTCTGTGTCAAAGAACCAGAGAGAATGACAGATTAAGTTTCGGTGAAACCACAACGAGCTGTTTGATTAGGCGAGCCTGCTACCTGTTGGCTGACTTCTGCACTGGGTAGCAGAACCTGATGCATATCCCAGCCACGGTTTGCTGCTGATTCCCGCTGAGGCATTGTGGATGAGAAGGCACGTGATGGGCCAGCCCCCCTCCTCCTTGGGGTTATCACAGTTGATCTACAAGCTGCCATCTTCGTACTGACCAGTCGAGCGCGCCTGCACAACCTCCAGGCCGACTTGTGAACGTCTGCTGCAGTCTTGGTCGATATGTGTGGATGACCAGGGCCTCTCTGCATGACAACAGGCATTCTGGATCACCACTGGCACTCCACCTGTGCTTAGAACTATGTGATCGAGGAGGGCGCTGAAGTGGGAGTCGAACAGGGTCACTGAAGCACATCCAGCAGGCTGCGCCCAATGCCGACGCCCGCTCTACATGCAGCTACAGCACTCACCTGCGTCAGCAACCTCACGAAGCGCTGACCAGGCGTCAGCATTTCTTCAGAGCACACGCTCCTCGCGCCCGGCCATCGCTGCTGCTCTGAAGAAACTAAAATCTTTGTAAGCTTTGCATGACAGTGAGTGTATTTACAGACAATGCTGTCTCACTGACGACGCCAGGTGTGCACTGGACGACTCGCATTCACCCTTCGCTCGACCCTATGATCAGAATGCAACCTCAGAGACGAGTTGTAACAGCGTAGACACATACACTGTGTTCAAGCATGTCTGGAAGAGGAGGACGAAGTGCCAAAACATGTCTGTGTGAAGGAATCGCAAGAGGAGCGGAGGCCCTGGTGCTCGAAGACTGGTGTAACACAACAGAGACCTTTTTAAGACATTGTGAACATGAGAAAAGTCGCCACCCACTGGGTTTGGTTTGGAGTGAAAGAGGCCAAACTGCAAGGTCATAAGTCCCTTCATCCATTAAGCTGCAACCCAGGGGTAGTAGTGAAAGGAAGTAGGCGAAAGGAAAATTCTGGAACACAATAAAGAGACAGAGATAAAAGCCCAGAAAAAAGACAGCACAGACAATAGTTTAAAAGACCAGTCAAGACAATGTGTTAAAACCAAAAAATGAAAAAGAATAAAGACAATAATAATGTGGAAGGGGTAGAGGCCAGGCTGGGCCACCAAGGGACCACTGGTGACGCGGGGCGGGGGGGGGGGGGGGTTGAGGGAGCTGGGGAGGGGTGTCCCATCAACCCCTCAGGACTGCTGGCAGAACGAGGCAGTATCGAAAACTTAGCAGCTTTGTTAGGCCATTCCAGATGACTTCTTTATCGCCTATTCACCATGGATAGGTGCTTTGTGTATCACTATGACAAAGTAGTGGAAAAATGTGGAAGTGAAAAGGACGAAGATGCAACCATCACCAGGTGAAGTGATGCTCGTGCGATTATATTCTGCTGCTTACTGATTATGTTCCTAGGGGCAAACTCTCGCAGGAACATACTATCGACATCTCATGACGAGCTTGCTGTAGTTTGCCGAAAAAGGTATTTTTGTTTACTCATTGACAGCGTCCCATCTCAGTCTGCACAAGACGCCAAATATTGTTTCACCTCCTGTGTTCTCTTGACATACTACCATTCTGTACCATACATTTCTAGAAAGACGACGTGATGATTTTTCAAGTGAAAAGTTTCTGAAAAGTCTAAAATGCAGATTTCTACAATCGAGGTCTTCGCCAAGTCATCCATCTTTGGGATAAATATGTCCCATAGATAAATAATATGTAGTGAAGGACTTACACCAACTTTCATGGCTTGAACCCTATTTCTTTTTTTTCTTTTTTTTCGACGAGTTAAAATTTTGTGAGTACCCCTTGTACTGCCGCCAGCTCCTAGGAATATCCCTGGAACATTTACTGCTACATACCTATTGTACTTCTAATGTCACTGCACACTGCATAGCGGAGTGTAATTTGTACCGTTGCGTCATTACCTACCCTGTTCTACCCCCAGACTGATCGAAGGAGAAACGACAGCCTGTATGGCTCTGTAAGAGCTGATCTGCTTTATTTTATTTCTACGGCTTTTACCCAAGATGAATTTCTATCGATATGCAGTCTTTCGTAAATGCTTTTTCTTTATACTTACTCAGTAGCGTTTCGAGAATAGATCGTCGTCTTCCCTTCAAGGATTGCCATCTAAGCTGAAGCACCATTTCTGTAAAATTCTCGTACTAATCAAAACGACCGTTAAAAAATCTAACAATACGCCTCTGGTTTGTTTCTTCAATGAAACACATAACGCAGCCGTTTGAAGAATGTTTCTGATCCAATTGCTCACGTGTTAACTATTGCGATGTATCTGTATCCGTACACAGTGATCCGATTCGGCTGACATTTATAAAGGACAGTCAAATGTAATCGAATACCCGCCGCAACGAGACCACAGAATGGTTCCATTTGAAGTTAATCATCACAAGCGTTAGACATTTATCCCAATGGGAGACGAGACGCATTTGCGGACGGAGAGTTACGCTGCGTGGACTTACTAACGGCACTGGAATACTTCCCGTAACTGAGGTGACGAAAGGTATGGGATAGTCAAATGCAAATATACAGATGGCAGTAGTATTGCGTACAGAAGATACAAAAGGGCAATGCGTCGGAGGAGCTGTCATTTGGTCTCAGGTGATTCATGTGAAAAGGTTTCTGACTTGATCATGGCCGCAGGAAGGGAATTTATAGACTTTGAACGCGGATGGTAGTCGGAGCTAGACGCATGAGACATGCCATTTCGGAAATCGTTAGGGAATTTAATATTCCGCGATCGTCAGTGTCAAGAGTGTGCCGAGAATTTCAGACATTGCCTCTCACCACAGACAACGTAGTGGCCTTCCGGAGTCCGTGTACAGTTGTCAGTGAGAGCAGAAATCAATGTGGGACGAGCGACGGACGTATCCATTCTGACAGTGCGGTGAAATTTGGCGTTAGTGGGCTATGGCAATAGACAACTGACGCGAGTACCTTTGTTAACAGCATGACATCGCCATACTTCTTCAGTAATAGAACCCAGCACGTTGTCCTCGATGGTGAGTGTTCATCTGAGGTGAGGGTATCATCTGGAGTGCCCAGGGAAGTGTGGTAGGTCCGCTGTTGTTTTCTATCTACATAAATGATCTTTTGGATAGGGTGGATTGCAATGGGCGGCTGTTTGCTGATGATGCTGTGGTGTAGGGGAAGGTGTCGTCGTTCAGTGACTGTAGGAGGATACAAGATCACTTGGACAGGATTTGTGATTGGTGTAAAGAATGGCAGATAACTCTAAATATAGATAAATGTAAAGTAATGCAGATGAATAGAAAAAGAATCCTGTAATGTTTGAATACTCCATTAGTAGTGTAGCGCTTGACACAGTCACGTCGGCTAAATATTTGGGCGTAACATTGCAGAGCGATATGAAGTGGGACAAGCATGTAATGGCAGTTGTGGGGAAGGCGGATAGTCGTCTTCGGTTCATTGGTAGAATTTTGGGAAGATGTGGTTCATCTGTAAAGGAGACCGCCTATAAAACACTAATACGACCTATTCTTGAGTACTGCTCGAGCGTTGAGGGAGGACATAGAAGCAATTGAGAGGCGGGCTGCTAGATTTGTTACTGGTAAGTTTGATCATCACGCGATTGTTACGGAAATGCTTCAGGAACTCGGGTGGGAGTCTCTAGAGGAAAGGAGACGTTCTTTTCGTGAATCGCTACTGAGGAAATTTAGACAACCAGCATTTGAGGCTGACTGCAGTACAATTTTACTGCCGCCAACTTACATTTCGCGGAAAGACCACAAAGATAAGATAAGAGAGATTAGGGCTCGTACAGAGGCATATAGGTAGTCATTTTTCCCTCGTTCTGTTTGGGAGTGGAACAGGGAGAGAAGGTGCTAGTTGTGGTACGAGGTACCCTCCGCCACGCTCCGTATGGTGGATTGCGGAACTCGTATGTAGATGCACATTAACACCTCTCCTGCGCACGTGACCATACTGGATGGACCATTGAAGACTGGAAAAAAAATGTGCAAATGTGGCGCAGACCCCAGGAAGCCATGGGCCCAAGTTTTCAACAAGGCACTATGCAAGCTATTGGTGGCTCCATAATGAAGGGGATTTTGTTTACATGGCATGGACTGTGTGCTCTGTTCTTGTAGACCATTTGCAGCCATTCATGGACTTCATATTCCCAAACAACGATGGAATTTTTATGGATGACAATGTGCCATGTCACCGGGCGATAATTGTTGACGACCGGTATGAAGAGCGTTTTGGATAATTCAAGCGAATGGTTTGACCACCCAGATCGCCCGACGTGAATCCAATCAAAATTTTATGCGACATAATCGGTAAGTCAATTCGTGCACAAAATGATGCACCAGCAACATGTTCCAGACTTTGGATGGCTGTGGAGGCAGCATGGCTCAATATTTTACTAGGGGCCCTCCAACGGCTTGTTCAGTCACTGACAGCTACGTCGAGTTGCTGCGCTGTGCCGGGCAAATGGAGGGTCCGACACGACAGTAGGTTGGTATCCCACGACTTCTGTCATTTCAGTGTAATGTTCGCTTTTATGGGACTGTGCACCATGAACCGGGTTAGCTTTTAGCAATATACACTACTGGCCATTAAATGCCATTAAATTTGCTACACCAAGAAGAAATGCAGATGATAAATGGGTATTCATTGGACAAATATATTACACTAGAACTGACATGTGATTACATTTTCGCGCAATTTGGGTGCATAGATACTGAGAAATAAGTACCCAGAACAACCACTTGTGGCCGTAATAACAGCCCTGATAGCCTGGGCATTGAATCAAACAGAGATTAGATGGCGTGTACAGGTACAGCTGCCTATGCAGCTTCAACACGATACCACAGTTCATCGAGAGTAGTGACTGGCGCATTGTGACGAGCCAGTTGCTCGGCCACCATTGACCAGACGTTTTCAGTTGGTGAGAGATCTAAAGAATGCGCTGGTGAGGGCAGCAGCCGAACATTTTCTGTATCCAGAAAGGCCCGTACAGGACCTGCAACATGCGGTCGTGCATTATCCCGCTGAAATGTAGAGTTTCGCAGGGATCGAATGAAGAGTAGTGCCACGGCTCGACGGGTCGTAAGACATCTGAAATGTAACGTCCACTGTTCAAAGTGCCGTCAATGCGAACAAGAAGTGACCGAGACGTGTAACCAATGGCACCCCATACCATCACGCCGGGTGATACGCCAGTATGGCGATGACGAATACACGCTTCCAATGTGCGTTCACCGCGATGTCGCCAAACACGGATGCGACCATCATGATGCTGTAAACAGAACCTGGATGCATCCGAAAAAATAACGTTTTGCCAGTCGTGCACCCAGGTTCGTCGTCGTGTACACCATCGCAGGCGCACCTGTCTGTGATGCAGCGTCAAGTGTAACCGCAGCCATGGTCTCCGAGCTGATAGTCCATGCTGCTGCAAACGTTGTCGAACTGTTCGTGCAGATGTTTGTTGTCTTGCATATGTCCCCATCTGTTGACTCACGGATCGAGACGTGGCTGCACAATCCGTTACAGCCATGCGGATAAGATGCCTGTCATCTCGACTGCTAGTGATACGAGGCGTTCCATATTACCCTCCTGAACCCACTGATTACATATTCTGCTAACAGTCATTGGATCTCGACCAACGCGAGCAGCAATGTCGTGATACGATAAACCGAAATCGCGATAGGCCACAATCCGACCTTTATCAAAGTCGGAAACGTGATAGTACGCATTTCTCCTCCTTCACGAGGCATCATAACAGCGTTTCACAAAGGAACGCCGGTCAACTGCTGTTTGTGTATGAGAAATCGATTGGAAACTTTCCTCATGTCAGCACGTTGTAGGTGCCAACCTTGTGTGAATGCTCTGAAAAGCTAATCATTTGCATATCACAGCATCTTATTCCGTCGGTTAAATTTCGCGTCTGTAGCACGTCATCTTCGTGGTGTAGCAATTTTAATTGCCAGTAGTGTGGATAACATTAAAATGTATATGTAAAATATGATTTCTGTACATCTTCACTGCAGTCATATGACCAATGTAAATACATTTTGAAACTGGTTTTCACTTTGATCTTCTATGGTTACAGTAACATAAGAATGACCATGTGCAATTTGGTGTATTGTACATTTACACTTTTTGAGCCAAGCTCTTCATTATATTTCAAATTTAATTTACAGTACATCCGACCCAATCTAATATACATCCGGTGACGGCATACTTAGGGGGGACGTAGTGAGTTTGTACAGGAGATTGCTTACGAAACATTCGTGGGTTCTACACATTGCTCGATTGTAAGAGATTCGTACCAAAAACGAGTTACCGGAGCTACTGAACGTATACAAAACAGGGCAGCAAGCAGAGTAACAAGTTTGTTTGATCCATGGGAGAGTGTCACGGAGAAGCAGAAGATAGACGCAAATTGTCCAAAGGCAGCCTACGTACCAATTTTCAGTAATGGGTCTAGGAATACGCTACATCCACCTGTGTATCGTAGGGATTGCGATGACAAGATGAGATTCAGTACAGTGTACACACAGGCTTTTAAACACTCTTCCTGTGCACCTTACGTGAATGCAAGGGGAAGAATCTCTAACAAGTGTTGCAATGGGAAGTATCCTCTGTCATTCACTTCGCAGTGGTTTGCAGTGTATGGATATAGATGTAGACATAGATCTACCTTGCTTTACTTTTGTTGACGTTTTGAAGACACCACCCATTCGGTTCATCTGATGTTTCAAATATTTCGCTGGCTGTGTCACGATGACTAGGTATTTTTATTTGTTCCCTCTAAGCATTAATTCCTTTAAAAAATATTTTTCTTGTTTCCTTTATAAACTGCTCTACATACAGACTGAATATTTTCAGGGACCGAGTGAGGTACCGCAATGGCTACCACACTGGCCTCGCATTCGGGAGGACAACGGTACGTCCACTTAGGTTTTCCGTGATATCCCTAATTCGCTTCCGGCAAATTCCGGGATGGTTCCTTTGAAACGACGCGGCCGATTTCCTTCCCCATCCTTCCCTAATCTGATGGGACCGACGACCTCGCTGTTTGGTCCTCTCCCCCAAATCAACCAACCAATAAATACATTGGGGGGGGGGGGGGATATTGG
Organism: Schistocerca serialis cubense; assembly: GCF_023864345.2. Lineage (NCBI taxonomy): Eukaryota > Metazoa > Arthropoda > Insecta > Orthoptera > Acrididae > Schistocerca > Schistocerca serialis. The sequence goes on along the minus strand of NC_064638.1, from coordinate 92,419,452 downwards.
CAACCCTTTTTCTCCCCCTTTAGACGTTCTACCCGTGATTCTCTTAACCGCAGAGAGGGTTCTGCATAAGTTACGTGCTGTATCCGTCCAGTGTGGGCTATAGTTATCGCATCACAGTAAACCATGTTAGACACGCTGATGCGTCGATACGGATCCGATTTACGCTGGAAGAAGATTAGTTCCAATTTCAACCACCAGGTGCAAATCTGGCGGTGTACACGGTTCGTATGACGGTATAACAAACATTTTCATTTGACAAGTCGTAACGTGAGTGAACTGTATGGCTATCGAGAAGAGAGACCGTGCGCTGTTAGTGGAACTGTTTCATGGGAACTGCAAATTGTTCCAATGGCTCTGAGCACTATGGTACTTAACTGCTGAGGTCATTAGTCCCCTAGAACTTAGAACTACTTAAACCTAACTAACCTACGGACATCACACACATCCATGCCCGAGGCAGGATTCGAACCTGCGACCGTAGCGGTCGCGCGGTTCCAGACTGTAGCGCCTAGAACCGCTCGGCCACTCCGGCCGCCGTTTGTGGAGGAATGTGGCATTAGATGTCTGTACACAGGTAATGCAATTCGCGTAAATGACGGGCCGCTGATCTGCGTCTGCGTTGATGTAGCCCAACAGAATCGCAGATGGGTTCCATAGGATTTTCATCAGACAAATTTGATAGCCTAGATATCAGTGTGAGTTCACTATAATGTTCCTCAAACAACTGTAGCATCTGCACGAACAGTTCGACGACGTTTGCAGCAGCATGGACTATCAGCTCGGAGACCATGGCTGCGGTTACCCTTGCCGCTGCATCACAGACAGGAGCGCCTGCTATGGTGTACTCAACGACCAGCCTGAGTGAACGAATGGCAAAACGTCGTTTTTTCGGATGAATCCAGATTTTGTGTACAGCATCATGATGGTCGCATCCGCGTTTGGCGACACCGCGGTGAACGCACATTGGAAGCATGTATTCATCATCGCCATACTGACGTATCACCCGGCGTGATGGTATGGGGTGCCATTGGTTACACTCTCCCATGAATCAAACAAACTTGTTACTATGCTTGCTGCCCTGTTTTGTGTACGTTCAGTAGCTCCGGTAACTCGTTTTTGATACGAATCTCACGCACTCGAACAATGTATGGAACCCACGAATGTTTCGTAAGCAATCTCCTATACAGACTCACTGCATCTCCCAAGTATTCTGTCACCGGATATATATTAGGTTGGGTTAGATGTACTGTAAATTAAATTTGAAATATAACGAAGAACTTGGCTCAAAAAGTGTAAATGTAAAATACACCAAATTGCACATGGTCATTCTTATGTTACTGTAGCCATAGAAGATCAAAGTGAAAACCAGATTCAAAATGTATTTACATTGGTCATATGACTGCAGTGAAGATGTACAGAAATCATATTTTACATATACATTTTAATGTTATGTACACTACTGGCCATTAAAATTGCTACACCACGAAGACGACGTGCTACAGACGCGAAATTTAACCGACAGGAAGGAGATACTGCGACATGAAAATGATTAGCTTTTCAGAGCATTCACACAAGGTTGGCACCTACAACGTGCTAATATGAGGAAAGTTTCCAATCGATTTCTCATACACAAACAGTAGTTGACCGGCGTTGCCTGCAAAAACGTTGTTGTGATGCCTTGTGTAAGGAGGGAAAATGCATACTATCACGTTTCCGACTTCGATAAAGGTCGGATTGTAGCCTATCGCGATTGTGGTTTTTCGAATCGCGAATTTGCTGCTCACGTTTGTCGAGATCCAATGACTGTTAGAGAATATGGAATCGGTGGGTTCAGGAGGGTAATATGGAACGCCTCGTATCACCAGTAGTCGAGATGACAGGCATCTTATCCGCATGGCTGTAACGGATCGTGCAGCCACGTCTCGATCCCTGAGTTAACAGATGGGGACGTTTGCAAGACAACAAACATCTGCACAAACAGTTCGACAACGTTTGCAGCAGCATGGACTATCAGCTCGGAGACCATGGCTGCGGTTACACTTGACGCTGCATCACAGACAGGTGCGCCTGCGATGGTGCACTCGACGACGAACCTGGGTGCACGAATGGCAAAACGTTATTTTTTCGGATGCATCCAGGTTCTGTTTACAGCATCATGATGGTCGCATCCGTGTTTGGCGACATCGTGGTGAACGCACATTGGAAGCGTGTATTCGTCATCGCCATACAGGCGTATCACCCGGCGTGATGGCATGAGGTGCCATTGGTCACCTCTTGTTCGCATTGACGGCACTTTGAACAGTGGACGTTACATTTCAGATGTGTTACGACCCGTGGCTCTACCCTTCGTTCGATCCCTGCGAAAACCTACATTTCAGCAGGATAATGCACGACCGCATGTTGCAGGTCCTGTACGGGCCTTTCTAAATACAGAAAATGTTCGGCTGCTGCCCTGTTCACCACATTCTCCAGATCTCTCACCAATTGAGAACGTCTGGTGATTGGTGGCCGAGCAACCGGCTCGTCACAATACGCCAGTCACTACTCTTGAGGAACTGTGGTATCGTGTTGAAGCTGCATGATCAGCTGTACCTGTACACGCCATGCAAGCTCTGTTTGGCTCAATGCCCAGGCGTATCAAGGCCGTTATTACGGCCGCAGGTGGTTGTTCTGGGCACTTATTTCTCAGGATCTGTGCACCCAAATTGCGTGAAAAATGTAATCACATGTCAGTTCTGGTATAACATATTTGTCGAATGAATACCCGTTTATTATCTGCATTTCTTCTTGGTGTAGTAATATTAATGGCCAGTAGTGTAGTTTCTCATATACCATCGGAACTGCTCCGAACAACTGTTGATTATGTCGTTTTACGGATGCAGCATCTAGTGTAGTCTCTGTTGCTCATACTGAACTAATTGTGTAAGCGGCAGTTAATACTAAAATCAATATCATCCCTTTCTCACTTGTTTGACCTTTTGCGGCCACGTCCCATTCCTAAACCATTACGAGTGGAAACATTTCTATACGTCTTTACTACGTTCACAGCGCCAGATACGTACTTGGTGTCCCAAATTTGAACCAATTTTTATACAGCGTTAACCGGTTCCGCATTAACGCATTAGCATAACTATCAAGTTTCGCTGCTGTCCTGTAGTTTCAGCCTGCACTGGACCACTGTGAGTAAATGATCCTTAATTATCACCACCTAGTATGAAAGTACTCTAGAAACAAGAAGCTCAGAAAATTGACCTGCAGCTTTAACGTAATGTAGATAGATATTGTCCACTGGTACAGACGCCAGCAGTGATCGCTGGATGGGTGAACTGCCGTTAACATTGGCACTTGGCGCGCTTTTGTGATTCACAGCAGTCACACGGCGCTAGCTATAATACAATACAGTGGCTGGCGTGGATTTAATACGGGACGGGGCAGCGGCTGCGACAGCCGCCAGAATCGGTAATAATAATTGTGCGCTCCACGCCGCGCTGAATAAATCCAGCTGCCGTAATTACACGGCACAGTCGCTTTTCTCGTTTTCTGCTCATTCGGCCGCCGCTGCGCCGCGGTTTGGAAATTCCTCTGTTCTCCGTTCACCGCTGCGCCGAACAATAGTTCCGGTAGTGCAGAGTCTGATGAAGGTTTAACGCCACTGCCTTTGCCGACTGTTCCTTCTCTGGAGGTTTTCACATTGCAAAATGAAACGCATTATTTCGTGATTAACGTCACTGCACAAACAAATGGTGAGCTATCCCACACGAGTCTGTAGCAAAAAAAGTGAGAGAATTCGTGGAACTGCGACATATTGAGTTTAAATGCTATATGATATTGAGGAGTATTCAACTGTACACAACATTATGACCACTGCCAACCGCATCGTTGGATTCATCCCGGTGGTATTGTGGGAACGTAACGCAGTAGCAAAAGTATAAATATGTAAGAGGAGCACACACGGACGAAGATCATCCTAGCGAAGATATGGGCTACAAATTGGGAAATCCACTGAGATAAGCGACTTTGACAAAGGGCTGATTATTATTATTACGCAGAGCAAGTGAAGGAGTACCTCCAAAAAGGGCGAAGTTGGCCGAATGTCCGCGTGCTACTGTCGTGAGCATCTGCGGAAAGAGGTAGGACGACAGTGCACCAGAAGCTAAATGGTCGGTCGTCCACGACTCTTCACAGAACGTGGTGTTCGGAGGCTTGTCTTCTTTGTAATGTAGAACAGATGGTGATAAGTGGCATATCTGCCGCAAGAGCACAATGCTAGTGCAAGCACAAGTATTTAGGAGCACATGGTTCATCGTATGTTGTTGGAGATGGAGCTCCGCAGCACACCATCCCTACGTATTCAAATGTTGATCCAAAGACATCATTAATTGCGATTTCAGTGGGCGTGGGACCAATGGGATTCGTCCATCGGGCCGCGCGGTGTAGTTGTGTGTTCTAAGGCGCCTTGACACGGTTCGCGCCGCTTCCCCCGTCGGAGGTTCGAGCCCTCCCTCGAGCATGGGTGTGTGTGTTGTCCTTAGCGTAAGTTAGTACAAGTTAGATTAAGTAGTGTGTAAGCCTAAGGACCGATGACCTCAGCAGTTTGGTCCTATAGAAACTAACCACAAACTTCCAATTTCGACCGTCGGTAAATGGAAACGTGTCGGGTGAATCACATTTGTGCTACATTAGGTCAATGGTCGTCTCCATACACGCCGTCACCTAGGTGAACAGCGGCTCGAAACGTGCTGCTCGCCTCGGACGCCGGCTGGTGGGAGCAATATTATGCTACGGGAAACATTCTCCAGCGCTTTGCATGGGACTTGTGGTAGTAATCGAAGACATGCTTACAGCTGCGAACCGACTGCACCCCTTCATGCACGATGTCTTCTGGAACGGCGATGTCATCTTTCAACAGTAAAATTGTCCGTGTCTCGGAGCCAGAACCGAGCTATAGTAGTTTGGGTTATAGTGAACTCACGTTGATGCCTCGGGACCAAATTTCTCCAGAAGGAAATCCTATGGAATCCATCTTGATCGCTATCGGGCGCCACAACCGCGTACGCAAATCAGCGACCCATTACGCACGCGAATTACATGACCTGTGCATAGGGATCTAATGCCACGTACCTCCAGAAATATGGTAGCAATCTGCCGGATCCCTGATTCGCAGACTCAGTGATGTATTTCGTTCAAAAGACGGATAAACAACATATTAAGCAGGCAGTCATAACGTTTTGGCTCATCAGTGTATACGCACATGTAAGCTATTTCTCGGTCTATTCTATGCTGCATAGATCACAACATGCAGAAACAGTCGAGAAAATTGGAGGACAATTACAAACAGTAACAGGCTTTAGTAGGAATGGTGGCATCCATTACACATAACATGTTAGTTCCAGAAACTATTTTGTTGTTATTCAAATCCATTAGCTTTGAATTCTATTAACATGTAGAAATCACTTTGTATTTACAAATGCTAGAACTGCAAGTCATGAGATAAACTCACTCATAGATTGTAAAAGCCGGATTCGACACGACACAGTGCACCAAATGAATACAGTCCGGAACCGCGCGACTACTACGGTCGCAGGTTCGAATCCTGCCTCGGGCGTGGATGTGTGTGATGTCCTTAGGTTAGTTAGGTTTAAGTAGTTCTAAGTTCTAGGGGACTGATGACTACAGATGTTAAGTCCCATAGTGCTCAGAGCCATTTGAACCATTTTTGAACCAAATGAATACTGAAAACTGACACGGTGATAGTAAGCGATAACTGAAGCAAAATCATTCGAATAAACATGTGTCCACTAAGGAGCCGTCCCCGAGAGAAGTTGTAACAACAAAGACTCTCTCTCCTATTGTACATATAATATTTTTTCTTCTGATTTTTCAATAAACTTGTGTAATTGATGTTCTGATTTCATTCCTTTTTTTTTTCATGCAATTATGTCAAGAAAACTGTAAATAAGTTTCAATGTGAATATTAATGTTTATCTCAAATGTAAAGCAATATTGTAATAGAATTGAACTGTAACAAATGTTGAAACTGTTGTAAGATGTTTAAAATTGTAACTGTGTGTCTGGTCCATACGTAGGCAATGTGTTAGGATATGTAGAATGCAAAATCTCGGGTGAATACCCGGTCTTTCAGGGAGCGGTAAAAGGTGGATGGCACGCGAGCGCGGGAAAATGCACGCGGGCACTGCACGGCACAACGGGCTCAGTAGTAGTAGTTGGAGTTTGGCACTGGTTTGAGCAACACCTTCTGGAGCGAGGAGGCTCTCCTGGAAGACATAGCTTCACTGAGCCTCGGGTATGCCGTTCCAACGCCCACACAGCATGGAAAAATTCCATAGGCACTAAATGGAAAAGTATTAAGAAGAATTAAAGTGCCGATACATCAAGAGCCATAGCTGTGGTTGTATGTGTGCTCTGTGTCTCGCCACCTCGCCGCCCGCCAACCGCCGCATCGATACTAGCAGGTTGAAACTTTTAGTACTGTATTCGTATGGATCAGAGAGTGAACTGTGCAATAATAACCTAAATTTTAACAGAACTTTTCCATCATTTAATTATCCTCACAAATAACCTAGGCAGGGTCCTTTCCAAATATTGTGCAATCCGAGTGTCCCGAAATGAAAAAATTAAATTTTGTGATAATAATAATTATTTGCAGACCTAGTTATGTTAGAATGGTGTTTAAAGAAATGTTTTGTTAATGAACCAGTAAATGAATAACGAAGGTCTAACGAAGTTGAAAGACAACTTTAATATTGATATAGAAATGAAGTTTAATATTTCGAGACAGATATAAAGGTATTTAAATGAGCAGTAAATAAAATAAAAAGAGTAGTAACTTATATACTGGAAATCTTGAACGCATAATAAATTCAGTAATCATTTTTTTAATACAGTGATCATAACAGTTTCAGGTCCCCCCCCCCCCTTTTATTCATTTGAATTCTGAAGTGTTCTAAATTGGTTTGACCAGCAAAAGTTAAAGTCAATATAAAAGTCAAAATCTATCAGTGTTTTATTTTTATCAAAATTGAAATTTTGTGTGTGGCTCGAAAGTGCTATTTCTAGGGTAACCTATGCCCGATTTTAGTCAGATTAATAGACAGTATAAAGTTTTGTAGTGTTATGTATTCATGGTTTTTCCATATCAGTACAGAAGTGAAACTATCAGTTCAATAGATTTTCTGGTTCTAAAATTCTACTATATTATGCAGTGTTACTACTTGTTGTTTCGCATGAATATCTACCAACTTGTACAGGGAAGAAACTCAGTTTATGCCTAATTAGGCTGGCGACCGTATTAATATCAAATTCGTAGTATCTTCAAGGTTGCTTTTGGTCCATCCTGACGTGTAGTTGCATTTAGAACTTGCTTGACGGATCATTGTTATTACAGAGTGGATGTAAGTCTGATTTGCCACCATTCAGGTACACGCGGTCGATAACTATACGAAAATCCTTTCTCATAAGGTGAACCCCGCTCACTTACCATAGTACAGGCTTTAACGAGTACTGTGTCACGCGCACATTACAAAGTGCGAAAGTGTGGTCACAAACAGCCACTGACTATAGTATGAAAAATTTCCCTAGCTAGTACAATTTTATTTGAAATATGAACTTTTCCATTAAGTCTCCATCTAACTGGAATCTAATTTCACTTATGACTTATTGTAACAAAAAGTACTACATTATTTCAGCACGCTATATGCATAGAAGTCCGCAAGGGGGTCTACAGGACGCACTTACCCCCTTCTAGCGTCTGTGTACAGACTTTTTATTCGTTACGGAATACTCTCGGGGTTCTAGCAGTCTTTGTCTGCAACTCCACTATACCGCAGATTTAACACTGCCGATCGTGACGGGAAGTAATGCAGCCATCAGTAGATATTTAGGATTTTCTTAGCTTTTCACTCTGTTCACGGAAAAGAATGCCGATTCTTAGGCGCGGCTGCAGTTTCAGCGCTACTTTGCATTCAAGATGGATAGTGCATGCTGTGTGCGGACGGAGGAGCAGTCGGCCGTAGTTCGCGAACAGTTGCATGTTCTTTTGGCTGCTGCCTAGGGGTGTAGCGGTGGCGGAGAATCTGGCGAGCTGCATGACACCCCTCAGGTGTCACTTGCTTCGTCGGACGGCTCTGCTGCCGAGGCACCTCACAATGCACCCGACGTGGTGGATCCGCCCTCACAGCAAGGTGGAGGGCCAACGTAGAGGCTGGCCGTCTGGCCTCGCCCATTCACCCTGTGACGGAACGGGTGGTCGCTCCTTCAGCAGGGTTGGAGCAGGCATACGGGAAAAGGCGCTTACTAGAAACTGAGACTTTTACAGTTAGGCGCGTTATGGAGTCCCTTAGGTAGACAGCATTCAGGGCCAGAAGGAAAGCCAATGTGCGCTCAGTATGTCTGCTGGGAGGCCTCGTGCAGGAGGCAGGAGGCCTTGCCTACGGCTGTCGAGCACGCAGGGTGCAGCCGTCTTCAACTTGCGGCTCACGTCAGCTCAAAAGACCCCTGTCGCTTGGGTTCTGAGGCGATCCTCAGTTCCTACAGGCTGCTGATGGTGGTGAAGGCCGCGGTGTGCAAATGGAGCTTGCAGTTTGCAGCTTTGTCCTCAGAATAGATCAGGGTCCTTTCTTTGGTTTGGAGCTGGGTGAATCGTCTCAACCTAAGGTTTCGTCGGCTCTTAATTCCCACACGAGAAGATAATATCTGTTAGTTGCGTAGCTCGATTACGTTCCAAGTTACAAACACTGCTCTGTGTGACGACCATCTGCATCAACGACAGCCTGGAGCCGCACTAGAGATTGCTCTATTGCTACTCGAAACATCTTAGGTGAAATGTTTGCTATCTCCCTCGCTATGCTCATCTTCAATCTTCAGATCGTTGCCCAGTTGGCAAGTCCTGTCGTTCAGGTAACACCACAGGCAGAAATCACACAGGGTCAAATCTGGTGATCGCTTGGCCACGCAGCGTGGAACGATCGGCCCATGATTCGGTTTTCCCCAAATGTGTTTTGGAGTAATCGTATGATCTCACGAGCTCCATCACGCATCAAAATAGTTGAGTCCAAAGCACCCACCATTCTCCCCCTCCGTCTGTCGTAGAGCAGGGACCACTTGCTGGTGAAGCAGATCACAGTACTGTGTGCCGCTCTCGCTGCATGACCTTGGTCCTTGGAGTCCGAGTATTTCAACGTTACGTCGCTACGTCGCCTTACCAGTACCAGCAAAGTACACTAACACTACTAACAACGCAAATCCTGCGGCACTCGGCCCCAACATCATTTTATAAAGCTAGCCATCCTTACGCTAGTTTTCCGTTTACATTACCACTTCCCGAATAGGGCAAAGCCCTTCACCACCTTGGCTTCAGACGCAGGTTTGTGTTCGTTTTGACCTCAGCTCGTTCCCGACCCGACCATCGCTGAAAATTTCTCGAACTTCGCTCACAACTTGCCGATCGCATATTTTTGTACACTGATGGTTCCAAGTCAGCCCAATGAGTTGGCTGTGCTTTTGTCGTCGGGACTGATAAGTTTCAAAATCGGCTTCTCGACCAGGGCACAATTTTTACAGCTGAGCTTTTTGTCCCCTGTCGGGCTGTTCACTACGTCTGGAGGCACCAGCTCACTCGCTGTGTGATCTGCTCTGACTCCCTCAGTGCCCTTCAGAGTCTAGATGATTCCGATCCAGTTCACCACATCGTTCGACGGATCCAGGACTGCCTCCATTTGTTCCCGGATGGGGGAACCCAAGTGATGTTCATTGGGTTTATTGCCCTTGTTGGTGTGCCGTGGCTGGGAATGACGCTGCTGATGCTGCAGCCCAGGCTGCAGCCCATCTCGGTCGGCCCGCCTCTTACTCTGTTCCTTCGCAAGATATTTGTACTTTTCTCTATCGGAGTGTCACGTCACTTTGGCATGACCATTGGTGCTCCCTTCATGGGAACAAACTCAGAGAAGTCAAACCTCTCCCAACAGCCCGGTCGACTTCCTCACGGCCGTCTCGCCGTGAGGAAGTAACGTTAGCTCTGTTACGAATAGGGCACTGCCGCTTTAGTCACCGCCACTTGTTGAGTGGCGACCCTGCACCCAGCTGTCCTTTCTGTGGCCAGCCGTTAACAGTCAGACATTTTCTGATCCTCTGCCTTATTTTAGCCACTTACGTCTCAAAGTCGGGCTGCCGCCCACTTTGCCGGACATTTTAGCGGATGACGTGCGAGCTGTTGCTCGCGTTTTAAGTTTTTTAAAAGTAGTAATATGACACAAGAGATTTGATTTCTACCTGGTGACTCCGGTGTCTTGTCGACGTCTTTTAGATACTCTTCCGTAACGCCTTGATGTTTTAGATTTGTTTTTCCTTCCTTTTTGTATTGGACCTCGCAACAGTTTTTTTACCCTCGCGTTCCCAGCATTCTATGGTCCTATACTGGGCGCTTATGACCTTAGATGTTTTGCGCCCTAAAACTCCCACAAAAAAATTACAATGTCTCAAGTTGCGAAAATTTAATCACAACCAGCCTGTACGTGTGAATAATGACCATTTCTGACTCAGGCACCTTTTGCTCAATATATGTTTCATTTCTTACGGTAATCTTTGATGGTACTATACGAGTGCCGTACTGATGGTGATGCAGTTATTCTGCAGGCAGCACTAACAAAAATTTTTGGCACAGAACATCTACTGCATAGGCATACTTCCACGTTATAATGATTCACGAAGTATGCAGAAGCATATTCTACACGCGTGCTGATAACCATGCTATTGTGTGTTCTCCAACCATCACAATCGTCATCATCATCATCGTCGCCATAAGCACCACTACCATCATCATCCTCCTACATCGACTTTCATCTTCCTCCATAACATAAGGAACATGTACATTTAAAGAATGTTTTCATTCCCCCTCTGGCCACGATTTATTCACATGAAATTTGTTGCAGCACGCTTCAGAAGCTATGTTAAAATTCAAGTCCACGTATATCTGGCTGGGGAGGTCAGTTCAAAGATCGGAAGAAGGCAATGGCATTCCATCACCAATATACGCATGCCTAGATCGGCACTGTGGTGTTCAAACTATTCCTAGTTTACATTTAGAAAGAACAGTATATCATGCCTTTTACCCAAACTGCCAACACTTGACAATTAATTCTGAGAGGAAATGGCGATTAACCCGATTGCTTCTTCGTGGGTGCCTGAAGCTGATATACGACCCTGTTCCTAAACGAGGCTGGCCACCCCTTCCCCCGCCGTTCTATCCATTTAAGCCACGACACGAAAGTAGGTACCATCGATCAGGAAGACACGCACACCCAGGACCCAGAGATGGAATTTAAATTAGCGCCGGGCGTTTCCATTACCGGGCGGAGGCGCGCCAAGTTTCTGTACGATGAGAAGCGCCTCGATAAATCAGGCGCGTCTCCCCAGACCAGGGACAAAGCGCAGAGCGGGCGACAATGGCGACAGCGAGGCGGCGTCACACGCCACCAATAACCCAACCACGCCGGATTTGTTGTCCGACTTCAGTGCGGCTATAAATCTGCAAGTCGATCCGTCCGGAAGCTGCCTTCGCAGCCCCAACGGCAGTTCACACACTGCTATCGGTAGAAACTTCAGAGTCCAACTTTAACCTACGTCTGACAAATGGCGCCTCAGTCTATCACTATGGGTACGTAATCGGTAGATCGACCAGAAATGTCGTCCACTACATCCATGTTTGCAATAGTACACTGCAATCCACTGTGAAGTGCATGGCGTGCAGTACGCCATAGCAATATTAGTAACTTCCTGTTCTATCGCACTGGTGTATCGCGCAAGAGATAATAATAATAATAAGGTAGAATACATCACGTACATTCAGCAACAGAAAGATTCACATTAAGCAGAAAGGAAGGAGGAAGGGGATTTATCGACATAAAAAACCTACATTATGGACAGGTAAACAATTTAAGAAAATTCTTTCTAGAACGAGCAGAAACTAGCAAAATACACAAAGCAATCACTCATATAAATACATCGGCTACACCACTGCAATTTGATAACCACTTCTACAACCCATTAGATCACATAACATCAACAGATACGAAGAAAGTGAATTGGAAAAAGAAAACACTACATGGCAAGCACTCGTATCATCTAACACGGACACACATCGATCAAGACGCATTCAACACATGGCTAAGAAAAGGCAATATATACAGTGAGACGGAAGGATTCATGATTGCAATACGGGATCAAACAATAAACACCAGATATTACAGCAAGCATATTATTAAAGATCCCAATACCGCAACAGATAAATGCAGACTTTGCAAACAACAAATAGAAACAGTAGATCACATCACAAGTTGGATGTACAATACTAGCAAATACAGAATACCCCAGAAGACATGACAATGTAGCAAAAATAATACATCAACAGCTTGCCTTACAACATAAACTTATAAAACAACATGTTCCCACATACAAGTATGCACCACAAAATGTACTGGAGAACGATGAATACAAATTATACTGGAACAGAACCATTATAACAGATAAAACAACACCACATAACAAACCTGACATCATACTCACCAATAAAAAGAAGAAATTAACACAACTAATCGAAATATCCATACCCAATACAACAAATATACAAAAGAAAACTGGAGAAAAAATTGAAAAATACATGCAACTGGCTGAAGAAGTCAAGGACATGTGGCATCAGGATAAAGTTGACATTATACCAATTATACTATCAACTACAGGAGTCATACCACACAATATCCACCAGTACATCAATGCAATACAGCTACATCCAAACTTATATATACAACTACAGAAATCTGTAATTATTGACACTTGTTCAATTACCCGAAAGTTCCTAAATGCAATGTAACATATGCCGTACAGTTAAAAGGAAGTCACGCTTGATGAAGGTCCGCGTCACTTTCCATTTTTAACCAGACCTAAGGTCTGAGAAAGGAAAGAACATAATAATAATAATAATAATAAAAGTAACAATATTGCAATCACAGGCATCTGTGACACATTAAAAGTGGGAGTGATGGCAAGTTAAATTAGCGTTGAGGAGGGGGGAGAAGAAGAGGGTGAGATGGTAAACTGTATTCGCGTCTGCGTCACATTTCTCTAACGTCGAACCGAACTTTGATTTACTGGAAAACACCAGTCAGCCTGCACTTTGAGTTTATGGTGAAGACTAGCAGAGAGCGGCTGCCACATGCATCGGATTTATCTGAAGATCGACTGCTCACAGGCCTTGTGTGCACCGCGATTGCTTTGCAGGTAGCGGAGAACCGCCTAGCTGCGCCTGCAGTGTAGGTATACCGCATCACCAGGGTTTATGAGACGGGAGTTGGAAACGGAAGCGCGCGAGCGGAATGCAGCAATACGAGCGGAGGCGACCGTATCGGAAAGCTGGCAGGCAGCTGCAGTCAATAACTTCCCACAGATCCAGCTCTGCGAGTGCGGGGCCGGAAGCAGGGGAGGGGTGGTGGTGGCGGGGGGTGGGGCACTGACGGTGTCCCGGCAATCCTCTGTCGACGATACACATCTGTCTGGTGGTCTCGCAACGAGGGGGTTCACCACACTCTCATCAACGTGTGCTATGAACGCAGAAGCTAATAAATGAACTTCGAAACCACGAATTGCATTAGTTTGTGGCAGCGACATCTTATTTCTACATTACAACATACAGAGCAACCATCTAAGCTTCTTTGCAGATGATGCTGTCGTTTACCGTCATAAAGCCATCAAAAAATCAAATCAATTAACAAAATAATTTAGACAAGAAAAGTGATAACAGACTCTGAACACTAAAACGTATAAGGTCTTCCAACGAGTGTTAAAAATTTTCGTTAAATTTCTATTAAACGATAAATCACATAAATTTAAAGGTTGTCGATTCAACTAAACACCTAGTGATTATTCAGTTGGAACCATCACACAGAAAACGTTGTGGAGGAGAGCCAATGAATGATCTATTGACAGGACATTTAGAATGTGCACAAATGTACTAGAGAGATAGGATACACTACGCTTGTCGGTCTTCCTCTGCATTTTTCTGGCGCTACCTTCAAAAACATTACACAGTCTGTGACGCGTGCACGGGGTATTGCTTTCCTTATGGTGTAACGCAGTCGTTAGTTAGCAATATCAACGACCCATTTCCTTACATGAAATTTATGTGGAAATAGTGTCGCCTAAGGAATGTGGAACTCTTTTTTCAATTTAGTGATGGACTATGAAAGGGAGTATTGCGATCTGATGTCTAACACGGTGAATGGAAGAACAAAGCTAGGCATTTTAGTGTTTTAATACCTTTCTTTTCTCTTTCAAGTGCAGAACAGTATGTGAGACGACGTTGTATTGTCACCCGTTTCCTTTTTTTAGTCTTATGGTAAGCGGAGTAACACATTCGCGGGTTGGGCACTTTCAGAATTGACGGAGGTGCGGTACAGTAAAAAAACTAGCGGCGCAAAGACACGTTAGTTCTGCGCGTGGTCAGCAGAGGGCTCTAGTATTTCCGACCAGATGAAAAAAAAAAATTCAAACACAAATGAATTTATGAAATATTGTAAAACATTGTTTTATTATGATAATATCTGCAACGCAATGGTCATATTGTGACTGTGACGGAGAATTATCTGTGACAATTATTATTTTGATGTCCAACTTATTCGTCACTTATTCCTTGTGACTGGATAGAGGTAAAGTATATTACTGTTTTGTATCACAGAAGTGATAAGTGTGTGTCAGTAAAAACTTCTATGAAGTAAAGTGTGTAGTAATCTCGATTAGGAAGAACAAGAATATTTTAGAATTTATCTGTGGAAGACATAAGTGTAAATGTGTATAATCTGCGTAGTCCTAGCCAGTTTGGTGACTATCACAACTACACTTTGTCTTTCCAGTATTATATTGTAGTTAAAAAGTAACTGAAATTTGTCATTTATTAATTTCTTTCCCATTTTCATTACCTTAAAAAGAAAAGCAAACAAGCACTGAGAAAATTGTTCAGTACAAGTGCACTTACGGTGTATAGCGGTTTTTACCGCTATGTATCGGACTTGGCAGCTACGTGATGAATGATGGGAAGCGACCACGACGAATCATGAGACAGGTGATTAGGCGAGATAGCGGAAAACATGGAAAAACAACTTTCGATAAACACTGTCATGTCATCGAGTGCATGAAATTACGTGGTAGCATAAAGGAATATACTGTGCAGAATGCTGTCATACAAAACAGAATACTCAGTAACATTTGAAGTATTCTCTTAGGTTCCTGCCACTACTGCAGAAATAGGAACGTTCTGAAAATAAATTGCAAAGTTCTACACTACAGTACACTACAGATCAGTCTGTCACAACACCATTTTTTTCCGATCACATTCGTTGGCTTCACCATCTTGTAGCGTAGCCACATGCACTGCCCATACAGAATTAGACAGAAACTAGTTTCATACTCGCATCAGTCACAGCTCCACTGTGACAGATGTTTTCTCGTACCAGTCAGCTTCAACCGAGAGTTTTCACTACCGTCCCTGCGATGAAATATTACATACACTCTTATGAATTAAAATTTGCTTTTGTAATACTTCAAATAGAACAGAACCGGATGCAACATTTTGTTATGGTAGCAGCTAGCAACAGTGTTAATTTCAGCTTCGTATTTACAGTAACTACAGAGATACACAGACTCGCAGAAAACGCCGAATGAATCATATACTTCCGTGTAAGTCCACAAGTGTTAGCTACATGTAACTGGAGAGCTTTGTTGAAATATCTAGCTTTTCAGTAAAACGTAAAGCAGACTTTCGTATGACGTTTCCTTTTTACATGATATTTTTTATTCTCGTTGACATATTTTAGTTTCCTAATGCCAAATTAATTCGTTTTATTACTTGAATGAATGAGAGACTAAATGTAGTATGTACATGACGTGTGAATCTTTTCAGTTTTAAGTAACTGGGTGTAAAAAGCGTGAGAACGGGGAGCTGTATTCTGTATGTGAGTCATGTATGTAGATGAAATTATGAGTTGTGATGCAACCAGTTTACGGTACTCTGGAATCATAATCTTAATTGAGTCATTCAGACAAATGATGGAAAAGTTTTTTCTGTAACATATTATTCAACAATTCTTGCCTACAGTAACTCTGGAATGGGATTGGTTCAAGATGGGAAACGCGAAATTGCGTCGATGGAAATGAGAAAGCTGGTTGACTACGTTGGAATTCGATCAATTAGAAGTAAGAGATTTCGCGCGAATTCTGGCTGTAAGCGAGATTACTATCTGAGCCTTAGTAAGTTAGTGCTAGCTCTGATGATAGTCAGACATATTCACACTGAACTCTGTAAGATGTTTTAATTTTAAGTAAACGTGACATTTAAAAGATTGTGAAGTACGGAGAAGTGTTACATAACGAACGTAAAGGGCGACTATCAGGAATTTTTCTGTGCAAACTGTGGCTTTATTTTGAATAATCAGATTCCTCATGGCGTCTTGTGCAATCTTAACTTACAACTTCTAGTCCGATGTGAACTACTGCCACACTTTGTGCAAGCACACGAAACATTAACATCTGTATGAATTTTCGGAATCAGATCAGGGTGGGAACCATAAACTGGCTATTAACGAGTGATTTCATTGTGCGTATGAAAGTCGTCTTCCCAACTGCAATTAGAGTAGACTGTGTAGCTAAATGCTTACTTACCACAAAAGCGAAAATATACAAGAGTTTTCATTCTACGACTTCTCTCATTTGGTGACTAAACAGTCCTGAAACTTGAAAACAATTTTGCACCCTGTCGACACATGTAGTGCGAGTAGTTTCTATTAAAACTTTAGTCGAGGGCATTATTTGTACGTCAGGGCAGGCGTGCGTTGCAGGTCAAGAAGTCGCCGAAAGATGAGCGGAACTCTTTAGTTAACAAACGGTGCCGACGCAAACTCACAAGTACCTATAACACTGGAATACGAAACAATATCCCAATGAATCCTGTTGTATTCTGAGAAGCATATAAGATATGAATACGGAAACCAGTAACTTATCTTTATAATCCATAAAAGCCAGATCGATAATCGTCAGTCTCGCGCTCTCCATGTCTAAAACAAAAGTTATTCGTTGTAACAAGTCATCAAGGTCAGTGATTCTCATTGGCTATCCTATACCATCACTTGACTGGCTACGAACAACGATAACAAATTGGCCAACAGCAGCGCGCAATGGAAAAGCTGCGGTACACGGTTATTAAGTGCACTTCAACAAGTAAATTTGTTTTAGTATACCATAAATTCTTTTACTCTGAAGCCTTATGAAAATAGTGTTAATCCGGAAAAAAGGAGAAAGATGAAAATTACTTTTCTTAGTGCGTGGGAAGTATATTTGCTGGAAACGGTAAGAATGATGAGTATGTTTTCCTGTGGGACCTTTCAGTGTGTAATAGCGTCATATTTTTGTGAAGATAAATAAAGGAGAGCAGATTCTACTTAATACATTTTGAGAGTGGACGTTGAAAAAAGAAAAAAAACTGTACACTCTATTAGAGAACATGCTGTCTGCAGCTATCACATTATTTGTCTATAGATTTCTCACAATCGTCTGCTACACGAATTGAAACATTCTGATTATCATCAGAAAACAACGACGTAGTGTTCTAGAACTACAGCAACTAAATATGTGCTAATTTGGTGAAAGTCTGGTGAGTCTTAAAACCATAAACCACGATAAAATACTGTTTCTCTTCCGTAATAGACACGCGGAAAGTTTTAACTAATAGAGCACTTCTGCGTTTAAGCAGATTACACCACTGTTGTGCATTGGTAAACGAAACTGAGTCATTTTGCAACAGTCAATATGAATATTTGAGACAGTGCACAAAATTTTGTATTCTTTTTATACTGCTTGTACTGAAACAAGCGCTTCTCGTTCTGAACATTTGTGATGAGTTGTTACCTAGTTTAGGTCAGTAAAAATCTAAACATTCGTCTCACGAACAATAGTTTCTGCCTCAAAGCACTCCGGACAAAATCCCCTGCCCTATCTGTAATTTCAGGCCTAAAATTTGGAAGATCATATGGATAAATCTCAGAATGAAAATGGTACGAAGTGGGATAGTATTCGAAAGGGCGGCGGTTCTACTTTATTTCTCATCCGGTCTCCCAGAATTGGGTTTACCGTGATTTCCATCAATCGCGTAAGGCAAACAGCTCGCTGGTTCCTTTCAAAAGAACGCGACCGCATTCCTTTCCAAATCCGATCTGGTGCCCTGTCTCTAGCGACCTCGTCGTCGACTGACCGTTTCACCCTAACCTTTCTTCCTTACGTTCGTGTAACGAATCTGGTAAGATGCGGCGCATAGTCTGGGCCTGTTCTCACAGTTCAACGACGTAGTGTTCTAGAACTGCAGTAACTACGCGGATGGTCGGTGACGTCATTACGTACGGCGCCAGCGCCATTTACCGACACGCTGGAAAGAGCGCAGGATTTCGCTTTGTAAGCGAATACCTGCACCCGCCACAGAGAACATGAAAGAGTTTAGAGGCGGGCAACGCGACGGCAGGTCGCGAAAATTTCGCTGGGCTCACCCCGTGTGGTAATTAAGCCCGATAGACAAAAGTCCGCCCACATCGTTGCCCCCCTACCCACGCGCCCTTTATTCGCTGCTCTCGTTAAAAGGGCGCCACTCACAGTGCGTAGTCTGCGGTTTCCTTTTTCAACCTGTCTACGTTTTTGTTCGTTACTTCTGAGTTCGGCGAATTTTGTTTCTTCTCCCCAGTGTCTCGCAGCTCTGTTCCGTTTTTGTTTCTAGATTTGTACTGCATCGGCAGTTCTGCTGGTTACAAACGTTTTTGCCTTTACAACTATATACCGCGTGATCAAAAAGTCAGTATAAATTTGAAAAACTTAATAAACCACGGAATAATGTAGATAGAGAGGTAAAAATTGACACACATGCTTGGAATTACATGGGGTTTTATTAGAACAAAAAAAAAACCAAGTTCACAAAATGTCCGACAGATGGCGCTGGACAGCAAAACGTCAGTGATTGCGCATGACAGTCGTGTATAAAAGGAGCTGTAACGAGAGAGAGAATCTTCTATCTCACCGTCTATGGCCGTCCCATCGCCCTCACTCCCACCCTTAAGTACCTTGGCGTCACCCTCGACCGTCGCCTCTCCTGGACTCCCCATCTCCAGACAATCCAAGCCAAGGCACGTTCCCGCCTCCGTCTCCTCAAGCTCCTTTCTGGCCGCACGTGGGGTCTGGACCCCTCCACCATCCTCCACACCTATAAATCCCTCATCCGCCCTATCCTTTGTTATGCCCATCCAGCATGGATCTCCGCTCCCCCTACCTTTTATAAATCCCTCCAAATCCTGGAACGCCATGCTCTCCGCCTCGCCTATCGCATCCGTCTCCCCTCCCCCACACCGATCCTGTATGATCTCATCCCCTTCCCCCACCTCCTCCTTTTCCTTGAAAGGATACGGATCCTGTACACCTCCCGTAAACTTGATCCTCCTCACCCGCTCGTCTCCCCAATCCTCTCCCACCCCCGCCCGCTGCCGCGCCTGTATTCCCACGTCCCGCCCGGTCTCCATCTCTCCACCCTCCTTACCCTCTCCCAAGGTGGCTTCCGCCAGCTCCTTCTCCCTGATGATGCCCTCCTCCCCTCCATCTACCCCTCCTACCAACTTTGATCGTCCCGCCCTCCTCCTGTACTTACTCCTCTGGGCACCCTCCCTCCCTTCTCTCCCTTTTCCCTCCCTCCTCCTTTTCTCCCCCCTCGTCCCCCAGGCCTCCCCTCCCCTGTCCCTCTCCTCCTGTCCCCGTCTCCTCAGCCGTGGCATCCTCTTTTCCTCCCCTCTCCCCCTCCTCACCCCTGTTCCCCTCTTGGCAGGTCCCCGGACTCGCACACGCTCAGTGGACATTCGCGCGCCGGAGATCACCGCCATCAGTGTATCGTGTGTGCCGTCATGTTTAGTGTTCAGTTTCGCCGTCCCGCTCCATTGTTCACCAGTGCCATCGTCTTCTTCAGTGTTTGTGCGTCGGGTCTACAGTTCGTAGTGTGGATTGTCATCAAGTGTGAACGGCTTCTTGTGCTTTTATGTTCTTGTGTCTCCTGTTTCTTCCCGCCGTTTTTCTCAGTGATGTCTCTTCTTTGTTTATCTCCTTGTACTCTCTTCGGCTGAAGAGCGGCGTATTGTGCTGCTGCCAGCCTACCTGATTGTTCAGGTGTCAAAATAACAATAAAGTAAAAAAAAAAAAAAAAAAAGAGAGAGAATCTACCTCTCCCACCCCCCGTCCTCCTCTCTTGGCATGTCCCCGGACTCGAACACGCATAGTGGACTTCCGCGCGCCGGAGATCATCGCCATCAGTGTCTCGTGTGTGTGCCTTCGTTTTGTTTTTAGTGTTCTTTCGCCGTCACGCCACCACTGTTCACGTGTGCCGTCGCAGTCATCCGTGTTATGAGCGCCGTGTCAACTAGTGTTAGTGTTTTTTCTCGTCCAGCGTGAACGGCTTCATGTTTATTGTTTTTTGTATCTACATTTTTTGCCCGCCGTTTTTATTGTATTGTCTGTGTGGTGTCACCGCCAGACACCACACTTGCTAGGTGGCAGCCTTTAAATCGGCCGCGGTCCGTTAGTATACGTCGGACCCGCGTGTCGCCACTATTAGTGATTGCAGACCGAGCGCCGCCACACGGCAGGTCTAGAGAGACTTCCTAGCACTCGCCCCAGTTGTACAGCCGACTTTGCTAACGATGGTTCACTGACAAATTACGCTCTCATTTGCCGAGACGATAGTTAGCATAGCCTTCAGCTACGTCATTTGCTACGACCTAGCAAGGCGCCATTACCAGTTACTATTGATGCTGTAAAACATGTACCGTCAAGAGCGATGTTCACCATTTATGGATTAAAGTTAAGTATTCCACAGCTACGTCCTTTTTTTTTTTTTGCTAGTCTAATTTCCTTGACCTGTTCCAGACCTCACACCAGCCTGCGTGAGCTAAAACGCGTGCCTTTCGGCTTCCTCTCATAGTGGGTTGGCGCTCTTGCCAATCCACAACAGTCTGTGCCACCTCTATGTCATATTACTGTACCACTCAAGGCTGAAGGGCAGCCTAATATGCTGCTGACAGCCCGCCTTGTATGAGGTGATTAAAATTACAATAAAGAAAAAAAAGAGTGAGAATCAGATGCGCCAGCAGTCGCAGCATGTCGACGTTACCTGAAAAGGCGCTTTTAGTGAAGCTGTATTATCAGAATGGGGAATGTGCTAGTTCAGCGTTACGATCCTATCACCATAGGAAGGGGATTCGAACGGGCAAAGGTCCGTTGACAAATGCAGCTGTGGCGAGAATGATTTCGAACTTCGACGCCACGGGTTGTTTAGATGACAGACCTCGTAGTGGCCGATAGAGCACAAGGCGTAATGCTGCTAAGACAGTTCAGGAAGAAATGGAGACTGTAGCGGGTTCGTCTATGCACGGGGAAGTCAGCGCTCGTGCAGTCGCACGTCGCACCGGCATTCCATACACTGCTGTTTGGTTGGCACTGAGGCGTACCCTCCGATGCTATCCGTACAAAATCCATCGCCATCAAGAACTGTTACCTGGCGATTTAGTGAGGCGGAGGGCATTTGCGGTGTGGGCGTTTCAAAAGATGGCGGAAGATGACGATTGGTTGAGTAATGTGTTGTGGACCGACGAAGCTCATTTCACGCTCCGAGGGTCTGTCAACGCCCACAACTGCAGAATTTGGGCTACCGAAAATCCTAGAACTGTCGTGGAAACTCCATTGCACGACGAGAAAGTCACGGTATGGGTTGGATTTACCACATCTAGCGTTATCGGGCCCTTTTTCTTCGAGGAAATGCGTGATTCTGGTTTTGTAACTGCTACCGTGACGGGTGAGAGGTACGCCGATGTGTTATAGAATCGCATCATCCCCAGCCTGGCTGCTAAACACTTGCTGGAACGTACGATGTTTATGTAGGATGGCGCTCCACCCCATATTGCTAGACGCGTGAAAGATCTCTTGCGCGCTTCGTTTGGTGATGATCGTGCGTTCAGCCGCCACTTTCGTCATGCTTGGCCCCCCAGGTCCCCAGACCTCAGTCCGTGCGATTATTGGCTTTGGGGTTACCTGAAGTCGCAAGTGTACCGTGATCGACCGACATCTCTAGCGATTCTGAAAGACGACATCCGACGCCAATGCCTCACCATAAATCCGCACATGCTTTACAGTGCTGTTCACAACATTATTCCTCGACTACATCTATTGTTGACATATTGGGCATTTCCTGTAAAGAAATCATCTTTGCTTTGTCTTACTTTGTTATGCTAATTATTGCTATTCTGATCAGATGAACCGCCATCTATCGGGCATTTTTTGAACTTTTTTTTGTTCTAATAAAACCCCATGTCGTTCCAAGCATGTATGTCAATTTGTACCTCTCTATCTACATTATTCCGTGATTTATTCAGTTTTCAAATTTATACTGACTTTTTGAACACCCGGTATTTCAGATAGTGCGCCTGAAAGAAGATACCTTCCTTGGATAACGTGTCATTTACACAGTAACCAGCTTCTTGCGTCGCTAAAACTAAAGGGATCGAAGTGCTGTTTGCAAGTTGCGCATAAACCAAACAGCAGCTATACGAATCGTAGGACATGAAAGTAAAGCATTAATTGAGAATGGACGGAGGCACCGTTGTAGTATATTCTCGATGTTATTCACTTGTACATTGAGCAACCAGGGAGGGGAAACTAACGAGAAATTTTGAGACCGGATTGAATTTCAGGGGGAAGAAATAAAATCTTCAAGGTCTGCGGATAGCATTGTAGCCTGACAGAGACATAAAGGATTTTGAAGAACACTTAAATGCAGACGATACTCTTTTACTACTTGGGCAGGAAAATAACAGTCGACGGCTGTAAAAAGGTAAGCTTTGCTTCAAAAGATAAATATTTTAACATCGAATACAAATACTATCAACAATTCAGGCACGCAGAGGAACAAAGTTTTCAAATGTGACGCTACAGAAGAGCGCTGAAGATTAGATGGTTAGATCGTATAACTAATTAAGTAGAACTGAATTGGAGAAAAAAGAAATTTATGGCACGATTTGTATAAAAGAAGGGATACGGCATTTCCTGACGCATCAAGGAATCGTCAGTTTGGTGATTATGGAATGTTTAGGGGGTAAAAATTATAAAGGAAAACCAAATCTTTACGTTTTCCAACCCACTTTTTCGGCTCACTGCAGTGTCCCCAACTCTTACCAGTAAGCAGGTAAGGACGTAAGGAATTACGGGCTATTACGCTACTGCTTTAAAAAATGCAATATAGTGTCACTTGGCCACTTTATGTCCTTTTTCACCAATTTTTGAAACTACATATGGTGTTTTGTTTATGGCTGTTTATTATACTTTTCTGTGTGGTGCTTGCATTTGCTACAAATTACGCAATCCTTTGTTGAAAGGAGAGAGTCGAGAGAAAATATCTTGAAAAAATAGTTGTAGCCAGTCTTTTGCAAAATAGTCTTCCAAATCTGCTTTATAATTTAAGGTCATGTTCAATATTATACCAGAAAGAGCCTTCAGTACTTTTAATGAAACATGATTCCGCGAGTGCCACATTCAGTGTTTTTTAAGCAGGGTGACTTTCTGTATATTTTCTTTACCATACAGTTTGTAGCATCCACATTTTCTCTAATATGAAGAGTTCGAAATATTCACGTTCGATTTTGGTCGATCATCATGAGGAATAATGAAACCTTGCTACGCGATAGAGACAGGAAACCTAATAAGATCGCCGTCGCCATCACGATTCAACTTCCAGGTACCTCCTACAGGTTGAGTCTCTTACTGTGAACAGGTTCAAATGGTCAAAGGTCACAGTAGCCATTAAGGTATGAAGAGGCAGTATAGGGTACACTGGTGTGACATCAAACCACACATTATATTCGACTGGAGTTTCGAATTCCTCGAATTCCAGAAGATTCAATCATTATATACCGGTATATATGCCCATATATACAGTGTGGTGCATTGATAGTGACCTCACGAAATAAGCATCAAACGAAAAAACTACAAAGAAGGAAACTCGTCTAGCTTGAAGGGAGAAAACCAGATGGCGCTATGGTTGCCCGCTAGATGGCGCTGCCATAGGTCAAACGGATATCAACTGCATTTTTTAAAATAGGAACCCCCATTTTTTATTACATATTCGTGTAGTACGTAAAGAAATATGAATGTTTTAGTTGGACCATGTTTTTCGCTTTGTGATAGATGGCGCTGTAATAGTCATAAACGTATAAGTACGTGGTATCACGTAACATTCCGCCAGTGCGGACGGTATTTGGTTCGTGATACATTACCCGTGTTAAAATGGACCGTTTACCAGTTGCGGAAAAGGTCGATTTCGTGTCGATGTATGGCTATTGTGATGTATGGATATTGTGTAATAAAAATGCCCAACGGGCGTGTGCTATGTATGCTGCTCGGTATCCTGGACGACATCATCCAAGTGTCCGGACCGTTCGCCGGAGAGTTAAGTTGTTTAAGGAAGCAGGAAGTGTTCAGCCACATGTGAAACGTCAACCACGACCAGCATTGCGCAAGAATCGGGAATCTCAAAAACGTCGGTGTTGAGAATGGTACATCAACATCGATTGCATCCGTACCATATTTCTATGCACCAGGAATTGCATGGCAACGACGTTGAACGTCGTGTACAGTTCTGCCACTGAGCACAAGAAAAATAACGGGACGATGACAGATTTTTTGCACGCATTCTATTTAGCGACGAAGCGTCATTCACCAACAACGGTAACGTAAACCAGAATAATATGCACTATTGGGCAACGGAAAATCCACGATGGCTGCGACAAGTGGAACATCAGCGACCTTGGCGGGTTAATGTATGGTGCGGCATTACGGGAGGAAGGATAACTGGCCCCCATTTTATCGATGGCAATCTAAATGGTGCAATGTATGTGTGGTGTGCGTACTGCAAGACCTTCCGTACACACACCATCAGATTATTTGACTTGACGCTCTAACGAAGTAGGCGAGTGTCAGCAATATGTCTCGTGGTCTTATAGTGGCGTGTTTATCTTCTGCCGTTAGGTCAGACGATAGAAATGCCACTTGCACGCTTAAAGTAGCAGATTGACGGTGACCACCTTTAAACAGAACTTGATTAATTTTCACACACATTTATTAAAATAATAACAAGCATAAACATTACGTAACTTGATTCTGGATGCTATTTACAATTGACAATCTGAAGTTCCTTTTGTCTTGGTACTATAATCTGTTTCTCACATATCTCTGATACTTGACAAAGTGTCTATACGTTTATCTTCATGGCTATGTACAGGAATATGATAATCTTCTTAGGTGCAGACTAAAACTTGACTATAGACTGGTACAGACTAATGCCGACTGGTACAGACTGGTGCAGACAAATGCAGACCGGTGCAGATTAGTGCAGACTGAGTAATCGGAGGTCTGTACACTCGTTATAATACCTCGCACGTTCAGGTATCACTGTGCGAGTGTGATCCGTGAGGAGAAATGGTTCTACGTTAGCAGCAATCTCACTGGCTGTGTTACATATTAATACGCGGATTGGGGGAAGTAGAATTTGGTCCGTCTCTAAGGCAGCGCCATCTTGTAGTGCGGAGATGGACGAGTGCTGCGCCTGCGCTGTTGCGCTTAGCGGGGCGCGCTCTAGTGGGAAAGTTGTGTACGCGCACACTACGCGGAACTATGTACACAACACTATGCTGATTTCCTACGTAATGTTCTACCGATGTTACTACAGGATGTTTCACTGCATAACAGAATGGCGATGTACTTCCAACATGATGGATGTCCGGCACATAGCTCGCGTGCGGTTGAAGCGGTATTGAATAGCATATTTCATGACAGGTGGGTTGGTCGTCGAGGCACCATACCATGGCCCGCACATTCAGCGGATCTGACATCCCCGGATTTCTTCCTGTGGGGAAAATTGAAGGATATTTGCTATCGTGATCCAACGACAACGCCTGACAACATGCGTCAGCGCATTGTCAATGCATCTACATCTACATGATTACTCTGCAATTCACATTAAAGCGCTTGGCAAGGGGTTCATCGAACCACAATCATACTATCTCGCTACCATTCCACTCCCGAACAGCGCGCGGGAAAAACGAACACCTAAACCTATCTGTTCGAGCTCTGATTTTTCTTATTTTATTTTGTTGATCATTCCTACCTATGTAGGTTGGGCTCAACAAAATATTTTCGCATTCGTAAGAGAAAGTTGGTGACTGAAATTTCGTAAATAGATCTCGTCGCGACGAAAAACGTCTTTGCTTTAATGACTTCCATTCCAACTCGCGTATCATATCTGCCACACTCTCTCTCCTATTACGTGATAATACAAAACGAGCTGCCCTTTTTTTGCACCCTTTCGATGTCCTCCGTCAATCCCACCTGGTAAGGATCCCACACCGCGCAGCAATATTCTAACAGAAGACGAACGAGTGTAGTGTAAGCTGTCTCGTTAGTGGACTTGTTGCATCTTCTAAGTGTCCTGCCAATGAAACGCAACCTTTGGCTCGCCTTCCCCACAATATTATCTATGTGGTCTTTCCAACTGAAGTTGTTCGTAATTTTAACACCCAGGCACTTAGTTGAATTGACAGCTTTGAGAATTGTACTATTTATCGAGTAATCGAATTCCAACGGATTT
The DNA here is from genome assembly GCF_023864345.2 of Schistocerca serialis cubense. Taxonomy (NCBI): domain Eukaryota; kingdom Metazoa; phylum Arthropoda; class Insecta; order Orthoptera; family Acrididae; genus Schistocerca; species Schistocerca serialis. The sequence goes on along the minus strand of NC_064638.1, from coordinate 92,392,682 downwards.
CTTTTGGAACTCATGTGGATCACCTCACACTTTTCGTTATTTAGCGTCAACTGCCACCTGCCACACCATACAGAAATCTTTTCTAAATCGCTTTGCAACTGATACTGGTCTTCGGATGACCTTACTGGACGGTAAATTACAGCATCATCTGCGAACAACCTAAGAGAACTGCTCAGATTGTCACCCAGGTCATTTATATACACTCCTGGAAATTGAAATAAGAACACCGTGAATTCATTGTCCCAGGAAGGGGAAACTTTATTGACACATTCCTGGGGTCAGATACATCACATGATCACACTGACAGAACCACAGGCACATAGACACAGGCAACAGAGCATGCACAATGTCGGCACTAGTACAGTGTATATCCACCTTTCGCAGCAATGCAGGCTGCTATTCTCCCATGGAGACGATCGTAGAGATGCTGGATGTAGTCCTGTGGAACGGCTTGCCATGCCATTTCCACCTGGCGCCTCAGTTGGACCAGCGTTCGTGCTGGACGTGCAGACAGCGTGAGACGACGCTTCATCCAGTCCCAAACATGCTCAATGGGGGACAGATCCGGAGATCTTGCTGGCCAGGGTAGTTGACTTACACCTTCTAGAGCACGTTGGGTGGCACGGGATACATGCGGACGTGCATTGTCCTGATGGAACAGCAAGTTCCGTTGCCGGTCTAGGAATGGTAGAACGATGGGTTCGATGACGGTTTGGATGTACCGTGCACTGTTCAGTGTCCCCTCGACGATCACCAGTGGTGTACGGCCAGTGTAGGAGATCGCTCCCCACACCATGATGCCGGGTGTTGGCCCTGTGTGCCTCGGTCGTATGCAGTCCTGATTGTGGCGCTCACCTGCACGGCGCCAAACACGCATACGACCATCATTCGCACCAAGGCAGAAGCAACTCTCATCGCTGAAGACGACACGTCTCCATTCGTCCCTCCATTCACGCCTGTCGCGACACCACTGGAGGCGGGCTGCACGATGTTGGGGCGTGAGCGGAAGACGGCCTAACGGTGTGCGGGACCGTAGCCCAGCTTCATGGAGACGGTTGCGAATGGTCCTCGCCGATACCCCAGGAGCAACAGTGTCCCTAATTTGCTGGGAAGTGGCGGTGCGGTCCCCTACGGCCCTGCGTAGGATCCTACGGTCTTGGCGTGCATCCGTGCGTCTCTGCGGTCCGGTCCCAGGTCGACGGGCACGTGCACCTACCGCCGACCACTGGCGACAACATCGATGTACTGTGGAGACCTCACGCCCCACGTGTTGAGCAATTCGGCGGTACGTCCACCCGGCCTCCCGCATGCCCACTATACGCCCTCGCTCAAAGTCCGTCAACTGCACATACGGTTCACGTCCACGCTGTCGCGGCATGCTACCAGTGTTAAAGACTGCGATGGAGCTCCGTATGCCACGACAAACTGGCTGACGCTGACGGCAGCGGTGCACAAATGCTGCGCAGCTAGCGCCATTCGACGGCCAACACCGCGGTTCCTGGTGTGTCCGCTGTGCCGTGCGTGTGATCATTGCTTGTACAGCCCTCTCGCAGTGTCCGGAGCAAGTATGGTGGGTCTGACACACCGGTGTAAATGTGTTCTTTTTTCCATTTCCAGGAGTGTAGATCAGGAACAGCAGAGGTCCCAGGACGCTTTCCTGGGGAACACCTGATATCACTTCAGTCTTACTCGATGATTTGCCGTCTATTACTACGAACTGCGACCTTCCTGACAGGAAATCACGAATCCAGTCGCACAACTGAGACCATACCCCATAGGCCCGCAGCTTGATTAGAAGTCGCTTGTGAAGAACGGTGTCAAAAGCTTTCCGGAAATCTAGAAATACGGAATCAACTTGAGATCCTCTGTCGATAGCGGCCATTACTTCGTGCGAATAAAGAGCTAGCTGCGTTGCACAAGAACGATGTTTTCTGAAACCATGCGGGTTACGTATCAATAGATCGTTCCCTTCGAGATGATTCATAATGTTTGAATACAGAACATGGCCCAAAACCCTACTGCAAACCAACGTCAATGATATAGGTCTGTAGTTCGATGGATTACTCCGACTACTCTTCTTAAACACCTGCGCAATTTTCCAATCTGTAGGTACAGATCAATCGGTGAGCGAGCGGTTGTATATGATTGCTAAGTAGGGAGCTATTGTATCAGCGCAATCTGAAATGAACCTAATCGGTATACAATCTGGACCTAAAGACTTGCCCGTATCAAGCGATTTGAGTTGCTTCGCAACCCCTAAGGTATCTACTTCTAAGAAACTCATGCTAGCAGCTGTTCGTGTTTCAAATTCAGGAATATTCCATTCGTCTTCCCTGGTGAAGGAATTTCGGAAAACTGCGTTCAATAACTCCGCTTTAGCGGCAGAGTCGTCGGTAACAGTACCACCGGCACTGCGCAGCGAAGGTATTGACTGCGTCTTGCCGCTTGTGTACTTTACATACGACCAGAATTTCTTCGGATTTTCTACCAAATTTCGAGACAATGTTTCGTTGTGGAACCTATTAAAGGCATCTCGCATTGAAGTCCGTGCCAAATCTCACGCGTCTGTAAATTTTAGCAAATCTTCGGGATTTCGCGTTCTTCTGAACTTCGCATGCTTTTTCCGTAGCCTCTGCAACAGCGTTCGGACCTGTTTTGTGTACCATGTGGGATCAGTTCCATCTCTTACCAATTTATGAGGTATGAATCTCTCAATTGCTGTTGCTATTATATCTTTGAATTTGAGCCACATCTCGTCTACATTTGCATAGTCAGTTCGGAAGGAATGGAGATTGTCTCTTAGGAAGGCTTCTAGTAACACTTTATCAGCTTTTTTAAATAAAATTATTTTGCGTTTGTTTCTGGTGGATTTGGAAGAAACAGTATTGAGCCTAGCTACAACGACCTTGTGATCACTAATCCCTGAATCAGTCATGATGCTCTCTATTAGCTCTGGATTGTTTGAGGCTAAGAGGTCAAGTGTGTTTTCGCAACCATTTACAATTCGCGTGGGTTCGTGGACTAACTGCTCGAAATAATTTTCGGAGGAAGCATTTAGGGCAATCTTGGAAGATGTTTTCTGCCTACCACCGGTTTTGAACAAGCATTTTTGCCAACATATCGAGGGAAGGTTGAAGTCCCCACCAACTATAGCCGTATGAGTGGGGTATTTATTTGTTACGAGACTCAAATTTGCTCTGAACTGTTCAGCAACATTACGGAAGGCGAACTACTCGCTGTTGAGAGGAATGTCGTTACACGTATTGCCAAATGCATTGAGGTTGACGGACATCATTTTGAGTATTTATTGCATTAATGTGGTATTTACAGGTAATCACGCTGTGACAGCATGCGTTCTCAGAAATTATAAGATCACAAAGGTACGTCTATTACATTGGACAACCGAAATAAAATGTTCAAACGTACCTACGTTCTGTATTTTAATTTAAAAAACCTACCTGTTACCAACTGTTCGTCTAAAATTTTGAGCCATATGTTTGTGACTGTTACAGCGCCATCTATCACAAAGCGAAAAAAGTGGTCCAACTAAATCATTCATATTTCTTTACGTACTACACGAATATGTAATAAAAATGGGGTTCCTATTTAAAAAAGCGTAGTTGGTATCCGTTTGACCTATGGCAGCGCCATCTAGCGGGCCAACCATAGCGCCATCTGGTTTCCCCCTTCAAGTTAGACAAGTTTCGTTCTTTGTAGGTTTTTCGTTTTACGCTTATTTCGTGAGGTATTTGGCCTGGTCACGATCAATGGACCACCCTGTATATATAGTGACTGAATCTTCTGGAATTCGAAACTCCAGTCGAATATATATAAGACCCTTTGGGATTTCACCACCAAAAACTCAACACACATTACGACAGAAAATAACAATGGGAAAGTATCCACCCCCGGCCCCAGTCTGTAACAGACTTGATCATCGGATTCCAGAGGATCAGACATGTCATGGTGAGAACTGACCTCAGGCGTACGTCGGCCCCACAAAATGCCACCCCAAAACAGCAGGGAACCTCCACCTTGCTGCACTCGCTGGACAGTGTGTCTCAGGCGTTCTGCCTGACCGGGTTGCTTCAAAACACGTCTCCAACTATTATCTGCTTGAAGGCATATGCGACACTCATCGGTGAAGAGAACGTGATGTCAGTCCTGAGCGGTCCATTCAGCATGTTGTTGGGACCATCTGCACCGCGCTGCATGGTGTCGTGGTTGCAAAGATGGACCTCGCCTTGGACGTCGTGAGTGAAGTTGCGCATCATGCAGCCTATTGCGCAGAGTTTGAGTCGTAAAACGACGTCCTGTGGCAGCACGGAAAGCATTATTCAACATGGTGTCGATGCTGTCAGGGTTCCTCCGAGGTATAATCAGTAGGTAACGGTAATCCACTGCAGTAGTAGCCCTTGGGCGGCCTGAGCGAGGCATGTCATCGACAGTTCCTTTCTCTCTGTATCTCCTCCATGTCCGAACAACATCGCTTTGGTTCACTCCGAGACGCCTGGACACTTGCCTTGTTGAGAGCCCTTCCTGGTACAAAGTAACAATGCGGACGCGATGGAACCGCGGAATTGACCGTCTAGGAATATTTGAACTACAGACAACACGAGTCGTGTACCTCCTTCCTGGTGGAATGGCTGGAACTGATCGGCTGTCGGACCCCCCTCCGTTTAACAGGTGTTGCTCATGCATGGTTGTTTACATCTTTGGGCGGGTTTAGTGACATTTTTGAACAGTCATAGAGACTGTGCCTGTGATAAATTATCCACAGCCAACGTCTATCTTCAGGAGTTCTGGGAACCGGGGTGATGCAAAACATTTTTTAATGTATTACCGTTTATATAGGGGACTAGTTCTGGAACCCTTCCTTAGCCACTACTGCGGTTAGTTAATGCTGTATTAACATGTAGTTCTCCGATTTGCCATGATGAATACTATTGTCGTTAATTCATGGAGATAGTATTGCTACTTGTCTGATTTTAGAAGGTGCCATATCGATTCAATGAAGGTATGTGTCTATGCTAAAAACTGACATGAGTGTGATCTTCCACGTACCTACACGAAACGCGATCGGTTCCTACTGTAAAAATTTTGACATTATACCTCTTTTTGTTCGAGAAACTCCAATCATGTTCACCAGTAGAATTCACTTCCCACTGAGAGTAAAAGTCTTATAAAGTAAGCAGCGCATGGGCACCTTTCATTGTACATTACTTTTCCACTATTTGCCATCTTCAGTATCGCTATACTACTTGTCGAACTGCACTTTTCTGCAACTTACTTTTTTGGCTCTAGTTTCAGCTCTGCCATCCTACAAGCTACCTGGTCCTTCTGCGGGAAGTGAATAAGTGCTCCGCGAAAAACTATTAATAACCTGTAGGTCTTTTTCGACATTTAGCGATACTAACTGTTTTCTTAAAAAATTTACCAGAATATCTATCTTATTAGTTTTGATTTAAAATTGAATTAATCACTGAATAAAAAAAAGCTTTTCTTCTTTTTTAAAATTTTATTAACCTTCAAAATAAACAAGTAGCAGGAGTTTCAGTGTTCCGTCAGAGAAAAAGTTTGGGAACCACTGATGTTGTTAGACATACGAGTTTTCTCTTCTACCCGAAGGGAAATTTGCAGTATTCGAGGGGTTGGTGGACCCTTCTTCGACTTTTAGTTCCACAGTTCGAGTCTACCTACACAAGGAGAGGAAAACATAGAAGACTGCATCAAACCAGTAAGAAGATGGAGGAAAAAAAAGTTGTCAAAAAACTAAAATAAATAAAAATCGTTGAGAAGTACGTTTTTTTCTGAACAGCGATACTGGTGAGAAATAAACTGGAATAAAGTGGCGCCCTCAGAGGCAGTGCGAGTGCTCCGCCAGCAGTAAAGTGTCACAACCGGAAGGCGGCTATTGCGCAATGGTCCGAGGGCCTAATCGATGGGGCGGCGCGCCGTACTGCCGAGGGATCAATACGGCCGTAAAGCAGTATTTATTGCGCGCATTCCTGCTGCGGCTGGCATTAGCATCCGGCACGGATTACGGCGGCCGCGGACCGGGGAATCCCAGCGCGCGGCTCAGACGCAGCCCAGCAGTGCTGCCACTCGCAATTTAGTGCCGTCTAATCTCGTGGCGCTGCGCTGCGGTCGCGCGTTATTAAATTCTGGACCGCGCTGCGCCGGCTTCAGTTGGCAACCCGTCCCGAAGAACAGACAGTGACTAGTCTCACAGGGCTCTGCGGTGTCTGGTTTACTGGGCGAGGCGGAGGGGTCCCACGTCGCAGAAGGGTCGCTGTTCCATCCGTCACCCGCTGAGAAAGTGGGTCAACGAGGGGTCGCCGCAACAGGCGCGGCGCAAAGCAACAGCCAGAGACAAAGCAACGGAACTGGGAGGGACACTGGGCTCTCGGGGTTTTATCTCTGTCCTGGAAACCAAGAAGCAGGGAAGGCAGACTAGCAGCAGAAACTCACTACCCTTTGTTCCACTATCGGAAACAAATTAAGTGAAAACATAAACTACCATGTTATTACATAGGTCAAACAGGCAGAGCTATAGCAGTAAGGTTTAAAGAACATCTTCCAATAAAGGGCGTAGGAACACGGGGGTCAGCCTTTGCGGAACATCTGGTGCAAATGGCTCATACACCTAAACCTTTACGTGACATAGAGCTACTACATCATTAAGTTAAGGGATATAGACTCGACACGCTTGAGGAACTACAAATTTATGCACACCTAATTACAGACAGAGGCTATTTACTGAACGATCAACTGTATCTGAAAAATTGGGCATACTTCGAAGGCTTCCAGCCTATATTAGGTTTACAATAATTCATAATGCATGTGACCCTTACAGTTTCTGTAATAACAGAACCTTTTCTACAGATGTTCATATGAGATTTGTTGGTCAGTGTATAAGGCTCTGTAGTAGCCTGTAAAACGTAGTCATACTGGATACTGTAATTAACGTATAATAGTAAAGAACAAAATTAATTCATAGCAAAAATGTTATCTGACGCGTGCGTAATAAGAGTTTGATTCTATACGTCTCACGCATGCGCGCCGCCCTCTGTGAGGCAGACCGCGAAGCCCTCGCGGTCCGCAGTCTCTAGTCACACGACGAGGCCCATACAACGGGCTTAAAGTGAATTTGCTACAGCTTGTTTAATAGAAGTGACAAAGCCTTAAGGTTATGCATCAAGTTTTTGAAAGTTGACTTAGGATATGGCTTGCTTTAGGCAAACATTTAAATAATAATTTATGTAAGTACTACACGTTGCATCCTACAGGATGACCATATCTAATATACACTCCTGGAAATTGAAATAAGAACACCGTGAATTCATTGTCCCAGGAAGGGGAAACTTTATTGATACATTCCTGGGGTCAGATACATCACATGATCACACTGACAGAACCACAGGCACATAGACACAGGCAACAGAGCATGCACAATGTCGGCACTAGTACAGTGTATATCCACCTTTCGCAGCAATGCAGGCTGCTATTCTCCCATGGAGACGATCGTAGAGATGCTGGATGTAGTCCTGTGGAACGGCTTGCCATGCCATTTCCACCTGGCGCCTCAGTTGGACCAGCGTTCGTGCTGGACGTGCAGACCGCCTGAGACGACGCTTCATCCAGTCCCAAACATGCTCAATGGGGGACAGATCCGGAGATCTTGCTGGCCAGGGTAGTTGACTTACACCTTCTAGAGCACGTTGGGTGGCACGGGATACATGCGGACGTGCATTGTCCTGTTGGAACAACAAGTTCCCTTGCCGGTCTAGGAATGGTAGAACGATGGGTTCGATGACGGTTTGGATGTACCGTGCACTATTCAGTGTCCCCTCGACGATCACCAGTGGTGTACGGCCAGTGTAGGAGATCGCTCCCCACACCATGATGCCGGGTGTTGGCCCTGTGTGCCTCGGTCGTATGCAGTCCTGATTGTGGCGCTCACCTGCACGGCGCCAAACACGCATACGACCATCATTCGCACCAAGGCAGAAGCAACTCTCATCGCTGAAGACGACACGTCTCCATTCGTCCCTCCATTCACGCCTATCGCGACACCACTGGAGGCGGGCTGCACGATGTTGGGGCGTGAGCGGAAGACGGCCTAACGGTGTGCGGGACCGTAGCCCAGCTTCATGGAGACGGTTGCGAATGGTCCTCGCCGATACCCCAGGAGCAACAGTGTCCCTAATTTGCTGGGAAGTGGCGGTGCGGTCCCCTACGGCACTGCGTAGGATCCTACGGTCTTGGCGTGCATCCGTGCGTCGCTGCGGTCCGGTCCCAGGTCGACGGGCACGTGCACCTTCCGCCGACCACTGGCGACAACATCGATGTACTGTGGAGACCTCACGCCCCACGTGTTGAGCAATTCGGCGGTACGTCCACCCGGCCTCCCGCATGCCCACTATACGCCCTCGCTCAAAGTCCGTCAACTGCACATACGTTTCACGTCCACGCTGTCGCGGCATGCTACCAGTGTTAAAGACTGCGATGGAGCTCCGTATGCCACGGCAAACTGGCTGACACTGACGGCGGCGGTGCACAAATGCTGCGCAGCTAGCGCCATTCGACGGCCAACACGGCGGTTCCTGGTGTGTCCGCTGTGCCATGCGTGTGATCATTGCTTGTACAGCCCTCTCGCAGTGTCCGGAGCAAGTATGGTGGGTCTGACACACCGGTGTCAATGTGTTCTTTTTTCCATTTCCAGGAGTGTAATTTACTAGCACATTATAATATTAACTTTTTGCAGGTTCTGAAGACGTTATTACTAACGTTGAAACCTAGGTAAACGATAAAGTTAATCTGCAACTGTAGGCTGTATATTCTTATATAAACAATATCAGTTGCTGTCGCTGCATAAAAATGTTAAAAACAGATACTACCATTACATATCAACAAATAACCATCCAGTGCTACCTAAAGGGGAATGACCACATAAAACAAATAATATGAAAAGTAGATTCCAAGCTGAGATTCAGTGGATGAATGGTGGTGATTTTGTTACTGAAAACTAGTGAGACGCAGCCTTTCTTATGCAAGTCTCAGCATATCCACATAACTGCTGCAGCCTACAACCATTTCAGCCTCCATACAGTATTCAAGCGTTTGTCTCCCTCTGCAATTTTCATCACGCACACTTCCTTCCATTACCAAATCGGTGATTCCTTGATGACTAAGGCTTGTCCTACCAACTGATCCCTTCTTTTAGCTGGGTTAACCCATGAATGTTCTTTCCTTTCCATTTCGATTCAGTAACTCTTCATTAGTTACTCGATCTAGCCATCTAATCCTCAGCATTTTCTGTGGCACCATCTTCCAAAAGCCTCAATTCCCTTCTAGTCTGAATTGCATGTCGTCGACGTTTCACTTCTGTGCAAGGCTTCACTCCATACAAATATCTTCAATAAAGATTCCCTAACACTTCAGTTTGAATCAGATGTAAACAACTCCTCTTTTTCTGAAAATTTTTTCTTGATATTGCTAGTCTGCATTTTATATCCTGTCTGCTTCACACATCGTAAATTATTTTGCTGTCCAAGTAACAAAACTTGTTTACTAACTTTGTCCGTTAATTCCTGATCTAATTCTCCTCATCATCGCCTGATTTAATTCGACTACATCCCATAGAACTTCTATGGACATTCATCTGCCAAGAAATCCTCATTTTTGTCACAGTTTTCGCTTGATACCCCATACAACCGTACTTTCGCAAACAAGCGTAGCTGTGGTACTGAACCAAATGCTTCTCAGAAGTCAAGAAATTATGCATCTGAAACTTCCTGGCAAATTACAACTGTGAGCTGTACGGCGACTCGAACTTAAACCTTCGCGATTCGTAGGCAAGTGCTTCACCGATACTTTATACACTGCCTTCTCTTATCTTCCAAGTTTCAATTTCTCCTGCGTACATTGCAGTTCTAGCACTCCTGCAAGAGAGGGTATTGCATGAACTATGATTTCCATTGCAGAGTGAAAATTCATTCTGGAAATCCAACATCCATTCGACTGCCTTGATCCATAGCTTACAGTATGTCATCTGAGTAACGATCTCCAGACTTTTTTTAGAAGTTTTCAGAAGTTGAGAAATCTATCCAAAAGTGTCATAACGAGCAGACTTCGTATATATGAATGGGCTTTTTGCCTCTGTGCATCTTTCTGGTGGTGTAAACCTTGGCAAAAACCTTAGTTTGACAGGCAGTACGTATATCTGTGAAACCTTGAGCGAAGCTTTCATATAAACCCTGGCAGTTCAAGAATCTTATCAGGAGGTAGCGCTGGATGTGCTTCCTTGTATACAAGAATGGGTAATTACGATCAGTATAAGCTTCCATTGTCAGTTTCTTCTTAAAAAACGAAATCAGTGGCAATTGTTAAAATCATCTACAATTCTTTATTTCAAAAGACAAAAAGATTTTGATTATTTATTTTTAAAAATGTACTTTCAGTACCATAGTCTGCAGGAACTGGGAAAAACACGGTAGTACAGTAATTATCGAAATATCCCTAGAAGTAACGACATGCTTTCAAAGAAATAAATATATTTATATGCGTCGGACAAAAGCTCACGAAAGCAAACTGTACAACGAAACAGCACACTACCTGGCCAAGGAAGCTGTTATATCCGTGACTTACCTGGAAATGCAGTTACCTTTCTCCGACTTCTGACTTCAAGTAAAAACGGAATTCCGGGTCCCAGCAGTGAGAGTGGGAAACTTCCTGGCAAATTAAAACTGTGTGCCGGACCGAGACTCGAAGTCGGGACCTTTGCCTTTCGCGGGCAAGTGCTCTACTATCTGAGCTACCCAAGCTACCCGTCCTCACAACTTCAATTCTGCCAGTACCTCGTATCCCACCTTCCAAACTTCACAGAAGCTCTTCTGCGAACTAGCACTCCTGTTCTGCAAGGTTCGCAGAAGAGCTTCTGTGAAGTTTGGAAGGTAGGAGACGAGGTACTGGCAGAATTGAAGTTGTGAGGACGGGTCGTGAGTCGTGCTTGAATAGCTCAGATGGTAGAGTACTTGCCCACGAAAGGAAAAGGTCCTGACTTAGAGCCTCGGTCCAGCACACAGTTTTAATCCTTCAGGAAGTTTCATTTCAGCGCACACTCCGCTGCAGAGTGAAAATCTCATTCAAGAGTGGGAAAACTTCAAACGTAAAAAACCAAAATATTCCGGTCGAATTCAACCCCACGAAACTCGCTTACGTTAGTTTCTTTACACTTCAGTAAAACCGCTCAGCTATCTCTACAATCATTTGGATGAGATTCAGTCATGGAGGCTTCCGTTCTAATTTAAATCGCCTGCAATTAAGAAATTGTAATAATTCAGATGTGTGAGATATTAGTCATTCAGCGTTCGTTTGTTCCAAGTTTCAGAAACATAAATTCCTCGCAGAACAAAGAAAGCTTTAGGCACTATTCTCTGGAAGCGTTAGTGATCTTTTACGAAAGAATGATAAGGCAGTTCTTAAGTGTCTGATAACATTTTTTGAGTTAGAAATCTTAAAATCTGACCGTAAGCAGAGAGAGATATCCAGTCGCAATTTTATTTAGTGGTTAGCTAAAAAAACGTTTCTATTTCGGGGAGACACGAACTGAAAAATTTAATTATTGTTTATTATTTAGAAATTAAGCTTTTTTGCTAATAATGAAGAAATACTGTTCAAATTTTTTTTAAGAGATATATGCTTTTAAATGTGTTTAAAAATCATTTTTTGTCATTTATGATGGGTAAATATTGTAAATGTTGAAGGTTAAATAGTTCATTTGTTGATGGCTAAACACTGCACTAAGGCTGAAGGCCAAAAACAGAAACTGTTATATGAGAAGGAAGGGAGATGAGAGTTTAACATCCCGTCGAGAGTGCGGTCATTAGAGATGATGCACAAGCTCGCGTTACGAGGAAGGACACTGGCCATGCCCTTTCAAAGTATCCATCCGGAATTTACCTGCGCGATTTAGGGTAATCACGGAAAACATAGCTGTAGTACGATCGGGCGCGAATTTGAACTATCGTCCTCCCGAGTGCGAGTCCAGTGCGCTTATCACGTGAGAGAAATGCCAGTTGGGTTTCGCATGACCATAGCTTTCGGAATCCATGTTGGTTGGTATGAAGGTCATTCTGTGCAAAATTCCTAGCGCTATCCCGTATTTCGAATATTTTTGCAAGCTAAATTGTTTCTGGTATACGGAATGGCAAGTTTATGATTTGTGTCATATACACGTATGTAAAGTTGGTCCACGTCTTGTAATCTTCTTCAGATATTTGTTACATTTCTACCAGATTGAAACGTGAGAAAAATTACCAGGTTGTTGGCATCATGGTGACAGCCGGCGGAAGTTAACAGAAGAGAGAGCAACGCTCGTGGTGAATGAACTGGTCTTTTCCGAAAGAACGCTTCACCTGCTGTTTGGGATAACTGAGAATCAATTTCCTGTCTAGCAATGCAGTGCAACTTGGAGTGGTACACACACGAGGGCGTGCTGAAAAGTAATACCTCCGAATTTTTTTATGTGAAAACTCAAAGATTTTTAAATAAAGTAAATGTTAGTAACAGTTTACATCTTTATTCTTCAAGTCGACACATTTTCGGCCCTCTGCCGCTAGAGGGCTCCGAATTGTAACTTGTAATTTGGCAGTGTATTACTTAACTATGTGGGTGAGTGAGAAACAGCGTGCAGTAATCGAGTTTCGTATTCCAAGAGTTCGTTACAAACATTGGGCACTGTCTCCTTCAGCATGATAATGTCAGTCCACACGCGAGCGTTGCATCTTCAACAATCCGATGCCTTGGGTTCAGTGTCATCAATCCTCCTCCATACAGCCCCGACTTGGTTCCAACCGATTTTCATCTGTTTCCAAAACTTAAAGAACACCTGAGGGGAATTCACTTTGATAGTGATGAAGTGGTGCAAGCAGAGGTGAGGTTGTGGTTCCGACAATAAATTCGAACATGCTACAGTGGCGGTATCAACAAACTAGTCTCTCTTTAGGAGCGAAGTGTTCTTCTCCAACGTGATTATGTTAAAAAGTAGATATGCAGGCATGAAGAATAAAGATGAAGAATGTTAATAACGTTTATTTTATTTAAAAAGTTTCGAGTTTTCATATAAAATATTCGGAGACATTTTTCAGCACGACCTCATACACTCTTCTCGTGTGCGTGCCTTGCTTTAGTTATTTTCTATACAACATGATCAAAATTACTTTAGGAGCGTGAGTTACGATGGAACTAGTGAGTTAAGGCTCTCAGTTAACAGACTCGCGAGGCACGTAGCCGCAGCAACAACCCGCGACTGCTAAGACTCTACACCCTCCACTACTGCATTTCCCGACTGCATTAAATTTCAGATTCAGATAGTTGCTTCTCTCTGTGACGGTTTCCGCTGTGAATTTGTTTTTCATTTCATACGACTGCAGTAGTTATTATTTTGTCGATGTTTGTTTTTTTGTTGCCTAGTGCCACGTTCGTTGCCATTGATTAGCAGCAGGCGTGTGGGCCCAGCACCTGCGCTATCAGTATGCAACGAAGGGAGCTTCCAAGATTTACGAGAGAACTTAGTACAACACCAGTAGAAGCAATGTTAGTAATTCTAGGAATACAGCCTGCCGATATAACTGTCACGTACACAGTTTTGTGCTATTGGTTGCGAAAGGGGACATGACACTAGCCGGTCTTGCTTATCAGCTTTTTCCTGACATTCGAGGACGGAAAATACTTATATGAAACCTAGTGAAAGAATGATACGTATTATAAAGGGACATGGATGGTACACTGTATTGTTGTTGTAGACTTTAGTTCGAAGATTGGTTGATGCAACTCTCCACGCTGTGCTATACTCTGCAAGCCTCTTCATCTCCGAATAACTGCTGTAAGCCACATGCATTTAAACCTGCCTACTGTACTCCTCTCTTTGTCTCCCTCTACGATTTTTACTCCTCCCCCGCCCTCCCTCATACTTGTCTCAAATAGTATACTGACCTGACGATTCCTTGGTGTCTGAGAATTTGTTCTCCCAACAGATTCCTTCCTTTTGTCAACTTATACCACAAATTTCTTTTCTCCCCAATTCTGTTCATATCTCCTTCTTAGTTAGATGATCTACCCATCTAATTTTCAGATTTCTCTGAAGCACCACAGTTCAAAAGCTTCTCTTTTCTTATTGTCCAAGCCGTTAATCGTCCACCTTTCAATTCTATGCAACGCTACAGTCCATATAAAGACCTTCCGAAAAGACTTCCTAACACTTAAAATTTGTATTCTATGTCGGCAGATTTCTCTTTTCATGCAATTGACAGTCTACATTTTATATTCTCTCTACTTCGCTTATCGAAATTATTTTACAGCCAAAACATCAAAACTCTTCTACTATTTTAAGTTTCCTAATTTAAATCCCTCAGCCTCACCTGAATTAATTCGACTTCATTCTATTAACTTTGTTTTGGTTTTTTAATGTTCATCTTATATCCTTCTTTCAAGACACTGTTCATTCCGTTAAATTACACTTCCAAGTCCTTTTTGCTGTCTCTGACGGAATTACAGTCTTTTCGGCGAACCTCAAGGTTTTCATTTCTTCTCTCTGAACTATAATTTCCTTTCCGAGTTTCTCCTTTCTTTCTTTCTCTATTCTGTCAATGCATACTGTAGATCTGCATAAAATCGGTGTAAGTCATTCAGTCAGATGCGGATGAGGAGAGAGCGGTACACCTGATAATATTGTAGTACAACAAAGTTGGAATGAGGATTGAGATACTTTTCTGTAAAAGTCTTTTAAAGAGGAATACACTCGCCTTTTTGTGCTCAAACAGGATCTTCTCCCGCTGGTTCCCTTCCTTTCTCTATTGCATCAGAGTATACTGCTTATAAAAAAAAATAATTCTGTAGGTCAGTAAAGTTTCGGCAGTTAATATATATTTTACGTGCGGAAGTACGGTAACTTTAAACCTTTGGATTTCAGGAACAGACAATCATATCGAAAAGTTTCACGCTTCTCCGAAAACATCATAGTAGAAACATGGCAAAAATTTCAGCGATTTTCCATGAGTAGAAATTATGGAAGTTGCCAACCCCATAGTTGGTTCCTTGGGGATCCAAAAATTATGTTTTTTCGGCTGTACTTTGATGACTGGTACAGATTTTCGAAAACGGTGGTGGTGGTTCCTATGGGACCAAACTGGTGAGGTCATCTGTTCCTCGGCTTACACACTACTTAATCCAACTTAAACTAACTTACGCTAAGGATAACACACACACACACACACACACACACACACACACACACACACACACACACACACACGCACGCACGCACGCAAGCGCACTTGAGGCAGGACTCAAACCTCCGACGGTGGGGCGGGGAGGGGGGGCGGGGGGGGGGGGGGGGGCGGGGGGACCGCCCGAACCGTGGCAAGGCGCCTTGACCGCACGGCTACCAGCGCGGCTTCGAAAACGGGAAAACAGTTTTCTAGATGAATGTCTAAAGAATTTATAGTTAAATTCTGAAACATTGTATATGTTTATATTGTGCGGCGCAAAAGCTGTTAAAACCGGTTTTTTGCGGTTTTCTGGGTACTTACAGTAACTTTTAAGCACTGGATCTCGGTAACAAATGATACCGAGAAAAAATTTCAAAACTGGTAAAAATTCCGACGATTTTCGATGAATGTAAAGTATGGATGTGGCCATCTCCACAATTTGTACTTTTCGTACCCATAAATCGTCGTTTTTCGGGGGTTTCTCAGAAACCGCCCTGAACAAATGCTGCTTTTATAAGCCGTCTAAAGTTTTTCTCTAGAGCAAACACAATGCAGAAGAACGAAACGATTTGCTTAGTCTGCATGGGCTGAAGGAAGCGTGTAATGTTTAAATTTTCCCCCTTACTATAGGATAACTACAGTAAGCCCGTTCCTCCGACAGTTATACAAATGTTCGGTAGGTCAAGGGCTAACCAAAACACTTGACTTCTTATCTGTGGGATTAATGGAACCCGAGAAATGATCCTCTGAAAAACCGCATTTCGGTGCACAGGTTTTTCGGGTTTTACTGGTACCCTAAACACCTAGCTTCAAGAGCAATAAAGTTTCTCGCTTCTTGAAAATTCGCTGACATCATCAGGAAGTACATTTTCCCATACTTTCTATAAATCTTCTCAAAAAATTTGTTGTCCTAATTGGAACTAACACGAAAACGTAGTGAAGGAGTTGCAGAATACACCGATGACAGTTCCATATTTGAAAAATGTATAAGGTGCGCGTGTGTCCGGAGCTAAATGGGTAACTTTGTTCCCTGTCTTGGAGTGCATCTACCGAAGTGTCAATGCTAAAATAACTTTTAGAGGGCACAGTTACTGTTTTCTTTACTTCGTACACTGTTAACACATTTAGTGGAAAATAAACTCTCTCCGAGCATGTCTGCGAAATGCGACGCCACTGATTGAAAATGTGCGCCGCCGAATGGTCGGTACAAGCTTGTGGTTCAAATGGCTCTGAGCACTAAGGGACTTAACATCTGAGGTCATTAATTCCCTAGAACTTAGAACTACTTAAGTAGCCTAAGGACATCACACACATCCATGCCCCAGGCAGGATTCAACCTGCGACCGTAGGAGCAGCGTAGTTTCGGACTGAAGCGCCTAGGACCGCTCAGCCACTCCGGCCGGCTGCGGAGTGAGGACTCCACAGCTCACTTCTCAGTTTGTAGACAGACCGTAGAGGTAGCCAGATGTCTAGCTGACGCTCTGTCTGCTCCCGGACCACGAACAAGTTCGCCGCATCCCAAATAGCGTTCTCCCTCCTCTCTTCCGGAGGCCTGCGCCAGGATCAACAACGCCGCGGTGTTGGGCTAGGCACCCCTTTAAGGTCGTTACACTCTCCCACTACACTCGATTCCAAATTACTTTAGGGCTACGAAAGAACTAGACGGGTGAGCCTCACGCTGGTTGCAGAGCACGCTTTTAGCCAATCTAACGAGACTTGCTGCCGCAACATCCACCCGCGGTTGCCAGACCTTCACCACCATCATTACAACACTTGCCATCTATATTATTTTTCCGTTTCATACGGCTTGCTTTCCTGTGCAGTTGTCCATTGTACCCAGTTATTTCGTTTTCATATATTGCTCGCGGGAATTATTATTTTACAATGAAGTGACAAAAGTCATGAGATAA
This sequence comes from Schistocerca serialis cubense, assembly GCF_023864345.2. NCBI lineage: Eukaryota > Metazoa > Arthropoda > Insecta > Orthoptera > Acrididae > Schistocerca > Schistocerca serialis. Next base: position 92,375,500 of record NC_064638.1, on the reverse strand, counting down.
CTTCTGATATCGTGTCGGACCTCCTTTTGCCCGGTGTAACGCAGCATCTCGACGAGGCATTGATCAACAAATCGTTGGAAGTCCGCTGCAGAAATGGTGAGCCATGCTGCATCTACAGCCGTTTATAATTGGAAATTTGTTGCCAGTCTAGAATTTTGTGCATGAACTGACTGCTCGATTATGTCCCAAAAAAGTTCGATGGGATTCATGCCGAGCGATCCGGGTGACCAAATCATTCGTTCAAACTGTCCAGAATGTCCTTCAACCCAGTTACGAACAACTGTGGCCCGATGACATGGTACATTGTCATCCATTAAAATTCCATCGTTGTATGGGAACATGAAGTCAATGAATGGTCTACAAGTAGCCGACCATAATCGTTTCCAGTCAATGATCGGTTCAGTTGAGCCAGAGGACACAGTCCATTCCGTGTAAACACAACCCACACCATTATGCAGCCACCTCCCGCTTCCACAGTGCCTTGTTGACAACCTTGGTCCATGAATATGTCGGGGTCTACGTGGTGCATCCGTCACCTCTTACCAACTAAAATCGGGACTCATCTGACTTGGCCATAGTCATCCACTCGTCTAGGTTCCAAGCGATATGGTCACGAGCACAGGAGACGCGCTACACGCAGTGTCGTGCTGTTAGCACAGGCATTCGCGTAGGTAGTCTGCTGCCACAGCCCATTAATGCCAAATTTCGCAGCACTCTCCTAATGGATAAGTTCGTCCCACATTGATTTATGCGGATATTTCATGCAGTGTTGCTTGTCTGTTAGCACGGACGGGTCTATGCAAACACCACTGCTGTCGGTTGTTAAGTGAAGGCCGCCGGTCACTGTGTTGTCTGTGGTGAGAGACAATACCTTAAATTTGGTATTCTCGGCAGTCTCTTGACACTGTGGATCTCGGGATATTAAATTCCCTAACTATTTCCGAAATGGAGTGTCCTACGCCTCTAACTAGAAATACCCTTCCGCATTGAAAGTTTGTTAATTCGCGTCGTGCGGCCATAATCCCGTCGGACACCTTTTCACTTGAATCACCTGAGTACAAATGACAGTTCCGCCAACGAACTGCCTTTTTATACTTCGTGTAAGCGGTACTACCGCCATTCGTATATGTGCGTATCGCTATACCATGACTTTTGTCGCCTAAGTGTGTATTACAGCAATTTTTGTTTGTTTCTTTGAATCTTCCCGTCAATAACCACGCTATGGTCATGTTTCTTCGCCGCTGCTGAACGCTGTTCACCAGTAGTTAGCTCTCCACAGCTAACATTGTAGCCGAGGCCGCTGAACATACGACACTAGGCAGACGCACGTGAGAAGGATGCGTTAACTCTGGGTTATGATTGAAATGAATTTATGTTTAACAGCTTAAGAGAAGTAGACAGCACATTGTCACATTTCTTACACTATTTTTAAATCTGGTGAATGTATTTTGGCAGATCTAGGTCCGGTTTTGTGTGCTTCAGGAATAAACAAATCCGTGGCTGTGTGATGTAGCAGCCTATAGTAACAACATGAAAGAACGAACAGTCTTGGTTTCAAAACTGATTTTCATTTTTTATTTATCCTCCAGTGACGGGTTTCGCCTTATGCAAGGTATCTTCAGATTGGCCCACGAGAAAAAAAGAAAAACATTTCATATAAATGGCATGACCCCGATTTACTAAAATTGGAATGGCAACAAAATTAAAACAACTTCCTGCAAAATGAGCGTTAAGATGCCCCACAAAAGAATGTCACAGAGGCAACTACCTGCTGCGATTTTCAAGTGTTTTAGGCGCTGTTTGCCATGTTCTTAACATCTTCTATATGAATAAGTTGTTGATACATATTTTTACATTTCGTTTGAGTGCGTTTTGGACCTTTAGTACATCAGACAATTTACTGGCCTCTACACATTTTGTCTGCCATATTCCGATATATTTTAATCTTCTCTTATCTTATGGGACACTGCACAACGTTCTTTCATATTCTGACCAAGGCTGTTTTCTGCTCGGACATTTGTATGCGCGGCATCCTATGTGATTAACGAGATATTTCGCCGGAAAGTTGTTTTACGTTTTTCTGGCTTGTCCAGTTTTGCTAAATCGGGCACGCTGTTTATATGAATGGTTGCACTTTCTTCCTCCTAAGCCAGTCTTAAGATGCCTTGTACAAGGCGACACGCGTCATTGAAGGATAAATAAAATGAAAACTCCATTTTTGCAACCAAGACTATTGGTTCTTTCACATTCAAATTACATAAATACGAAAAAATATGGGATCAGTGTATTTATATCGTGCCGATACCACACTTCATCGGAATGGATAGTTGATGGACCACGGTATCGACAAGCGACGTAACGAAACGCGTGCAGAAGAGATTGGGAAACATGCAGCATCGATGTGGGTGCATATAGCTGGTGCGAAAAGTGGCAATTGACCCTGAATAAGAAAAAGTGTGAAGTTATTCACATGAGTACTAAAAGAAATCAGCTAAATTTCGATTACGCGATAAGTTTCACAAATCTGAAGGCTGTAAATTCAACTAAATACTTAGGGATTACAATTACTATTAACCTAAATTGGAACGATCACATACATAATATTGTGGGTAGAGCAAACCAAAGACTGCGATTCATTGGCAGAACACCTAGAAGGTGCAACAGGTCTACTAAAGAGACTGCTTACACCACGCTTGTCCACCCAATTCTGGAGTATTGCTGTGCGGTGTGGGATCCGCATCAGGTGGGACTGACGGATTACATCGAAAAAGTACAAAGAAGGGCAGCTCGTTTTGTATTATCGCGAAATAGGGGGGATAGTGTCACAGACATGATATGTCAATTGGAGTGGCAATCATTAAAACAAAGGCGTTTTTCCTTGCGACGGGATCTTCTCATGAAATTTCAATCTCCAGTTTTCTCCTCCGATTGCGAAAACATTCTGTTGGCACCCACCTACATAGGGAGAAAGGATCATCACGATAAAATAAGAAAAATCAGGACTCGCACAGAAAAATTTAAGTGCACGTTTTTCCAGTGTGCCGTTCGAGAGTGGAACGGAAGAGAGACAGCTTGAAGGTGGTTCATTGAATCCTCTGCCAGGCACTTTATTGTGAATAGCAGCGTAATTACGTAGATGTAGATGAAGATTAATGAGTCAGTAAGAGTGGAGGAGACTTTTCTTCGACAGTGGATGTCAAATGGTTAATGATGATTCATGCCGGACTCAAACCCGCTGTTCTGTTGCTGGCTCCCGAAAGGCAACCGGGCTTCGGGCGCCAGGCCCTCGCAGTTCTGATGATGTCCAGAGAGCAGCTACAGTCCGCGGCTGTCACTCGCCGGCGCCGCAGTCGCAATATCCGCGTCTCTCGAGGTGGCGCCTCTTTGTGCCGGGCTAATATCGCCATGTCGACCCGCCGTAAATCCGCGTAATCACCGCAGGCCCACCCCCTCCACTCCTCGTTGCGTCAGAGGTCGCTTCGGCACTCACCTCGCTTCATAACAAAGGCTGACCGACTTCCAGTCCACAGCGCGGAGCATCAGGTTTGTTCCCTTACCTCGCTCTACTTGTTGCCACTATCTTCATTCGCTGCTCGTTTGATTAAATTCATGTCGTTTACACCACGTACATAGAGTGTGCGTATGATTTCAACCAAAATGCAACGTCTTTCTCACGCTCTCCTAATTCTTATATTTGTGAGCAGAGTTGCAAAACTGCGGTAGGCTACCGTATACTATCATAAGTTTTCTTAGTATCTTCGGTCAGTTAAGGTCGTGCCCACGATACCTGTACGTTAAGTGTGTTGCACACCTATCAGGCGTTACCTGATAGCGATCACAGTCTTTAAGTATGCGATCAGTGTCTGAATAGATGTCCCTAAAAATCATAGGCGGTTAACCGTCTAGAAACTGAGTGACGATATAAAAAGGCCTGCGTAACTTACGGAACATTTTGTTCTACTTAGTTATGCTCCTGTCTCTTACGTAAAAATAAAGAGTATTTTTAGCAAAACTGAAATTGTCAGTGTTATATTCAGGTTTTTCGAAAACTGTTGATCTGTATCAAAACGGAGGGATGTTGCAGTAAAAAATAAAGTAAACAATACAGATTTATCATGTAGCGCTATAAAATATCATTTCTTCAAAAAGAAGGGTAAAATTAAAAAAAAATGCAAAACAAAAATGTATCAAACATCGCTTCAATACTTCGTCGAACTTGTACAAAACATGTGTCTGTTGTTTGTAAAAAATTTTGCATTTATCAATAATAACAAGAAACTCTTGACATTGATCATGATGAAAGTTCTATTGAGAACAAAAAAACAACAATAATTATATACATTTTTAATATTTGTACATGTAAACTGCACTTGCATCAAAAGTAGTTGCTTTGGTTACATAAAAGCTCAGAAGCTGGGCGATCAAGTAATTTTTATAACTTATAAAATGCAATTTATATTCTGTAAGGTAATAATATACACACTGAAGTAACACTGAATGGTGTGCAGTTCTACAAAGGTAATTATGTACAAAACATAAGATCAAACGAGAAAAAAGAAAAACTTTCGCTACCGATGCTACTATTACTACCGGTAATCCTGCCATTTACTATGTCATGTTCGTAGTTATCAAAACTACCGAACCGCAGATTTGATGGACCGCAACTCCGCGAAACCTCCGAATAACGTACGATTTTAACATTTGCAGCAACGTTTACACTCGATATATCAGGGAGCCTCATTTAAGACCCGTCTGGCATGTTTTCTCTGTGTTTCGGCAGGTAATTGCGATTACGTTTCTGCAGTGTAACAGGGTGATTATAATTAAACTTTCGTCACTTCAACCAGCACAGACGAACTATTTACTGTATGGGTATCAAACATCGTGGGAGTGATGTTCGGAATGTGAACTGCAGGTTTGCGTTGTTAGTAGAGTTAGTACAGGGTGTTTCAAAAATGACCGGTATATTTGAAACGGCAATAAAAACTAAACGAGCAGCGATAGAAATACACCGTTTGTTGCAATATACTTGGGACAACAGTACATTTTCAGGCAGACAAACTTTCGAAATTACAGTAGTTACAATTTTCAACAACAGATGGCGCTGCGGTCTGGAAACTCTACAGTACGATATTTTCCACATATCCACCATGCGTAGCAATAATATGGCGTAGTCTCTGAATGAAATTACCCGAAACCTTTGACAACGTGTCTGGCGGAATGGCTTCACATGCAGATGAGATGTACTGCTTCAGCTGTTCAATTGTTTCTGGATTCTGGCGGTACACCTGGTCTTTCAAGTGTCCCCACAGAAAGAAGTCACAGGGGTTCATGTCTCGCGAATAGGGAGGCCAATCCACGCCGGCTCCTGTATGTTTCGGATAGCCCAAAGCAATCACACGATCATCGAAATATTCATTCAGGAAATTAAAGACGTCGGCCGTGCGATGTGGCCGGGCACCATCTTGCATAAACCACGAGGTGTTCGCAGTGTCGTCTAAGGCAGTTTGTACCGCCACAAATTCACGAAGAATGTCCAGATAGCGTGATGTAGTAATCGTTTCGGATCTGAAAAATGGGCCAATGATTCCTTTGGAAGAAATGGCGGCCCAGACCAGTACTTTTTGAGGATGCAGGGACGATGGGACTGCAACATGGGGCTTTTCGGTTCCCCATATGCGCCAGTTCTGTTTATTGACGAAGCCGTCCAGGTAGAAATAAGCTTCGTCAGTAAACCAAATGCTGCCCACATGCATATCGCCGTCATCAATCCTGTGCACTATATCGTTAGCGAATGTCTCTCGTGCAGCAATGGTAGCGGCGCTGAGGGGTTGCCGCGTTTGAATTTTGTATGGATAGAGGTGTAAACTCTGGCGCATGAGACGATACGTGGACGTTGGCGTCATTTGGACTGCACTGCAACACGGCGAACGGAAACCCGAGGCCGCTGTCGGATCACCTGCTGCACTAGCTGCGCGTTGCCCTCTGTGGTTGCCGTACGCAGTCGCACTACCTTTCCAGCACGTTCATCCGTCACGTTCCCAGTCCGTTGAAATTTTTCAAACAGATCCTTTATTGTATCGCTTTTCGGTCCTTTGGTTACATTAAACCTCCGTTGAAAACTTCGTCTTGTTGCAACAACACTGTGTTCTAGGCGGTGGAATTCCAACACCAGAAAAATCCTCTGTTCTAAGGAATAAACCATGTTGTCCACAGCACACTTGCACGTTGTGAACAGCACACGCTTACAGCAGAAAGACGAAGTACAGAATGGCGCACCCACAGACTGCGTTGTCTTCTATATCTTTCACATCACTTGCAGCGCCATCTGTTGTTGAAAATTGTAACTACTGTAATTTCGAAAGTTTGTCTGCCTGAAAATGTACTGTTGTCCCAAGCATATTGCAACAAGCGGTGTATTTCTATCGCTGCTCGTTTAGTTTTTATTGCCGTTTCAAATATACCGGTCATTTTTGAAACACCCTGTATCATGACTTGCCGTTAGGTGGCAATACTGGTAAGGCGACGTGGGGTTGAAACACGAGCATCAGTGTGCATTACAGTTGCAGACAGTCAACATAGGTCTGGACAAGGTGAGCAGGACTCACTTGTAAGGCAATTTTATCAAAACAGCAGCAATAGTAGTGGTACTCTTGGCGTGTATCGATGCACTAAAGGAATGTAGAGAGTATCTCTTTCCGCACCAAGGTTGAAGAAAATGATTCGTAAGTTGGAAGTAAGTGGCTATTTGGGAATTGCTCCTGGAGAGGCCGACAGTTGTTGAAGAAGTTACCGTTGCGATGGCTGAGAATGCTGGGCGCAATGTGCAATCTTGAAGCAGTGTACGAATTGTGTCACGATTGTTGGGCACTTCAAGATCCACCATTGTTTCGGGCAATAGTACAATCATGTGTATTGCGGTTCCAGGCTGTCGCGAATGCACATAACGGACACAATGAACAACGTTGGTAACCTGGAACGTAAATATGGTATACGTTTGACCAATGTTATCCCCTAATGTGGAAATTTAAAACGTGTTTCTTTCAATGGTTTACCCGTTATTTCTGTTCCGCATGTCCTCACAGACGCTTCCATAAAGTTTCACCGTTCTACGATCATTCGATTTTCCTGAGGGCCTTCTCAAGTAGCGAAAGATTAGTTACAAAGACACTATGTGTATGTGCAATCAGACTAAATGAATCCTGTACACGATATTTAAAAACATTCATTCAATTTCAGAACACACAATCTATAACATAAGTAAAGACAGAGATTATGAGTGAATTTTTACTTAGGTATCGAACAAAAAATTTCATCTTGTCGCCAGGTTTCAGTTGCTGTTCATGTGATTGACGGTAGTGACCACCTTGCCGCAGTTAACTCGGTCGCTCGTTTGTCTCTCAGTGTGCGTGGACTCGACATGGCGATAACGCAGATGCGGATGGCGTTTTGAGGTATCTGTTTCAAAGCATGCAGTTCATCGACAACTAGGCACCGTGATTTCCGTCGATACTAGGTCACAGCACTCCCTAGAGCTAAAGGCATTCGACAATGGCACTAATTGTCTCAACACTATTGAAAGTTAATCGCGGTCTAGTTGTCATTGAACCATGTTCAACGCAAAATTGTGGTACGCTAACCTCGATCAGAGTTAAACGAGGAATTTGAAAGCAGTTAAATTTGACCGTGGCTCACGAACTGTTTTCGCGAGATGACCTGAGTTTTCAATAATGGCTCTGAGCACTATGGGACTTAACATCTGAGGTCATCACTCCACTAGAAGTTAGAACTACTTAAACCTAATTAACCTAAGGACATCAACACATCCATGCCCGAGGCAGGATTCGAACCTGGGTTTTACAAGCATATAGTATTGAGAAGGCGGCGCGGATATTTATGGATGGCGCTGAGGAAGAATTGCTATACGTTGACCGTTTAAGTCGTGACGTGCTGGAGTGATTGAGGAAAGGGAAACCCTTTTGAAGATTATGATAGCAGCAAGTCTGAAGAGAGGTCTCGTCTGTCGAAAGAAACAGTAGTGGTTGTTACAACAAATTAATGAATTAATTTCCTACTTATCGGAATAACCATGTTTCGCTGATGAGCAGAATTCTGATTACTTTAAATTAGCCGTCACTCTGGTCTACAGGAATAATTGCCACTGCTAGATCTATGATAAGGAGAAAAGAACTTAGCGGGCTCCCATATAAATGATGGTAATAAACACCTGTTGACACTTGTCCCAACTATTTATGAATAACACACATTTTACGAACAGTCAAATATACTGGTGATTAAGAAGCATAAAAAACGTATTTTCAGTCACGAAGATATAAAGTAACATAAAAAGAGAATTTAAGGAACTCATATAAAAGATAGTGTTTTGGGGTTATGTCTCACTTATTTACTACATAAAACGAATATGTATAATACTGCAATTAAATAATAAGACCGTTAAAGTTTCTGCATTAATGAATAGCGTACTGAAAATATACACTCCTGGAAATTGAAATAAGAACACCGTGAATTCATTGTCCCAGGAAGGGGAAACTTTATTGACACATTCCTGGGGTCAGATACATCACATGATCACACTGACAGAACCACAGGCACATAGACACAGGCAACAGAGCATGCACAATGTCGGCACTAGTACAGTGTATATCCACCTTTCGCAGCAGTGCGGGCTGCTATTCTCCCATGGAGACGATCGTAGAGATGCTGGATGTAGTCCTGTGGAACGGCTTGCCATGCCATTTCCACCTGGCGCCTCAGTTGGACCAGCGTTCGTGCTGGACGTGCAGACCGCGTGAGACGACGCTTCATCCAGTCCCAAACATGCTCAATGGGGGACAGATCCGGAGATCTTGCTGGCCAGGGTAGTTGACTTACACCTTCTAGAGCACGTTGGGTGGCACGGGATACATGCGGACGTGCATTGTCCTGTTGGAACAGCAAGTTCCCTTGCCGGTCTAGGAATGGTAGAACGATGGGTTCGATGACGGTTTGGATGTACCGTGCACTATTCAGTGTCCCCTCGACGATCACCAGTGGTGTACGGCCAGTGTAGGAGATCGCTAACCACACCATGATGCCGGGTGTTGGCCCTGTGTGCCTCGGTCATATGCAGTCCTGATTGTGGCGCTCACCTGGACGGCGCCAAACACGCATACGACCATCATTGGCACCAAGGCAGAAGCGACTCTCATCGCTGAAGACGACACGTCTTCATTCGTCCCTCCATTCACGCCTGTCGTGACACCACTGGAGGCGGGCTGCACGATGTTGGGGCGTGAGCGAAAGACGGCCTAACGGTGGGCGGGACCGTAGCCCAGCTTCATGGAGACAGTTGCGAATGGTCCTCGCCGATACCCCAGGAGCAACAGTGTCCCTAATTTGCTGGGAAGTGGCGGTGCGGTCCCCTACGGCACTGCGTAGGATCCTACGGTCTTGGCGTGCATCCGTGCGTCGCTGCGGTCCGGTCCCAGGTCGACGGGCACGTGCACCTTCCGCCGACCACTGGCGACAACATCGATGTACTGTGGAGACCTCACGCCCCACGTGTTGAGCAATTCGGCGGTACGTCCACCCGGCCTCCCGCATGCCCACTATACGCCCTCGCTCAAAGTCCGTCAACTGCACATACGGTTCACGTCCACGCTGTCGCGGCATGCTACCAGTGTTAAAGACTGCGATGGAGCTCCGTATGCCACGGCAAACTGGCTGACACTGACGGCGGCGGTGCACAAATGCTGCGCAGCTAGCGCCATTCGACGGCCAACACCGCGGTTCCTGGTGTGTCCGCTGTGCCGTGCGTGTGATCATTGCTTGTACAGCCCTCTCGCAGTGTCCGGAGCAAGTATGGTGGGTCTGACACACCGGTGTCAATGTGTTCTTTTTTCCATTTCCAGGAGTGTATTTAATGAAACCGCGGTATAGTCCCGGTATTTCGTAAGGTATTTCAAAATTTCTGTCAGTAATGCAGTCATAAAGAACGTGAGTAGACGCTAAAACAGTTTTACGTTTAGGTAAGATAAATAAATCTAACAAGGCACCAGGTAAAAATCACACGACCTCAGGTGAGGAGCTTGTGCTAAAGTTCTAAACTATGAATGAACCAAAGTTAACGTAGCAGTCGATATACTGTTTAACGCCTTATAATTTCGTAATGATCGGATACTTTTGGTTTCCATTTCGCCAAACATAAAAGAACAGCCTAATAGTGGAGTATAAACACACTTCTGCTTGTTGACGAAAGTGAGAGTACGTAACAATGACGCCACTCACCCGAGACTGTCTGAAAAACTTGTGTATATAGGTGTTCGTGTGCAAATTTATATCTGTATGATTATCTTTGTATCTTCAGGGCGCCTTCCACTGCAATACTCAAGAGTTAACAGCGGTCAAATGCTCGGCTGGCTGATGACAGTTTCTGACCGGTTATTAATGTTGATCCTCTGCAGAGGCATTTTAAACGCAATTTACTTTTAACCGTGGTCACGGAATCTTAGTTATCTTGCGCCGCGCGGGATTAGCCGAGCGGTCTGAGGCGCTGCAGTCATGGACTGTGCGGCTGGTCAGGGCGGAGGTTCGAGTCCTTCCTCGGGCATGGGTGTGTGTGTTTGTCCTTAGGATAATTTAGGTTAAGTAGTGTGTAAGCTTAGGGACTGATGGCCTTAGCAGTTAAAGTCCCATAAGATTTCACACACATTTGAACAAGTTATCTTGCTTTTTGACCGAAATTGGTCCACTCGGTCATTAGACACATTCGTTCTTATCGTTTTCTTGTTGAAAGTCACTATCGACTTATTACGTATTGGCCCAATGCATCTGTCAAAAGCCTGAGTAACAACCTTTGAGAGTCGATTAAGTTCTGGAAGCTACCCACAGGGATTTGAAGCCATGCTGACACGAGCCCCGTGGTCAGCTATGCTGGGTTTCTCAGTTGACAACCCATGGGGCAAACAGGCCGATTTATTCCCACAGATTCTCGATTGAATTTAATATGGGGAGTTTGGTGGCCAGAGAAATACAGTAAACCCATACTGGTGAACTTAGAATCATGCACGTACATTGCTAGCCGTGTAACACGTTGCATTGTCCTGCTGGTAGATGCCATCGTGGCGAGCAAAAATAAACAGCTGTCGGGATGGACATGTCCCCAAGAGTAGATGCATAGTTGTGTTCATCCATTGTTCCTTCCAGAATGGCGAGACCATCCAGGGAATGCCACGAAAACATTCGCGAGACCATAATGCTGCCTCGTCCGGCCTGGACTCCTTTGATTTCATACGTTTCATAACGCACGCGACAACAGCCTTTTGTCCGATGGAGCATAAAACGCCATTCATCAGAAAAGTCCAGTTGTCACCACTCAGTGGACGTTCAGGCGGGCAAATTCCAGCCTCCGTCGCTGATGTATAACAGTCAGCATGGGTGCATGGAATAGGCGACTGCTGCGGAGGCCCATACGCAACAACGTACGCTGAACAGTCCTTGAGGAGACCCTGTTGGTAGCCCCTTTGTTCACCTGGGCAGTCAACTGCTCAACAGCTGGACATCTATTCACCCGTACACATCTCCGCAGCCGTCGTTCGCCCGTGTCATCTATGGCCCATGGCCACCATAGTTGCCTCGCCTTGGGTTTGATTAGTGCCATTTTGCCATGCACGGTATACTTTAACCACGGTGGCACGCAAACGACTCAAAAACGTAGCCGCTTTGGAAACGCTTCCACCCTTGGCCCAAAAGCCAATGGTCATGCCTTCTGGATGTCAGATAAATTGCTTCATTTCCGTATTACGATAACGACTGCACTGTTTCCCACATTCCCGTGACCACTTTTTATACTCTCCAGTGCTAGCGCTGCCTTCTGCCGTCATGTAGACTTCAACACAAACGGTGGTCACATTACTTTGACTGGACCGTGTCAAACCCTGGTCATCTCGAGAAAACTGGGCGTGAGCCACGGTCAGATTTAACCACCGTCAACTCCCTCGTTTAACTTTGATCGAGATCCGTGCACCAGAATTTTGCTTTGAACAGTGCTGTATACGATTTAACCGTTGTAACTTTTAATCGAGTCTGGTGCACTCGGCCTCAAGTAGCACGCAGTGCACCTGGTTAGAAGACACTGCTAGTTCGGTTAAATCTCGTCATCCCTGAGTCAATCCGTCCCGATAGCTGAATAGTCAGCGTGACGGACTGCTGTCCTAAGGGGCCCGGGTTCGATTCCCGGCTGTGTTGGGGATTTTCTCCGCTCAGGGACTGGGTGTTGTGTTGTCTTCATCATCATTTCATTCCCATCCGGTGCGCAGGTCGCCCTATGTGCCGTCGAATGTTATGCACCAAGACGGCTGGACCTGCCCCGTAAGAGGCCTCCAGGCCAATGACGCCAAACGCTCATTTCATTTCCATCCCTGATTCGACGACTAATAGAGGACGCTAGCCATCTCTGCGAAGTGTCAGTGAACTTTTAATCTGTAACAAACGTTGTTCCGCATGACGCGATCTATCACCCCTAGACGTTTGTCACAATGACTTCGTAATACACTGCACACGTAACGTCGTCAACTACTATCGAAGACACGATCTTTTACAGTATCTTCGTAAGCCTGTGATTGGTTCAACCAATATTCCATTAATGGAACAAGGTACGTTACATTGGTGTGGTCCAAGGAATGGTAACTGAGCAGTACGATATCATCAAATCAGAGCCTCTTTATGTGGCTGAAACAGTCATTTTAAACAGAGAGAGAGACACTGAAGACGTCCAAGACAGGTAACGATAAGTGATCAGGAAAATTTTACGTCTTAAATATAATGAAGAAGAAACATGCAGATTAAGAACAAATAAAGAAACAGGGATGTGCACCACCGTTTAATCGGATACGAAAACTACGCTGCAAGGAGTTCTATAGACATATGTAAAGAATGTAACCCACCAAGTACTTCTGAGGAATTCGTAGCAAAGCTCAAACTTAAAAAATGAAGTAGATCGGTCGAGAACAAGGTCATGAAGGCAGCAGGAGTAATACAACTTGATATACCTGACACAAAATTTACAATCTAACATCTGGCCTGGCGGAAAAATCCAGGAAGACCGGAACAAATACACTAACGAACTGAAAATAACCAGTCCGGGAGAATAAACGAGATATGGGCACCACCGGCCGCTGTGACCGAGCGGTTCTAGGCGCTTCAGTCCGGAACCGCGCTGCTGCTACGGTCATAGGTTCGAATCCTGCCTCGGGCATGAATGTGTGTCATGCCCTTACGTTAGTTAGGTTTAAGTAGTTCTCAGTCTAGGGGACTGATGACCTCAGATGTTAAGCCCCATAGTGCTTACAGCCATTTGAATCATTTTTTGATATGGGCACCAAATAAGCGAAAACAAACTCTGAAAACTTGTTTTGTCGTACATCGCGTGGTCCAGTGCCGAAACGTAATTTATGTGTGCATAGTAAAGATATATGTAGAAAAAGCGATCATGAGGGAACATCGTACGGACGTGTGGATAGGGAGGCTCGCCCTGTGCAGCCTGCCACGGAGCCGTATCAGCTCCCCCACGGCTAGATGTTTTTTGCGGAGCACTCTCCGCTGAACCGATATCGCACCCTTGCATTATGCCCAGAACACGTTTCTAAAGACGCTCCCTTATCCGGCGAATAAGTTCTAATAAGACAAGTTCCAATCCATTTTATCAAGTTAGCAGAAGTTTCCCTCGCCTCCTTCTTGGAAGGCGCAGCCGTGTCTCGCCGCGGCGCTCAACTTCTCTCGCTTTTACGCTGACTGCTTTTAGCCCACAAGTTTTATACGAGTCAAACAACGAGAAGACCACTATGGGTGTAAACTGTACCATACCAAAGACATAGACTCAGAACCTTTAAATTCAACTCTGCTCAACATTATCTAACGCTTATTACGAAATAAACGAAAGTGTGTTTGATAATTGTAATCTACATTAAAAGTTTCATAGTGTCGGTTTCGTAGTATATTGCTGTATAAAAGGGCATTACAGTAAACAGCAGAAGGTAAAGCCATACGAGTATGTTACGTAAGATAGCGTAATGTTGTGCAAAGTGCCTGCCAGTAGATTTGTTTCTGTTTTGTGCACTTTTACCTTCCTCATGGAGAGAGGATCTGTTATGGTGATGAGTCCTTGCCGACTAATAGATTGTCCGTATGGTGTTTGACTTTCAACAAATAAAAAAGTGAACAATTTCACCAGGTGCTGCCGAAAAGTTCCCAATGGCTCTGAGCACTATGGGACTTAACATCTGTGGTCATCAGTCCCCTAGAACTTAGAACTACTTAAACCTAACTAACCTAAGGACATCACACACACCCATGCCCGAGGCAGGATTCGAACCTGCGACCGTAGCAGTCGCGCGGTTCCGGACTGAGCGCCTAGAACCGCTAAACCACGAAAAGTTCTCACTCAGATTTTTTTGTACAATGCATATTAAATAACTCCAATTGAGGGATAGCAGAAGATCTACATTTCAGAAGTCTAAGAATTAAGCATATGTCTGCAAATCAGGTTAATGCAATAAACGATTTAATTTCCTAAGGGCCCGGGTTCGATTCCCGGCTGTGTCGGAAATTTTCTCCGCTCAGGGACAGGGTGTTGTGTTGTCATAATAATCATCATCATCATTTCATCCCCATTGACGCGCAAGTCACCGAAGTGGCGTCAACTCGAAAGACTTGCACCCAGCGAACGGTCTATCCGACGGGAGACCCTAGTCATACGACATTTAATTTATTTAACGCAAAAACAAAAATGCAGCCTGCAAGATTTGTGAAATTTGTACAGCTTTAAGCCCCTTGTTGCGTTTTTTTTATCTTAACCTGAGTACTTAACTGCTATGACCTCAGTATTAACACTCTTTAAATATTACTCTTGTTATATAAAATTTTGACCGAAGAATGAACAACAACGCGAACTGTTATCAACGTAATACTTGTTAACGCAAAGGAAAATTTTGCGGGGTCTTTAATATGTATTTAGGTAATGCAAAATTAGAGCAAGAAGATCAATCATTCCAACACAATCTGATGTAGACTGCAGTTTGTATGGACTAATAACTATCCGTTAGAAGCATGGACCAGAAATGCCACACTCTACATATTCAGGATTGCACCACGTGCCTCTAAGTTATGTGCAGCTGAAATGTACCTTATGTTGTCTGTAACTTGCGTTCAAAGCGAGAAAAATTTTGTTTACCAATCGCAGTTTACCACGATAGCAGATCTGCTAAGGTCGAACGTATTAGTGAATTGCGCTCGCATCAACTACGGACGTAGAGAATGGATACAAGGGAACATGATAGCTGAGCAAGAAAAACGTAAACGGCTTAATGAAGAAATAATTAAAGATAAACCTGAAATGAATTCCTGTTAGTATACAATAAATGTGCAGGATAGTTCACGAACATAGTAACACACGTTTTTCAAGGAGCCATGATGGGAATACGGTACCACGTATTAATTAAAACAGAACATGAGGCTCCATGTATTCTCAGGTCCACGTGATGATGTTAAATGAGAGGAAAAATAGCATGAACCGTGATCTATACCCGAGGATGATTTAATCGAAGATCGATATTGATCCACGTACAATGAACAAAGCATCCATTGGAACAACAGGTCCAACTCTCCTCACAAAGTAACAAATCCGCAAAGCTTAAAAATGATCAGCTACAATAGTACGCCACAGCTCGCTAGCAAGCAATGATCTCACCATAAAATCCTGAATGTTGCTGCTCAGAGGGGCTACCTCGGCAAAACACACTAGAGACGCATCTGAACTTAACAAACAGAAGCGTGTCACCCCAAGTGGTGTCTACGCAAAAGAAGCAACGTACGGCCTTGCCCACAGGGTCGGCGGAAGAGTACGTTGACGAGCTCATCCACATGACCAAGAGAATGTATCCTGTAACTGTCCATTTACCTGATTGGGCACCAGAACTCTGTACTAAAAATACAGCACCGAGGTACGCTTTTACTATGCAGCCAAATATGTGACTTCCCTAGCAAACGAGAACAGTGCACTGCGTATCTTTGCAGCGTGCTAGCGACTTCAAACTCGGTAATGATTCCCAGTCGGCTCGGGTACTTTCTCCGTCCGTGGATTGGGCGTTTGTGTTGTCCTCCTCATTTCATCATCATTTGGGGAAAGTGGCGAGACTGGACAGTGAATAGATTGGGAAATTGTACGGGCGGTGTTAATCAAGCAGTTGAGCGCCCCACAAACCAAATATCAGCATCATCATCGGTAGTGATATTTAATACGAAATACTTTTCTAACGGACTATTCCAAGATTTACTCGCATTTCTAAAGTATATGAAACATTTCTGCAGTTCGTACATATTATAAGTAAAGCTCCCATTGTTTAGATAATCACGTACATACAGTCTTAAAGAAAAAAAAACAATGTTTAGAAAACCTATTTGGTTAAAAGAAACACTTAAGAACAAAAGAGTCAACTGTTAACAACATGTTATAGCTTTACTCAAGAGTAGTATAACTCAAAGTCACCACGGTAAACAGTGAAGAGGAAAACTGGCACAGGCTGTAATGCGCAGTTCGTTAGACCCTCAATGCAAATTAATCTGTATGGTGATGTACTTATTATACTTTCCAATCGGATTAGCTAATTTACGTTAATATTTCACTTCTTAGGGAGGGGACAGGCAGCAGTAAGGCTAGGCCCTGACTGCAACTACTCTTTATAGGCATTTTCTGGAGCAATAGTCTTTTGTATGTAGTGGACGACAACCACTGAATTTCTTGAAAGAAGTCATTTTCCTTCAAAGGCTGTTGTTTTATTTTCAGATAAACACATTATTTAATGATTCAGCAATTAGCTAATATCACCCCTCGGTTATTATAAAGCTAACAGGTGGTAAAAACAATGTCGAAAGTTCGATATAAAAAATTTGATATGCTATTTGCCAGTGCAGTTAGTTTGATTATTATCGAGGGGCCGAATTAGCTAATTGGTAAATTACGAAATGAAGTGTTTATTTCAAAATGAAACAGCTTATGCAGGAAAAGCCTTACTTTAAACTATTCTGAAACAATAAAAATATGCCCATCGTGTTAATAATTATATCAATGATGTTAGTTATGACTTTGAGACGAACAGATTTCTGATAGATGGAGCTTTTATGCTAGTGCTGAGGTGCATTTCGTTACCTGGCACTGAATCAGCGTGTGTAGCACCATTATTTTCGTCTGCTAGTCACGGGACCATGCACTATACGGGTGCCAGGGCGATGTAACATTTATGACCCCATGAAACAACAAGCAATTTCAAAATATTTTGATGGAAATCAGTAAATTAAACATTACTCAAGTCTTCATGAAATGAACGTTCTTTGTAAGTACGAGGAAAAACAGCGAATGCTTTTTATCTGGTATCTCTGATCTCTACCGTAGTGCTGGTGTCACCTGGAGCGATGTCATCAAGCAAAATACGTCCTTTACTGTTTCTGCCTGAGGCAATACAGGGCTTGGCGAGACACTTCACAACATACGCGCAAGTATAAGGAGAATTCACACATATATCAACAAAATCAGAGTGGACTCAGCTATTTGAAAGTAAAAATAGAATGAGTAACATAACTGTATCTTGCTAAGAATCTAAAAGAAAACAATAAAATGATTTTCATTGTACATTTTGTCATTGATCATTATTCCTAAGTGGTTAGAGATTCGATGGTAATGAATGAACAAGCCACAAATCACAAGAAGAAGGTCTCATTACCGCAAAGCCACACAAGAGAGATAGTGTAGTACTGATGGGGAAAAATAACGCTTTAAAGTGACAAAAAAATTTTTAACAGAAAAGCATAACAAAACTAAAATCAGAACGACTAAACGAATTACGAGAAAAGCTGCACGCTAACTCTGAAAGTTGTGAACTGAAACATATAATAGCAACAGTGACAAAACGAACTGATATGGAAACACTGCAGTGCTCCCGTTTACGAAGGAGGAAAAAAAAAGATTTCACTCGAGGCAGACTTAACATAAATTTCAGAAATACAATTACTTCCTCGCAAGAAATATGTTGACACTGTGATTCTAGAACCGCACATAAAGCAAAAATGTGATACACAAAATGTTATACAACTCCTATGACACCAAAATTGCGTTCACAACAGCTTAAACTTCCTTAGCCTTTAAAACATCAACAATAATTACTCCAAAGGAGAACAGAGATTACATATCGAGAAATAATGCACATGGCCACTATGAGAACAGTGATGACTAGCTCCGAGAGAAAATAGTTCGACTTCAATATAGAGTTCACTTGCAGGACGGTTGGTAATCACGTTGAAATATTTCAGGAACTTTACCAATTGTTATTCAAAATCAAACGTGTGATATTTGTGAAAGCAGTTACAAATAAATTGAAATTGTAAAATTAGTTGGATAAAAATTAAAGTGATTGTGGTTGAGTAATTGGCATGATTATATTTTACAGTTAGAATTTCCTCACTAGTTGGTGAATTTATTTTATAATTGGAATTTAACTGGAATGATTTACAAGGATTGCTTGTTACCAGATGCTGTGGACTGGCATCAATAAGTTTATCGTATCCCAAAATTAGACCTACACTCTACCAAAACTATGATAAGATAGTTTTGGTACAGTACGTAAATGACGTAGCAAATGGTAGGCGCTCGTTACCAGATGCTGTGGACTGGCATCAATAAGTTTATCGTATCCCAAAATTAGACCTACACTCTATCAAAACTATGATAAGATAGTTTTGGTACAGTACGTAAATGACGTAGCAAATGGTAGGCTTACTGGTAATATTGATAGCATTGGTAGTGAAAGTAACATAAATGAATTTGTAAGAGGGAAACTTGCAGGCGACGATTTCTTCTCCACTTTTGTCTTGTTTGCGCGTAAGTATAACCGCATCGCCAAAGACTATGAATTCCATTTTACAAGTGGTAACAATTATTTGATAGCATAACTTCTGTGTTTTTAAGTAACCAAAGGGATTGCTTTTTATTACGCCCACAAACATATATTTTATGCATTATTTCTTACTCAACAGAACTTTCTTCATCACGGTCACAGGCGAGAGTTTCCTCTTATTATTGATAAATGCGAAGATTATTTATGAACAACAGAAACATGTTTAGTACCAATTTGACTAAGTATTGAAGCGATATTTGACATAAATTTGTTTTGCAGTTATTTTATCTTTTTTTGAAGAAAATGCTTTTGCACGTACTGCATGATAAATCTGTTTTGTTTTCTTTATTTTTACAACAACATCCCATTGTTTCACTTTACAAATGAATAACTTTCGAATAAAATGAATTAATCGTTAAAAATTTCAATTTTGCTAAAAGTGTTGCTTACTTTTAAGTAACCGGCAGGAGGCTAATTGGAACAAAAGTTTCCATAGCTTATGCAGCCCTTTGTATACCCTCACTCAGTTTTTAGATGGTTCACTGTTTCCAGTTTTTATGGGAATTTAATAAGACACTGACCTCATGTGTAAAGAAAGCAATCATTATGAGGTAATGCCCAATAGGGATGCAACCCACTTAACGTATAGGTAATGTGGGTGCGACCTTACATAATCAAAGTTACTAGGAAAACTAGGGAAGCTACCGCAGCCAACGCTTACTTATGATAGTCTACGGTAGTCTATGCCAGTTTTACAACTATACCTAAGAGAGAAATATGCTGGAATTTATTTCAGAGGCCAGCGAAACTTTTTGCATTTATTCTCATTCTGCAATAAACTGCTAGTATAGAATAACACGCAGCCCGATAGTTTTTGAGACACCGAGATACTCTTACAGGTGAGTCAGCTTACGGAAAACAATAACATGTTGCAGTGCTTTTGGCAACTTTCATCTTGCGAAGCGCTAACGTCTGCTGGCAGAAACGAATGCCGTCTGTAGAGGTATGATGAGGTGTTGCCATAGAAATGTTTACAAAATTGCGCGTGTGCGTTTGACGAAGATAAACAGTAAGGTCGAAATATGTGATAGTACGCTGTTGGTATGAGATACCACAGAAATGTGGATGATGTTGGTGACGTCTCCGGATTACACTTTTTTGGTAAAGTAATTTGGATATAGATATGGAATATGGGACTGGCTAGAATTTCAAGTCAAAAATGATGTGGTAGTATGATGGACAGTTATCGAATACGCAATCGAGAACTAAGGACTGTTAACCAGTACAGCCTAGCTGTTAGGGGGCATCCATAGCGTAAGCCATGCAACCGACTGTATTCTGATGATTCTTGGATGTGTATTTAGCGTGTCACTATCGCTAGTGTAGGATTTCGTGTAATATTCTATGCCTGTAAAGAAATATAAATTAAGTAGAGATCCATCCGCCTCTGAAGTTAGTCTGTCAGATAATATTTTACTTTTGCATAAAAATGAAAAGAATACTGTTTTAGGATTAGCGCGTTTTATTTAGTAAGCAGCTGCGTCATGACATTTGAAATAAAGTATTCGGTTTATATTAAAAGTAGATTCTCTTGAGTATCGCATCTCCGCTTGAAAATTCTTTATTTATCTCCGAATAATCTTCATCATTATTTATAATTAATTTCAATTTTCTAATTTTAGCCTTGTTTGTTTATAGGGGAAAAACTGTTGTAACATTTTTACATTTTTTTGTTTCAATGGAGTGTAAATAATTTTTAAGAACTCAGCTCCCGGATTAAATTGAAAAACGACCAATTTTAGTACTTTCATCAGAACTTGTTTTCAAAATATTTTGACCTCTTACGTTTTCATTATCATTTTGTACTAAAAATGGAATAATTCTTGGTGAAATTCTTTTGAGTTAAGGCAGATAAAAAGTATATGTGATCCTATATTAAGTGGCTTACCTAAATTACACAAACATTGGAGTCCTCTATGCCCAGCAATGTCATCCCATTCGTCTCCTTCTTACCTTTTAGCGAAAGAGCTAAATAACATGATTAAGAAGAAAACTAATTTTAAAGCTAAGATATATATCAAAAGTTCCATAGGTCATGTTGTCAAAATTGAAGATATACAAATTCCACAGTTTCTAAAGTAGTATACCTACCTACAATTTCTTCTTTGAGAATGATATTTCTACTGTCATATAACAAAACAAGTTCTATTAAGCAGTTTTCTCCACGAAATGTTCACAAACGAGTCTTAAGGAATTTCAGTGTCGAGGAGGATGTCTCTGCTGTTGCAGTGATGCAGGAAGACAAGATAGGATCAATATTAAAAATCCAACTAAAGGAAAATTTCTGGAGTGCAAAACCGAAGACACTCTACTGCACAGCCTGGTATAACCCTTTTGTTTGCGCCTTCCCTTTCCCATTTTGCTACTCACAGCTTGATCTCTGCCTTCAGATTAGAAACGCTGACAGTCTCATCCTCCCAAATTACTTAGTGGTATTTTGTAGTCAGAGTTTCTGCATCCCTAATTATAGACTTGTGAAAGACGAGGAAGTTTTTGGTACAGTTGTGTTGAGATTGTAGAGACTGAGAACGTCTCTAGATCAGAGTTTAATGTGTCATGAACAGGGATAAAGACAGTCAACCTAAAATAAATTTTCGTACTTGACGCAGCACCGATACACCTGTTAACGGTCGCGATGTGATGCTCCGTATCTGAATAGTGCTTCCTATAATATCCGTCAGTTTGTTTCCTTGATCTTACAGCACGCAGAGCTTTGGAAGCACATTTCCTAGTTTTGTTTGAAAACTGAGAAATTATCCGTCAAATTCCCAGTTTTTTTTTTTTTGCTAAAAATCAATAATCTCTTTTTGGAAAATCCCGCTGAGGAGCGGAGAGTGTAAGATGTGGGTCACCGATAGTGAAAAGACTTTGCAAGAACTATCTATATTGAAATTATTCCTAGGCAATCCCCAGTTTCTGAAAAAAAAATTGAGGTCAAAGTTGATGACGGAAAATCGAATTTTCAATGTTATAAATTAAAATATCGTCTAAAAACTAAAATTTTTTATTAATATAATATGGGGTCCAAAGATAATAATGTTCAAGCTACTAACGTTTTTGATCTATCATGGATTAGCTAGGATACCTGTCATTTCACCTGTGTAGCTGAGCGGGTTCGCCGGTCGAGCTGTCAATGCATTAAACTCTAACTACTGTGCGTGGACGAGTCATGGAAGCGGATTATTTTCATTCGATATTTTATGAGTGTGTCTCAAATTACTCTGATAATCCGAATTTTTTCTTTGCCTGTTTATGGAGTAAAACATCGGGAGGTGTGATTAATGATCAAATGCGTATATGTGATGTATTAATAATCATTTTGAATCGTGATACATAGTACAGGAAAACACCTGTATTATCGCGTAATCCTAACTGATCGTCTATTAGTGATCGTTCTAGCAATCAGTGGGGTAAACATATCATAGAAACAGGCAAAACATAAATATTTCTGTAGAATGCCCAACGCACGACCAATATCTGGCCACATTGACATTGTTCGTGGAAAACATTCCTGATTCACGCAGGTAAAATTAGGTTTATCAGAACTCAATTTGGACGTGCACCAAGCGTGCAGGGGCATATCTTGAAACACAGGCGTAGACAACAAATGACGGACGAACGCATGAATTTTGATGGCATCCAGCCTATCTTTTAATTCACTGCTCTGCTGTGACGTTACATTATTTGCAGCAGTGCGACGTAATTCTTTACCTGTCAGAAAAGGGAAACGTCAGTTGGTTGACAAAGAGAGGCATATTTCGGTGGTATCACTTTCACTGTGCAATCTATGAAAGTCCACTGTTCAAAGTGCGGTCAATGCGAACAAGAGGAGACCGAGACGAGTAACCAATGGCACCCCATACCATCACGTCGGGTGATACGCCAATATGGCGATGACGACTACACGCTTCCAATGTGCGTTCACCGCGATGTCGCCAAACACGGATGCGCCAATCATGATGCTGTAAACAGAACCTGGATTCATCCGAAAAAATGACGTTTTGCCATTCGTGCACCCAGGTTCGTCGTCGAGTACACCATCGCAGGGGCTCCTGTCTGTGATTCAGCGTCAAGGGTAACCGCAGCCATGGTCTCCGAGCTGATAGCCCATGCTGCTGCAAACGTCGTCGAACTGTTCGTGCAGATGATTGTTGTCTTGCAAACGTCCCCATCTGTTGATTCAGGGATCGAGACGTGGCTGCACGATCCGTTACAGCCATGCGGATAAGATGCCTGTCATCTAGACTGCTAGTGATACGAGGCCGTTGGGATCCAGCACGGTGTTCCGTATTACCCTCCTGAACCCACCGATTCCATATTCTGCTAACAGTCACTGGATCTCGACCAACGCGAGCAGCGATGTCGCGATACGATAAACCGCAATCTCGATAGGCTACAATCCGACCTTTATCAAAGTCGGAAACGTGATGGTACGCATTACTCCTCCTTACACGAGGCATCACAACAACGTTTCACCACGCAAAGCCGGTCGACTGCTGTTTGTGTATGAGAAATCGGTTGGAAACTTTTCTCATGTCAGCACGTTGTAGGTGTCGCCACCGGCGCCAACCTTGTGTGAATGCTCTGAAAAGCTAATCATTTGCATATCACAGCATCTTCTTCCTGTCGGTTAAATTTCGCGTCTGTAGCACGTCATCTTCGCGATGTAGCAATTTTAATGGCCAATAGTGCATTTGAATATTTTAACTGTGATGAAATCAAGATTTAATAGTGTATCATAAAGACTCACTGATGAAACCTATCTTATGAGATGGTATAGTATGATACTCACGTGGTTATTTTTCGATATAAGAAAACAGTTGTTAAAACAATTCTCATTTGAATAAATTTACGTTTTTTGTGATTGAGAACTTTTTCTCTCTTTGTACCGCATTGAGAGAGAAAATAAGTGTCGGAAACCGGCAGCAAATAAAGTTCAGGGTAAAAAAATAATTTAACTGTTTGGTGGATTGCAAAATGAAAAATATTCCTCTCGACTGGATATTATCCACTGCGCTATGAACTGAGGCAGCACTTGGAAAAATTGAGCAAAGGGATGTGGTGAAGTGAGGTGGAAATGGGAAGCGGTGTCCACGTTTGACGTGCGAGAGGTCGCTGGTGCGCGGGTGCGTGAGCATCGGCCAACCACAGCCGACGGTACGGCGACCTGGCAGCTCCCGGGTCCGCTAGCCTCAGCCTGGCCAGGTGGCGGCGGAGGCGGCGGCGGCGGCGGCGGTCGATAGGGCGAGCCAACTGGGTCGCCACAGCGGGGCCCCGCCACTCCCCCCCTTCCCCCCTCCCCCCACCACACACCAGAGCACAGCGCATCGACCCACCTCCCTCCCTCCCTCACTCACTCAACCCTCTGCCCGCCCGCACCGACCTGGACATGACACCTTCACTCTCGCGCCAAGTCAGCTAAGCACACTCCGTGCCGACACATGTTCACATCGTGTCATCGTGGTTCCAGCAGGGAAGACTGCCAGTCAGTTACCAGTATGGTCATATTCTCGAGTGCAATGCACACGTTGCGAAAATGGACAAAATACACCTCAAGCAATAAAAAGAAACTTGCAAACAAGGCACTTTATCAATCAAACGCCGTTAGGAAGCCAGGGCTTGTAAGCAACTGAAAAATAACGGCGTATATTTCGCGCCCTTAATTTCATTAATCATTCGCGAAACTTTCGCTAGTTCGTGAACCGTTTCCGTATTCTATTGCACTCTAGCGAGACATTTCTAAACTCAGCGCGATCTTACTTATTTACCGAACATGGTAAGACTGGTACATTTTACATAATAACAATATAAGAAATTATAATTTCAGTATAACGAACAATAATGAAAAGGTATTGATGAATTAGAAACGATTTCAGACCATATAATGGCAATATGAATAACACTAAGAACCAATTACGTTGATGATGTCGTGTGACGACGGCCTCCCGTTGGGTAGACCGTTCGCCTGGTGCAAGTCTTTCGGTTTGACGCCACTTCGGCGATTTGCGTGTCGATGGGGATGAAATGATGATGATTAAAACAACACAACACCCAGTCACTGAGCGGAGAAAATCTCCGACCCAGCCGGAAATCGAACCCGGGCCCTTAGGATAGAGATTCTGTCGCACTGACCACTCAGCTACCGGGGGCGGACACTAATTACGTTAGACAAGAGCTACTACTGCTGCTGCTTCTGCAAACAAAAATAAAAGAATAATAATAATAATAATGATGATAGTGGAAGTTGCAGTTACGAAATATATTTCTGGCGTACAAAAGCGTTATTTTCTGAGACAGCTAGTTCTGAGGCGGAGAAACTCAGGCAGACTGCAACAGCGAGTAGCTTTGTGTGAAGTTGTTTGAAATCCCGTAGATTATCTCATGTAAGTATAAGGCTACAGTAGTTTTCCTACAAGCTTTCATCAGTTAAGGTCGCGCCCGCGTTACCTGTACGTTAGACATGTTGCATCTATCGGATGTTAACCCATAACGATCGCTTTCTTTACATACGTGATCAGTGTTTTACTGCACACATAAAAAAAAAGCTTCGCATCACCTCGGTTCCCAGAGTTCCGGAACCTGTACAGAAAACTGCAATAGAGATCAACATAAACATCATACCTGCCCTTTTTATTGCTCATGAAAACCACACATTGCATACTGTACCATTACACAGTAAGACCTTCAGAGTAGTGGCCCGCACTGCTGTACACACTGTTACCTACAATACCCAGTAGCACGTCCTAGTGTATTGATGCGTGCCTGTATTCGTCGTAGCATACTATCCACAAGTTCATCAAGGCACTTTTGGCCCAGATTGTTCCATCCCTCAACGGCGATTCGGCGTAGATCCCTCAGAGTTGTTGGTGGGTCACGTCGTCCATAAACAGCCATTTTCAATTTATCCCAGGCATGTTCGACAGGGATCACATCTGGAGAACATGCTGACCACTCTAGTCGAGCGATGTCGTTATCCTGAACGAAGTCATTCACATGATGTGAACGAGGGGGGCGCGAATTTGACGTTCATGAAGACGAATGCCTCGCCAATATGTGCCGATATGGTTCCACCATTGGTCGGAGAACGGCATTCACGTATCGTACAGCCGTTAAGGCGCTTTCCATGGGCACTAGCAGCGTACGTCGGCCGCACATAATGCCACCCCAAAACAGCAGGCAACCTCCACCATGCTACACTCGCTGGACAGTGTGTCTAAGGCGTTCAGCCTGACCGGGTTGCCTCCAAACACGTCTCCGACGATTGTCTGGTTGAAAAAAACGTGATGCCAATCCTGAGTGGCCCATTCGGCATGTTGTTGGGCCCATCTGTACCGCGCTGCATGGTGTGGTTGCAAAGATGGACCCCGCCAAGGACGTCGTGAGTGAAGTTTCGCATCATGCAGGCTATTGCGCACAGTTTGAGTCGTAACACGACGTCCTGTGCCTGCACGAAAAGCATTATTCAACATGGTGGCGTTACTGTCAGGGTTCCTCCGAGCCATAATCCATAGGTAGCGGTCATCCACTGCAGTTGGAGCCCTTGGGCGGCCTGAGCGAGGCATGTCATCGACAGTTCCTTTCTCTCTGTATCTCCTCCATGTCCGAACAACATCGCTTTGGTTCACTCCGAGACACCTGGACACTTCCCTTGTGGAGAGCCCTTCCTGGCACAAAGTAACAACGCGGACGCGATCGAACCGCTGTATTAATCGTCTAGGCATTGTTGAACTATATACAACACGAGCCATGTACCTCCTGCCTCGTGGGATGACTGGAACTGATCGACTGTCGGACCTCCTCCGTCTAATAGGCGTTGCTCATGCATGGTTGTTTACATCTTTGGGCGGGTTTAGTGACGTCTCTGAATAATGAAAGGGACTGTGTCTGTGATACAATATCCACAGTCAACGTATATCTTCACGAGTTCTGGGAACCAATGTGTTGCAAAACTTGTTTTTATGTGTGCAGATTCCCCTTACAACCGGAAGTGCTGAACTATCTAGGAACTGAATGAGAATATACAAAGTGCCACGTAACATATGGAACATTTTTCTTCTCCTAGTTATCCTCCTGTCCGCTGCTTAAAAAATAAACAGTATTTATAGCAGAGTTTACATTGTTAATGTTTAATTCAGGTTTTAATAGCAACAGTTGATATATAGTGTGAAACAGAGGGATGTTGTAGCAAAAATAAAGAAAACAATACAGATTTATTATCTAGCACTAGAAAATGCAATTTCATTACAAAGACAAAATATACCAAACGCAAAACGAAAATATGTCAAACATTACTCCAATATTACGTCGAACTATTATAAAACATATTTATGTTACTGATAAACAGCTTTTGCATTATCAACAATAACAGTTTGTCGTTTGTACTTGCATCAGAAGTAATTTCTTTCGTTTCATAAAAGCACAGAAGTTACGCAATCAAGTAATTTTTATTACTAACAAAACGCAATTTATGTCCTGTAGGGATGCAAAATACGCAATGGACTAACGCTATATGACGTGCAATTCTAATTATGGCAAAAAAAAACACAAAACAAAGAGGAGTCATGGGTTCGCAATTTCTCTCCAACGCATTAATTTATGTTCCTCTTCCCACCAACGTTACGAATACTACCAGTGACCCTACCATTTACTGTATCATGTATGTAGTTGTTTGTTCATGTATTTATAACATGCTTCTTAACAATATTGTATACTATATATGTGTATTGCGTGTGTGTGTGTGTGTGTGTGTGTGTGTGTGTGTGTGTTTGTGTGTGTAGTGGAATGGAGCGGAGTGTAATGTTGGTATTGGATGATGATGATGATTATTATTATCATTATTATTATTATCATGGTGATGATGGTGTCAGAGGGGAGAAGATGAAACCCGGCGTGCCGGCAAACAGCCTATTCCTCACGTATAGCAGCACAGGTATCGCCAAGCTTAACGTGCCCATCCGATGGCCGGATTACCACCAACAGTGCCACTTGCCCTCACTTCATGAGATGCTGCGGAGGATATTGGCGCAAAGTCTGGTGATCAGGAACCTTACACAATCCTCTCTACTTCCCTTGATGACCAAATAATGGTAGTGAAAATTTTTCCCAACACTAGGATTCGAACTAGCTTATCCCCAGGTCGAGTGCTGTAGCACAAGCGTGCGTTGGCAAACTTTTTATGTTATTTTTTCCCGGCGCCTACAGGGAGGGGCAGGGGAAAAGTGGGCAAGGGTGAATGAGATGAGAGATTGACCGCATAAGCAGTGCAGCAAACGACGTGGCGACTGAGAGGCAGTGACAGAGGCAACAGAACATTGGTTCCCTGGTGCAAGAATACAACAGTGTAGAGAGCGGGCAGCCCTGATGCACTCGACGACAAATCAGGATGGGAGGGGTGAGACAGCCACTGCAGAAGACATGGAACATCGCTCCATGAAGGAGACACATTAGCACATTGACGGTAGTATCAGGGTATCCCATATTGCGAAGGTATCCCTTCTGTAATCGACTCCATGTAACGCCTGGCTAAAGTCAAGTGTGGCCAAAAGACCAGGCATACAACAAGTGTGAGCAAGAGCGATTGTGTGTCGATAATATGGAAGCCAATGAGCATGTTGTTGGCGCCACTGAAAAAGGTTTGGTCAGGAGAAAGTACATATTTGGTTAACCATTTAAGTCATGCAGCTGAAAGCCAAGTAGAGATCTTTTTCTTGCTGTTGATTATGTCACAGGTGATAATGGCATATCTATGATATATCTTGAGCCTTGTGGATGGAAATGAGGAGACTTTTGAGGAAACTGTCAGGGATCTTTATTATGGCCAGCATAAGGTCTTCACAAATTTCTGTCCACGCCAGTAGAGAACAAAATGTCTGATAAAGCTCTAGTGGGAGGCCGTTACAGCTGGGTGATTTGTTTGTAGAACGTGTCTTGATACCATCATGCACTTCATCCTCTGTGATGTCTGGCATTCATTTATACATCCAAACCCTCCACTCCCAGACATAGCGATCCACTTATCTGTACTGTCCTGTTACCCCTCATCCCTTCTCCTTCCCTCCCTTCCAACATACGGTATTTACTGGAAACTGACCTCAAGGGACTTGGTGGATGTATTTTCACCACCACCACCACAACCACAAACAATTAGAACCAGCTACACCAACGCCAAATGCGTTATCCAGTGAATCGAAAGGAATCATTTTTATTCCATTTTAATCCCATTTTTTAAACTTACAACTTTTAAAATACTAAATGTATATACACTGCCAGAAAGAAATTAGTACACCTGGAAAGATGAGGTCGATTTTGATCCAGTGACCACATATGCCGCCTGAGGACATGTTGCAGCTTTTTTTGCTCCCTATGGCTTTGCAGCACACTTCTCCCATGTTGCCTCTACTGGTAGTGGAGTGGCGGTCCTCATATGTGACAGTATCTGCACTGATGCAGTTTCCTATTTTCCAGATGTCAAAGGTTTGGCTCTAACATTTGGTGGCATCAGGATCATAAATGTCTGTGCACCATCTAGCTCAGATCACAACTGCAAACATTCTACTTTCTTGTCTGAGGTAGTCAAGCCTCTCTTCTTTGGTCTTGATCAAGACAGGCAACTTCAACTCATCCAGGCACCGAAGGACCAATTGACACATCACTTTCCAAGGTGCTAGTGGTCATTGTCCAGCACCTTAACATTGTGGACTCTTAGGAACATGTTCATGATGATTTTCCAGGGCTTATGAACTTCACTAGTCGTTGTTCGAGCCACCTCAATCCTGTTCACATCCCACATGATACTGGCAGTGGGGCACAGGCTGCTAAAGTCTGGCTTGTTGCATTCTCTGACCATGACGCCTATATCTATGCTGTCGATCAATGCTGCCAAAGGGTGAGGCCAAGTCAGGGAACATGGAAACTGGACATCTGACACCTCAAACGAGTAAAATTACTAACAGCCTGTGGAAGTAACGTCAGGCATAAGACAGTTATCTCCTTGTGGATCAGCGAAGTGTGTTGGGATTCTTATTGTACACGAGTTATATTAATGATCTCGAAAACGATTTTGATGTTAACATCAGTCTTCCGCAGGTGACGCAGTTATTTACGAGGGTTGGAACTTAAACAGTGGAAACTCTTTATTCACAATCGGTACAAAAGAGGTACACGTTTGCACCTGTTACCATCCTTCAGAGTAGTCACCAGGGTTGTGTAGAACCCGTTGCCAGCGATGTGGAAGGCGTAGTATATCATTAGCAGAGCCTGTTCTGTTGATGGTGCGAATGGAGCGGTCAAAAGTTATGGTGATTCTCGTGTACGACTGTGATGGTTTTATCCTAACGCATTATGCTCCTCTACGGCAGACTGTCAATGCACAGTGTTATTGTTCGTTTTTGGAGCATCACCTGTGACCAGCTTTGTGAAAAGAAGCGGTGACACTTTCCTAGCAACCCCCCCCCCTTTCCCCATCATTTTGCACGACAATGCGCCGGCGCACACAGCGCAAGCTATGGCTGCTCTGTTCAGTCGATGGGACTCGGTATACTGTACCATCCACCATACTCTCCGGACTTAAATCCTTGTGACTTTGATTTGATTCCGAAGATGAACGAACCACTTCGTGGCATTCGCTTCAGAACTGTTCCAGAGATTCAACAGTCAGTAGACCGCTCCATTCGCACCATCAACAAAACAGACTCTGCTAACGGTGTACTACGCCTTCCACATCGCTGGCAACGGGTTCTGCACACCACTGGTGAATACTTTGAAGGACAGTAACAGGTGCAAATATGTAACTCTTTTGTATCGGTTGTGAGTAAATAGTTGCCACTATTTAAGTTCCAACCATCGTATAATGAAGCACTCTGTGACGCAATTTGCACAAATATTCAGTGGGATCTTGATAAGATTTCAGAATGATTCAAGGATTGACAATTTGCTTTAAATGTTAGGAAACGTGAAACATTTGCTTCACAAAAGAAAAACCTAATATCCTATTAGTGCAATCACTGAGCCACAACTGGTATCAGTAAACGGATACAGATGCTTGGCTATAACAATCTGTAAGGGTATGTAATGGATCTATTATATAGGCTCAGTCATGTACACGGGTTAAGCAGGTACCAAACTTTGGTTCACTGTTAGGATACTAGGACACTGCAACACGTCTAGAAGAGAGAGAGCGTGTAAAACACTTGTGCAATCCATCCTAGATTTTTGCTCAACTGGTATGGGAGCCCATACGAAATACAAGTATCGGGGCATTTTGCACGTTTATAAAGAAGGGCATCACAAATGGTCACATGTTTGTTTGGCCCATGGGTGAGCTATACGTAGATGGAGAAAAAACTGAATTGAGGAGGAGAGACGCCAGCAACTGCGTGAAATCCTAGTCACAAAGTTACAAGAATCAGATTTAAGTGGGGACTCTACGAACATACCGCCTCCCACGTGTCGCTCCAGTAGAGATCTTGCTGACAAGGTTGGACTGACTACATTGCGCACAAAAGCATATAACCAATCATTTTTTCTGCACCCCATACGCGACTAGAACTGGAAGAAGACCTAACAAGTGGTCTGTCATGTACTTCACACTGCTTTGCCCAGTATACTCGTAGATGTACATTGAGGTGACAAAGATCATGGAATACATTCAAATATCGTATCGAACCTCTTTTAGACGGCGTAGTGCAGCAACTCGACATCGCATGGACTCAACAAGTCGTTGGAAGTCCCTTGCAAGAATATTGCGCCATGGTGCCTCTATAGCAGTCCATAAACCTGAGAGTTTTTCCTGTGCTGGATTTTGTCCACAAACTGACCTCTCTGTGATGTCCTATAGACGTTCAGTGGGATTCATGCTGAGTGATCTCGGTGGGCACATCATTCGCTCGAACTGTCCAGAATGTTCTTCAAACCAATCGTGAACATCTGTGAAACGGTGGATGGCTTATTGTAATCCATAAAAATTCTATCCTTGTTTGGGAACTTGAAGTCCATGAATGACATTTCAGTCAATGATTGATTTAGTTGGACCCAGTCCATTCCACGTAAACACAGCCCACAGTGTTATGTAACCAACTCCAGCTTGCGCAGTACCTCGCTGACAATTTGGTCCACGGCTTCGTGGCGTCTACACCACATTCGATCCCTACCATCACCTCTTACCAACTGAAATGGGGACTCACTTGACCAGGCCACGATTTTCCAGTCATCTAGGGTCTACCCGATGTGGTGACGAGTCCATGAGAGGCGCTGCAACGATTTCGTACTGTTAGCAGTGGCACTCGCGTCGGTCGTCTGCTGCCATAGCCAATTAACACCCAATGTCGTCCCTGTCGTAACGGATACGTTCGCCGGACGTTCCAGATTGATTTTTGTACTTATTTCATGCGGTGTTGCCTGCTGTTAGCAGTGACAACTCTACGCAAACACCGCTGCTCTCGGTTGTCAAGTAAAGGCCGTAGGCCACTGCATCCTCTGTGGACAGAGGTAATGCCTGAAACTTGATATTCTTTGGCACACTCTTGACACTGTGAATCTCGGAATATTGAGTTCTCAAAAGATTTCTGAAATGGAATGTCCAATGTGTCTCACCCCAAATACCATTCCACTTTCAATGACGTAATTCCCGTCGTGCAGCCATAACCACGTCGGAAACCTTTTCACATGAATCACCTGAGTAAAAATGACAGCTCCACCAAAACATTGCCCTTTCGTACCTTGTGTACACGATACCACCGCCATCTCTATATGTGCATATCACTTTGCCATGATTGTTGTCACCTCAGTATGTTCAAATGTTCAAATGTGTATGAAATCTTATGGGACTTAACTGCTAAGGTCATCAGTCCCTAAGCTGACACACTACTTAACCTAAATTATCCTAAGGACAAACACACACACCCATGCCCAAGGGAGGACTCGAACCTCCGCCGGGACCAGCCTCGCAGTCCACGGCTGCAGCGCTTTAGAACGCTCGGCTAATCCTGCGCGGCGTCACCTCAGTATATCTCCAGCTATACGCTACCATTATGCTCATTTCGTCATCGGCCCTACACTAATGAAGCAAATTTTGTCTGTATCACTGCCCCCCAAAACCTTTAGCGTCCTTCGAAAGCAACCAAAGACTTCCTTTCCTTCCGGATCCATCTGCTCTCTCCTCTTCCTCTGCCACCTACTGTAAATGTTGCTACGCTCATAGTTACTGACCGCGTTTTCCTTGAGTGTTTCTGCGGAGAATTGTTGCCAGCAGGCTCCATTTGTCTGATGAATTGCAACAGCGCTCAGTTAAAGAATAGAAGAGGGACAAAGACATTCCGGAATTGCGAGGTGGTCCACTGCCCCACCTCGTCCACAGGCTCTGGAGAAACAAAAATTCTTTCTGGGAAGTACAATAGAGAAGACCATGTAACGGGTTGTGAAGCATGCTACATGAAGGATAGGCTGCAGTGTCGACTCCAACGTTTTTCAAAAATTCTTTCAGAAAATTCAGAAGGGCTCCGAAGAGACAGTGAAGACACACGCGTGCGCAATTAACACGCGCAAAACAAGCGACACGCGAGGAATCTCTAACTACCCACAAGATACAGCTGTGTTTAAAATGCACCACGAAGTATGTTATAGTTTTCCACGGGAGTGATGACTCGTATCTCGATCATTTGCTGATTAGTAGTTGCCGACCGCGGTGGCCGTGCGTTTCTAGGCGCTTCAATCCGGAACCGCGGGACTGCTACGGTCGCAGGTTCGAATCCTGCCTCGGGCATGGATGTGTGTGATGTCCTTAGGTTAGTTAGGTTTAAGTAGTTCTAAGTTCTACGGGACTGATGACCTAAGATGTTAAGTCCCGTAGTGCTCAGAGCCATTTGAATCATTTTTGATTAGTAGTTTATATTACAGAAGAGTGTTCGTAAAGAATAGATTTTCGTTTTGTTTCCATGTACTAGGGCTAATAGTGGTAGATAACCATCCGGTACATCATAAAAGTTTTCTTACTCTCATATCCCGAAAGAGCGCATCGCGTTCAGAAAGTACTAAAGAAAATCACAGTATCGAAAAACTTACCAGTAATCAAGGACAAACATGGCACGTAGTAGTTGTACAATACTTACAGGAGCACACGACCTCTCTTACAGTAGCATAGATGTGTACACTTACCTGAAACAAAAGATATTGTTATACTTAGACACAAATATTGCAAAATACATCATCATTGTAGTTTTTTACAATTTAATGGAGCTTCAAGGTGTAAAATTGGCAATCTTGGGGAGACCAGACTTCATAAATCCAACTTCTGGTATGTCATTAAGACCATGAAGGCAGCATTGGAAATGCTAGAAATTTACACCTTTCCTATATTAACAGTAACACACAATTTCACCTTTCATTCTAAAGCTTATAAAATGACAGATAAAAGATAAGCATTTGGTAAGCTGCCTACAATTTCAGGAATAGCTACGACATTCCGTGGCATCAAATCTAAGAAATGCTGATTATACTGCGAGGACACGGTATTTACTCTGACTTTATAAAACTTTGCAGGCCATTGGCATTCACTGGTGTAGAATATCAAGCACCAAGTGCAGAATTGACCGTCTCATACGTAATTTTCCAGAGGAGAGAGGGCGTCAGCAGGTCACTATTGCCAGCCATATGCCAATCTCAGACAGTTTGGGACAAAGACTTGCATCCTGGGTTAACGTCTTCTGCAACTATAATTTAAGTTACTCTCAACAGTGCCAGAGTGAACACAGTCGTGAAACGTAGAAAGGGGAAATACATTAATGTAACAAAAGTCATGGAATACCTCCTGATATCGTTCAAAAATGGCTCTAAGCTCTATGGGACTTAACATCTGAGGTCATCAGTCCCCTACACTTACTTGAACCTAACTAACCTAAGGACATCACACACATCCATGCCCGAGGCAGGATTCGAACCTGCGACCACAGCAGCAGCACGGTTCCGGACTGAAGCGCCTAGAACCGCTCGTCCACAGCGGCCGGCCCTGATATCGTGTCAGACATCCTTTCACCTGGCGTAGTTCAGCAGCTCAGCGTGGTATTGACTCAACAAGTCGTTGGAATTCCCTTGCAGAAATGCTGAGGCATGCTGCATCTCTAGCCGTCCGTAGTTGCGAAAGTTCTGCGGGTGCAGAATTTTGTGCACGAACTGTCCTCTCGACTATGTCACACAAATATTCGATGCGATTCATGTCGACGATCTGGGTGTCCAAATCATTGGCTCTAATTTTCCAGAATATTCTTCAGACCAATCGCGAAGACTGTTGCCGGTGACATGACGCACTATCATACATAAAAATTCCATCCGTGTTTGGGAACATGAAATCCATGGATGACTAAATGACCCCAAGTAGCCCAACATAACCATTTCCAGTCAACCAGCCGATGGTCAGTTCAGTTGGATCGGAGGATCCAGCACATTCCAAGTAAACACAGCCCATACCATTATGGAGCCATCACCAGCTTGCACAATGCCTTCTTGATACCTTGGGTCCATGGCTTCGTGGGATCTGCGCCACACTTGATTCCTACCATCAGCTCTTACCAGCAGAAATCGGGAACCATCTGACCAGGTCGCGGTTTTCCAGTCGTGGTCCAAACGATATGGTCACAAACTCAGGAGAGGCGCTGCGGGCGATGTCTTACTGTTAGCAAAGGCGATCGCGTCGGTCATCTGCAGCCATAGTCCATTAACGTCAAATTTCTCCGTACTGCCCTAACGGATACATTCGTCATACGCCCCACACTTACTTCTGTCGTTATTTCACGTAGTGTTGCTTGTCTATCAGCACTGACATCTATATGCAAACGCCGCTGCTCTCAGTCGTTAAATGAAGGCCGCCGGCCACTGCTTTATCCGCGGTGAGAGATAATGCCTGAAATTTTGTATTCTCGGCACGCTCTTGACACTGTGGATCTCGGAATACTGAATTTCCAAACGATTTCCGAAAGGAAATGTCCCATGCGTCTAGCTTCAACTACCATTGACCATTCGAAGTCTATTAATTCCCGTCGGAAACTTTTTCACACGAATCACCAGAGTACAAATCATAGCTCAATCAGTGCACTGCCCTTTTGTACCTTGTGTACGCAGTACTACCGGTATCTCTATATGTACATATCTCTTCACCATGATTTGTGTCACCTCAGTATCTTCACTTGCGGTAATCCAAAGACAAATATAGCTATCATTTCTTTTTCGTTTCGCGTTCTCCTTTATATATGCAATAGGCGTACGTAAGAGCTCCAAAATATTGTATCAGCTGTATTTTCACGACCTTAGTATGAAATGAATAGTTTACGACCTGCTGATGTGAGAGCAATAGTTCAAATAGAAACATTTCCTTTAACGCAATAATCAAAATTTACGATTCTCTGCCGAGCGGGATTAGCCGAGCGGTCTTAGGCGCTGCAGTCATCGACTGTGCGGCTGGTCCCGGCGGAGGTTCGAGTCCTCCCTCGGGCATGGGTGTGTATGTTTGTCCTTAGGATAATTTAGGTTAAGTAGTGTGTAAGCTTAGGGACTGATGACCTTAGCAGTTAAGTCCCATAAGATTTCACACACATCTGAACATACGATTCTCTAAATCCATGTGCAGTTCAAATTCAACCCCGACAATAATCTTTGTTTTAGGATCAATATGACTTATTTAACAGGCCCCTTTCTCACCTTTCAAAGGAATAGTTCTTTCCTGAATTCTGTGTAGTTATCTTTACTGAAAATGTCCGTTTTCAGAATATTCGAATTTTAGAAAGTTTAGGACTACAGGAGAATAAAATCAAAATTTTGAATGGATTACGCTGCGTCCAAAAATGCATAATTTTACCAAAAGAAGTTGTTTTCTGATGGCACAGGGTGGCTATAATTGAAGTGCAACTACTCACAGAGCTCCAATGTGGACTGCAGTTACCGTATGGCAGCGAAACTTGGTAGACATTCTGCATCGCTTAATGTGCGAGTGATTTATGCTGGAAAAAATTAGTTACAGTTTTGATCACCAGGTGCAGATCTGACGCTGTGAATGCAAGGAAGGCGTATAGAAATGTTTCCATGTGTAATGGATTAGGAACGGAACCTGGGCAGAGATGGTCAAACAAGTGAGAAAGGCATAATGTTTGTTTTATTATTAACCACTACTAACACAATTTGTGACCACCGGAAACGTCGACAACATGCTCCATCCACAAAACGACGAGATAAATAGTTGTTCGCAGCAGCTGCGATGGAATCTGAGTAATGTGTTCCTATATACTGGTCCAGATCAGGAAGAGAGCGAACGTGTCCCTGGTAAATGCTTTCTTTTATGTATCGCCAGAGCTAAAAGTCAAGTGGATTCATGTAAGGTGAGCTTGCAGGTCATACATTTGGATAACCTTAGGAGATAACACGTTCGTGAAAGTTTGCATTAAACAAATCTTTTACTGGGCAAGCGACATGAGGTGTTGCCCAGTATTGCATGAAAAGAGTGGTTTCCACACAGTTGCGCTCTTCCAAAGCGGGAATCACATGCTGTACGAGGTCGTCTAGATAACGTGCCGGTGTCACCTGACAGACTCTCTAGGTATGTTCTCTTCAAATATGAACGAGCTGAGAGTAAAAGTGCTCGTGATTCCACACCACACAGTCATATACGACGAGTGCAATGGCTCTTCGCGCACAACACGTGGTTTAACAGTACCTCAGACTCATCATTCCTATGTATTCACTGCATCCTGTAGTGCAGAATGTGCCTTGTCACTCCACAGAATATTGCACGTCCACATGCCATCAGCTTCAATCTGTGCCAGAAAACGAAGAGAAAATTCAGTGTGTTGCTGCGGATCATGAGGTTTCACTACACCTTTTGGACCTTGTATGGGTGCCAGTGCAAAACAACCGAAAAACTTTCCGTGCTATTGACCATGGGGTGGATGGTTCTCGCGATACTGCACGAGGCACGAGCTCCATGGTCAGTTACAGTAACAGCAACCTCGTCAATAACTTTAATCTTCAACAGGGGTTGGACGCCTACCCGTTCCAGGTGCCACACCAACGTCACCTGTATTTTTGAATTTCATCACTATCTTCTTTAAATCATTAAATGATATCGGACCTCTCCTCACACTTTTCATTCGGCGATAATCTCTCAATGGAGCACTTTAATTGACGCCACTGCTTGGGGTGTCGTGCCGTCATACAGTGTACAGCCGGCAGATTTGCACCAGGTAGCCAGAATTGGAATTTTTTTTTTCCAGCGTAAATCAGTTCCGTTTAAACGCATTAGCATAATTATCAGGTTTCGCTGTCCTACAGTAATTACAGCCTACACTGGACCTCTGTGAATAGCTGTACTTCAGAAACAAGCACTCCATTTTTCAAGTAGAATATTTGAGTTACTATAAAAAATTTGGTGAGCTTTTCCAAACCTCAAGAATATTACTACCAGTACAAAACTTACGCTACATAAAATAGAACTTATCATTTATAGTAATGTAAGGCTATGTAATCAGTTGTTAATTTATGTCTTTTATATTACTACTGTTAATGTATAACTATATAACTTAAAATTTTATGGTAACTGACTTAGACGAGTCTTCAAGTAGGCGTTGCACACAAAGTCATTTACAGGGCGCGTTTAGCCTTCACATGTAAACTTCCTTGTTAATAAGTCCACACTAAGCAATGAGCGAGGAATAGTACTATGTTAATCAGTTAGCACAAAAAAAGAATCTTCACTAACCTATCGTTATGTACTGGTAATGAACAGCCACTGAGTATAGATAATATGTTACTGATACTTGTCTGTGTAATTTAGATTCATCGTAGTCTTCGTGAGTTTACTGACATTTATTGTTACAAGCTCGAGCTTGCTTTATAAAAGCCATACTCATCGATGTATATGTTGTGGATAAATAATAAGAAAACGAAAACCTTGTGTTGCGGAAAGTTATTTAAAAATTACAGAGAGCTTCTAGCAATCCACAACTGGCTTAAAGAAGGATCGGAAGACTCTTCAGGAAAACGACTGACAGGTTAGTAAATTTATAATCCACTGAACATGGAAATAACTAACATCCACCAACGCGATCCATTCGCGGAGCACGCCCATTACTTCCGCCAACGCCGAGGGGAGCACACGTGTTGCAGTTAGCGAAGATTATTCCAAATCGATCCACCAGAAGCGTAACCAGATGGGTCGCTTAGCAGCGTTTTTCAGTGGTATAGGGAACCGGATTGGATGCGGTCTAGCATGTGTAACTCCGGCCGTTCTTTTTGAAGCGCGGAGCACCTCAAATAGCGTGTGACCGCAGCCAGGTGTGTGTGTGTGTGTGTGTGTGTGTGTGTGTGTGTGTGTGTGAGTGTGGCGGACATTCCGGCTCAAGCTGGCCAGTGTGTCGCGTGTCCGACATAGATTGCCTGTCACGCACTTGTCACACGGCAGCGAGAGGCAATGAACTCCCGCGTCCGCACTCGAAAGCTCGGTCAAGTGTAACTTGTATCGATTGTGTCCCCACACTTCCATTTGAGTAACATCTTTGTTCTGCATAGTGACACTGTTTTCGACAGAATGAATATTGCTTTCTTTATGAAATGTAGGCAGGTCGTGTGACTGCTTGCTGAAGTGTGTGTTTTTTTATAAATAAGTTTCTCATTTTTACTGAACAAGTTTTTCACTCTAGACTGTACGAACTCGCGAGGTAATGCTGACCCCACGAGTCAACTCACAACACTGATTGAAGAAAGACAAGCATTTATAGATTTCGATAAAGATTTTTACGTTCTTGGTTAGAACATATTCTTCGAAATTCTGATGTTATCACGGACAAAATGTAAAGAGCTCAAGTGTATCCAAACCATGTACAGAGAGCAGACTAGAGTTCTGTGTGGTTATAATTAAACCGCAGCTAGTTACAGAGGTCCAGTGTGGGCTCTAATTATCATATGGCAGCGAAACTAGGTAGATATGACTTGACTTAATTCCTTTGGCCCCTATGGGGACATAGGGCATCCAGGAGAACTTGCCATCCGTCTCTGTCTTTGGCCATTTGCCTCAATGCTGCCCAGATCTTGCCAACTCTTTTTGCTTCCCCTTCAACTGTCCTCTTCCATGTGCCCCTAGGTCTTCCTCTCTTCCTTGTTCCCTGGGGATTCCATTCCAATGCTTTTCTCTCGATGGTTTCATCTGGTTTTCTCAAGGTGTGCCCCAACCAACCACACTTTCTCTCTCGTATCTGGTCTTCTATAGGTATCTGGTTTGCTATTCGCCAGAGCTCCTCATTACATATTTTTTCTGGTCACGAGATATTCCTGATGCGTCGAAGACATCTATTTATGAAGCTGTGTAACTGGGATGTTATATTTTTATCTATTTTCCAGCTTTCACTGGCGTACAGAAAGACAGCCTTCACATTTATATTAAAAATACAGATTTTTGTTTTGTACGTGATATTTCTATTTTTCCATATTGGATACAATTGTTTGAAGGCAGCATTTGCCTTTTTAATGCGGTTTTTCACATCATGTCCAGCTCCACCATCTTCCGTCACTATACTACCCAGATACAGGAATGAGTTGTCAGTCTCCACTCGTTACTCCCCTATTAACAGTGAAACCTCCATGTTCCCTGAATTTACTTTCATTTCCTTTGTTTTGCCTGTATTTATCTTGAGGCCAGCAGTCTCTGCTTCTTCTTTCCGTAAGTTTAATTTAGCTTGCATATCAGTCAGCCTTTGAGGTAGATATGCTAACGCGTAAATGCGGGACCGGTTAACTGCAAAAAATAGTTCCAATTTTGGCCACCAGGTGCAAATCCGGCGCTGTAAAGCATCTCGCCGAAGCCTCCGGTGCCAATATTGAATAAATTGTGCAAGCAGCGGTTAATAATAATAATAATAATAATAATAATAATAATGCCTTTTTCACTTGTTTGACCTTTTCTGCTCACATCCTGTTCCTATCCCTTACATATGGAAACGTTTGTGCCTTCTTGCACCGATGGCGCCAGATTTACACTTTGCGGCCAAAATTGGAATTAATTTCTTTCCGGCCTAGATCGCCTCCACATTAACGCATAAGAATATCCACCTAGTTTCGCTGCCTGACAACATTTACGATCCACACTGGATCTCTGTAAGTAGCTGCACTTTAATTATAACTCTCCGGTGCGTAAAAGGAATGTAGTAGGTGAGTAGGGAGTGTGACAGCGTTGAGCCTATCGCCCATGTTATTGATGATGTTGATGAGGCTATTTGATTTGTGGGGCGCCCATCTGCGCGGTTATCAGCGCTCGTACAAATTCCCAATCCTTGTAAGCCCAGTCTCTTTCCCGAATGATGATGAAATGATGAGGACAACACAAACACCCAGTCTCCGGACGGAGAAAATCTCTGACCCAGCTGGGAATGGAACCCAGGACTCCGCGACCCACATGTAGTAATACTAGCCATTTTGTAGCATACTCTAAATAAATGTTGTTTGTGATTTCTTGCCCTGTTGTCATATTTTTATAACAGAACGCCCTACCAAACACGTGTTTAACAGCAAGAGTGAAAATCAGCCACTTTTAAGGAAGCATAGCAGGAAAACAGTTTTCTGCTACCAAGACTGTTCGGGCTTAATTAATACTAGCATTCAGTTATTATATTCTCAACAGACAGCAAAACAACTAGCGATGGTGTAAGTGAAGAAGATATAAAATGTAGAGCGGCAATAATACGAGTAAGAGCAACTTTTCTGAAAAAAGAGACCTATATTACTATGGAATTTAAATGTGCCTTGTGCAAGTATTTGTCTGGAATGCAGTCTTATATAGAAGTGTAGTGTGTGCAATGAACAGTGCAGACATGAAGAGAAAAACCTTTTGAAATGTGGTGCTACAGAACAATGATAAAAAGCAAATGCGTAGGTGGAATGACTGATTAAGAGAGACTGAACAAAACTGGGAGGGAAAGATATTTATGGCACTGGTTTACTAAAAGAACTTGGAGGTTAATGGTACACATATTGGGCATCAAGGAATCATCAGTTTGGTAGTGTGAAATGGGAGGGCATAAAATTTGTACAGGTCTTATTACAATCCGCAGGTTCAAATGAATGTAGCGAGCTCTAGTTACGCGGAGGTGAAAAAGACTTTCACATGATACACTGCTTCCAAACCTGTGTCTATCTAGTCTTCGGACTGAACCACAATATTTAATCTCTGCCTTCGTTAGGATTCTGCTCAGATTTTTATTTATATTCACTTTAAACTCACGTGCGTGATTAATTTTCTGTAAAGTCATTGTGAAAGACATTGGACAGACGTTCCACAGCGCCTCGCATCAGAAATTACGCACCTGTGATGTCCCCACAATCGGAACACAGGGTCTCATTTTTTTCTGCACTACAGCAATTTCTCACTGTAGGATTGCGCATGGTGCCGCAGGAAGAGTGGTCAGTATTCAGGCATACGACAGGAACGATAATTTGAAGCAAAACGGTCTTTTAAACATGAGCTCTAAAATGCATATCTTAAGAGCTGTGAGCACTGTTTCATCTTCGATACTATGGAACAAATCTCTTCTATTGCAAATCTCTTTGCTTTCCTGTTTTGGGAGGAGGTAGTATGAAACAAAAAACGAATAAATTCTCTACTTACCATAGGCTCTAAAGTGCATACATCAAGAGCTGTGAGCATTTGTCCAACTATGCTATTCTGAGATACATCTCTTTTACTTTAGAAGGCACATAACTCTTAAGGTATGCATTTTAGAGCATATGTTTATTAAACTTCTCCTTCAAATGATAGTTCCTATCATATTCTTGAATACTGACCACTCCTCCTGGGGCAACCTATATACAGCGTATTTAACCTGTCTAACACGCAAAGAAAAACATTTAGGCGGCTTGGTTACATATGGAGTGAATATATAACGTTAGAGTTATCACATAAAATATAAAGAAAATA
This sequence comes from Schistocerca serialis cubense, assembly GCF_023864345.2. Taxonomy (NCBI): domain Eukaryota; kingdom Metazoa; phylum Arthropoda; class Insecta; order Orthoptera; family Acrididae; genus Schistocerca; species Schistocerca serialis. The sequence goes on along the minus strand of NC_064638.1, from coordinate 92,332,555 downwards.
GTATTTTTGTTTAAAAGGCTAGTGCTTACATCGATCCAAGAAGTTAAGCTGTACAAGTATGGTTCCCACACTGATGTAATTACCCCCTGAGGATAAAATGAAATTTTCTAAGGGGTAAAAACAAAAGGGTTCAATTGTGTTCCGGTAACGAAACCAAAATCATTTTAAAAGATCATTACTGTTATCACTACTTTATAAGGCAATAATACTGATTATATAAGTTAGCGCTAATTACATTTTTCCCTTACTAGGATTAACGTGTGACAGTATTTGGTGGGGTTACAGCTTGTGAAATGAGTGTATGAACAACATCTTCCTCACGTAGTCCATCCGCAACACATATAGTGTGTACTTTGCACTACGCATCTATGACGAAACTGAGACATGCACATCATACATGCTTAAATATTTCATGGAAATGACTTCTTCGAGTTGCAGGTAGTTCCCAGAATGGATCAAAAATTGCTTAAATGTTTCATAATTCACATCGTAACAGATAAACTATGTGAAGATTACTATATTACTGTAGGGCCTACATATTATTATCAGTCCGCAGCTCGTGGTCGTGCGGTAGCGTTCTCGCTTCCCACGCTCGGGTTCGATTCCCGGCGGGGTCAGGGATTTTCTCTGCCTCGTGATGACTGGATGTTGTGTGATGTCCTTAGGTCAGTTAGGTTTAAGTAGTTCTAAGTTCTAGGGGACTGATGACCATAGAAGTTAAGTCCCATAGTGCTCAGAGCCATTTGAACCATATTATTATCATCATTATTACTATTATTTTCATTATCATTTTTAGCGGCAGTGGTTAGACACAAAGCATTGGCAGTCTGAAGTCTTCCAATTTCTGTCAGAAAAAAAGGGGTCCATTAATCAAGTGGTGTACAAAAAATAAATGTAGTGCCCACATGTTAACTTGTTTGCTTTTAAATGAGAGCGCAAGGTACGGGTGACGGAAACGCCGCAAGAGAGAAGAATAGTGTAGAGGAACACGTTTTGTGGCAAGTGTCGAGCCTCAATGTGGACCTTAGCTTTCTTATCTGAGAAGTAGTTGTAGGTAGCAACTGAGATGCACTGAGCATCGCTTCATCAGACTGTATGAAACATTGTTAGAAATAAGTAGTACCAACTGTCTCATTCACGCATTAGTTGGTGATTTAATAAAAAATGTACAAAAGCTAAATTGTCAATTACCTTTTATCATTTTAAAAATAAAAGTGTTAAAAAAATTCTTTGTGATTCTAAAGTTTAATAATGGCTAGCTTTGATGATGATGGAAGGCCGGAGAGTTGAGCTGGGGGTACCAGCCTATACCTTAGGGGTGACGGTCTAAGAAAGACTGGGATCCATCGCTCTATAACGAGTCGAGTACACTGTCTATAAAAAGCATTTCTGTGCATTCATAACTGACAGGATGTGGTGGACATACTGGGTGACTGAGCTACACGTCTCAAGCTTCCCTTTTCAACACCGAGATGCCATTAGACGGACGCCTCAATGATCGGCGGCGGCAGAAGGCCAAGGGCCCACCCGACGCATGGGACGGCGACACAAGCGATCGTCGCGCCAAGATTAATGTGTGGGACGAGGGGGGAGGGACGAGGGGGCGTTCGGCACGCGGAGCCTCCCTTTCAGCAGGCCTGAAACTCGCCCTCAGCTGCCACCACGATGGCTGCAGGCTTCCGGTGGGATCGCGCTGTCCCCTTTATCTCCTCGAACACTGGCGTTAAGGGATCGTGCTCTGGCTGACGCATTCTAGTTTATGCGCATACTGCGCTGCTCCTCTTCCTGATTTTTTAGCACCGTCTGACACATACAGTTACGTCACACATTCTCACTTTTGTTATACAATGCGACAGCAGCTCTTGAAAACGATATCCAATTAATGAGAAGCCTATCGTTTATACTGATTTTGTAACAGGGTGTATGGATTTCTTTCGCGTTCGGTCAGTGGCGACAAAAGAAATCAATTGATTTATACGATACCCTGATCCGAAAACCAGGCTCTGCCGGTCGAAAAATAACGAATATTCTAATTGTCAACTGATAATGAAAACATGGCACAAGAACACAAAATACATTTCCTGTCTTAATTTATATTAAAAACTCCCCGAAAGTTACACATTACAATACATGCAAATATAATTAATTAACCAAAGCATAACAACAATATTACCTCTGAAGTTTCTGTACGTTTCTATGTCATTAAACTACGAGTTACTTCAGGTGAGTGATAAAAATATTAACTAGGATTGCCATTTGGAAAAGCTGCTGGTCATGAACATCACAATCGATAACTATTAACTACATGTTGTGTCGCGAAAACATGTGTTAACAATGACGTTCATTTACATATTTTTCTTAGTATTTAGTCCATAAATTTGATGACAATATTTAATGTTCAAGAATTTAATTAATTCCAATTTGTTTCCTTTAAAAAACAGAATCACACATGAAACCAAATAATGGTACAGAACAAATTACATCATATCATATGCCTAGAGTTGTAAAACTACCATATGCTACTATTTTAAGTAAGCGCAGGGTACGGTAGTTTTCCTTTTAGCTTTGCTCATTAAATGTCGCACTTGCGTTACTGTATGCTAGGCGGGTTGCGTAGGTACAGAGCTTTGCCTCACAACGATTACTTCCTTCAGTTACGCGATCAGTGTCTTACTAGGTTCCCCTATAAACTACCAGCGGTGAACCACCTAGAAACTGAGTGAAGATATTTAAGGGCTGAGTAAGCTACGGAGCATTTTTGTTCTACATAGTTGGCCGCCTGTCTGTCACTTAAAAATGAACATTAATTATAGCAAAACTGGTACTATCTATGTTTAATTCAGGTTTTATTCGAAAGTTGTTGATTTGTCGCGTGAAACAGAGGGATTTCGCAGTAAAAATAAAGAAAACAATACAGACTTATCGTACAGTGCTAGAAAACGTAATTTCCTTGACAGAAATATAAAATAAAAAGGAAAAAAATATTAAACAACGCTTCAATACTTCGTCAAACTTATAGCCTATAAAACATATTTCTTTTATTGATAAACAACTTCCGCATGTCTCAATAATAACTGGAAACTCGTACCTTTGATCATGATGAAGAACGTTCCATGGTTCAAAATGGTTCAAATGGCTCTGAGCATTATGGGACTTAACTTCTGAGGTCATCAGTCCCCTAGAACTTAGAACTACTTAAACCTAAGTAACCTAAGGACATCACACACATCTATGCCCGAGGCAGGATTCGAACCTGCGACCGTAGCGGTCGCGCGGTTCCAGACTGTAACGCCTAGAACCGCTCGGCCACTCTGGCCGGCAACGTTCCATGGAGTGCAAAATAACAATAACTATAACTATATATATATATATATATATATATATAATGTTTGTGCACGTAAACTGAATTTGCATAGAAAGTATTTGATCTCGTTACACAAACGCACAGCAGTTTGGCGATCAATTAATTTTTATCACTTGTGAAATGGAATTTATATTCTGTAAGGATACAAAATACAGAATGAACCAACACTGAAAGATGTGCGGTTTTAATTATGTGCAAAATAAACAATAAACAACCAAGCAAACTAAAAAAATTCATTTATGTTTCTTTCCGTACCAACGCTACCAATGCTCTGGTTATCCTATCATTTATGCGTCGTTTTTGATGTGCACGAAAACTACCGTACTGTAGTTGGTAGAATTCATCTCTTATTCCATCCAAGAACTTTCCTCCTCTCCCGATCTCCCTATCCACCTCTCGATAGTAACATTACTTTTATTTTGTCATTCGGTGCTGCCCTCAAATTATAAAAACAGAAGTCATCCGCACAATGTACACACAAATATATTATTCCGTTTGAAGGCTCTTTTTATTACAAAATGTGGCGTTTCAGTGCAGTCAGTTGCAACAGTAACAACAAAGAAAGCCTCCGGATCTGTCATTCTCTAGGTTTACAGAGAACCTGAGAGAAATGAAATATCACGTTACGGGACTGTTTGTTGTGACTCTCTCGTAACCTACATACACTTAGCGAAGATTAATGTTTCTTTGTAAGAGTATAAACTGGCTATTAAACAGCAGAAAACTTGACCTTTCGCAGAAAGAGTTCCTTAATTTCAAAATTAATATCATGTTTTGTTTGACAAACTTGTTTACGGACGCCATCATAACTGCTGCTGATGAGAGAATTGCGGCACAGCCGTGATGACAAAACAGTTCTTAAAATTCACCAAAGCCTCTAAATTGCACAGAGAAATCACGGAAACTGCATTGACTCCAACAAATGTTTTCTTGATTAAATTCCTGGGACTTGGACAAGCATTTACACGTGAGGCGTGTTGCGAACACGTTAGATATGCCGCTGAGGAGATGAAAATTGAAACTATTTTGAGTTACGACGATGTACGCTCACATGTAACCTTCCCATCTCTCAAGACGTCTCTGATCTTCGGGTATGAGTTTTCCAAACAGGTCTTCTCCCCCACCCCTCTGTTCACACGCCTCCCCCTGCTTAATTACGACGATGGCTGTAACGTCCTCTTACTCTCCTAAAGAACCCTTTGCATCAGAATTTTGAAAGGAGTGGAACCAGAAGTACCAGAAGTATTTGTACCAGAAGTATCTGGAAATTCAGTGGCTACTTAAATCAAGGAGGAGGAAATATAAGTGTGTGAATCACATCATTAATTTTTTTCATCTTGATTTGTTGTAATCTTCTACAGCTGATATGTAATTTCTTTGAGATGTAACCCGTAATTACTTTATTATTATTACAGAATTGCATTGTTCATATCGTCGCACAGAAACAACATGCATTAGAGAAAGCAGAGTTAGCCTGTTTGATGTGGTGTAGTGATGTTCAGACCTGTGAAAGAGCCTGGGAACAAAAAGTAAATCCCATAATTATTCATAACGTTCAGAAGAAGTATGAACTTTTACATCGAAGTGCCACATTTTATAGTAAACTATCACTTGCGTGAATATAACCTAAAACGTCACTACTCTCGATTTACAATCTATTGAAAATTTATTCAATGCATGGTATTTTATAGCAAGTACTTTATTATTAATTAACGCCTTTTAATTTGTTTCAAGTTTTTATTTTTATAAAATAAATCCGACCATTATAACATTTAAATGTAAATATAATAATCACGAAACATTAAATTTGGTAATATGGTGCTACAATATAGATTACATCATTAATAAATGACGAAAATAACAGCATTTTTGTCTAGTCCCACAATACAGGTCAGTAAGTGCGAGAAAGTATTCCTCTTCTAGACCAGTTCTTAAGGAGTTAAGCGCCATTACAGTTACGAATATACAACAACAATTAATGTCCCTGAACCGATTAGAATAATTAATTCACAAACCATGATACACACTTTCACTGCTATGCATAATCTCAATCCTAACATTTAAAAGAACAAAAGGTTTCCTAAAATAACGGTGGTTACTGTTCCAACGCTGTGTTGGGTTTATCTTTCTTATTTGATACAATTACACAGATTTCCTGAGATATGGGTATTTGTAGCAGAAGTAGTCAAAAGGTACAGAAACTTGCAGCGTGCGTTTCACATGAGATTTATATAAAAGAGTGACGAAATATATAATTTTCAAAACTTTATACCGGGGATAATTGAATCCAGCAAGCAAAATACTAGTTTTTGACGCAAAATTCCAACAGCCGCAATGGACAACCTCATTTGCAATGCATTAGAAAAAGTGGCCTCGATGCGAAATTTTACAGACCGGCAGATTGAAACTTATAAAACTGCAATATAAATACAACCACGTTTTTATCAAGCATTTCAGCATCGTGTCTTGAATCGAGCTGTCTCCTAAAGTCTTTCCATCATGGTACTCCCTAAACTACCAACTGCAGTATTAAGTATGAGACTGACTGGTACAGTACTGGATGCAGGCCTTAATGTACAAGAAGCTGTGGAATGTATTCTCCAGCACCGTGGCGAACTCTCAGTGAATAATACTTACTAACAGGAACAACCTTTATTACTTGATGGCTTCCGTACAGTACTTTGATGTCAGCTGCTCAGGACCCAGTCACGGCTACTAGGTGGCCGGTAACGGCGCCAGCGCTATGCTGAGGCAGCAGAGACTGGCGGTGGCGGTGACTTTACTGACTCAGATCGTCTTGTCAGCTTCGTGCCGTCAGGCCAAGCAGGATGGAGTACCGCTGGCACTCTATATGCTGGCGGTGATTGCGGGGCCGCGTGTCGACGAAAGGCCGTTGGAGACTGGGTGGTGTGGCACACGGTATGGTCTCGAGTCGGCGGATCTAGTTCGAAGCCCTAACCGATCAGGGCTACCAGGCAGCTTTAGATCAGAGACTTTGCTCAGTTGTTAATACTGTTCAATGAGGCTGAAGAAGCTTAGACGTTAACCGTACATTCGACGGAAATGGTGCAGGGACCCTGCTGGTCGAATGCACAGCGCAAAGGGAGTGCTGATACCGAATGAGCTGAGTGCACATATATTCCCTCCAGCTGGTTTTGTTACAATAGTTACGGCTTCCAGTCATATAGTCGGCTGCGGAAACGGTTCAAAAGCTCTGAGCACTATGCGACTTAACTTCTGAGGTCATCAGTCGCCTAGAACTTAGAACTAATTAAACCTAACTAACCTAAGGACGTCACACACATACATGCCCGAGGCAGGATTCGAACCTGCGACCCTAGCGGTCGCTCGGTTCCAGACTGTAGCGCCTAGAACCGCACGGCCACTCCGGCCGGCTGCTGCCAAAACATCACGTAATGCTACAGTATGTAGCAACCCAGTCCACCACTTGCGGCAGAACATTGCATTGAAGGGTGCTGCAGTATCACTGTGGCAGTGCCCAACTGCAGAATTATATAAGTGGCTGGCCCACGTATTACTTGGCTGGTTGCAAAAGCCTACCTGAAGCTCACGCCGCAACATATCCAGTCGAAGACACCTGGACAGCGAGACGGATGTGTCAGAACTCCCCTACAAAGTACTCAAACATCTCCTGTGATGCATGCGGTGTGTGCAGAAGGATCTAGCTGTTTAGTAAACAAATTCTCCGTTACAAGATTCCTTGCGGTTTGTTTTGCCTTGTCTGATGCTGTTATGTAACCTTTCTCATTAGACTGCAATATTGTCTGTGTTCTCTCTCTCTGTGTGTGTGTGTCTCTCTCTCTCTGTCGGCCGCGGTGGCCGAGCGGTTCTAGGCGCTTCAGTCCGGCACCGCGCGACTGCTATGGTCGTAGGTTCGAATCCTGCCTCGGGTATGGATGTGTGTAATGTCCTTAGGTTAGTTTGGTTTAAGTAGTTCTAAGTGACTGATGGCCTCAGATGTTAAGTCCCATAGTGCTCAGAGCCATTTCAACCTACGAGTCATTTGAATCTCTCTCTCTCTCTCTCTCTCTCTCTCTCTCTCTATATATATATATATATATATATATATATATATATATATATATATATATATATATATATATAATGTGTGTGTGTGTGTGTGTTCTCAGTGTGATGGGATTTTTTAGTTTATCGCTCATGACAACATAACCTTGTGAATCACCTTATTCCGCATCAGTTTTTGTGCACTGTTATTTGAGTTCAGCTCTCCACATCCTAGACAATCCTCGTATTACAGGCAAAGAAATTCGTTTTGAAAAATCCATACAATAAGACCAATATCACTAACGTCGATTTTCAGTAGTATTTTGGAACATATACTATGTTCGAGCACTGTGAATTATCTTGAAGAAACCGATTTATTGGCAAATAGCCAACACGAATGCAGAAAGTGAGCAGCCCGTAGTGGCGTGCTTTACAAGGATTCTGCTTTAAAAATTGTGACTAAAGCTTTTTCGCTTAATATTTATTTTATACGTGACATGCCAATTTGAATATTTAATTTCTGGTGAAGGCGCTCATAGAAGTGTCAAAACCTGGTCAAAAACCTTAAATTTAGTGAACGAGGGCTGTAATTGCTTTAACTTTAACGAATTCAGATATTATTGCTCTTGTGAAACGGTAATGACGTCACGAAGCAATGACTGCTATCGACAGTGGATGTCAAATTGATTCAATATTTTTAGATTTCCAGAAGGATTTGAGCCCGTTCCTCACAAACCACTTCTGATCAATTGCATACCTACGGAGTAATGTCTCGGTATTGTGGCTGGATTTGCGATTTCCTGTCAGAAACGTCACAGACCGTAATATCTGGCGTAAAGCAATCGAGTAAAACAAAAGTAACATCTGGCGCTCCTAAGGGGAAGTGTTATAGGCCATCTGCCGTTTCTGAACTATATAAACTATTTACGAGACAATCTAAGCAGTCCTCTTAGATTGATTATAGATGATGCTGTTTCTTGAAGTCTAGTAAAGTCATCACATGGTTAAAACCACTCGCAAAATTTTTAGACCATAAGTAATAAAAGGAAACCGCTAAATTTCGGTTACACGAAAGCCACACAAACCAAAACGCTGCAAATTCAGTTAAATACTTAGGAAATACAGTTACAAATAACGTACACTGGAACGCTCACATAGATAATGTTGTGCGGAAAGCTAACCAAAGACTGTGATAGACTGACAGAACACTTGAAAAGTGCAACAGGTCTACTACAGAGATGCTTACGATATGCTTGCCTCCGTCATTGTCCGCGTGAGTCTTGGCTAAGATATCCACAGCAAAGTATTCCCGCTGAGTTTCTTCAGTTGGCGCCAGCGATTGAAGCAACTGCACCTTGCAGTCATGAATATGGTGTCCTACAGAGATCGCGCTGCCACACCAAAACTGGCAATGCGACTCGACACCACAGTTATTAGCAATGGCTCGCTGCAATCTGCAGTGACGCGTGGGAGGTTTTCCTATAGACCACACCTCCCCTATCAGCCCTGAAGCACTCTTACGCTGAGGTTAATATAGCGTCGAGCATGCCACAGCCCGCTCAGCTCGTGACTTCATCTGAAGAAGTCATCATTGTACGGGAACAATGTGATAGTTGAAGTTTCTAATGGACTTGTTCATTTAAATGTGGAACATTGTACTGCAAGAGAACTGTTTGTTAATCTGTGCATCAAGTGATGCCTTAGTCAATAATACTTGTGACTTATGAAGAAATCCTGTAGCAAAGATCTGAGTCAGAGTTAAGTAAATCTTTAATTCATTTATGTAATAAAGTGAACTAATATTTCCATGTGTTCTAGTTTAATATACCCACTTATCGAGCAATAAAAGAACCCACAGTTATGATTGGAAGATCGCACACAACGGGCTATTAAAATTGCTACACTACCAAGATGACGTGCTACAGACGCGAAATTTAACCGACTGGAAGAAGATACTGTGATATGCAAATGATTAGCTTTTCAGAGCGTTCACACAAGGTTGGCGCCAGTGGTGACACCTACAACGTACTGACATGAGGAAAGTTTCCAACTGATTTCTCATACACAAACAGTAGTTGACCGGCATTGCCTGGTGAAACGTTGTTGTGATGCCTCGTGTAAGGAGGAGAAATGCGTACCATCACGTTTCCGACTTTGATAAAGGTCGGATTGTAGCCTATCGCGATTGCGGTTTATCGTATCGTGACATTGCTGCTCGCAGTGGTCGATATCCAATGACTGTTAGCAGAATATGGAATCGGTGGTTTCAGGAGGGTAATACGGAACACCGTGCTCGATCCCAACTGCCTCGTATCACTAGCAGTCGAGATGAAAGGCATCTTATTCGCATGGCTGTAACGGATCGTGCAGCCACGTCTCGATCCCTGAGTCAACAGATGGGGACGTTTGCAAGACAACAAACATCTGCTCGAACAGTTCGACGACGTTTGCAGCAGCATGGACTATCAGCTGGGAGACCATGGCTGCGGTTACCCTTGACGCTGCACCACAGACAGGAGCGCCTGCGATAATGTACTCAACGACGAACCTGGGTGCACGAATGGCAAAACATCATTTTTTCGGATGAATTCAGGTTCTGTTTACAGCGTCATGATGGTCGCATCCGTGTTTGGTGACATCGCGGTGAACGCACATTGGAAGCGTGTAATCGTCATCCCCATACTGGCGTATCACCCGGCGTGATGGTACGGGGTGCCATTGGTTACACGTCTCGGTCACCTGTTGTTCGCATTGACGGCACTTTGAACAGTGGACGTTACATTTCACATGTGTTACGACCCGTGGCTCTACCCTTCATTCGATCCCTGCGAAACCCTACATTTGAGCAAGATAATGCACGACCGCATGTACGGGCCTTTCTGGATACAGAATATGTTCGACTGCTGCCCTGACCAGCACATTCTCCAGATCTCTCACCGACTGTAAACGTCTGGCCAATGGTGGTCGAGCAACTGGCTCGTCACAATACGCCAGTCACGACTCTTGATAAACTGTGGTATCGTGTTGAAGCTGCATTGGCAGCTGTACCTGTATACGCCATCCAAGCTCTGTTTGACTCAATGCCCGGGCGTATCAAGGCCGTTATTACCGCTAGAGGTGGTTGTTCTGAGTACCGATGTCTCAGGCTCTATGCATCCAAATTCCGTGAAATTGTAATCAGATGTCAGTTCTAGTATATCTGTTCAATGAATACCCGTTTATCATCTGCATTTCTTCTTGGTGTAGCAATTTTAATGGTGAGTATTGTAGTTATGTCTGGTCACAACAATAAAGACGTAAGCAGTTATGCAAGACTTCGTTCACTGTTGAGTCTGGTATTTCCAGTTCTCTGATCAGCGTGTGTATTGATTCTGAAGGACTCTTTGCAAATGACTGTCGTACGTTGTCCATGTTGGAGTCTGAAACAGACCTGTGACCGGCCCCTGTTTATGAACAACAATACTTGTTTCGTAAATGACGCATGACACACCCGACTACTACCTGTGATGTCATCACGAACTGAAAGCAGCCTGTGGCACGCTGTGGGTGTGAGGGCGTTATTGGGAGCCATTAGGCGGTGTTTGTGCAGCGACCGGCGCTGTGTAAACGCCAGCGTGTCGTGCCTTCCCACGGCTTAGCAGCACCCGGGCTGCGGAGCCGCTGTAGGCACGCAGGCCCGCGCCTGGCTCTAGGCACGCCCGCGTTGCGCTCTCGCTGCCGTGTTCGCGTGCACTGCAAGCTGTTCCGACCGGTCACGGAAAGGAAATGCGGGATTACCGCCGACACCGGCTGCCGCTGCCCTCGAGGTCGCCTGCGCCAAGATTTATGTAACTCTGACATGCTTCCTATGCCACTGTCGTAACTGGGGGACATTAGCACTCACCATAGACTTCTCCGTAGCTCCTTAAAACGAGTGGTTCACTTGTACCGTGCATTTCCCTAACATGTAAAGAGACATCTAGTCTGAATGCTATTGAGATCAGAGATGATGGATACGAATGAAAATAACGAAAGCAATTAATCCCTGTTTTACATTTACATCTACATTTATACTCCGCAAGCCACCCAACGGTGTGTGGCGGAGGGCACTTTTCGTACCACTATCATTACCTCCTTTTCCTATTCCAGCCGCGTATGGTTCGCGGGAAGAACGACTGCCGGAAAGCTTCCGTGCGCGCTCGAATCTCTATAATTTTACATTCGTGACCTCTTCGGGAGGTATAAGTAGGCGGAAGCAATATATTCGATACCTCATCCAGAAACGCACCCTCTCGAAACCTGAACAACAAGTTACACCGCGATGCAGAGCGCCTCGCTTGCAGAGTCTGCCACTTGAGTTTGCTAAACGTCTCCGTATCGCAATCATGCTTACCAAATAACCCTGTGACGAAACGCGCCGCTCTTCTTTGGATCTTAATCTCCTCTGTCAACCCGACCTGGTACGAATCCCACATTGATGAGCAATACTCAAGTATAGGTCGAACGAGTGTTTTGTAAGCCACCTCCTTTGTTGATGGACTACATTTTCTAAGGACTCTCCCGATAAATCTCAACCTGGCACCCGCCATACCAACAATTAATTTTATATGATCATTCCACTTCAAATCGTTCCGTACGCATACTCCCAGATATTTTACAGAAGTAACTGCTACCAGTGTTTGTTCCGCTATCATATAATCATACAATAAAGAATCCGTCTTTCTATGTATTCGCTATACATTACATTTGTCTATGTTAAGGGTCAGTTGCCACTCCCTGCACCAAGTGCCTGTTGTGGTTGGCAGGAGAGCCAACACCGTGTTACTAGAGGAGGCCGAAAGGCACGCGTTTTAGCTCACGCAGGCTGGCGTGAGGTCTGGAACAGGACAAGGAAATTAGAATTTAGATAAACGGACGTAGCTGGTGGAATAATTAACTTTAATCCATTAATGATGAACTTCGCTCTTGACGGTACATGATTCACAATATCAACAGTAACTGAATATGGCGCCTTGCTAGGTCGTAGCAAATGACGTATCTGAAGGCTATGCTAAACTATCGTCTCGGCAAATGAGGGCGTATTTTGTCAGTGAACCATCGCTAGCAAAGTCGGTTGTACAACTGGAGCGAGTGCTAGGAAGTCTCTCTAGACTAGACCTGCCGTGTGGCAGCGCTCGGCCTGCAATCACTGATAGTGGCGACACACGGGTCCGACGTATACTAACGGACCGCGGCCGATTTAAAGGCTACCACCTAGCAAGTGTGGTGTCTGGCGGTGACACCACAGTGCCTATCCGCTGCAGATCTTCCTGCATTTCGCTGCAATTTTCTAATGCTGCAACTTCTCTGTATACTACCAAATTCCGATAGCAATAAGTACATTGGTGGATAAAAAGTTGCTACATAGAGGAGTTGTGCGACGTAAATGAAAGGTAATAGTCGTGTTTCTACATCGGAAGATTATATCTGTTCAAATTACGCGCCAGGTTTGCTTTAAATACACGCTGTAACGGTCGTGAGCGTTATTTATCTTTGAGATTGGACATGGCGAGTTGATGTTAGTGAAGAATGCCTTTAAGGCGAGAAAGACGTCGTTATCAACAACTGACTGAGTTTGTACGAGGTCCTACAGTAGGGCTACGAGAAGCTGCCATACTCGTTATGCGATATTTCACAAAGACTTCGTAGGAATGTAGCCACTGTAAATAACTGCTGTAGCAGTGGTCACGAGAATGTCCGGGTGCAAGATGACCAGGTCACGGATGGCTATGTGGCATTCCCGAGAGCGAAGACCGCCACGTTCGACGCATGGCTCCGGACATCGTACTGCAGCTGCAGCAGCAATTTGAGCAGCAGTTGGCACCACAATGACACAACGAACTGTTACAAATTGGTTACTTCAAGGACAGCTCCGAGCCCGACACCCTGTAGTGTGTATTTCACTGACTCCAAACCACCGCCATTTGCGACTTCAGTGGTGTCAAGCGAGAATTCATTGGAGGGCACATTGGAAGTCTGTTATGCTTTCTGATGAAAGTTGGTTCTGTCTCGGTGCCAGTGATGGTCGTGCGTTGGTTAGAAGCAGGCCAGTTGAGGGCCTGCAACCAACCTGTCTGTATGGTAGGCGCGCTGGACCTATACCTGGGGTGCCATTTCATATGGCAGCAGGAACTCTCTCGTGGTTATAGCACACATCTTGACTCCAAGTTTGTACGTCAATCTGGTGATTCGACCTGTTGTGCTGCCATTCATGAACAGATTTCCAGGGGATGGCTTCCTACAGGATACAGGGAGCCGACATACGGTTTTTGTAACCTAATATGCTCTACAAAGTGTGGAAATGTTGTCTTGGTTGCTCGATCAACAGATCTGTCTCCAATCGAGCGCGTAAGGGAAACGACAACTACAGCGTCATCCACAAACACTATAAGCCATCGCTATATTAGCCGACAAAGTGCAACTGGCTTGGAATTCTATCCCAAAAACTAATATCCGGCACCTGTATAACACAATGCATGGACGTTTGCATGCTTGCATTCAACATTCTGGCGATTACCTCGAGTATTAATGTACCAGCATTTCACATTTGGCTTACTCGGGCTTATATTTACCTGTGACCTTGCAATATTAATCATTTAAAAACATTACCTAGACAAACGTATTTCCAAAAATTCATTGTTTTACATTAATTTTTTGTATTACGACTTTTTTCCGTCAGTGCATATAACGCAGTTGAATACGAAACATGCACTGCTTTCTCCACACTAACAACTACATATACTTACACTATCTGATAAAAACTATCCGGACACCCCTTACGTAATGCGGAATTGAGAACTAATTGTCATACTAGGCAAATCCGCCATTATAAGAGAAGTTGGGGGAGGGGGGGGGGGAGTGTTGTGATGTCAGCAGAGAAGCAGGAAGAGAAGAATGCGTCGGTCAAGAAACCCCTGTAACTTCGAACGTCGACTAGTCATTGAATTTCAACTGAGTAACAAAGCCATCGGAAAAATTTCAATCCTTCTAAAGCTGCCCAAGTGGTCTGTTGGTGATGTTATTATGAAGTGGAAACGCGAAGGAACAACGACAGATAAACAAAGACCTAGCAGATCTCATGTACTGACGGACAGGGACTGCTGAATATTGCGGAAGGTGCCTATATAAAGTCGCTTGAGATCAGTTGAAGGAATCAGTCGTGAGTTCCAAAGTGCAGCTAGCAGTCCAGCTAGCACAGTGCGTGTAGGGAGCTAAGAAGATGGGTACAATGGTGGACCAGCTCCTCATAAGCCACATATTCCTGTACCGAGTGCTAGGTACACATCATTGTCCACTCCCAAAAAATCGTTCTCCAGTACCTCGCTCTTAGTTTCCAAATACCGCGCGGGTGCTGATATGCAAAGCTGATAAGGGCTGTGCGGAGCGATGAAGAGCTCAAGGGATACGAGCACTGTTCGCAAACGGACAGGGTTTCGTATAAATTTTCCACATGGTAAACATAGTTAAGGGTAGTAAGTCCCAAAACGGCGAACACTACACTGCAGGGAGAAAATCTTATGCTGAGCAATATCCGGACACACTGCGTAATGCAGAACTGATCACTAGATGTGATGAGATGTAAACCCGGCAATATAAATGGAGGCGGGGAGTAATGTATTGTCAGTAGAAAAGCAATAACAGGAAAATGGGTCGACTAAGAGAGCTGCGACTCGGGACGCTGACTCGTCATTGTGTGTCACCTGCGTAACAAATATACGGGGGACATCTCTGAAGCTACTCAAGTGGACCGTTGAAGATGTGACTGAATTAAAATCGCGAAGGAAGAACTACAGCTAAATCAAGACCATGTACATTATGTGATCAAAAGTAGCCGGACATCCCTAAAAACATACGTTTTTCA
Organism: Schistocerca serialis cubense; assembly: GCF_023864345.2. NCBI lineage: Eukaryota > Metazoa > Arthropoda > Insecta > Orthoptera > Acrididae > Schistocerca > Schistocerca serialis. Next base: position 92,317,286 of record NC_064638.1, on the reverse strand, counting down.
TATTAGGTGCGTTGTGCTGCAACTTACTACCAGGGACTCCATATCAGCGACCTCAGTAGTCATTAGACATTGTGAGAGCAGAATGGGGCGCTCCGCGGAACTCACGGACTTCGTATGTGCTCAGTAGAGATGGGCAAAACTGTTCTTTTCAGAGATCGGATCAGAACTGTTTACTCCCTGAAATGAATTAGCTCTTTTTCATGACTCACCACTCATTCACAACAGAAAATAAATGGAAGGCACATTGCCCTTTAAACTTGGTTTATTCCAGTACTATACCTGTATTTTGATCTTATTTGATCCTATTTTGAAGTAACGCAGATAATGAGTAAGAATTTTGTATTGTTTATTGAAATTTTCACGATATGACAAAGTTTTTGATTATTGATTTATTTTGCACTATCGTGGTTTTTTGGGTGATCGGAAAATGTTGTAACTTGAGATTTACATTAACAATATATTTGGCTATAATGTATTAAAATTTCATTAACCTCGTACAAATACATCGCAAGCCATATATTTTTAAAGTGAACATTTCCTTCCAAAGACACCGAAAATCGCAAAATCCGTACTACAATAAGAAAAAAATATAGAAATTTGACTGTAAGACCAAAGTGCTGCATATAGCCTTCCGCAGAATAAAACAAGGAAAAATTGGTGTATCACTTTTGCTATACGTTTATCGGTTCGCTCGTAATTGAAGTGTAAATTCGAGTGACCATAATAAAAAACCCTATAGTAAGAGGAGCCATCAGGAACCTAATCTGATCAGTTTAAACAAACAAAAATAAAATAGAAACAAATGATGTATACATAACATAATTATCTAATATACATAACAGTATTACTACGAAGAACAATATCCAGTAGAGACTAACTCCGATGCAGAGGCGCTGAGTCAAGCAGGTCGAGCCGCGAGCTGTATTACTGCGCGAGCTAAGACCCCAGAGACCAGAGTGACACCTGAGTTGCTTTGCTCGACGCTCTGGCAGAGTCGAGAACGGTGGGGTGAGCGTTGAGCGGGCGAGTTCCGAGGGTGGGGGGAGCGGTGAGCGGCCACCACTCACCCGCTCGGAGACAAATCGTCCGTTCTCTTGCGAGCAGGTTGTTGCAAGTAGTTCTTATGTTCTCCGCGAGGAGGCTCTCTGTCCTGTTGCTCGCATCAACTGCCCAGAGGGCAGGACGTGCAACTGAAACGATAGCCGACGGAGTGCTATGCTAAGGTGCGCCAGACACTGCACGCGGCAGAGGAAGCACAGAGAGGGCACGGCATATGTGAAACACAAAATCCAATGGGGCACTGCACAATGCAGGCAGCCAAGGCAGAAGCAGGGTAGAGGCCGGCGCTGGTTGTGTTGTGTGGCGTGCAGTGTGCTCTGACCAGCAGAGGCCCCACTGGTCTGCTCCGACTCTCTCTCTCTCTCTCTCTCTCTCTCTGCTGTGGGAAACGTTTGGAGCTACCGTTCTTTTTTTCTGAATCACTGCTTGTTCACTCCTTTGAAAGATTCAACTCTATGAATTAGTTCAGGAGCGGATCCCCCATCTCTAGTGCTCAGGCGATTGGGTGTCACTTGTGTCATACGTCTGTACGCGAGTTTTCCAGAATCATAAACATCCCTAGATCCACTGTTTCCAATGTGATTGTGAAGTGGAAACGTGAAGGGATACGTACAGCACAAAAGCGTACAGACCGACCTCATCTGTTGACTGACAGAGACCGCCATTGAAGACGTTGTTACCCCGCTATCATCAACGGGACAATTTCCAGTCAATAATTGAGGTGTTCGGTTTAACTGCGAAGCTGCTGTAAGGGGATACTACTGAACCTTCAGAGAGTCCTTGGACCTCTCCTGCGATCCTTGTGAAGAAGGATGACTCATGGTGTTTCAGCGTAGACTACCATCGAGTGAGTAAAATCACAAAGAACGATGTCTATCCACTGCCATACACTGATGACACCCTGGACTGCTTGAAAGTGAACGGAGTGAAGTATTTATCCAATATGGACACGCAGACCGGCTACTGGCAAATCAAGTGTGATGAGGCTGACCAGGAAAATACTTCCTTCATAGCTCTTGACGATCTCTGCAAGTTCAAAGTTATGCCGTTTGGATTATGTAACTCTCCAGCCAAATTAAAACGTATGATGGCCAACCTTCTTCCACACCTTAAATGGATGATGCATCTTTGCTACCTGGATGAAACTGCCGTTTTTTCAAGACTTTTGAAGAAAATCTAAGCAGATTGCAAACTGTGATGAAGTGTGTTCAGACTGCTGGTCTCTGCCTGAATCCAAAAAAGTGCCTCTTCGGCCCTAAGGAATAAAAATCTTGGAGCACCAAGTGAATGTCGAGAGTCTGCCTTGATCCAGAGAAAGTAAGAGCAGTAAAATTTGAAGTCCTCAGAACATTCATGATATGACAAGTATTCTTGTAATGTGCTCGTATTACTGTTGATCCATAACGGATTTCTGCAGCTAGGCACATCCTTTGTAAGAACTACAGCAGAGAGGCACCAAATTTTCCTGGACTAAGGTGCAGGTTCTGCAGTCCTAGCATTCTATGACAAGAATACCAAGACACAACTTTATATCGACACTAGCGTTTATGTCATTGGTGCAGTGCTAGTTGGAATTCAGAAAGTGGCTTAAAATGTGGAAGGTTATACTTGCAGAGTATTATACTTCCAGAGTACTTTCCAAGTCTGAAAAGAACAATTCTACAAAAAGAAAGAGCTCCTTGCAGTTGTTTGGGTTATTAACAAGTGCCGGCTGTATTTATTTGGCAAACCATTCATCGTTGTCATGGACCACCGACCTCTACGCTGGCTGTCTAGCCTGAAGGATCCGTCGAATAGAATGGGAGGACGTTCAATGAGTTTTCAGGATTACAACGTCATAGTGGTGTACAAAACGGATGTAAACACAAGAACGGTGACTGCCTTTCAAGGAATCCTCTGCAGAAAACTGCAGTGTGGACAAAATCACCGTGTCAAATAACGTTGCTGCTGAACATAGGAAAGATCGAAAGATCCAATGTTGCTGAAAACCACAGAAACCATGAACAACGAGGAGCTGAAAAAAGAGGATTTCAAATAACCAACAAAACATTGTTTAAGAAGAACTATGAACTGATGGAGTGGAAACCGTTGGTCGTAATTCCAGCTCATATGCAACCAGTGATCCTGAAATATCTCGACGATGCTCGAACATATGGTCACCTGGGATTCGTGAATACTCTAGACCGAAACAAACGCAGATGTCAGATCTCTATCGATACTTCTTGGCTGCCGGTGATTGTATGATTTATTATAGACAATAAAGTGTGTTTTGTCCTTTCCTTATCTCTTTTCCTTTCTTCCTCCCTTTTTTATTCAAAAAATGTATTCACTTTTTGTTTTGGTGGCCGTGCCGCTCTTGGTTGCACGCTAGGCGGGTGACCTTGAACGGGACTTAGCCGCTGGACGAGGCTGCCGGGCAACACGCGCCCTAGTATTACTAGGCCCGTGTTGCAGAAAAATTCACATCCGGTCGCGCCAGTCGGGACTGTGGCACGTTAATCACCGTTGATTGCAAAGCGATCTATGGAAGCACGTGCCATATTTACCTCTGGGGTATCTGGTACCAATCCCTCCTGTAGCATCACTATTCTACCGAATTAGAATTGACCTCTTGCGGAGGTTTCGAAAGAGAATCAGTGAGAAATAGTTTGCACTAGCTACCTCACCAACTATGCTGTCCCTAAAGCAAGTTCCAGAAATTGCAAAGTTCCTTGTAGAAGACATCATTTTGAACCATAAAGCACTCCGTGTAAAGATGCCTGATTGTGATAAAGCTTTCCAGTCGAGTTTAGTTTTAGAGATAATTTCACGCTGCCACATGACCCATAGGACGACAGTTGCCACTGACGAATGCCTCACAGAACGCTTCAGTAAGTTGTCAACAGATTTGCTCTCGATGTACTTTGATGTCGAAAAGAGAGACTGGGATACAATACTCCCCATCATGACATTCGCATTCAAGACAGCAAAGCGAAACACTACAGGCTTCACACCGTTCTTTCTACTCCTCGGTCGCGAGGCTGAAACGTTGTTTCCTTTTCAGTTGTATAATTCTCAAGATGACTACTTGAAACGTCTCATCTCCGGAATCGAAAGAGCAAGGTAGCTGGCTTGTAACGGAACATGGACTTCCAGGAGAAATACCGAGAGTGCTGTATCACCAAACACAGGCCAGAGAGGTAGCGTGCAGTCTGGAAAACTTGGTATGGATTTTTATGCCTTTGCGGGACGTTTGAGTATCGGAAAAGTTGCTAAATTGCTACCCTGAGACATATCGTATCCCCCTTGGCTTGCCGGACGTCACATATGAAGTCGAGGATTATGCCCTTTCATCAAGAGGCGGAGACACATCGTCCATGTCCTCCGTACGAAGCCCTGCTACAATCCAGACGCGGACATCGACATTGGGACGTTCAAGGAAACTGAGGACCTACTCGAAGATCGTGAAGCTGTGACGGGAGGGCCTATTTTCGGTGCTCATTATAGCGAAGAGGATGTAACGCAAGGACCCGCCAGAGCCGCTATACAGGCCATCGACAATATCTAGACCCAGGGTGCTGTAATCGGCTCCAATGGGAACTTTTAAAACAGCAGGTTGCTGTTTGTCCAGTAGAGAAAAAATGTTCAAATGTGTGTGAGTTTCTAAGGGACCAAACTGCTGAGGTCATCGGTCCCTAGACTTGCACACTACTTAAACTAACTTATGCTAAGAACAACACGCACAAGCATGACCGAGGGAGGACTCGAGCCCCCGGAAGGAGGGGCCGCGCAATCCGTGTTATGCCGCCTCTAACCGTGTGGCCCCAATAGCACAAGCTGTGGTGTAGTGTAGTCGATGGTTGTCCTGCTACATGGCACCAGTTCAAACCAAACTACCGGCAATGATTTCTTATTTAGTATTTGTTAAATATCAAATGTTTGTATGAATAACTGCGCTCTCCGTCCACGAGGTCAGTTCTGTTCTGGCTGTACGTTGGTGTCAGCAATAAACGTGATTTCTGTTCTAAGTGTTGCACTTCCCTGACGACAATGCCTTCGAATTTGGCCTTTATTGTGGTTTAGACGTGCTAATAATAACTAATTACAACAACGATTAAATGTATAAAAAGCTTGTAAAATACTGCCTTCGCCTCATTCCTATTTTTCTTTATTTTGACCTTTTCGTAGTGATTTTAGTTTCTGTGTTTTTGAGTTCTCTGCCCTACCTCAGTTTGGTTCAGTCAGTATACTTACATTACAAGCATTATTTGCATGCAGACAGAATTAGCTATCTGTGATGGTCTCCGAATCATATTTGAATCCACTAAATAATGCTGAAGGCCTTCAGCGTCATTTGAAATTCTACAAATGATAATTTCATTCCAAATAAACTTCATAATTCTGACGTATGGTTTGGATAACACTATAATAATGACATCACAAGCCATCATTATAGACATAGCTGTCATGGCCGGGGATGGAGGTTTTTCACAGTGTTTCGGCAGTTATCAGCAGACTGAAGGAAGTGTTTCTCAGCTTAAGATAACACGATGTATATTCGTTTCTGTCTAACAGTATGGCGGCAAAGCTGATGACGGCCAGACTGAACTGCATCAGGCATATTTTTGTTTCGTGCCGAATGCTTAATAATAATAAACAAGCGTTACGCAAAGTTTCTGTTTGTTTTTGGAAACCACTCCAGTCTCCACCGACGTCATATGAAGACTTAATGCCAAAGTAGCAAAACAGTAGCTGTTTGATCGGCTATAAAGCTGTACTCTCTGTCTGCCCTTGCTTTAAAAACAATTGTGGCATGTTTCTAACCAGTTAGTAACACAAACTTGTTTGGTATGACAAACAACAAATCATTGCCGGAAGTTTGGTATTAACTGGAGCCACGTAGCACGACAACCATCGACATTAGCTATTAACACTACACGTTCTGCATTGGTTCTATTAGTTCCAGCATTTTTCTAAAAGTATATGAACAACACTGATTAAAATAGTTACTTTCTGTTGTGGTGAAGATCTGGAAATATCTATTTTGTACTTTTCTGTCGTAGGTATTATCTCATTCTGTCATAACCATGTACAACAGTCACTGACAACCTCTGAACGACATTTTTAAAAATTAAATACACAGTATTAATGTTCCACAATAACATTTATTTAATAGTCCGTTATGAAGCGACTTTCGGCTTCTCAGGCCATCGTCAGATTAGTTAATACTAAATAGATAGTCCACACAACTTCTGCGAGACTTCATAACTGTACAAAGCATGTTGCACAAAGATTTGTGGCATTTTATGAGTATATAGATCACTTCGCGGCATCCATCATTATATCTAGTTCAGTTTTCTACACACGCAATTTTACCACCAAGAAATTATTTCTAAATTTCACTGTCACAGTTGTCATTCTCAGTACCATAAAAACATTCATTTGCACAGTCACCCGGATATTCATTCTCTCTAGGAACATATGAATAATCATCGTCCAAAACCTCTGGAAGTGTTTCATACTCGTACATTTCCTTCGGGTTTATTAACAGGGCCATCTCTAAAAGCAGGAGGAACTTCAGGACGGAAATAGTTACTATGTGAAAAATCAAAATACACTCCTGGAAATGGAAAAAAGAACACATTGACACCGGTGTGTCAGACCCACCATACTTGCTCCGGACACTGCGAGAGGGCTGTACAAGCAATGATCACACGCACGGCACAGCGGACACACCAGGAACCGCGGTGTTGGCCGTCTAGCTGCGCAGCATTTGTGCACCGCCGCCGTCAGTGTCAGCCAGTTTGCCGTGGCATACGGAGCTCCATCGCAGTCTTTAACACTGGTAGCATGCCGCGACAGCGTGGACGTGAACCGTATGTGCAGTTGACGGACTTTGAGCGAGGGCGTATAGTGGGCATGCGGGAGGCCGGGTGGACGTACCGCCGAATTGCTCAACACGTGGGGCGTGAGGTCTCCACAGTACATCGATGTTGTCGCCAGTGGTCGGCGGAAGGTGCACGTGCCCGTCGACCTGGGACCGGACCGCAGCGACGCACGGATGCACGCCAAGACCGTAGGATCCTACGCAGTGCCGTAGGGGACCGCACCGCCACTTCCCAGCAAATTAGGGACACTGTTGCTCCTGGGGTATCGGCGAGGACCATTCGCAACCGTCTCCATGAAGCTGGGCTACGGTCCCGCACACCGTTAGGCCGTCTTCCGCTCACGCCCCAACATCGTGCAGCCCGCCTCCAGTGGTGTCGCGACAGGCGTGAATGGAGGGACGAATGGAGACGTGTCGTCTTCAGCGATGAGAGTCGCTTCTGCCTTGGTGCCAATGATGGTCGTATGCGTGTTTGGCGCCGTGCAGGTGAGCGCCACAATTAGGACTGCATACGACCGAGGCACACAGGGCCAACACCCGGCATCATGGTGTGGGGAGTGATCTCCTACACTGGCCGTACACCACTGGTGATCGTCGAGGGGACACTGAATAGTGCACGGTACATCCAAACCGTCATCGAACCCATCGTTCTACCATTCCTAGACCGACAAGGGAACTTGCTGTTCCAACAGGACAATGCACGTCCGCATGTATCCCGTGCCACCCAACGTGCTCTAGAAGGTGTAAGTCAACTACCCTGGCCAGCAAGATCTCCGGATCTGTCCCCCATTGAGCATGTTTGGGACTGGATGAAGCGTCGTCTCACGCGGTCTGCACGTCCAGCACGAACGCTGGTCCAACTGAGGCGCCAGGTGGAAATGGCATGGCAAGCCGTTCCACAGGACTACATCCAGCATCTCTACGATCGTCTCCATGGGAGAATAGCAGCCTGCATTGCTGCGAAAGGTGGATATACACTGTACTAGTGCCGACATTGTGCATGCTCTGTTGCCTGTGTCTGTGTCCCTGTGGTTCTGTCAGTGTGATCATGTGATGTATCTGACCCCAGGAATGTGTCAATAAAGTTTCCCCTTCCTGGGACAATGAATTCACGGTGTTCTTATTTCAATTTCCAGGAGTGTACAATCAAAGTGCTAAAAAAGAAGTACATGGAGGCAATCAAGTTTGATACATTGACTACTGGCGCAAACGCAGAACTAGACGAAGTATTCACACTATAGCACAGCAGATGCCATCTACAGACAGTATATAAAAAACTGTGTCAGTTATCTCGAGATACGTCAGTAACGGATGACACGCGAAAAACGAGTAAACTTTGGATCCGGCAGCAATGTCTCCACAGACGGTAGGCTTCCACTAATGCACTCTGTCATTGCGTGTACAGTATCACTTGGATATGGGTTTTGGTAAAACAATGTCATTCGATGACAGCGTTCGCTGAATACTTTTTCACTTGCCGTTTCATTGCTTTAGAATCATTGGCATAATAAATCAATTAAAATAAACTTAATGTCATCAATGAATTGTAATGAAGTCTGCAGCGTAGTTCCATCGTTCATTGGAATTACAATATACCAAACAGATTAGTAAGCTTCTTCGTCATCTTTCGTTAGCGTTTACGGCATCTAGTACGGATTCCGCTACATGTTATCGTATTTTAACTGTTTGTGCATCGTCGCGGAAAGTAGGGACCATTTAAGCATCAGCCGAAACGTGTGTGGGAAACCTAAAAACCACACGCAGGCTGGTCGGTGCCCACGGCCTGTAATACGTTGCACGAATTCGTACGGGTCCGGCCTAACTTCTTATCCTGCAAGCTAGCACACTGGGTATTACGGTATATGTCCAACTAGATGAATTAATTAATTGCAATGACGAAAATTAATTTTTAGCAGCTAGCGTCGTAATGACTAAAAAGTAGAACGAATCGTGTGCGGTTCTTTCTAGTCCGTGCAAGAACATATCTATGCTCCTACCTGCGAGCAATAATTATTTATATTCTCTTGGCTTCAGTGGAGTAAACTACAGTTATCACTGTGTATAAAAGACCGTGTCCCCATTGACTCATTCACTGACTGACTCATCATCGACGAGCCCAAACCCGTCAGGATAGAAACCAGAAATTTGCAGACGGTGTAGATCTTATACCGTAGGCGTCGTTTAAGAAGGTATCTTTTGAAATTCCACCCCTAAGGGGGTGAAGTAAGGATCGAAAATTTTTGAAAATATGTCGTTATTTAAGGCAATTTTGAAGCTATACCTACGAAAATTGGTATTTGGTTTTTCGGTCAGAATTAAAGAAAGACGTGTTTCGGCAATTTTGGATATTTAACCGTAGTGGGTTTGAAATAGTGGGTGACATTTTTTTAAATGAATCATTATTAAAGAACCAATAAAATATTCTGAAAGCTACATCTATGAAAGTTGCATTTGACTTCTCGGTCACAAATAATAGAAATACGTGTTTCAGTGTCTTTTTGGAAATCCGAACCCAAAGAGATTCAAATTTGGGTGCAATGATTTAGAAAGTTTCATCGTGAAAGCATTTTTAAAGCTAGATCTTTGAAAACTGGTGTTTGGCTTCTCGGTTGGAAATTAAAACATACGTGTTTCAGAGTTTTTTGGAAATTCAACCCCTAAGGGGGTAAAATAGGAGATGAAAATTTTTGTGTTAGGGGATGAAAGTTGCTATGGAAGTATCGCCACAAGAACTCAAAAGGCAGGATTAATAAATACCTATGTCTGGCTACCAGATCAGCTTTTTTATCAGAAGTATATTCGGAAAAGACCATACTTTTAGGCCTTTAATTTCTGTGAAAAGTTTAGATGACAGTGCACTTTGTGAATAACATAAAAAATTGATTAAATAAACACAAAAGAAACTTGTGCAGACCATACACACTACGGTAACTAGGCAGCGGACGCTAAGCTGGTACTGAAGAAGGCAGGAAGATCGGGTTTAATGTCCCGCCGACATCATGCTCATTAGAGACTGAGCACAAGTTCGGATTGAGTCAAGGATGGGGAAGGAAATCGGCCGCGCCATTTCAAAGGCAGCATCCCAGCATTTGTCTGAAGCGATTTAGGGAAATCACGGAAAACCTAATCTGGATGGCCGAAGCGGGTTTGAGCCGTTGACTTCCCCAATGCGAATTCAGTGTGTTAACCACTGCGCCACTTCTTTCGGTTTGATATTGAATATCGGAAGTACTGCCTCATTATTAATACAGATTATCTCATTTGATTCATGAATTGTACCCTTGTTTAGCGATCCGCCTCTCGTAATGTTAGAAATGTAATAACTATTTCGTAAATTACTAGAAAAAAGCAACACCATACTTCTTACGGCGTATTCATGCTTGACGTTTAGAAGCGCCCTGCTGCCTCACCGCTGGGAGCGCTAGTGTCACCCAATCCCTCAAAAAATAGCAAATTTCGCAGCTGCGCCTGTGTCCGAATGCTTGTGTGAAGATGCCAAATAGTTACTGAAAGCTTGACAAGCATGCATGTGCAAGCATTTTCCGCAAGCAAATTTAATCGCCTGTGGCGAAAGTTAGTGCGAACGTGTTAACAATTCATTCCACAAGCATTTTACGCAAGCATATTTAATCGCCTGTGGCGAAAGTTAGTGTGAACGCTTTAACAACACAAGCGGCTGGAGACTTGAACGATTTTCGATTACGCAAGCTCGCGCAAGCGTCAAAGTTCGAGTTGCTGTGTGCGCCAAATTTGTTCCTGACAGTACAAGCAAAGGTAAGGTCTGAATTTGTTCTCATAGCAGCAGCATGTTAAGCTACCTCTATAAGATCAGACGTGACCTGTTAGAGAATTTAATACGAAAAGGCCTTTATGCATGCCGCTAACGTCAAGGGTGAATAAAATCTGAGGAGTGTTAGGGAAAACATGAGGCATGACGCAGCGCATGATACTGGGCTGTCCAGTTACCGACAAAGATATAACGACGACGTCAAAAAAACCTTCATCTTCGGAACAAATTTTTGAGAGAGAAAGGAAGGAGGAGAAGAACAGTTGAAAGTCTGGAAGTGGCATGTGTATAATACTGTATTGTGGAATTTTTTTTAAGGATGTTGTCGCCTCTGAGAATCTAAGAATTACGTAACAGAGTGCTTGTGGTAAACTCACAGTGGTATATTTAAGGTCTCCACCACGTGAAACCACAATGTTGGTTCCCATCTAGATTGTGGTGCTATACCTTTCCTCGTATTTCAATTTCTTCCTCGAAGATGGGACTGACAGAAGGGCCAAATTCATGTCTTCGTCCGTCCTCAGATCATTATGCCAAAGGTGATAAGTTTTTTTTTTTTTTAATATGGAAGAACGACAGCCCTCTATGATGCCAAGTATTTGTTTTATTCGACGACTGGTTTCAGTCGTAATGATCGTCTTCATACTGATCTAAAAAAGACTGTGCATGTTTATGAACAATGCTACACTCCAGGAAATTGAAATAAGAACACTGTGAATTCATTGTCCCAGGAAGGGGAAACTTTATTGACACATTCCTGGGGTCAGATACATCACATGATCACACTGACAGAACCACAGGCACATAGACACAGGCAACAGAGCATGCACAATGTCGGCACTAGTACAGTGTATATCCACCTTTCGCAGCAATGCAGGCTGCTATTCTCCCATGGAGACGATCGTAGAGATGCTGGATGTAGTCCTGTGGAACGGCTTGCCATGCCATTTCCACCTGGCGCCTCAGTTGGACCAGCGTTCGTGCTGGACGTGCAGACCGCGTGAGACAACGCTTCATCCAGTCCCAAACATGCTCAATGGGGGACGGATCCGGAGATCTTGCTGGCCAGGGTAGTTGGCTTACACCTTCTAGAGCACGTTGGGTGGCACGGGATACATGCGGACGTGCATTGTCCTGTTGGAACAGCAAGTTCCCTTGCCGGTCTAGGAATGGTAGAACGATGGGTTCGATGACGGTTTGGATGTACCGTGCACTATTCAGTGTCCCCTCGACGATCACCAGTGGTGTACGGCCAGTGTAGGAGATCGCTCCCCACACCATGATGCCGTGTGTTGGCCCTGTGTGCCTCGGTCGTATGCAGTCCTGATTGTGGCGCTCACCTGCACGGCGCCAAACACGCATACGACCATCATTGGCACCAAGGCAGAAGCGACTCTCATCGCTGAAGACGACACGTCTCCATTCGTCCCTCCATTCACGCCTGTCGCGACACCACTGGAGGCGGGCTGCACGATGTTGGGGCGTGAGCGGAAGACGGCCTAACGGTGTGCGGGACCGTAGCCCAGCTTCATGGAGACGGTTGCGAATGGTCCTCGCCGATACCCCAGGAGCAACAGTGTCCCTAACTTGCTGGGAAGTGGCGGTGCGGTCCCCTACGGCACTGCGTAGGATCCTACGGTCTTGGCGTGCATCCGTGCGTCGCTGCGGTCGGGTCCCAGGTCGACGGGCACGTGCACCTTCCGCCGACCACTGGCGACAACATCGATGTACTGTGGAGACCTCACGCCCCACGTGTTGAGCAATTCGGCGGTACGTCCACCCGGCCTCCCGCATGCCCACTATACGCCCTCGCTCAAAGTCCGTCAACTGCACATACGGTTCACGTCCACGCTGTCGCGGCATGCTACCAGTGTTAAAGACTGAGATGGAGCTCCGTATGCCACGGCAAACTGGCTGACACTGACGGCGGCGGTGCACAAATGCTGCGCAGCTAGCACCATTCGACGGCCAACACCACGGTTCCTGGTGTGTCCGCTGTGCCGTGTGTGTGATCATTGCTTGTACAACCCTCTCGCAGTGTCCGGAGCAAGTATGGTGGGTCTGACACACCGGTGTCAGTGTGTTCTTTTTTCCATTTCCAGGAGTGTATTATTAGGCATAAATATGCATATTCTTTTGTAGATCAACCTGAAGACACTCATTACGCTTCAAATCGGTCAATGACTAAAACAAATACTTGCGAGCGTATGCTTTTTTTTTTTTTTTTTTTTTATACTGTCAAACTTCGGATCGTTCTTATCTTTAAAGTGGCCGTGTCACCCGTCATCAATAAGATTTTGGTTTCACTGGTTACTCTTTAGACAGCATTTGATTTCGTGTTTCTTCTTTCGTTTTCTTATTGCTTTATCACAAATGCAGATGCGACCGAACGACCTCGTCTTTCTTCGAGATCAACGTACTGATTACGCATTAACTCAATAATCTTTATGTACAACATTACACCCAAAAATACCGCACCCTGATTTCCCACAACGACTTCAAATAGTAATGCGAATGAGGTGGGACGAAAAATAGAGAATAAGAACTGACAACAAAGAAAGAGAAACATCACAGAGAAAGACCCCACTGTGATCCCAATAAGTCACTGGTATACCAAGCAAACCGTGTCGGTAGTACTTTACACGACCGCAGCATAAATGAAACTGAACCAGGGACAGTTTTTTCAGTTGTAGGCATCGCTAGACAAAGGTTCTGAACCAGGTATGAGTTACAAAAGAACTACAGTAAGAGAACCGATGTGAATACAGATGTGTCAAAATCAGACTCGAGAAGAACCGAAACGAAGAAAACTGTTGTGCTTGTACGAACTACCTAGATACCCAAAACGACAGAAAACGGAATGGAATTATTCATGTTCACTGAGGTGGGACAAATCACGGGACGCCTCCTAATATGTGCTCGACCTCCTTTTGACAGGCATAACGCAGCAGCTCGACGTGGCATGGATTCAACAAGTTGTTTTGAAAGAAATATTGAGCCATGCTGACCCTTTAGCCATCCATAATTGCGAAAGTATAGCCGGTGAAGAATTTTGTGCACGAACTATCTTCCAGATTGTGTCCTACAAAGATTCGATGGGATTCATATCGAACGATCTGGGTGGCCAAGTCATTCACTCGAATTGTGTAGACCGTCCTTCCAACCTATCGCAAACAATTGTGGCCCGGTGACTTGGCGCATTGTCATCCATAAAAATTCAATCATTGTTTGAGAACAGTAAGTCCATAACTGGCTGTAAACGGTCTTCAAGTACGCGAACATAACCATTTCCAGTCAATGATTGGTTCAGTTAGACCAGATGATCGAAATGTATACGTAGTTAGTGTTTGCGTTTTTCTTTCATTAAGCTCATGGGAAAGTTTCAATCAGCAATATTAACTAAATAGTCGAGAAATCTTGTGATTCAATAGAGCGAGAGAACATTGAGCATCTCGTGCGTTAGGCATGAGTTGAAGCTTAGGGGGCTTTTGGTGGGTGATTTGAAGTTGTTTCCTGACTTGATAAACCGTAAGTGTCCAGTATCAAACTGTTCGTCACGATCTCCCCCACACAACTCTGGTACATTGCAAACAGTTACTGTTTACACACTGTACAGTCTTTCGCTTCCTCTATACTGAGGTGACAAAAGTCATGGGATATGCACGTATACAGATGGCGGCATTATCGCGTACACGAGATTTAAAAGTTAGTCTATCGGCAGAGCTATAATTTGTATTTAGGTGATTCATGTGAAAAGGGGTCCGACATTATTATGGCAGAGTTTGAACGTGGAGTGGTAGTTGGAACTATACGCATGGGTCAATCCATTTCGGAAATCGTTATGGAATTAAATAGTCCGAGATCTGAAGAGCAAAAGTGTGCCGAGAATACCAAATTTCAGGCATTACCACTGACCATGGACAAAGTAGCAGACGACGGCCACACGAGAGCAGCGGTGTTTGCATAGAACTGTCAGTGCAAACAGAGAAGCAATACCGCGTGAAATAGCTTCAGAACGTACGACGAAAGACTCCGTTAGGTCAGTGAGGCTAATTCTGGCGTAATGGGCTATGGCAGCACACAAACAAGGCAAGTGCCTTTACTGAAAACAAACCACCTGTATCGCCTCTCCTGGACTCCTGACCATATCGGTTGGACCCCAGGCGACTTGTCAGATGAGATCTTATTTCAGATTACAAGAGCTGATGGAAGTGGTTGAGTGTAGCGCAGAGCCCAGTACGACAGCGATTGAAGTTGTCGCCGGCCGGGGTGGCCGAGGCGGTTCTAGGCGCTACATTCTGGAACCGCGTGACCGCTACTGTCGCAGGTTCGAATCCTGCCTCGGGCATGGATGTGTGTTAGTTAGGTTTAAGTAGTTCTAAGTTCTAGGGGAGTCGTGACCTCAGAAGTTAAGTCCCATAGTGCTCAAAGCCATATGAACCATATGATTGAAGTTGTCAACAAGACACTGTGCAAGCTGGTGGTGGCTCCATAATGGTGTTGACTGTATTTACAGAGAATGAAATGGGTCCTGTGGTCAAACTGAACCGATGATTGACTGGAAATGGGTATAATCGGCTAACTGGAGACCATTTGCAGCCATTTATGGACCTCACGTTCCCAAATAACTTTGTAATTTTTATGTATGACAATGCGCCATGTACCCGTCCGCAGTTCTTCTCGGTTGATTTGAAGAACATTGTAGATAATTATACCAAACTATTTGGCTACGCAGGTCGTCCATCTTGAATCCCTATAACATTTATGGGACATAATCGAGAGGTCAATTTGTGCAAAAAATTCTACATTGACAACGCATTCATAATAACGGACCGGTACAGAGGCAGCATGGCTCAATATTTCTGCAGGGAACTTCCAACGACTTGTTGAGTCGATGCTACGTCGAGTTTCTGCACCATGTAAGGTAAAAGGAGGCCCGACACGATATCGGGAGGTATCCTATGGCTTTTGCCACCTCAGTGCATTTTATTCCTGGTACAATCATTACTTCAAAGAGTGTATTCCAGTCAACATTATCAAAAGCGGCCTCTTAATCGGCAAAGCTGCAAACGTACGCTCCCCTTTGTTCAAACTATCTTCTACGATACGTCTAACGCACTGTTCTCATTGAGACGATACACTAAGCGATAAGGCCCGCTATGGGAATTACTGTATGACACAGAAACAATCCGCATTGGTGAAACATGTAGAAATATAGCGGGAGCGATTTAACTGTTTCACATTGGGACGAAAGTGATACAACACCGATGAGATTCTCTGTCCTATCACCCGGCGCAACACAAAATACAGGTTGCTCCACTCAACTATATCGTACAACACAAGGAGAGAGAATTTTCAAGTCATCTGATGTACTCAAAAGTACTGTTTTATGTAGTTAGATCCTCAGCAAAACTAACAACTTTTCGCGTAAAAATGAAAAACAACTGCTTTAGGATTTGCACAAGTTCTCCACTATACAGTCCTTCTCATTATCGTTTCAGGAAACTATTCGATAAAAAAGTAATTGACATTTTTTGCAGCTTTCTATCTTTCACAGCTCGATAATGAACTAGTTTTGCTTTTGCTATTGCCCGTAGTTATTGTTATATTCAAAAATTAAGTAAAACATAGTGCATATTTTTCAAAGTTTGCATTAAAAAACATAGTCGCTGGACACTTCACAGCTGGTGCATTTTACGTCGTACAATACTGCATAACAAATGTAGCTAACAGATCGAAATTGTTTTTAACTCTAGCAGGAAATCCATACCCCTTCCCAGTCTCGAGTGAACGTATTCGGATGAGGTTGGCAGCGACGCACCACACGCGAGCAAAGTGTCGTATCGCGTAAGCTATCACCTCTGCGAGAACTGCGCCTTAAGCTGTCCTCACATGGTAGCCGTTTCTCACACCGAAGCACAACAGACGTGGTACCTATTGTGGCTGCTGCACGCTATGAAATGACCTGCTGTGTCGCCCGGAATGTGCTCCTCATCGTGATTTGCGGCCACGGCGCTTTCCAGTGTCAGTTCGTCCATCTGGCGCACTGATCACACAGTTTGTTTGCGAAAATTGATGTAACTAAAATAGTTGGGTTAATTATTTTAGTGATAGTCGGAGAAGGGCGGAGGAAATCTCCAAGGTGATTATGGGCTCGTATTTGGCTTGAACAACGAACCGCTGGCAGTGAAACAAACAATACATATGCTGCACAACGATCTCAAATACGGCCTAGTACGAACTATTCGTTAACTCGATTTTATCTCCATCACATTTTCGGCTGTAAACTGAACATTGTTAACTGATAGTGTCTAGTGTCAGTTTGCACATGGATAATATCCATATTCTCGATTACATGTAGACCGCAATCACTCCGAAGTAAGTTACTTCATCCCATAGACATCAGTAGTGAGATTCGTTACGTAATTTCATTCTAATGGAGCAGATTACTGAAAAGATACTTACCAGCAAGATAAAAACATGAGGCAGTTAAAAAATGTTCAAATGTGTGTGCATTCTTAAGAGACCAAACTGCTTAGGTCATCGGTCTCTAGACTTACACACTACTTAAACTAACTTATGCTAAGAACAACACACACACACCCATGCCGCAGGGAGGACTCGAACCTCCGGCGGGAGGGGCCGCGCAGTCCGTGACATGACGTGAGGCAGTTAACAAAACCAAAACGTATATATATATATTAGCAACAACTTCCAGGCCTATGCAACAGATAGCAGCAAATACATTATTTATAGTAAATAGCATCGATTATAGCACATTACACTTCTTTTAAAATAATAATAATAAAGAATCCAAATCTTTTAGAAAAGAAAATGTGAAAAAAAAAGTTTGGAAGCAGGTGGACATGTTCTGCTACCTTTCTCTTTATAGTTATGACACTAAGAACTACGCTACAGATTCAACATGGCAACAGCGCAAAGTCGTAAAACTACTGTAGGCTACCGTAGACTATCGTAAATAATCGCAGTCTATGGTAGTTTTCCTAGCAGCTTCAGTCAGTTAAGACCATACCAACATTACCTGTAAGTTAGGTGTGTTGCATACCTGTTGGGCTTTGCTCATAACGATCGCTTTCTTTACGTATGCGATCGGTATCTTACAAGATTCTCTTAAAAACAGGAAGCAGTGAACTGTCTAGAAGCAGAGTGAGGATTGAGGATGTATAAAGGACGAGGTAACGTAAGGAATATTTTTGTTCTACATAGCTATTACTTCAAAGTAAAAGATATTCATTGGGAAATTAAAATTGTGAATGTTTAATACAGATTTTATTTTAAAATTGTCGATCTGTAACGTGAAACAGAGGGATGTCTTAGTAAAAATCAATAAAACTACAGATTTATCATACGGTGCTAAAAAAACGCAATTTGATCAACAAAAAGATAAAATAAAAATAAAATGCATTTATCAATAATAACAGGTAATTTTTGTATTTTATCATAACGAAGAACGTTCTATTAAGCAAAAATTACAATAATTATATAATATATTCGTTTATGTTTGTGCATATAAACTGTATTTGCGTCAGAAGTATTTGCTTAGGTTACACAAAACCGCAGAAGTTTTTGCGATTAACTAATTCCTACTAATTATAACATGCAATTTATGTTCTTTAAGGATATGAAATACATAACGGTCTAACACTAAATGATGTCGCTCCTGCAAGACAAACAACCGAAAACCAAAAAAGCAAAGAGAAGTCGTCGGCTTCCGGTTTCTCTCTTACATACTGATTTATGTTTCTTCCCCTATAATGCTACCAATACTACCGGTAATCCTACCATTTACTACGTCATATATGAAGTATACCAAAGTTACCGAAATGCATTTTGGTATAATACAATTCTACAGCAGCGCCCCAGGAATTGTGGCACACAAATGCACATGCTCTAACTGCAAATATTAGATGATAGTTAACTATGAAAAACTGTACCGAAAACGACGCAATTCTGATAAATCAGCATTGTGCTGTAGCGCTGAAACGGTATAATTTCATAGCATTATAAGACTAAAAGCACCAAATAAAGGAAGACTGACTACCGATATGTAGTTTCTCATCTATCTGCCATAACAAATCGTAACTAAAAGACGCTTTTTCGAGAGTTCCTCAATGTGCTGGCGCTTTGAAACAGCTCACATTCACACCACCTATGCTGTAACACATAAACCATCAAATATGGCATTAGCCGGCCGGAGTGGCCGTGCGGTTCTAGGCGCTACAGTCTAGAACCGAGCGACCGCTGCGGTCGCAGGTTCGAATACTGCCTCGGGCATGGATGTGTGTGATGTCCTTAGGTTAGTCAGGTTTAATTAGTTCTAAGTTCTAGGCGACTGATGACCTCAGAAGTTAAGTCGCATAGTGCTCAGAGCCATTTGAACCATTTTTTGAAATATGGCATTCAATTTTGTAAATTAATACAATATGGTGTCTTCTAAATTCTGTTTGTGACGTAAAACCGATGCTGCATCTGACTAGCTACGTTACTCTCCACGAGGCAAAAAGTTTGACTTGGTAGACTCTTACTTTCAAACTTATCAGTGTAGTGGAATGTGGAATTCTACGCAGTGACGTCATGACCTACTCGTCCACTAACGTTTTCACTTCGTGTGAGGACCATTCTAGTGTCAGTGTTGCCTGCCTTCTTCCTACATTTCTCTAGAACATGGGAGCATAACGACGTATAAATTTATTGCGAGCCCCTCGTTTCCGTAACTGGTGCACAGATCAGTGTGTGTGCCGGGTCGTTAGCAGGTAGCTGGTAGCTGGTAGCAGGTAGCGTGCGCGCGTCCCGTACTGGTCTGGCTTATCGCCGGCGCTGCTCCACCCCACTCGTTTCCTGCCGACGCCGGTGCCGGCCCATTACCTTGCCAACATTTTAATAGGAGCCGGCGTGGCTTGATAGCCTTCTCTGAAACGCTCGCCGCTCCTAATACAACATTCTGCACCGCACGCATTCGTTTCCACAGAATAAACCGCTTCGCACTCTAATGCTCCTATCGTAATTTTGTTTCCACCCAGACGCATTCTAATGATGTCCTCACGAAACAATATACTGTCGGTTGTCGTAGCTATACAATTACAGGCATATCAGTACGAATTGAGCTTTTTCAAAGTGGAGCTTTAGTACGAGGCGCGGTCAATAAGTAATGCAACATTTTTTCTGAAAAGAGGTTGGTTTTTATCCAGGATACCTATACACCATTTTACTCCCCACGCTTTTGACTACAACCCCATTTTTCGGGGCAACGGCCTTGCCGCAGTGGATACACCTGTTCCCCTGAGATCACCGACCTTAAGCGCTGTCGAGCGTGGGCGGCACCTGGATGGATGACCATCAGGGCCGCCACGCGCTGTTGCTATTTTTCGGGGTGCACTCAGCCTCGTGATGCCAATTGAGGAGCTACTCGACCGAATAGTAGCGGCTCCGGTCAAAGAAAACCATCATAACGGGAGAGCGGTGTGCTGACCACACGCCCGTCGTATCCGCATCCTCATCTGAGGATGACACGGCGGTCGGATGGCCTGAAGACGGAGTGCCTATTTTTCAGCACAATCCCCGTTCAGTGCGACAATACGCCACCTTAGTACGAGGGCCTGATGCCAGCATAGTACCAGTCTACTGCTCGATATCGGAGCTAACGTCTTGCTGCAACCACTAACCTATCCATCATCCACCTACTGCTTCCAGAGGAATGCATCGTTCACCGGGTCAGACACATAGAAGTCGGAAGAAGCGAGATCCAGTCTACAGGGTGGATGAGGAAGAACAGTCCAACGAAGTTTCGTGAGCTTCTCTCGGTGCGCAGACTTGTGTGGGGTCCTGCACTGCAATGCAGACGGAGAAGTTCGTTTGCACTTTTGTGGCGACGAGCACGCTGAAGTCGTTTCTTCAGTTTTCTGAGGGTAGCACAATAAACTTCAGCATCGTAGCACCATTAGGGAGGATATCAAACGGAATAAACCGTTCAGAGTCCCAGATGGCCGTCACCACGACTTTACCGGCTGAGCTTTCAGTTTTGAACTTTTTCTTCAGAGTAGAAATAGTGTGGCTCCACTCCATGGGTTGCCGTTTTCTTTCCAGTTCGAAGTGATGAACCCATGTTTCATCGCCTGCAATTATATTCGATGAAAATTGTCACGATGAGCCTTGTAATGGTCAAGTTATTCCGCACGGGTGATCCTTCTTTGATCTGTATGGTCTTCTGCTAGACAGCGAGGAACCCTGCTGGCACACACCTTTGAGTACTCCAACTGGTGGACGAGTGGTGACAGCACTACCAACAGAAACGTCCAATTGAGCAGCGATGTGTTTGTTTGTCATCCGTCGATGATCTCGAATGACAATGGCCGCACTTTCCAACGTTGCAGGAGTCACAGCTGTGCGAACCCCGCCGACTGCGGGAGACAGCACAGGTTCGCCCGATCTTGTTGCGATAACAGACACCTCTCCCAAAGACTCACCGTGCTTTTGTTTACTAACAGGTCCTCGTAGATATTCTACAAGCGCCAATGAATATCTGCGATGCTCTGGTTTTCCGCTAAGAGGAACTCAATACACCTCTCTCCTTGGAACGCACCTCCATTTAAACGCTATTTTAAAGGCTTCGTATAGCGCCGCCACTTCGGAACTAAGTGGGAGTATTTCATGATGTCCTCCGACAAATTCCACACTTTTTTTCAATCTACATTGCCAGAGAAAAGAAATGAGTTGCGTTACTAATTTCAACGGCCCTCGTAATTTCTGCTACTTGTATTTTAGGTGGAAGTAGTTCACAAAGCGGTAACTAAAGTATGGAACTCAGAGATGATACCTGAAGAGTGGCAGGAGTCGATTCTGATCCCAATTTTTAAGAAGGGCGACAAAATGGATTGTAGTACTTACAGAGGGATATCACTATTACCAGTCTGTTCCAAAATTTTCTCGAATATTCTGCTAAGCAAGCTTACACCATATGCAGATGAAATTGTGGGGGATTACCAAGCTGACTTTCGGAGGAACAGATCAACTATAGACCAAATATTCACCCTGCGTCAAATTTTGGAAAAGAAGTGGGAATACAATAAACCAGTTCACAATTTTTCATAGATTTTACAAAAGCATATTATTCAGTATTGCAATCAAAACTGTACAGAATTATTTCGGAATTTGGAATACCAAAGAAGTATGTTAGACTTATAGAAGCAAGTTTGAAAAACAGAGAAGGTAGAATACGCGTGGGGAAATTGGAGTCAGAAGAATTTGTAATAAAGAATGGACTTTAGCAGGGAGATGCCCTGTCTCCGCTACTTTTTAATTTAGTCCTAGAATATATTGTACGAATCGCAGCAGATAATTCAGAGGGTGTGGAGTTAAACGGAAATATTAAGATATTAGGGTATGCAGATGATCTAAACACCATTAGCGATAGGAAAGAATCTGTAACAGCAAATGCGAATGTGTTAATCAAGGCTAGTGAAGATGTAGGTCTAAGGATAAGTGAAGACAAAGCTAAATACCTGGTTACTACTAGAATGCCAACAGCAGTAGATCAGGAAACGTTAAGAGTTGGAGACATGCAGTTTGAAAAAGTAAACACATTTAAGTATCTAGGCGTGGATATCACTTCGAGAAATCAGATTGAATCCGAACTGAAGGAGAGATTACGGGCGGGAAATGCGTGCTACTGCTCACTGAATAGATTACTTTCATCACGGACATTGTCTAGCAATTTAAAGATTAGAATATGCAAAACTATTATTCTACCAGTTATGATGTATGGGTGTGAGACTTGGCCTCTCACTGTGCAAAATGGAAAGCCGTTTCGAGTATTTGAAAACAAAATTTTGAGGAAAATTTTCGGGGCAAAAAGGGATGACATGAGCGGAGAGTGGCGAAAACTGCATAACGAAGAGGTTCACGAAGTCTATTCAAGCCCTGACATAATCAGTATTATTAAATCACGTAGGCTGCGATGGGCGGGTCACGTAGCTCGAATGGATGAGGGCAGGGCAGCGCGCAGAGTACTGGTAGGGCACCTAGAAGGAAAACGTCCTGTGGGGAGACCGAGGCTTAGATGGGAGGACAATGTGAAGGCTGATTTGAGGAGCCTAGGTATTGAAGGTGAATGGAAGGAAATAGCCCAAGACAGGGACAGATGGCGAAAATATGTTGCTGCCGTAATGGACTCTCTACTCCGGTATGACCAGTGAGTGAATGAGTGTATTTTAGGTCTCAAAGAGATGAATTCAACTGCTATTCAGTCTCCAAATTCGATTAGTTGTTTCGAAGATATTACAGTATTTACAACTTAGAATTTATCTGTTTTTAAAATTACACTGATTGCTGTCTTATGCAGAAGTCCCTGATTTTATACCAAATTGAGGAAATATGTGCATCAGATAAAGATGTTTTCATGCGTTTCAACCATTTTAGCCGGCCGATGTGGCCGAGCGGTTCTAGGCGCTTCAGTGTGGAACCGCGCGACCGCTACGGTCGCAGGTTCGAATCCTGCCTCGGCCTTGACATTTGTGATGTCCTTAGGTTGGTTGGTTTAAGTAGTTCTAAGTTCTAGGGGACTGATGACCTTAGATGTTAAACGCCATAGCACTCAGAGCCATTTGAAACATTTTTAACCATTTTATTAGGAACAATATTAAATTTGAACGATTATTAAGAACTCTTAGTGTGTCGGCACACGATCAGAGTAGCAAATGCGTGTCCACACTGGCAATGATTCATCTTCTGCTGCAGCGGATGTTCTGCTGGCGAGTGTTGTGGAGTGAGAAATCGATGTCTTCGTGGGAAGATCTGCTGGAGACTGTGACGGTACAAACCCCCGTTACTAGAGGAATAGGTCTAGTATACAAGGAAGCGAGCGAGCGAGCGTGCGACATCGTGAGCCATTCACGGAAGCGCGTGGCGCGCCCGCGCGAGATTTGCAACGGGTCGGTGGGAAGTTTCCGCCGCCGGGCGGCCACGTGGCCCGCAGTTTGGGGCATTGTTTGGTTTTTCGCGCATTACGCGAAGACTGTGTAACTTACGGTGAAGAGCGATGCAGCAGTGGATTGTGGTCAGCAATATGCACCTTCTGAAATATCTATCTTTATTTTAAGTGACGAGACGTAAAAATTAAAGTAACTTGAAACTTGCTTAATAACGAGAATACCGAAAGATTAATAAAAATAGTAAATCACAACTTACAGGGATGAGCGAGCGCTCACTAAAAACGTCTCGTCATAGCGGATCGAGTGCCGTAGTCATATGTTAAGATTCATAGATAATTAAGCTCGTAAAGAGCAATAAACAAAGTTTGATGGGAAATTGTTTCTAAAATTCAATAGAAAATTCATGACGTAAAGAACGGCACTATATAATATTTTGGGCGGCATCGCACGTATTTTAAACTAGTTAAGTTATACTACACACTTAACTTGCAATAGTTTTCACTGTTTGTAAATTATTATTAACATTTATCGCCCATAATTAATTAATTATTATAGATATGAAGATTTTGAGACTAATGAAGAATTTGATAGAACAATTCCACTTGGACCTTCTAATAATATTTGCCATTTAGTTAATGACAGCTGAAGTGTAAATGTCAGTTCTACAATAAAAATTAAATATATAAAGTGAGATACTAGAGAAAAATACGATATAAATTAAAACATTATATAAGATACATTATCTCAGGTGGGGTTTTTGAAGATTTTTTCTACCCATAAGGCGAATGCTGGTACATAACCTTATTTCCCCTCAGCAACAAGAAGAAAAGAGGAAGAGGCAGATATCGTAGGAAAAAGGAAGAAAGTAATAATGGATAGGAATAGAAGACATACAAGGTATTATTGAAGAATTATTGTTATTGAATTGGATAATCACTATTTTAAGTAAAACAAGAAATATCAATTTTTCCCAAATAATATAAATAAATGGAGTCCCAACTGCATTAAAGCACCTATGGCTAAAAAGAGCTAAACTCTAGATACAGCCCGACCTCGTAAGAGGGGATGAAAGATGGAAAAAAAAGAAGTTGTTGGGGAGTTGGCCGATGGGTGGCGAGCGAACCCCACTTGGGGGTGGCCCATGTGGTCGTTTGAGTACGAATTTTTCGCGCCGATTTATTTCGATTAAGAGTTTTGTTTAATAGTGTAAGCGTGCAAACATATATTTGGTGAACTGGAAGTGCTACGATTATTTTTGTGTGAGTATGAATTCCGAGGTATACATCGGCGTAAGTGAACATGTGGCTATCTGTGATTTCGCGCCAAAACTGTTAGAACAAAGAGGACAGTGGGACTTGTGGTTCTGTACGAGTTGCTTGAGTAACTCTCGATTATAGCAACCTACATTACTGCTACTGGGGACTCGGAGTCAAATTATTATTAAAGTAAAACTGTAAACCGTCTCACCGTTGCTAATTTCATTGTGTGAACGAAAAGGACGACAACAATAAATAGTGATCGAACTGTGTCGTGAAAAATGATTTTGCTATAATAATCGACTAATTTCTGTTCCCTAGCATAAACTGTATTCATGTCAGAGTGATTATTAATTCAAAAACTATAACTAATGCGCGGGTGTGGAACAGTGTACTAATGCACCAAGTGTGGAAGTTATCAAAATGGCTCAAATGCCTCTGAGCACAATGGGACTTAACTTCTGCGCTCATCAGTCCCATAGAACTTAGAACTACTTAAACCTAACTAACCTAAGGACGTCACACACATCCATGCCCGAGGCAGGATTCGAACCTGCGACCGTTGCGGCCGCGGGGTTCCGGACTGTAGCGCCTAGAACCGCTTGGCCACTCCGGGCCGGCGTGGAAATTATCCCATGAGACTTACGTAAGAGCCAAAATTTGCACTACCATTTTTTTAACGAATATTAGTATATGCACATTCGTGTGGACGCTTCAACCGCACTTATTTTCCACCTCGTCGCAATTGGGGGCTCGTCCGGGATACTAGTGTGCTAGGCAACTAGGCCCAAAGGCTAGTGGAACTAGGCGAAACATGAACATTCGCGAAAACGTGTGTTTCGGCTAATCGCGTGCGCGCCTACTATCGCCGTTCGACGACGCCACGCAGCGCGGATCGAGCGACCAGCGGGCCTGCAGCCAGCGGTCCTGACTACGCTCTGCAACGCACCCTCTTCAGTAGCGCTGAGACCGACGCAGCCCCTCCAGAAAGATAAGCGATCACAGCAGGCGCAATTTTTGTTTTCTTGTTTTCAGTTCTTGTGCTGGCCAGGGCAATGGAGCACGAAATTAAAAAATCGCTTAGTGATTGAGGGGCGTCAGGGAGTGGTAGTGATCCACAAAGGCCTCAGAGACAGGAGGAAATTGGTATCCCTGTAATGTCTATGAATTAATTGCTCTTCTCCAAAATATGAGTAGCCAAATAGGTTCATTTAAAACCGATATGGATAGTAAATTAAGTGCTTTAGACACTAATTTTGGAACTAAGTTAAGTTCACTAAACTCCGAATTAAGTTCTCTGGAGACTAATGCGGGCGAAATAAATAGGCAATTGGGGTCAATGAAACAAGAAATTATGACCGAATTAGATAATAGATTAGAAAAAATAGAAGGGAGCTGGCATTCCAAGGTTGAAGTGGTTGAAGCTGAACTGAAGGGTGAAATTGATTCGGGAAGGCAGATGTGTGACGATAGGGAAGAGGCGACAACGCAAACTTTGGCTGAAGTAAATGCGAAAATAGTGGCTAGCAATGATGAGACAAAAGCTATGCTGATAAATAAATTAGACAGCACAGCTGATGATCTCAGAAAGGAAATGGCAACTGTCGCCTCAAAAGTAAATGACAAAATTACCCAGATAGAACTGTATACTGTTTCGGGTCATGCTGGGTGTCCAGTAATGCAGGCACCTTTTGAAAAGACATTTTCAGGTGAAAACTGAGATGATGCCGTGGATTTTTTGGCCAATTGGAAGGACTGTCTTCTGCCTGGGATGTCAGATGAGGCAAAAGTAAAATTTGTAAAGAGAATGCCGCGAGGTTCAGCTCAGATATGGGCTAACAAATTTAAGGATCAGTTCATTTCATTTGAAATCTTTGAACGAATGTTTCTAGATAAATACTGGAGTAAAAATAAGCAGCGTACATTGAAAAATGAGTTTTTGCATTGATCTGTGTGCAGGGGAGGCAGACCAACTACGAGGGAATTAGTACATCTGGATCAGCCTTTAGGTGTGTTAACAGAAATATCTACTTTAAGGAGGAGACTACCTGAGGAGTTACAATGGGAACTTATACATTGCCCCACTGATTCTGTGGAGAAGTTTTTAGACTTTGTTGACAGGCTGGAGCAGGCTATGTGCCATAGACCTGGCTCAAAGGGAAACAATCCAGGGAATAACCATAGGATCTGGGGGAGAGAGGAAATATGAATTGGGGTAACAATCATCAAAATGGTCACAGAAATAGGAATTGTGGAAATAATCATCAGAGCCTTCATGGGGACAGAAGTATAAATGAACATTGGAGTGGAAATGGGGGAAGATATAACGAAGAGAGCCAAAGTCAAAGGGATTTTAGGGGCAGTGATGTAAGAAATGAACCAATGCCAATGCTGGGAAATGGACCTGGAAGATGGGGACAGAACAGCAGCACACAACAGGGACAGCATCCTGTAAACTAGGAGCTGTCTCAAATGGGGTCCACTTTGGGACAAAACAAGTTGTAAACAATAGGGCCAAGAGATGAAACAATAATAATTATAATTAGACTAGGGGTGGGTATTCTAAAAGGGGGTATGACAATAATTATAGAAGTAGAAGAGAGGAAAGAATTTTGATCTGGAGGTAATTTTAAATGATGAAAATGTATTGGGGAGCTGGTGCATGGAGCATGGCAAAAGGAGAGCTTTTAAGAGGAAGAATGTTAGGGGTTTAAAGGCCCAAATGGAAGAAATCAATGCTGAGAATGTTTTTTGTAAATAGTTTGGGGATGTGAATTCTGAGAAAGATAGTATTGGTTTGGTGAGCATTATTAACTGGTCAGGGACTAAGGCACTGTCTGAAGGTACAGATGGATGTTGTGATGACCAAAGTGTGTGTGAAAGTAATAGTGAGAAATTTGTTGAGTTGTGTGTAACTGAAGCAGATACAGTGGATGATAATGTTAATTCTGAGAGGGCCAAGTCGCCTGCAACTAATGGTTTTGCAGATGATGGTAATAATTTTGGGGCCATAGTGCCTATTGTTGATGTAGTGATAAATGAATACGTATCAGAGAGTGTATCTGGTGAAATTTATGAGGTTAGCTGTGAGCAGCCAGAAGGGTCTGGTTAAGGGATGTCTGGTGAAAGTGTCTGTAATGTGCAGGATGGTAATGCAAGTGATGTTTCGGTGGAGAAAGCTGTATCTGAATCCATGAAACAAATTGTGCTAGTGTTTACATGCATGGGATTAAACAGTAAACTAAGAATGATGAACAGTGGAGAACTAGGGGGGAATCTGAACTGAACTTAAATGGTTGGGTAGCAAGGGCAAAATGGTTGCAAAAATATACTCCAGAAAATTGGACAGTTGGGAAATATAATTATGTGAACAGTTCAAGGCAGTTAAATGTTGAGGCTGCGGCATATTATGATGTACTCAAGAAAATATTTGATGGGGATAAGTAGTTTGATGGTTTAAGGGGGGATTTTATAAATTAAATGGTAGGATGTGCTGTGGAGAGTAACTGCAGGGTTACAGATTGTGGAAAATTAGTGTGTGATGAGGGAGATAAAATTGAAAAGGTGAATAATTATGTAGTGTATGAGGATGAGCAGTATGTTGGTATGGAAGAGGCTGAATGGAATACTGGTTGGATGGGGAATAGTGAATGTGATTTTCATGCAAGTCATTGGGTGAATTTTTCTAAGTATATACAGAAGTTGGACCAAAGGTACGGGAGAAGGAGAAGTTTAGTTTTGCCAGAAAATTTGGATGTTTGGGCTTAGGAAATAAAGAACACAAAGATGCTTTTGAAGTAATATTTGAAGGGGATAATGAAATAGAAATATTCAATGGGGGCCACGTATGCACTATGGAAAAGTACTGTGCTAATGAAGTGGAGGAGGATCTTTTAGCAGAAGTAGAGCTCAAGCAGGAAAATTAAGGAAGGTGCAACCAATAGTTAAAGTTCAGATAGGTAAAGTCGGTGAAGAATACTTGGTGGAGACAGGTAGTACAGTCAGTGGGATAGCAGAAGGTTTCTA
Source organism: Schistocerca serialis cubense (assembly GCF_023864345.2). Lineage (NCBI taxonomy): Eukaryota > Metazoa > Arthropoda > Insecta > Orthoptera > Acrididae > Schistocerca > Schistocerca serialis. Next base: position 92,288,345 of record NC_064638.1, on the reverse strand, counting down.
CAATTATATCAGGAATGCCAAAAGTGGTAGAATTCCCGGTCACAGGTGTTAGAATACAAAATGCTACTGGTAATTATAGCAATTACTTTAATAACAAATATTAGACCTTATAGACAATGGCTACACATATGGATCAAGGGATAAATCATCTTACAAATAGTGAGTATTATTCCATTATTCATTATCTTAAAAATAGAAGTTTTAAGCACAATTCCTCCCGCTGAGTCTAAAATAGCAGAATGCGGGACGAAGGTCGAGCACAATTTAAGGATGAAATTTAGCGCTTTAAGAAGTCGGGCAGCCTCAGGTTAGATGTGGGACGCATTACGTGTCGTGTATGACAAACTTGACTGCCGCTAGTTTGGTGGACACTTGCCATAGACAATAAAGGCTTTGAATTTATGGCACAGTAGAAGTGATTTCTTTGTAGGTGAAGAAAAGAGAGGTTGGTGAAGTACGGAAGTGGGAGTTTAGATGAACTTGTTTTTAAGGCCATAATTCGCAAAATCTTTGTTTACTGGCTACGATTAGCCGAGTTGTGACACAACAGAACTGTCGCTCTCTGGGATGGGCGCGGTGTGGCAGAGAGTAGGAGTTTTGGTTGCTTGCCGCTGCAGAAGTCGGTCGCGTACTTTGCCGCCCTTGCGGCAGAGAAATTTCATTCGCAGATTTACTTATCCTACCATCCGGACAACCACTTAGTTTTTCACGAATGTGCACTTCGGTCGGTCTCCACGGCAGAGCCCGTCTCCACGCACCCGAGCCGACCACTAGTGGCAGCCGTCGTCAGCACACCACCTTGCCGTACTGTCAGAAAAACACGCGGCTCCGGTCTATAGGGTTCCAGATGATCCTTCAGCCGCCCAATATTTGAATTGAGGTTTCTTAGCGGTGGCATCTGTAGAACCACTTTGCCTCCTTAGGTGATATCGTGGTACAGCATCCCATTATCACTTGTTTACAGATATACATTTCACTTGTTCACGTGGAACACAGTACCAAGGGAAAAAATTCCGTATCTACTAAAAGCTGGACATATGTTTGTAAAACTTTCATGTCGAAAGCATTGCAAAATAGAACTTATAAAATCGTTCAGATATTTAATGTTTCCATTTACACAGTTTAATTATTACTTTTAACGATGCTGTATAGTACACAAGACAGTTCCTATTGTTTTGCTGATCATTTATAGAGTACTCCACATTTCTCCACAAAATGAGTAAACGCAACATCACCCATTGCACAAGTTAAAATTTCAGTACAACATTCGATAGCCTTCAGAAAAAAAGTCCCTAATTTCTTTTCATATTTCAGTAACTGAAATTTTCATCGTATTGTTATCTATTTTTCTGCTCCTTAGAATTTTATCGTTTGATTTGTAATAGACGTCCATACAAGACGTTTACATGTACTGGACATGAGAGCATGCCTTGTCACAAAATTTCGAATATAAAAATAGTTTCTAATAAATAAAAACATATGTAAATGACAAAAAATGGACAAAAGTGAAACATGTTCCCCTGTCTATACCAACGTTTGACGAAATTTTAAACTTAAAAAGAACATGACATGTGTTAGAATCAAATATTATGTCAACGTGGTCGGTGAAAAAACACACATGATTAAGACTGTAGAAGTACATCATCCCTGAGACTGAGAAATAAAGTTGGTATGAAGCCTTCGCATTTTGCTATCAGAGCCTGTAAAGTTCGTGGCACAGAAGAAAAGAAGCTTACTAACAATCTCAACTCAAATGGTCGATGCATAAACCCAATACGCAAACTGTTATGATTGACAATTCGCAATTTTTCACAAACAAAACTTTTATTGATGTAAGTTCATAAGGTTGATGACTGAACAAAAATGACAGGTAACAATAACAATGCCAGTAAAAGTCTCCTAATTGAGGCAAATAAAAGTTCACTTCTAATTTTCCACAAAGGTTCGTGGTAAAACACACGCACACACTAGTAACAGTCCAATTCAGAGACGAAGTCAAGGTACGCAATACACGAGGTCGGCATCCGGCGTGAACTGAACTTCGGGGCTGGTTATAGCCCCTAAATAGCTGTCTCCAGCCGATCACGTTTTGCTGTAGTGATACTTCCTGCAGGCCGTGGCTCGAGCTCCCCCTGCAGGAAGTAGTGAACAGAATGTCTGTTTCCATTATCTTGTATGCAAATACCCGGTGTTTGTGATGCTGCTTTTGGTACGCCTTGGGCATAGACAACCTTGTCCTCTGTAGTGTAATATTGGTTCCCGGCCCTCAGGAGCTACCTTGACTCTGGTATAACACAAACCAAATCTGTTGACGTGCTTGCTTTTGGAACACAGTTTGCTCATTCCCGACACATGTAGCCGGACACTATAGTCGTTACTGATCAGGCTGCCCTCATTGTGGAATGTTATTTCGAGTGACGCTCCTAGCTTGCGCACTTGCTATTTTCCCGCATTGCAAGCTGTCAAACCGTGACCATCCCGACTGTACATATGTGGCCATCACTGCAGAGCAGTATAAACGGAATGCGCCCGAAAATACCACTTTTTGCTACTCAGCACGTCAGTGTCGGAGTTCACGTGAGTGCACGTTCACCCTGCCTATAGTTAAGTACTGTTTCAAGTGTTTAGTATTTTACTTTAGTACAACTCAGTGTCAGAAGGCTGAGAAAGACAGTTCTCATCACTTAGTGCAGCTAAAGTTATCTCCTCGCGACGAGATCGACGAGAAGAAATCTTCCAAGACGTAGTGAGGGGTTTATCTCTGAGTTTATTCCCGCTAAGAGCCACCCAGAGTTCGTGCCGCAGCGATAGAATGTTCCCACATATAGCAACGCTGAGATTGTCCGAGGGTACAGAATAACTAAAAGGTCTGGCCAGGTACTAGAATTGCAGCCTTAGCTGTAGCATCAACAGCCTCATTCCCCGACACGCCAACGTGTCCGGCCGAGTGTGGTGGCACATTGGTTGGCACACTGGACTCGCATTCGGGAGGACGACGGTTCAAAACCCACGTCCAGCCATCCTGATTTAGATTTCCCGTGATTCCCTAAATCGCTTCAGGCATATGTCAGGATTGTTCCTTTGAAAAGGCGCGCCCGATTTCCTTAATTCACCTTCCCTAATCCGAGCTTGCGCTTCTTCTCTAAAGATCTTGCGGTCGACGCTACGTTAAACATTAATCTCCTTCTCCTCCGACGCGTCCGGGAATCCACACGCATCACCCATTCGCACCAGCTTCAGCGTGCTTGTGACGGCCATCCTAGATAGGCAGTACTAAAGGGTGACTATCGTAGCAGCATGCCTCAAACAAGACGGAAAATACCAGTATGAAAAGATTATTTCCAAGAAGCCATCATCCTGCCCTATTTGTACTTACCCAAAGGCTGATATTAGTGGACTTCACATCGGCGAGCATTCGCCTTCATGTTTCCGTTTCGTCTGGCGTGTGATCACTGTGTGAGGGGTCTTTACGATATGCAGGAAAGGGCGCTACTGAGTGTGTGTATGCAATGCCTCTGTACTCTACACTGACGAAAAAAAAAAATATCCCACCATCAAGAAGGAGTTGTGCGAGGTAAAGGAAAATTGGTAGGCGTGTTTCGATATCTGAAATATGACATTATTCAGACTTCGCTCCAGATGCGTAAGAATGGAGGTGTAACAGTTGTGAGCGTTAGTTACCTTTGAGACTAGACGTAGTGAGTTGATGTTAGTCAAGAATGCCTTTAAGATGACGAACACGCCATTATCAACACGGGACACATCGAGAGGGAAGACTATCGTGTTCGGTGTATGGCTGTGGGGCATTGCACTGTGTCTGCAGCAGCAATTTGAGCAGCAGTTGGCACCACAGTGACACACTGTTACAAATTGATTATTTCAAGGACAGCTCCAAACCAAACGCCAAACCGCCGCTGTTTACGACTTCTGTGGAATCAAGCGAGAGCTCATTGGAGGTTGGAGAGGAGATCTGTTGTGTTTTCTGATGAAAGTACATTCTATCTCGATGCCTGTGATGGAACTGTGTTGGTTCGAAGGAGGTCAGATGAGCGTCTGCGACCAACCTGTCTACGACCTAGACACGCTGGACCGACACCTGGAGTTGTGGTCTGGGGTGCGATCTTGTATGAGAGTAGGAGCACTCTCGTGGCTATCCCGCGCACCCTGAATGCAAATTTGCACGTCAGTCTGGTGATTCGACCTGTTGTGCTGTAATGTGAGAACAGCATTCCAGGTGATGTTTTCCAACAGGATAACGCTCGCTCACATAGCGCTGTTGTAACCCAACAGGCTCTGCAGAATGTCGACATGTTGCCTTGATCTGTTCGATCACCAGATCAGTCTCCAGTTGAGCACGTGATGGACATCATCAGACGACAACTCGAGTGTCATCCACAATCAGCATTAACCGTACTTTTATTAACCGACCAAGTGCAACAGGCATATAACTTCACCCCACAAGCTGATACCGGGCACCTTGCGTTGAACATTCTGGTATTATACCAGTTACTAATGTATCAGAATTTCACATTTGCAGTGGCTTTTACCCGCACCTATGATCTTTAAACGTTGATCACTTAAATGCGCTACACTGACAGTTTTGTTACACCACATTTTTGGTGTTGGGATTTTTTTCCATCAGTTTAATAACTAAATGACCACACTATTTCGCACAGTTTTGGATCCGTTTACCGGTTCTTTGACGGCCACTGTGGCCGAGCGGTTGTAGGCGCTTCAGTCCGGAAGCGCGCTGCTGCTACGGTAGCAGGTTCGAATCCTGCCTCCGGCATAGATGTGTGTGATGTCCTTAGGTTAGTTAGGTTTAAGTAGTTCTAAGTCTAGGGGACTGATGTCCTCAGATGTTAAGTCTAATAGTGCCTAGAGCCGTTTGAACCAGTTTTTTGTAGGTCTTGCAATTATCACAGGCATTAGTACATATGGTTTGAGTAAAGCATTGTTCCTTGGAGATTAATTGTAATTCTAGATCTCATAAAATTCTACCATTCTCAGCAAATTCATACCAGACATTGGATGGTTACGAATTAGAGTCTTCTTTAAATCAAACAAATTAAATTTATCCCCTTATTGCCGGTACGTACAACGGAAAAAGTGCAATGTGTTCGCAACCTACCACCACTCTGTACTAGTTGCGTTAATTTATTGATGTGTAGAGGTGGAACACTTATTTGCTTCTCTCACAATCAATATCCGTAAAGCTAGGATGTCTTTGGGACCTAAGAAGAGGCACTTGACCCGTGTCATTCTGTGTGTAAACAGAAAGGGTGACGTCTCCTTCCGCTATACGTCTTCTCAGATAAAAAGCTTTGTGTGAATGAGCGCTCTACTGCTGGACATTCCGGAGCAAGTGTTACATGGGTCCCACTGTGGACAGTAAAGTTGGTGGCGAAAAATTTTAATGTAATTACGTATATTGAAAAAGGTTTTCAGTCTACTTCTCGCCGCGCGGGTAGCCGTGCAGCTTAAGGCGCCTTGTCACGGTTCTCGCGGCTGCTCCCGTCAGAGGTTCGGCTCCTCCCTCGGGCATGGGTGTGTGTGTTGTCTTTAGCGTAAGTTCGTTTAAGTTAGATTAAGTAGTTTGTAAGCTTAGATACCGATGACCTCAGCAGTTTGGTCCCATAGGACTTACTGCAAATTTCCATTTCTATTTCCATTCCTACTTATCTAACGAAAGAGTGTAAATGTTCCGTTTTTTTTTCTTACAATAAGAATTTTCCACCACCAAAGACTTATTCTAACCGCTTCAGGACAAGCACTCGGGAGCATCCGAAACAACTATTGCGCTTCTTGGGCCCAGGAACTTCCTTAGTCGTTTTATTCCTTGTGTTCATTATCGAGCGAAACTAAAGTCACAGTTTGGCCAAATTACGATTCTGGGTTTGTATTTCGGACCTTCGCTTGAATCTCTTCTTCTTTAATGGTCTACCGGTAATTAAACGCGTATTAAGTTCCATGTTTACAACATATTACATTTTCTTTCCATGTGATTTCTTCATTTTTTTTTTTTTTTTTTTTTGCAATTATGATTAATGTATAATTGTATAGTTTCTATCTGAGAAAAACGTGGTCACGCACTGAGTGAGAGCTGAAGCGTAGGAGTTCAGGAAATGCTATGTACTGACCGGTAGAAATAAAGTCGACACGCCAATCACAAAGTTTCCGCTCTTACGGTAATCAAAAGGAGCTCGTCTACACACAGTCTCAACGGCTCTCTCTCTAGCACAGTTTACCCGACAGCCAGAGTTTAGGGAGGAGTACATCAGCAGGCGCGGCTTTACTTCGTCACTTCCGCTAAAAACAAACGACTGCCACGTTCGCTTATTTCTCTTGGCAGAGCGCGTTCCTGCTGCGAAGCCAGCCATTTACCTCCGGTCACAGAGGCGGCGCGCGCGTCTCTCACCAGCGATGTTTACAACGGAACTCACAGCACCACCGCAAGTCATTCTGCCTGCGTTAAGCAACATCAGCTACCTAGCCAAATGGCCAGAAATACGAAAGCAACAGTATAAAGGTGTGATTAATAGGAACTGGAAGTGTTCCAAAATCTGTTGAACATAGCGCTGAACAAATCTAAGTAACAGAGAATGTACACTGAGGTGACAAAATTCACGGGATACCTTCCAGTATCGTGTTGGGCCTCCTTTTTCCCGGCGAAGTGCTGTATCTCGACGTGGTATGGACTCAACAAATCGTTACGAGTCCCCTGCAGAAATATTGAGCCATGCTGCCTGAATAGCCGTCCATAATTGCGAATGTGTTTCCGCTGCAGGATTTTGTGCACTACCTGACCTCTCGATTATGTCCAATAAATGTTCGATGGGATTCATATCGGGAGATATGCAAGGCCAAATCATTCTCAAGAATTGTCCAGAATGTTCCTATAATCAATCGCGAACAACTGTGGCCCAGTGACATGGCGTATTGTCATCCACAAAAATTCCATTGTTGTTTGGGAACAGGAAGCCCATAAATGTCTGAAAATGTTGAATGATCGCTTCAGTTGGACCAGAGGACCCATTCCATTCCATGTACATACAGCCCACATCATTACGCAGCCAGCACCAGCTTGCACAGTGCCTTGTTGACGACTTCGGATCATGGCTTCGTGGATTCTGCGCGACACTCGGAACCCTACCATCAGCTCTTACCAACTGAAATCGGGACTCATCCGACCAGACTACGGTTTTCCTGTCGTCTAGGGTCCCACCGATATGTGGACGAGCCCAGGAGAGGCGCTCTAGGTTATGTCGTGCTGTTAGCAAAGGCACTCCCTTAGGTCGTCTGGTGCCATAGCCCATTAACGCCAAATTTCCCGGCACTGTCCTAACGTATACGTTCGTCGTATGTCCCGCATTAACTTCGGCAGTTATTTCACCCTACGTTACGAGGGTCAATCCAAAAGAAATGCACACTATTTTTGTAAAAATACAGTTTTCATTCTGCATGTGTGAAAGTTTTGCAGTATTTAGATACTGAAGCTTGTTTCCAAACTTAGTTCAACTTGTTCCCGTGAGTGGCGCCGTCACAGCATGTCTTCAAGATGGCTGCTACACTTGACGTTCGTCAGAAGCAACGTGCTGTCATAGAATTCCTGTGCTGCGAAAACGAGACAGTGGGGAACATCCACAAGAGGTTGTAAAAGGTGTATGGAGATGCTGCTGTTGATCGCAGTACAGTTAGTCGGTGGACAAGCAGGTTACGTGATGAAAGTGGGCACGGCAGTATTGAGGATTGTCCTCGCAGCGGCAGGCCTCGTACTGCACACGCTCCAGACAATGTGCAGAGAGTTAACAAACTGGTGACTACTGACAGACGCATCACAGTAAACGAATTGTCACGCTACGCTGGGATAGGGGAAGGAAGTGTTTGCAGACTACTGAAAGTGTTGGAAACAAGGAACACGGTATTCTGTGAACTTTTGGAACAGTACAAGAATGGTGGAGATGAATTTCTTGGAAGAATTGTGACAGGTGATGAAACATGGCTCCATCATTTTTCACCAGAGACTAAGAGGTAATCAATGGAGTGGCATAATGCAAATTCACGCAAGAAAAAAAAATTCAAAACCACACCTTCTGTTGGAAAAGTTATGGCTACGGTGTTTTTCGATTCCGAAGCACTCTTGCTTGTGGACACCATGCCAAGTGGAACCACCATAAATTCTCATGCATATGTGACGACACTGAAGAAACCTCAAGGTCGACTGAGTCGTGTTCGACCACATCGGCAAAAGCAGGAAGTTTTGCTGTTTCACGACAATCCGCGGCCACATATCAGTCAAAAAACCATGGAAGACATCACAAAACTCGGATGGACAACACTGAAACACCCGCCTTACGGTCCTGACTTCCGTGTGACTATCATCTCTTTGGGAAACTGAGAGACTCTCTTCGTGGAACAAGGTTTGAAGATGATGACTCCCTTGTGCACGCTGCCAAACAGTGCTCCAACAGGTTGGTCCAACATTTTACCGTGCGGGTATACAGGCTCTGGTTCCAAGATGGCGTAAGGCAGTTCGGAGGGATGGAAATTGTGAAGATAAATGAAAATATTGTTCCTAAAGTATGTATCTACATACTGTAAAACTTTCAAACATGTGTAATAAAAGATGGATTTAAAAAAAAGTAGTGTGCATTTCTTTTGGAGTGACCCTCATATTTGTCTGTTAGTACTGACAACTGTAGGCAAACTCCACTGTTCTCGGTCGTTAAGTGAAGACCGTCGGTCACTGCGTTGTTCGTGGTGAGAGGCAATGCCTGAATGCACACTCTTGATACTGTAGATCTCGGAATTTTGAATTCACTGACGATTTACAAAATGGAATGTCCTATGGGTATAGCTCCAACTACCATTGCGCGTACAGAGTCTGTTAACTCTCGTCGTGCGGCCATAATCACGCCGGAAACCTTTCTACGTGAATCACCTCGTATAAATGACAGCTCTATCAATGCACTGCCCTTGTGTACCCGATGCTACAGCCATCTCTATATGTGCATATCACCATCACATGCCTTTTGTTACCTCAGTGTATTACAGGACTATACAGAAGCAATGAGAGAATAACACAGAGGAATGAAAATGAGGCCAGTATTCTGTGTGACCAGTGGTATATACAGTAATAAGAATGTATCTACCGACGCAAATATCAGATACTACAAGCCAACAGTGAGGTATGTGGTACTTATATACGTGGATGACGACTAACAAAGGGTGTTGAATGTATACAAGGAAAGGACCACCGGCGGCCATAACTTTCTTTGACCCATGAGACAGCGCCACACAGATGCTGGGGAGGAAAAATCTGACAGACGCTGAAAGATAGTCGCAAAGTATCCGGTGAAAATACACTTACAAAGTTTCAAAAACCAACTGTAAGTGAGAAATTTAGGAATACAGAAAATCCTGTACCTATCCCATCGCGAAGACAATATTAATTACAGCGGGCACACTTGTAAGTAGGCCGTTTATGTTTTCTTATTGGCAACGTTACGTAGCGCTCTGTATGAAAATCACTGACTGTGCTGTGTGCAGTCTGCGGCTAGTTTGCATTGTTGTCTGCCATTGTAGTGTTGGGCAGATGGATGTGAACAGCGCGTAGCGTTGCGCAGATGGAGGTGAGCCGCCAGCAGTGGTGGATGTGGGGAGAGAAATGGCGGTTTTGAAATTTGTAAGACTGGATGTCATGAACTGCTATATATATTATGACTTTTGAACACTATTAAGGTAAATACATTGTTTGTTCTCTATCAAAATCTTTCATTTGCTAACTATGCCTATCAATAGTTAGTGCTTTCAATAGTTAGAATCCTTTATTTAGCTGGCAGTAGTGGCGCTCGCTGTATTGCAGTAGTTCGAGTAACGAAGATTTTCGTGGGGTAAGTGATTTGTGAAAGGTATAGGTTAATGTTAGTCAGGGCCATTCTTTTGTAGGGATTATTGAAAGTCAGATTGCGTTGCGCTAAAAAATGTTGAGTGTCAGTTTAAGCACAGTCTTGTATAAATAGTTCAAAAGGGGACGTTTCACACTGTGGCGTTTAAGCTCTCACTGTCCCCGCTCACCACAAGCGAAGGGAACCAGTGGTATAGTGAGAAGCACAATGTACCAGCCACTTCAGAGTATACACTGTCGCCGGCCGCTGTGGCCGAGCGGTTGTAGGCGCTTCAGTCTGGAACCGCGCGACCGCTACGCTCGCAGGTTCGAATCCTGCCTCGGGCGTGGGTGTGTGTGATGTCCTTAGGTTGATTAGGTTTAAGTAGTTCTAAGTTATAGGGGACTGATGGCCTCAGAAGTTAAGTCCCATAGTACTCAGAGCCATTTGAACGATATACACTGTCCAGGCGATATAAACCCGTCCAGGCGATAGTAGCGTCACCTGGCGAGGAATGACTGCTAGTCAGACACACACACGGTGTATGTAGTATCAGTGAGCGTGCTGTCTCTATGTATTGTAGATTGGGAGGGGGGGGGGGGGGATCTATCTGAGTTTGACCGAAGGCAGATTGTGATAACTCGAAGGCTTGGCACGACCATTTCAGGAACTGCAAGACTTTTCGGGTGTTTGAGAAGTGCTGTGGTGAGTGTCTTCAAGACGTGAAGAAGCCAGACATTACAGATGTCGGACGTAGTAGGCTGGGCAGACGGGTAAAAGAGGACAGGTGGCCAACTGTGCCGGCCGCGGTGGCCGATCGGTTCTAGGCGCTTCAGTCCGGAACCGCGTGACTGCTACGGTCGCAGGTTCGAATCCTGCCTCGGGCATGGATGTGTGTGATGTCCTTAGGTTAGTTAGGTTTAAGTAGTTCTAAGTTATAGGGGACTGATGACCTCAGCTGTTGAGTCCCATAGTGCTCAGAGCCATTTGAACCATTTGGCCAACTGTGGCGGAATTAACATCAGACTTTAATGCTGCACAGAGTACAAGTGTATCTGAGCAAACTGTGCACCGAACACTCCTAACGATGGGCCTCTACAGCCACTGTTAACACCACGACATCAGCAACTACGACTGAAATGGACACGTGACCATCGACACCGGTCGTTGGTGCAACGGCAGAGCGTTTAATTACCTGATGAATGCCGATACCTTCTTCATCATACCAATGGGAGGGCGTGAATCCGTCGTCTTCCAGGGGAACAGTTCCTTGACACCCGTACTGTGAGACGGAGACAAGCTGGCGGCCGCTCCACTATGCTCTGGGGAACATTCACGTGGGAATCCGTGGGTGTATGATGGTGTGGTTCGAGGAACACAGTGGCGAGTTCCAATTGATTTGCTGGCCTCCCAACTCGCCAGATCTATATCTGATTGAACACATCTGGGATGTGACTGAACGTCGCGTCATAGCTCATCGCCCTCTACCCGGAACTTATGGAAATTAGGTGACTTGTGTGTGTAGCTGCGGTGCCACTTCCCTCCAGCGATCTACTAAGGCGTCATTGCTTTCATGCCACGAGTCGTCGCCGCAGATATCCGGACAAAGGTGGACGCCGGCTATTAGGTAGGTGGTCATAATGTGTTGGCTGATCAGCCTATATGTAGATAAAGATCACGAAGCCGAGCATTTCCCGTCCCTCCCCTCTCAGCAACAAAGGTGCACTTACGAGGAGGACACGGCAAGTGCCAGAAGCCGATTCCCCTTAAACTTCGCTCAGTGGTAAAGGAGTCAAAATAAGCGAACACTAGTCACGGCTTACCCGTAGGTATTCGACCGTTTCTGAGAAAACGACGGTAAATTTTTTCGAGATAATTTATGAACCTTTTAGCGAGTAAACAATGCAAACGAAGCGGTGGCTCAATGGCTAGCGTCGCGGTTTCTTATTTTTGTGCACCGCGTTCGAAGCCCAGTTATTAAATATCAGTTAAATTTAATTTTATCTACCCATGCCCGTTGAAGATTACTATACGAATATTTTCCAGTATGTATTGAAATAACGCTATGCTTTTCATCTACTGAACCACACAAAAAACAACAAATAAATGGAAAAGTATTTAATCATTTTTTTCGGTGAAATTCATGTAGTGTTTCTTGAATCATCAGTTGCAGGCACCACTTTTCGGAAAAGTGATTCGTTATACGTGTTTTGCCGCTAAATTATTGCCAAGGCGTAGAGCTGCACACTACCGAAACTACAGTTCGGTAGTTTTGGTAAACTATACAAATGTCGTAGTAAATGGTAGGATTACCGGTAGCACTGGTAACGTAAGCAATGTAAATGAATGTGTAAAAAGAACTGGGAGCTGAGGAATTCCCTTCGTTTCTTTGTCTGGTTATGCTTTGCACTAAATTAGAACCACACATCGTTCAGTGTTTGTCCATTGCGGATTTTGTAGCCTTACAGAAAACGAACTGTGTTTTATTAGTAATAAAAATTAGCTGATGGCGACCTCCTGCGGTTTTATGTAACGAAAGCAATTAATTTTGATGCACGTACAGTTTACATGCACAAACACAAAAAATTATATAATTATTATTGTTATTTTGTACTTAATAGAAAGTTCTTCTTCATGACCACAGGCATGGGCTTCCTGCAATTATTGATAAATGCGGATGATGTTTACGAATAACAGAAACATGTTTTATGTCAGTCCGACGAAGTATTGAAGCGATTTTTGATATATTACTGTTTTGCGGTTTTTTATTTTACATTTTTGTTGAGGAAACTGTGTTTTCTAGCGCTGTGTGATAAATCCGTATTTTTTCTTTATTTTTTACTACAACATCCGTCTGTTTCATGTCACAATTCAACAAGTTTCAAATAAAATCTTAATTAAACATTGAAAATTTCAATTCCGCTATAAATACTGTTTACTTCGAAGTAACAGTTTTACATAGCCTCACTCAGTTTCTAGAGAGTTCACTGCCTCCAGTTTTTAGGGGAGTTTAGTAGGTCACGGATAGGATACTTAAAGAAAGCGATTGTTATGAGGTTATGCCCATTAGGTATGCAATGCATCTTATGTGGTGGTAATGCAGGTACAGCCTTAACTGAACAAAGGTACTAGGAGAACTACCATAGTCAACGCTTATTTACGGTAGCCTGCTGTAGTTTTACAACTCAGGCAACTCGTTAAATCTTCAACATGTTAACGACACGACGCTTCATTCCCCAGTGAGATTCAAACAAAGAAACTCGCTGTGGCAAACCTGCCTTCCCGCGATGCTCGTGATGTTAGGAATGTCTACGTTAGGAATGTTTCTACGACTGGTATCACGCAAGGGAGAGTACCGAACCTTCTTGAAGAATAAACATATGAATAAAACGTAAGAATTGACAACTGATACAAGAATCAAATATAAAAATACGAGAATTTAAAAAGATAGTAACCCCTGAAAATACTACGCACAATGTGTGACACTTACTGCGAAACCCAGTTGTAATCTTGCAGTTAGTTTAATGCCCTTGTATCTGTTAACTTGATAAGGGACATTTGAGAGGTAATCTTCTACTGAAGTGGGCAGAAAAATAAAAATATAAAATACATAAAAACAGTAATCGGGTTTCGGACACGGGACAGACATACAGAAAAACTGCGATGCTAACCAATATGTCACCAGAGGGGCTGACCTTATCGGCCACTAGGAGCCATCTAAACTCCGTCGCAAACGTTGACGGTCGTTTTGGCAAAAGCGGTCGAGTATCTACGGACAAGCCAAGTAAGATACGTGTTGGCTTATTTTGGCTCCTCTTACACTGAGCGAAGTTTCTGGGATATCAGGTTCTGGCATTCTCAAATGGCTTTGAGCACTATGGGACTTGACTTCTGGGGTCATCAATCCCCTAGAACTTAGAACTACTTAAACCTAACTAACCTAAGGACATCACACACGTCCATGCCCGAGGCAGGATTCGAGCTTGCGACCGTACCGGTCGCGCGGTTCCAGACTGTAGCGCCTAGAACCGCTCGGGCACTGCCGTCGGCTCTGGCATTCTCCTCGTTAGTGTATCCTGTAAGTTACCTGCGTAATCTCTGAAACTTAGCCACGGCGAAAGAGTCAAGTTGGCACAAACCGAATCTTAAGCAGTGGCAGAATGAAAAAAATCCGCTTGAGTAGTATTGTTAAATCAGTTTTTCTACGAAAGCTGTATAACTTCAGAAAGGCGTCAACAGCTAGAACAGGATAAAGGAGACTCTCAAACGATGGCCATCATTTACTTGTTACGGCCCATTTTCCGCCATAGTCAAAGGACGACAGACAATACTTTTGCCGCAACGTGCGACACCTACGGTACATTTAAACAATGTACAAAGCATGCGAGGAGTTTCGTTTCGTCTTAGGAAATGCTGGAAATCGGTGCCAGCGAAATGTTAAAAATACTTTCCGTTGTTACGAAACAGTATTGCGATATTCTATAAGCGGAATAATACTCTATGTCTCCCAAGTGACTTTAATAGTCTGAGGAAGGAAAGGAAGAATGGGCAGCCATTCTATATCCGAGTTAAGAATTTTTTTCACCCCGTAAGAAAATATATATTCATTTCTCGAATATTTTTCGACGTTAAATATATGAATCCACGTAGCAACATAGCTGTAAGTTACTACTGATTCTAATTGCGTGCCAAAAAAATTTCTTTTCAAACACATCAGATGCTGTTGATTATCAGTATCTTTTAAATACTATCTTATTTCGGTCCACTGATTCAATATATTATATTTTGTGTGCTTTATCGTCACAAATGCCTTCCATTTACTACATGGATACCAGCTTCGAGCGGAGCCAATCTCCAGACCTTAATCGTGGTCTCGACGAGTAGCGCTATTACGGAAAACTCTGCTTTGCAGGGAATACGACGACTACGGAAACTTACATAGTCATAAAGTATCTTTCGCGGCATACGTCATGATCCGTAAAAGGTATTCAAGAAACAGTAGTGAATCATTAGAATTAAGTTAAGTAAGCAGAAGTCTGTCAGAGTCAATAGATTTCGGAGAGGCTGAGCAAGGGAACGTTGTCGCACGTGAGCTGCTCGGTGATTGACTCTCCAAGAGCCGACACCAGGTCAACGTGTAATACAGTTCATGCCACAACAGCCTGTCCGACAGTCTCATGTATGGCTACCGTCGAGGCAAAGGCCGTATCGTGGTTCATGACCTGATACTAGGATATTTCTGTCATCATATGTCATTGGTTTTCGCTTTCACTGCAGGGTAATTACAGAGAATAATTTCTGTATACTGTAATTAAACTGATGGTACAGAATGCACTTGTACAATTTCACGTAGGTGCCCATTAGCCTCGGTGAAAATCGAATCATCGTTAAGATCTTTTCCGTCAAGGTGAAGTTTGCAGTTTCTTCACATGCACTGTGTTACGTATTAACAGTTCCACCATAGAAAGATACTGGCTGCCAGTTCTGAAACGAATCTGTTGCGAAGTTGTAGACAACAGCCCTGAGCTTTGGTGGAGAACTGACGTCGATGAAGGGGGAAGAAGACTGAATTGCGTTTGGAAGGGAAAAGCATGAGAACATTCCATATATATTTGGAATAATGTGGTTCAGTTTGTCTAACAGACGTTACGTTAACGCAGTTTTGTTGTTTGGTTCCTTGCTTGACACTAAAATGAGTCGCGAAACTTTGCACAAAACTGCTGCATCTCAAATCAAATTTCCTCTCTTATTGTCCCGATCACTCCTCCCTCTCCCATCCCTACCCACAATCAACCCTCCTCGCCCCCCCCTCCCCTCGGACACTGTATATAAGAGATAATTGTTTATTGGACTCATTCTAGGGTATCAGGGATTCATCAATTTTGTAATGGTTGAGAGGGGGGGGGGGGGGAGATTAAAAATGTTAGATGGAGACCAAGGCTCGAAAACAGTAAGTAAATGCAACTGGATATAGGGTGCAGTAGTTATGAAGTGACTTGCACAGAACGGACTAGTGTGGTCATCTGTGTCAAACCAATCTTCGGAGTGAAGACCCCATCATCATCTTAAAATCTTTGTATCCACACAAGCGAAGAGAGGAAGAAATCAATTACAAAACACTACTCAGAAACAACGAAATGAATATAGAACTGATCGCGGTAAATTTAATAAAATGCAGTTGCTGAGAACTGCACAAAAATTGACTGCGTAATTTTAATCGTAAGTATAATACAGCCTACGTAACAGATCCGCACACACTGTTAAAATGTCGTTTCACACTGATCGCGCGAGACGTGGTCCTGCTAAACTTATTAAAGAGTGTGATTGTAATCGTCGCTAATTAAGGTCGAAAACCCTATTGAAGTGTTCAGTGGTTCTGTTTAACGCGGTTAAGTCCTCTCCACTGGCCGTCGCTTTGGTGTCAATCCAATAACAAGGCGTGCTCTGAACGAACTTTAATGCGATGCCTCCGTAAATCCGCTTACCATCCACTTTATAGCTCAACGCTCCCTATAACTACACAATACACGGACTGTCATAAACACGCTAGAATGTGCGGAGTGTCTATTCTTCAGAAATTCTTGTAGGCCATGGTGCGGTACGAGTACGATAAACAGGAGCAGCGAATAAATAAATGAAAAATACAAGCAGACAAACGATTCATATCGGAGTATGCACTAGAAACGGATCAGTGTAGCGCAGTTCACAAATTTTCTTTTCCTCTTAGGTATCTTATCGTGTTAAATGTTTTTAAATCACAGTCTGGTACAATGTAATGCTGATTTAATGTATCTCTCCATTCTACTTTATCCTGCTCAACCTTCTTCGTCTCTGCGCAGCTGCTGCAAGCTATATCTATGTGAAACTGCTTATTCTATTCAAGACTTGGTCTCCCTCTTAAACTTTTAACCCGTCTCCCCTTCCAGACTTAAAATCATTTCTTCTTTTAGTCAGGTTGTGCCACAGAGTTCTTTTTTCCCCAATTCGACTTATTACCTCCTCTCACAACCTCTTTTCTTCGGCCGCGTCAGTTATTTTGTTGCTCTAATAACAAAACTCATCTATTACTTTCAGTGTCTCATTTCCCAATCTAACTGCCTCAGCATCACCAGATGTAACTCTCCTTCATTCTGTTACCATCACTTTACCGTTGCTGATGTACATCGTACAACATCTTTCTGAGCAACTAATCAACTGCTCGTCCAAGTCATTTCCCCTCTTTGTGAGAACTGCAACGTGACCAGGAAAGCTCGAAATACATGTTTCTTCTCCCCAACGTTCAATTCGTTTTCCACATTTCCCCTTGGTTTCCTTGACTGCTTGCTCAGTCAGCAGATTGAATACCATCGGGGATAGACTACAACCCATTCTCATTCTTTTCCCAATACGGCTTCCCTTAGACCTTTGTGGCTGCAGTCTGGTTTCTGTACAACTTCTGAATACCTTCTCGCTTCCTGTGTTTTATACGTGCTGCCTGCAGAATTCTAAGAAGTATACTCTAGTTAATAAACGTAGTTGTTGTTGATGCTGTTGTTGTGGTCTTCAGTCCGAGGACTGGTTTGACGCAGCTCTCCATGATACTCTATCCTGTGCAAGCTTCTTCATCTCCCAGTACCTACTGAAACCTACATCCTTCTGAATCTGTTTAGTGTATTCATCTCTTGGTCTCCCTCTACAATTTTTACCCTCCACGCTGCCCTCCAATACTAAATTGGTGATCCCTTGATGCCTCAGAATATGTCCTACCAAGCGCCCCCTTCTTCTAGTCAAGTTGTGCCACAAATTTCTCTTCTCTCCAATTCTATCCAATCTCTCCTCATCAGTTATGGGATCTACCCCTCTAATCTTCAGCATTCTTCTGTAGCACCACATTTCGAAAGCTTCTATTCTCTTCTTGTCTAAACTATTTATCGTTCACGTTTTACTTCCATACATAACTACACCCCATACAAATACACTCCTGGAAATTGAAATAAGAACACCGTGAATTCATTGTCCCAGGAAGGGGAAACTTTATTGACACATTCCTGGGGTCAGATACATCACATGATCACACTGACAGAACCACAGGCACATAGACACAGGCAACAGAGCATGCACAATGTCGGCACTAGTACAGTGTATATCCACCTTTCGCAGCAATGCTGGCTGCTATTCTCCCATGGAGACGATCGTAGAGATGCTGGATGTAGTCCTGTGGAATGGCTTGCCATGCCATTTCCACCTGGCGCCTCAGTTGGACCAGCGTTCGTGCTGGACGTGCAGACCGCGTGAGACGACGCTTCATCCAGTCCCAAACATGCTCAATGGGGGACAGATCCGGAGATCTTGCTGGCCAGGGTAGTTGACTTACACCTTCTAGAGCACGTTGGGTGGCACGGGATACATGCGGACGTGCATTGTCCTGTTGGAACAGCAAGTTCCCTTGCCGGTCTAGGAATGGTAGAACGATGGGTTCGATGACGGTTTGGATGTACCGTGCACTATTCAGTGTCCCCTCGACGATCACCAGTGGTGTACAGCCAGTGTAGGAGATCGCTCCCCACACCATGATGCCGGGCGTTGGCCCTGTGTGCCTCGGTCGTATGCAGTCCTGATTGTGGCGCTCACCTGCACGGCGCCAAACACGCATACGACCATCATTGGCACCAAGGCAGAAGCGACTCTCATCGCTGAAGACGACACGTCTCCATTCGTCCCTCCATTCACGCCTGTCGCGACACCACTGGAGGCGGGCTGCACGATGTTGGGGCGTGAGCGGAAGACGGCCTAACGGTGTGCGGGACCGTAGCCCAGCTTCATGGAGACGGTTGCGAATGGTCCTCGCCGATACCCCAGGAGCAACAGTGTCCCTAATTTGCTGGGAAGTGGCGGTGCGGTCCCCTGCGGCACTGCGTAGGATCCTACGGTCTTGGCGTGCATCCGTGCGTCGCTGCGGTCCGGTCCCAGGTCGACGGTCACGTGCACCTTCCGCCGACCACTGGCGACAACATCGATGTACTGTGGAGACCTCACGCCCCACGTGTTGAGCAATTCGGCGGTACGTCCACCCGGCCTCCCGCATGCCCACTATACGACCTCGCACAAAGTCCGTCAACTGCACATACGGTTCACGTCCACGCTGTCGCGGCATGCTACCAGTGTTAAAGACTGCGATGGAGCTCCGTATGCCACGGCAAACTGGCTGACACTGACGGCGGCGGTGCACAAATGCTGCGCAGCTAGCGCCATTCGACGGCCAACACCGCGGTTCCTGGTGTGTCCGCTGTGCCGTGCGTGTGATCATTGCTTGTACAGCCCTCTCGCAGTGTCCGGAGCAAGTATGGTGGGTCTGACACACCGGTGTCAATGTGTTCTTTTTTCCATTTCCAGGAGTGTACTTGCAGAAACGGCTTCCTGACACTTAAATCTCGATGTTAACGAGTTTCTCTTCTTCAGAAACGCTTTCCTTGCCATCGCCAGTCTACATTTTATATCCTCTCTACTTCGACGATCATCAGTTATTTTGCTCCCCAAATAGCAAAACTCATATACTACTTTAAGCGTCTCATTTCCTAATCTAATTCCCTCAGCATCACCCGATTCAATTCGACTACAATCCATTATCGTCGTTTTGCTCTGGATGATGTTCATCTTATATCTTCCTTCCAAGACACTGCCCATTCCGTTCAGGTGCTCTTCCTGGTCCTTTGCTGTCACTGACAGAATTACAATGTCATCGGCGAACCTCAGAGTTTTTATTTCTTCTCCATGGATTTTAATTCCTACTCCGAATTTTTCTTTTGTTTCCTTTATTGCTTGCTGAATATACAGATTGACTAACATCGTGGATAGGCTATATCCCTGTCTCACTCCCTTTCCAACCACTGCTTCCCTTTCGTGCCCCTCGACTCTTATAACTGCCATCGGGTTTCTGTACAAATTGTAAATAGCCTTTAGCTCCCTGTATTTTATACCTGCCACCTTTAGAATTTGGAAGAGAGTATTCCAGTCAACATTGTCAAAAGCTTTCTCTAAATCTACAAACGCTAGAAACGTAGGTTTGCCTTCCCTTAATCTATTTTCTAAGATAACTCGTAGGGTAAGTATTGCCGCACGTGTTCCAACATTTCCACGGAATCCAAACTGATTATCCCCGAGGTCGACTTCTACCAGTTTTTCCATTCGTCTGTAAAGAATTCGCGTTAGTATTTTGCATCCGTGACTTATTAAACTGATAGTTCGGTAATTTTCACATCTGTCAACACCTGCTTTCTTTGCGATTGGAATTATTATATTCTTCTTCAAGTCTGGGGGTATTTCGCTTGTCGTATACATCTCGCTCACCAGATGGTAGAGTTCTGTCAGGGCTGGCTCTCCCAAGGCTGTCAGTAGTTCTAACGGAATGTTGTCTACTAACGGGGTCTTGTTACGACTTAGGTCTTTCAGTGGACTATCAAACTCTTCACGCAGTATCATATCTCCCATTTCCTCTTCATCTACATCCTCTTCCATTTCCATAATATTGTCCTCAAGAACATCACCCTTGTATAGACCCTCTATATACTCCATCCACCTTTCTGCTTTCCCTTCTTTGCTTAGAACTGGGTTTCCATCTGAGCTCTTGATATTCATACAAGTGGTTCTCTTTTCTCCAAAGGTCTCTTTAATTTTCCTGTAGGCAGTATCTATCTTACCCCTAGTGATATACGCCTCTACATCCTTACATTTGTCCTCTAGCCATCCCTGCTTAGCCATTTTGCATTTCCCGTCGATCGCATTTTTGAGACGTTTGTATTCCTTTTTGCCTGCTTCATTTACTGCATTTTTATATTTTCTCCTTTCATCAATTAAATTCAGCACATCTTCTGTTACCCAAGGATTTCTACCAGGCCTCATATTTTGACCTATTTGATCCTCTGCTGCCTTTACTATTCCATCTCTCAAAGCTACCCATTCTTCTTCTATCTATCTATATCTATACTCCGCGAGCCACCTTACGGTGTGTGGCGGAGGGTACTTATTGTACCACTATCTGATCCCCCCTTCCCTGTTCCATTCACGAATTGTGCGTGGGAAGAACGACTGCTTGTAAGTCTCCGTATTTGCTCTAATTTCTCGGATCTTTTCGTTGTGATCATTACGCGAGATATATATGGGCGGTAGTAATATGTTGCCCATCTCTTCCCGGAATGTGCTCTCTCGTAATTTCGATAATAAACCTCTCCGTATTGCGTAACGCCTTTCTTGAAGTGTCCGCCACTGGAGCTTGTTCAGCATCTCCGTAACGCTCTCGCGCTGACTAAATGTCCCCATGACGAATCGCGCTGCTTTTCGCTGGATCACGTCTATCTCTTCTATTAATCCAACCTGGTAAGGGTCCCATACTGATGAGCAATACTCAAGAATCGGACGAACAAGCGTTTTGTAAGCTACTTCTTTCGTCGATCAGTCACATTTTCTTAGAATTCTTCCTATGAATCTCAACCTGGCGCCTGCTTTTCCCACTATTTGTTTTATGTGATCATTCCACCTCAGATCGCTCCGGATAGTAACTCCTAAGTATTTTACGGTCGTTACCGCTTCCAATGATTTACCACCTATGGCATAATCGTACTGGAATGGATTTCTGCCCCTATGTATGCGCATTATATTACATTTATCTACGTTTAGGGAAAGCTGCCAGCTGTCGCACCATGCATTAATCCTCTGCAGGTCCTCCTGGAGTACGTACGAGTCTTCTGATGTTGCTACTTTCTTGTAGACAACCGTGTCATCTGCAAATAGCCTCACGGAGCTACCGATGTTGTCAACTAAGTCATTTATGTATATTGTAAACAATAAAGGTCCTATCACGCTTCCCTGCGGTACTCCCGAAATTACCTCTACATCTGCAGATTTTGAACCGTTAAGAATGACATGTTGTGTTCTTTCTTCTAGGAAATCCTGAATCCAATCACAAACCTGGTCCGATATTCCGTAAGCTCGTATTTTTTTCACTAAACGTAAGTGCGGAACCGTATCAAATGCCTTCCTGAAGTCCAGGAATACGGCATCAATCTGCTCGCCAGTGTCTACGGCACTGTGAATTTCTTGGGCAAATAGGGCGAGCTGAGTTTCACATGATCTCTGTTTGCGGAATCCATGTTGGTTATGATGAAGGAGATTTGTATTATCTAAGAACGTCATAATACGAGAACACAAAACATGTTCCATTATTCTACAACAGATTGACGTAAGCGAAATAGGCCTATAATTATTCGCATCTGATTTATGACCCTTCTTGAAAATGGGAACGACCTGCGCTTTCTTCCAGTCGCTAGGTACTTTACGTTCTTCCAGCGATCTACGATAAATTGCTGATAGAAAGGGGGCAAGTTCTTTAGCATAATCACTGTAGAATCTTAAGGGTATCTCGTCTGGTCCGGATGCTTTTCCGCTACTAAGTGATAGCAGTTGTTTTTCAATTCCGATATCGTTTATTTCAATATTTTCCATTTTGGCGTCCGTGCGACGGCTGAAGTCAGGGACCGTGTTACGATTTTCCGCAGTGAAACAGTTTCGGAACACTGAATTCAGTATTTCTGCCTTTCTTCGGTCGTCCTCTGTTTCGGTGCCGTCGTGGTCAACGAGTGACTGAATAGGGGATTTAGATCCGCTTACCGATTTTACATATGACCAAAACTTTTTAGGGTTCTTGTTTAGATTGTTTGCCAATGTTTTATGTTCGAATTCGTTGAATGCTTCTCTCATTGCTCTCTTTACGCTCTTTTTCGCTTCGTTCAGCTTTTCCTTATCAGCTATGATTCGACTACTCTTAAACCTATGATGAAGCTTTCTTTGTTTCCGTAGTACCTTTCGTACATGATTGTTATACCACGGTGGATCTTTCCCCTCGCTTTGGACCTTAGTCGGTACGAACTTATCTAAGGCGTACTGGACGATGTTTCTGAATTTTTTCCATTTTTGTTCCACATCCTCTTCCTCAGAAATGAACGTTTGATGGTGGTCACTCAGATATTCTGCGATTTGTGCCCTATCACTCTTGTTAAGCAAATATATTTTCCTTCCTTTCTTGGCATTTCTTATTACACTTGTAGTCATTGATGCAACCACTGACTTATGATCACTGATACCCTCTTCTACATTCACGGAGTCGAAAAGTTCCGGTCTCTTTGTTGCTATGAGGTCTAAAACGTTAGCTTCACGAGTTGGTTCTCTAACTATCTGCTCGAAGTAATTCTCGGACAAGGCAGTCAGGATAATGTCACAAGAGTCTCTGTCCCTGGCTCCAGTTCTGATTGTGTGACTATCCCATTCTATACCTGGTAGATTGAAGTCTCCCCCTATTACAATAGTATGATCACGAAACTTCTTCACGACGTTCTGCAGGTTCTCTCTGAGGCGCTCAACTACTACGGTTGCTGATGCAGGTGGTCTATAGAAGCATCCGACTATCATATCTGACCCACCTTTGATACTTAACTTAACCCAGATTATTTCACATTCGCATTCGCTAATAACTTCACTGGATATTATTGAATTCTTTACTGCTATAAATACTCCTCCACCATTGGCGTTTATCCCATCCTTGCGGTATATATTCCATTCTGTGTCTAGGATTTCGTTACTGTTCACTTCCGGTTTTAACCAACTTTCCGTTCCTAATACTATATGCGCACTATTTCCTTCAATAAGAGATACTAATTCAGGAACCTTGCCCTGGATACTCCTGCAGTTTACCAATATTACGTTAACTTTTCCTGTTTTTGGTCTCTGAGGACGGACGTTCTTTATCAACGATGATAATGTCCTCTCTGGTAAGCCGTCAGGTATTTTATCGTTTCGCCCAAGGGGGGGTCCCTCTAACCTAAAAAACCCCCGTGTGCACGCCACACGTACTCTGCTACCCTAGTAGCTGCTTCCGGTGTGTAGTGCACGCCTGACCTGTCTAGGGGGGCCCTACAGTTCTCCACCCAATAACGGAGGTCGATGAATTTGCAACCATTATAGTCGCAGAGTCGTCTGAGCCTCTGGTTTAGACCCTCCACACGGCTCCAAACCAGAGGACCGCGATCGACTCTGGGCACTATGCTGCAGATATTAAGCTCAGCTTGCACTCCGCGTGCGATGCTGGTTGTCTTCACCAAATCAGCCAGCCGCCGGAAGGAACCAAGGATGGCCTCAGAACCCAAGCGGCAGGCGTCATTCGTTCCGACATGTGCTACTATCTGCAGCCGGTCACACCCAGTGCGTTCAATAGCTGCCGGAAGGGCCTCCTCCACATTACGGACGAGACCCCCCGGCAAGCACACCGAGTGCACACTGGCATTCTTCCCCGACCTACCCGCTATTTTCCTGAGGGGCTCCATAACCCGCCTAATGTTGGAGCTCCCTATAACTAATAGGCCCGCCCTCTGTGACTGTCGGGACCTTGCCGGAGAATCGGCCACTGGCCCAACAGGCGAGGCATCCTGTGGTGGCTCGGAAACGATGTCATCACCACTAGGAAGCACCCCGTACCTGTTGGAAAGGGGTAAGGCAGCTGCCACGCGGCCGGATCCCACCGTCGCCTTTCGGCCAGGCACGCGCGAGCCCACCACTGTTCGCCATTCACCCTGGAGTGATGGCTGACCGGTAAGATGCTCACTGCCGGAAGACGCAGCGACATCAGGGGTTCCATGTGATTCCAAGGCCACCGAAGTAGGCATAGGTCTCACCACAGTTGCCCCCACGCCACTACGAGCCGACGCCTGCGCCTCGAGCTCGATGAGCCTAACAGACAAAGCCTCCACCTGCCCCCGAAGAGTGGCCAATTCTCCTTGCGTCCGCTCACAACAACCACAGTCCCTACACATGACTATGTTTACCCTACTCTATACGGTGACAAATTCCCAAGATAATCTTCTGATGAGCTACTCTGATAATCAAGAAACACTCACTGAAATACGAGACGCAAAAACTACGCTAGGTTTTCCCAGAAAAACTATTTAAAAGCTAAGCGCAGCAAATAAGTACAAAAACGCTTTATACAAACAGTACTCGCTGCTGCTGGTGCTCTCGCTCTGGCTGTCACAAGACACTACTGTATTTATTTCCCCATTCTTGTCAATCGTTCCCTAATGCTCTCCCTGAAACTCTCTACAACCTTTGGTTTAGTCAGTTTATCCAGGTCCCATCTCCTTAAATTCACACCTTTTTGCAGTTTCTTCGATTTTAATCTACAGTTCATCACCAATAGATTGTGGTCAGAGTCTACATCTGCCCCTGGAAATGTCTTACAATTTAATCCCTGGTTCCTAAATCTCTGTCTTACCATTATATAATCTATCTGAAACCTTTCAGTATCTCCAGGCTTCTTCCATGTATACAACCTTCTTTTATGGTTCTTGAACCAAGTGTTAGCTATGATTAAGATATGCTCTGCGCAAAATTCTACCAGGCGGCTTCCTCTTTCATTCCTTACCCCCATTCCATATTCACCTGCTACGTTTCCTTCTCTTTCTTTTTCTACTATCGAATTCCAGTCACCCATGACTATTAAATTTTCGTCTCTCTTCACTATCTGAATAATTTCATTTATCTTATCATACATTTCATCAATCTCTTCGTCATCTGCGGAGCTAGTTGGCATACAAATTTATATGCCAACTAGCTCCGCAGATGATGAAGAGATTGATGAAATGCATGATGAGATAAAAGAAATTATTCAGATAGTGAAAGGAAACTGCTGTGGTAGGCGTGGGCTTCGTATCTATCTTGACCACAATAGTGCGTTCACTATTTTGTTTGTGGTAGCTTACCCGCATTCCTATTTTTTTTATTCATTATTGAACCTACTCCTGCATTACCCCTATTTTATTTTGTATTTATAACCCTATATTCACCTGACCAGAAGTCTTGTTCATCCTGCCACCGAACTTCACTAATTCCCACTATATCTAACTTTAACCTATCGATTTCCCTTTTCAAATTTTCTAACCTACCTGCCCGATTAAGGGATATGACATTCCACGCTCCGACCCGCAGAACGTCAGTTTTCTTTCTCCTGATAACGACATCGTCTGGAGTAGTCCCCGCCCGGAGATCCGAATGGGGGACTATTTTACCTCCGGAATGTTTTACCCAAGATGACGCCATCATCATTTAACCATACAGTAAAGCTGCATGCCCTCGGGAAGAATTACGGCTGTAGTTTCCCCTTGCTTTCAGCCGTTCGCAGTACCAGCACAGCAAGGCCGTTTTGGTTAGTGTTGCAAGGCCAGATCAGTCAATCATCCAGACTGTTGCCCCTGCAACTACTGAAAAGGCTGCTGCCCCTCTTCAGGAACCACATGTTTGTCTGGCCTCTCAACAGATACCCCTCTGTTGTGGTTGCACCTACGGTACGGCTATCTGTATCGCTGAGGCACGCAAGCCTCCCCACCAACGGCAAAGTCCATGGTTCATGGAGGTTAATAAATGTTATACGTGTAACAATATAAAAAATAAAAAAATAACCGTCTCCTCGTCGACAGGACGTTAGATCCTTTCAACATGTATCACTTCCCAGAAATTTTTGCACTGATCGCTGGTCTTAGGGAACTGTAATTCGCAATGAAGTCGCCTAGTTAGGCTCCACGAAAGCAGCAGCAAGATCCCGTACAACAACGCGCAAATTTTCTCGAACGTGTCTCGTTTGTAGTGTTACAAACAAGTCGTCTTACATAGAAAATCTGAGCATAATCCATGCTTCGAGGTGAAGCTCCTCGTTTGTTATATTCTATGTGAAGCTGAGAACAGTGATTAGAAAACTGATAATGTTTTTTGTTTATTTAGTCTCATTTTCGTCGTTTAAATTTACACATTTCTTCGTTTGCTACATAAATCCAAAGCTTTTTCTCGCACGTTTATCCGAACAAACTCATGTCATTTGAAATATAACCAGTAAGGCACTGGCAGAGATTGACCTGTCCGTAAGTTGAGTGACAAATTATTGGTGGACAAAAATCAAATTACAACTAAACTATTTTTTACACGTGTGGTGTCTTTTTTCGAACATGTACAGCTGATGTTGGAATTTCTTTTTCGTCATAAACAATTTTTGTTGAAGAGTTACGCTGACGTGCCCTTTAATCACAGTATGTTTGTAGCTAATGTGGTGACAAAATTACTCGTAATAATTAGAGCCATAAATGTGTAGCAAAATTCCAGTTACTATTGTGTATTTTAAGTGTTATAGATAGTTTAGTGGCTACATGATGTCGAATTCTTACTAAGAATGAAGTCAGGTTGGCTTAATCACTGTCTCTATTTGCCTGAATACTCTATTTGATGTATCAACGTAGTACTACTCAAGTAAAGTGATATCCTAATGACATTCCTCTCTCAAAGAGCCCATTTACACACAACAAACCACTGTCGCACAGTACGGCAGTATGTAACATTTGATACTCAAATCGACGTAAAACACAAGTAAATTCAAAATGAGTATAGCGGTTATAAATGGCTGTAACTATTGCAAAGCGATTCATTGATAATAATTACAGAGAATGCAAAACAAAGTTCAAAATTTCTTTTGTTACATGGTTTATAAGTGTTCAGTATGACTCCCCTTCGGCTCACGAACAACATCTTAGTGATAGACCTTTTCACGTTATACATTCAAAAGAGTATGTGGAACCATCTACGCGAGTGCATTAGACGTGCGCATTTTTAGTCCTGCAGATAAATTCGGCAGAGGGGAAACGTATCCCCATAAGAAGAAATCCACGGGTGTCAGGTCTGGATATCTTGGTGCCCAACAGCAGAACACAGCGTCGACATGACCAGTACGTGTAGGGTGCTGAGTCAAAAATGTGAGAGCCCCCATATGCCAATGTGGCGGTGCTCCTTTGTGCTGGAAGATGTAATACATGGAACCCGTATCAAGCTGTAATATCAGCCATTGCTCAAGTACGTGTAGGTAAAAGTTTCGTGCAACACTTAGCTAATGAAGAAAAATGGACAATTTCTGCGCTTACATCGCACAGAACACAAGTTTCTATGAGCCACGCGGCGATCCAAATCTTGAACTTTCTTTTACATTTTCTGTAATTCTTTTGGATACAGCGCCACACAGCAAATAGTAAATAAAAGAGGATGAAAAACAAGAAGACAAATTGACAGTAAATATTTATAGCCTTTTGTAATCGCTATATTTATTTTGAGCTGTCTCTAGAGTAACTGTAGTACTTACTGAATCGAAAAACCATTTAGACAGCATATCGGACGTATGAACTTACCTGGAACGAAAGAAATGAGTGTTAGGGACAAGTATTACATGGATTGCGAAAAACTGCAAAATAGTATGCAATCGAAAGTTAGAATGTAGAAGTAACAATAAAGAATGAAGTAAAGTGGAATCAAAAAATCAATTTAGCTGTTCCTCTATTTTTACTAACACAAGATTATCAAAATTGTTTCCAACTGTGGAAGTCATTAGAAGAGCATGAAATTCGTACTATACATGGACCATAGTGCTACTGTATAAAAACAAGTATCTCTTTATCTCCATACAGTCACCACGCTGGCTGAAATCAATGTTAAACTAAGGCAGCAGGTACTGGTATAGCGATGCAGGCGGGAAATATGACAACATGTCAAGACAAACTCGTGACGAAAACATATGTCATTTCTTTAGAAAGAGCACCGAGCCCTCAAAGCACAAAACAAAAGCACACTGAAACGTAGTCACGAAGAGTGCTCGTCGGCAGCGTTTTGTCTACTCTGTTACAGCTCATGCTATAATACAATTTCGAAAAAAATGCCGCAGTGCATGATGTTTTAATAGATTTCTTCTTTATTACTAAGACGCTCCTACAGTCGAGTCAAGCAAATCCCTGATACCCAGCAGAGCCTTTGACAGTTTTCAGCCGCGAAGCACAGACGGCTGTAGGCGAAAACAAAACGGCTATGAAGAGGCATTGCCATGAAGACGTTTACAAAATCGCGTTGCAGACACCCGAAGCAGCTACACCCAGAGTGCTAGAAATGTTCATTATAATTAACTTTTGATTTAAATAAACATCACAGAGAATTTGTATTTTCCGTAATGTATTTCTTAATTTTGATACAGTACTTATATGTATTTCTTTGTATGATTGTTTCATGATTTCAAATGTGTTTTCACAAATACATGGAAGTGAAATTTTTTCTATATTACACTACAAACACAGTTCAGTTTATTCGGTTTCTAATAGAACACTGGCAAAAAGAATTCCTGGGAAATTCCATGTTTCCCAGCTAGTGGCCCAATAAAGTAAAGTTAAATTGATGTTTTACGCGGCAGGCGCTTTCTAACACTTGAGTATAACCCTTTGACCATTTGACGCCATACCGAAATTTTCGGCGGAAAGATGTGATGAGACTAAATCTGTGCTCACTGGTTTCCACAAAAATCTAAATTTGCTGAAGACTATCGATTTAGCGTGGTTCCAAGTAACTCTTTGAAACATGGTGATATGAAATTCATACCTCGTTTTCGACATTTTCTCCGGAAGGAACACGATCGTATATGTCGGCTTCCATGGCCTAATAGCATGTTACGTTCGTGATGTCCCAGGAAGCGGGAGTCTAACATCCAACATCCACAATCTTCGCGCTTGCCTGTCACAAGAGGACATCGATCTATAGCGTATTATGCTGGGAGTTTTTGTTTTGTGGCACCCCTCGGGAATGTTGCTCAAGTATGTGCGACTTATGCGTTCACCGGTATTGTTCATAATTCTAAATCATATCAACGCAAGTGCGATGTTTTTTTCTCCCCCATTCATGTACAAGAATTTTATTCACAACCAAATTGTGAAATGTAAAAGAATGTCCTATCTGGCTAGGCTAAATGAGTAATAAATAAACCAAATGAATAATAAATACTATCGATCACATTTTTGGCGTTATATTTCGTGTCCTTACTTCCCCTTTTTCGTTCATGGCACTCCTTTCCTCTCTCTTTTATGATACTGCTTTAAACTACGTTGAGGTCAAAACACAGCATAACCGTCCGAAAGGATACTCAAACATTTTACAGTTGTTTCGACTGATTTAACGCCAATTGGTTAGTAAAAGAAATAAAGGGAATTCTCAACTGTTTATACGAATAAGTTACAAATATTTATGGTGATGGCCAAAAACGTGTCTCCAGCACCAAACGTCGATCCGCTGCAGGTCTCCATGCACTTCGCTTTAATTTTCTGGAATTGCAACTCTCGTAAAATCAAAGGCAAAATCCGCGAACAGAGTCATGGAGTCTGCAATGATTTCCATGTCATTTACCACATCTATCGTAGAAGTATCATTCCTAGATCGCTTCCCTGGAGTACTCAACAAATTACAATTTCTGACGGTTTCGCTTCGTTATGAGTGACGTGTGGAATTCTAGTAGCAGCTGCTTCGCGAAGTCTTTAACACAGTTCAAACACGGTGGTCGCTTTGTACCTGACGGAAGCGATTAAGTCCTGAGTACGTACTACTGCTGTTAGCGAGAAGCGACTGTGGAAGCGACTGACTTAAAAAAATTACCGAGGGACAAATCCACAGAAATATACTCATACTGATAATGAAGATTCTGAGAGACTCAAAAAGGAAAAGCTAAGATTCAGAAAAGTACTGTCGGAAAAGGTCGAGATAAAGACTAGTATTAAATAGGGAGATGGCCTGTCATCAGTTTTTCTTCAACGTAATGCTGGGCGAAATTATCAGACAGTGGAGAGCAATAAACGATGAAATTGGAATACCAAAGAGACACGTGGCTAACAAAAATGACCATAGCCCCCATGTGGCCTGCTTAGCTTTGGATCATTTAATGCATTCCCTTGGATGTTACCGATCGTAGAAACATTCGAAACATGAGAAGCATTAGAAATTCCGAGCACCGCGCGAAACTAGATTTTTCACAGCGACATTTCTCCGAGTGAATCTCACTTGAGAAAGAAACGGCCTTAACTTTGCTGAAGATTTCACGCGCGGGCAATAATGTTGCTGCAAAGCAAGGATAACAGATCACTTTACCGAAAACTGGCGCTTGCGGCTGATTATGAATCAAGATACGGTACATCTGCAGAGTCATCAAGAGACGTTGCCGTAGAGACGTTTACAAAATCACGTTGTTAAAAGGCGAAGCAGCTGCGCCCAGCATACAGAAACTCTCCGGCTATTTATACTACGAACATAATTCATTTTTTTGTTTTCGTTTATAATAGAAAATTAGCAAAATGAATACCTGGGCAATGCAGGGTTAGTCAGCTAGTACACACTAAAAAACATATCCACATACACAAAACGCAAAGCTCGGGCACTACAAGGCAACAGCGAGAGGAATGCAGTACTGTATACGGCTGACACGATAATACTAGGACGATATGGTGCAGGATAAGTCGAAAAAATACTAAGCCGTAAAAGACTTGGTGAGGCATGGAAGCGAAAACAGGAAGAAGAACTCTACCGTAGGATGAGACACTAACTGGAGAAATCAGACAGAAGGGCAATATTTTCTGGTCATGTGATCAGGATGAATAATGATGGAATGTCGAGAAAACACAAGGATCAACGGGGGAAACAAGAGGAAAGACAGCGACGAAGTAGGTATTTAACCCGGGAAAGACTGGTCGGAATTGGGGATCAAGGTGGATAGAAAGGAAAGTTGGAGAAGCAAGAACACACTGACCAATATGACAGAGATCAACGATAGAGAAGGAAGTAGAGCAGCAAAGAGGAAAGAGTACTGAAGATCTCGGCAGAAGAACGGGAGAGTAGGAGGGAAACGATGAAGAGGTTCTAGCAGCACAAGAAGAAATGCCAATGCATGACAGAGTTACTGATGAACCTACAAAGGACGTAACGTCAAAGAAGATCAGGTAAGGAAGAGGTACTGGTGGTACAGCAGTAGGCCATATGCCTGGATGGCTCATCAGTTACACGCATAATAAACGAAATAAATTGTATTAAATTGACTGTGAGAATAAATTACAGCTGGAAGACACGTCGAGGAGATAGTAGCGACAGATGTTACTAGACTGACTCTCAGACTCTCGAGCGCATAGGTCTGGGTTCGAGACCTGGACTGTACACAGTTACAGCCTTTCATGTAGACACATTACAGTATAATATATTGTGCTGCCGAATGAATCATTCTCGATTTCTTTACTCGGCCCCGTTTGCTTGTTATTAGAAAAGAAACTGACATGTCAACTAAAGGGGCTTTAAGACGAATTGCCTAGCGTTAAAGTCTTAGAGGCAATAGTACTGAAATTAACAAAGAACGTGTCAGTCGTCTCGTTAGTGTCGCGACAGGGGAGATTTACGAGAGCAGAAGACGCAGCAGTGATGTGGGGCCGCTGTCCGTCCTCATACTGGAGTTCGTCTGGAGGCCATCACTCGCTCCCACGGCATCCCATCAGCTGACAGTTAATTTCGCCTATAGCAGCGCTGCGCCGCTGCTAGCAGCACAATGAATTACTGCTGCTGCTTCCACCGACTGATGCTGTGCGCGTCTCTGGCTGACATCCGTCGCACACATGCGCTGTTCAGCGCGGTGCCGGCTGGCACACAATTATCAGTGAGACTCACCAAACTGCCTCGCATTAGATAAATTCTCTCCCTCGTCAGCTGCGATTCTACACTCAGTCGGAAATACTCATAATTTATCACTGTCAGCCGCTGGATGTTAACTGTCTACTGTGCACATTCAATCAAATCCTACGTCTGGCACTTCTGAGAATTTAACTCATAAATACTGTGGAACGGAAGCGACGGTCTAAACTCTGGCGCCGCGGTGACAGGAAATCGTTAAGCAATGTTGGATACAGTAATTGACAGCGCTGGTCAAACAATATTCCCTTTCCAATTGGCTCGAGATACAGCGACGCATCGGAGAATTCGAAACGGTATTGAGTACTGTTTGAACAGCCACCTCGCGTATGGTTTGTGCTCTGTACTTTCAAGCGGTACGCAAGAATAAGCTGTAGCTGCTTCCATTAAATGCTTTTAAAATAAAGCTAGTAAAGGTGATGATAATATTTGAATACTTGTTGACTCTGAACACAGTACCATAAATCATTTCGTTATTAAAGGCTATAATTTACCATGTGTATTGCAAATGAGTATTTGGAGCCCAATTCACGTATTACAAATCGTGTAAATAGGTACCAGCTTATACTCTGGTTGAATCAAGGCGGTAACATTCTGATGAAGCAAAGGTAGAAGATAATTTGGAATTAAATGCCTAATAAACGAAATAAATTGTATTAAATTTACTGTAGCTGCGATGCGAGAATAGATTATAGTAGCAAGATTCGTCATGGAGATAGTACCAACAGACGACGCTAGATTGCTGGACGATCGAAAGCTCGATCAAAGCCTAAGATTTCCCAAGCTGTGACAGACTGCTCGAGCCTTTCGAGATGTGCTCAAGTACAGCACTAATAATTCCACAACTTACACAGCAACCAGGCAGACATTAACTGAGCGGTCTAATGTTTTCCACCTTTAAAGATACTGAATTTTACCAAAACCTAAAAGTGAGTGTCCTCAAACCTCGTGTGGTAATGGTAGAGGTTTCTCTAGTTTTTTAACCGCTGAAGAATAAAGGTGAACAAATAGCGTTCATGTGTTAATTGGATAATGATTAATGGACGTAGTTAGATTGACTTTCTTGTCAAGGTCCATTGTAGTTTCTTGATTTTATTGGCTCTGTTGTCCAGAAGGATTTTTCATTCCTTTTGGTCGGAGAAGGATATTTTCGTTCTACCTTACTGCTGATTATTGATATGAGAACAAAAGTCCCAGATGTTCTGCACAAATTTATGCCGAATTACTGCAGTCTGTCATTTACAATCGCGACCCCACATGCGCATCAAATGAAATCAATCAACAGGTATTGGTTCGTGATAAGTACATACAGCAACTTGCTAGCCAGACAGTACAAGGATCAGAAGTGCACCAAGAGTGCTAAACTCGCAATACAAAAATAAATCTTTCCAAATATCAATTTTTTACATTCACGGAAATTTATGAAAGATTAACAGTATATGCACAGTCTAATAAATACTGTCACGACACTCTTTGGTGCGAAAGTTGTTACCGTTTGACATCTGGAGCGACACTAGCTCTCCAAGCGGTGAGTAGGCAGACACATGCGTCGTAAGGATAATGTTTGTTTTTCATTATTTTCTATATAATTCACGGAATAGATGTCACTTTTATGTTCCATACGTTAATAAGTTACCAAGAGAAATGAATTATCTTGAAATATGTGTAGGAAAAGTCGAATCACACTGATTCAGAAGCATAAGCTACAACTTATTAACGAAGAACTGCTTTCCAATATCTCTATATTTGCAGATTATTCCACTGAAAGCAAGAGAATAGAAATATATTTCATGCATGAGAAGCGTATGTTTCTGTTGTTGTCCATGTTATTATCACAGGCATTTTCCTTCACACTTAAATATTTTTTATGGAGTCCAATAGTGCAGATTGTGGAGTAGGTTTCTTCTGTGCTGGGAAACAGTTTTATTGCTTTTGACGATTTATTATCACGTCTGCTTGCTTTCCCATAAGCTACAGTTGTGGTGGCTTATTTGTTACGTTAAATAATTTAGGTATTACCTTTCATGTGTGTTTGTTACGTCCCACATTCACTGATTTGGCTGAATGTGCAGCGAACAAAATTCTGCTTTTTTGGGTAGATATATGACGTCTTTCTGTAAGATGTCATGGCCGCCACACGACCTCCAGTATGAGGGCGGACGGCGGCCCCACATCACTGCTGCGTCTTCTTCTCACGTAAATCTCCCCTGTCACGACACTAACGAGACGACTGACACGTTCTTTGTTAATTTCAGTACTATTCCCTCTAAGACTTTAACGCTAGGCAATGCGTCTTAAAGCAATATTTTGTTAACAACATTATTCAGTAAATGTCTGCACGTGGGAAGAGAATCGTAAATAAACTCTCCTGTAACGCACAGTTTCGTATCTCCCAGGGTTCTTAGGAAACTAAATCGTAAATCTGTTTTTAATTTTTTGTTATTGCCGATTTTTATAGCACTACACACATCCACTGTTGTTAAAATTATATTACAAATCAATATAAACGTTCGTATTCACACTCATCAGATATCGTATTCAGAAGTATCGCTTGCTGGCCGCTTGGGGCGCTGCTGTCGCTCGGGGTAACAAAAACGAGACGAAGTGTCGCGACTATTATGTTAGACTGTGGTATATGTTGCAAATGTTTTCGAATCGTGTTTCAAAAAATTACAGAAATAATAATGAAAACAACAACAACAACAATTTTAAACGTCTTTCCAAATTTTAGAAACACACGTATTTTCTGTCCTTCCAATTTTGTAATTGAATATAAATAAGATGTAGTTTACTATGTGTTTCTTCGTATCGAGTAACCATATTCTCAGTCTTATCGCCAAGTAAAACATGCAGCGAAACTCAGCAATTTATCAGTTGCTAGTGCCGTGCGGTTCACCGCACGCAAGAGAACCAGCTCGAAAAGCTCTTGGAACCTGCCTTACGCTACGGTCAGCGCCCAACCGCGATGCGAAAGCCATGCAACACATAAAAAACATAAATGGCCACGTAAAAGCAACTAGCACGTCGTGCAGACTATCAGAGGACATAAATCAAGGATATAAAATAGATTATAGAAGGCATAAATCCAACTACATTGAAATGGACACGGGATTTAAAATTTCCATAACAGTATCCGTAAATCTCAATTATAATGGTTTAGTTCGCCTGCTGTTTGGACATGGATGCCTCAACACATTTACCTGATAAAATATGGTTCATGTATGTTCTTTTTTTAATTTTATGAAACTGACTCCAAAAAACAAATCACATGAAACTTTTTCTAGTTTACAAAGATGGTTTTCAAGTTTGTACAAAGAGAAGATCTCATTTTGCACGAAGACTTCGTTTTAATACAGTTTTCTTTTCGTAAATATACAGTTGTTGGATCGGCTAAAATCTCATTAATTGTTGATGCATGTAGGTACTAAGCATCAACTCGCGTTAATCTGCAGATTAGTGGGGTATATTTTTATATTAGAAAACTGAAAAATTTAAAAGAAGGAATTAATCGAATTAACTCTAACTTTGCATATAATTTTTGGTCACTGCACTCCTTTGGCAACCCGAAAATCGTATTCACCGTGGGTTCTCTAACAACTGAAATGTATGCACTACACGAAATTTGACCCGATAGCCTTTACACAAAGTGCAGTTTGTTGTCACACGAAAATTTGTCAGTAATATCATATGGGAACGTAGAGTATTCTCGGATAAATGTTTCGCGGATTTTTTTCCGTGTCAGGTTTGCCATAAACTCAGATTTACGATTACTTCCCCTGCGGTCATCGTCAGGAGTTATCTATAGGCTGTATGGTACTTTATTTAGTTGGATAAATGTCATGGTGATTATGTTTGTTTAGTGGGGCTCTCAACTGCGCGGTCATCAGCGCCCGTACAAAGTCCGAATTTTTTCATACTCCAATTTAAGTTTTACGCAGTCCAATCCAGCCACTATCACAAATGATGATGATGGTGATGAAATGATGCGGACAACACAAACACCCAGTCTCCTGGCATAGAAAATTCCCAATCCGGCCGGGAACCGAACCCGTGACCCAGGGGCAGCAACGCTAGCCACTAGACCACGAACTGCAGACGAATGTCACGGTGATGTCATAAAGTCACGGAACTTCCATATGATACCATAGATTATGTCTCTGTATATCGTGAAGGAACATTGTTGGTGGTAATGCTTTCGTTAGATGGCGAATAGTCACCTTTTTTTCTATAGCCTTTCAGCATCAATTGCCCGTTTCCATGGACTCCGACTACAATGCAATGGTTAACGGAGGTACAGCTTCCCTCCCGGTTGAAACAGCTCTTACATATTCTGATCTCAACAGTTTCTTTGATGACAGAAACCTAGTATTTAGTTGATTTTCGTTTCACGAAGCATAATTTTGTGTTTGCTTATGAAACAGCATTTGTGAACTCGTGATTTATCGAAATCGCTGTATTAAACGCGGCGTCGGAACTCTCGAATCGTTCATATGCCACTTTCTCATGAAACCAAACTATAATTTCTGTAGAAGCATACATTTCATGAGAAAACAATTTATATCAAAATTTTGTGTAAGCGGGTATAGCGTCCCCAGCGAAATAATAAGAAAAGACTTAAAAAACAGTATTTACAAAGAAGAGACATTTAAAAATTGAATAAGATACATTTTTCTCATTTATCCGTATTATAATAATTTATCTGTGTAAGTATCGAGGGCAAAGAAATATAACAAAATGATCTAAAGAGACGACAAGATACGCTCTTTTGTTAATTTTTTAGTCGTCTTCACTTCTTCTCTTGTCTTGGTTGCGTGTAGACGGACATCTTGTGAGTGCTGGCAAATGTAAGCATATTTGTACTAATTAAGCAGATAATATATTGATTTAATATCATTGTTCACTTTTAATTTGTAAGAGGTGATCCTGATTTCATGTCCGCCTTCCTTAAATTAACCTGCATTCGAGTAATTTACAGTACAACAATCGCAGCGGCCTATGCAACCAACGACGCCATTACATGGCGATATTGATTTATAAAAAATCAGCGGAAGCGAAAAACTCGCCCGCTATGAACGTAAAATTCATTTTTCTCCACAGCCGCCCGACGTTGTAGAAAGTACGTAGCTTTAAGATTGTTATTTTCAGTACCACAGCCGAGAGCCAGAGCCAGGACTCCGACTACAATGCAATGGTTAACGGAGGTAAGAAGAAATACTCTCGCGCGTGTGTGGGCCACAATTGTAATTAATAACTAAAAATTTTTTGCTTTAAAGTGAACTGACTAGCCGAGGAAATTGATATGAAAAGTTTATTCCATTGTTCAACTTATATGCTCATGTTTTAAGATTCAGCGAGTCTAGCATTCATTAACGAAACAAATAATTTAAGATTAATATTGTTAAAAAGTAGAACTTCACAAAATCATTTAATTGTAAATCAAAATAAAAATGAAATATCATTTTTATTAAGGCCCACCACGTAAGTCGGCAACAATCAACATAATAATAATATATTAAATTACGACGGCCGACGGACGCGAGATTGACGCCCAACGTGGGGCAAATTGTCAGGCGATACCTAACCATGTTCTCGATCACTCTAGCAAAGTTCCTGGTGTTCGAACCCATTTGGGATAGTTACGATGCTCATTCGTTACAGAGCCCGTTTCGCGCCAGTGTTCCATTAAATTGTGCATTGCAAATTTTGTTGGAGGTTTGACCAAAACACTTCGGATTATGTTGGGCGATCTGTGTGGCCGAATCATTTGCGCGAATTGTCCAGGATGTTCTACAAACCAGTCGCGAACAATTGTGGCACCATGACAAGGCGCATTCTCATCCATAAGAAATCCATCCTCGTTTGCGAACATGTGGCCGAACATAACCATTTGTCAATAATCCGTTCAGTTGGATGAGACGACCAGTCCATTCCACGCACAAAGAGCCCACACCATTATGGAGCCACCACAGTGCCTTGTTGACGACTTGGGTCCATGTTTCGTGAGGTCTGCGCCACACTCCAACCCTGCCATCAGCTCTTACCAAATGAAATCGGAACTCACCTTAACATGCCACTGTTTTCGAGTCGTCTAGGGTCCAACCGATGAAGCGCTAAAGGCGATGTCGTGATCATAGCAAAGGCACTCGCGTCAGTCGTCTTCTGCCATGACCCATTAATGCCAAATTTCGCTGCACTATCCTATAATATACGTTCGCCATACGTCCCACGTAGATATCTGCTGCTATTTCACGCAGTGTTGCTTGTCTGTTGGCACTTACCGTTGGTCTTTTTCTTTAAGCGAAGGCCGTCGTCCACTGCGTTGTCCAAAGTAAGAGGTAATGCCTGTTATCTGATATTCTCGGCACGCTATTGACACTGTGGATCGCGGAATATTGAATTGCCTAGCGATTTCCGTAATGGAATATCTCATGCGTCTAGCTCTAACTACCATTTCCCGTCGTGCAGCCATAATCACGTTGGAAACCTCTTCACATGAATCACATGAGTACAAATGACAGCTCCCCCAGTGCATTGCCCTTTTGTATCTTGTGTACGCGATACTACCGCCATTTGTATATGTGCATGTCGCTCTCCCACGGCTTTTGCACCTCAGTGTACGTGACACGAACTGTTACGTCCATCGAAATCTGGTTTCTAGCATTTTCTGCGGTACGTATGATGCGAAAAAACTGAGCTCCTTACTAAGAATCTCTCAAATTCACGACCTGCGAAACCGCAATTATTCTATTTACTTTAGGAGTGCTGCTCCAGGACATTTTTATCAATGAAGAGCTCCGAGGTCAGTATTGAACACAGTTCAGGATCATTAAGCTACGCGAGTCGTCTTACATGCAGAACTGTGGAGAATTTAAAAGTGAAGTTCCCACATGATCGTCAATTGCACTTTTATACTTAGAGTTATAGTCGGCACCTGTCAGTGATGTTAGTAACAAAAGCCGTGAAACGTATTGACCTTGTTTCGTCCTTCACTTTCATTAAGCTTTTTTGCTGCAGGAAACCGTCATCACTGCGCTGACAGCTGTCGATAGATTTCAGTCTTTGACAAAAAAAAAATGAAGTCACTTTTTTTCTATTGGTGCGGTAGTAGAGCGACCTATACATCTACTGCCAGCGAACTGAGGGACGAAGCATAAATAGACCCCACGAGGCCGTAAGTGCGGAGTCTTGTCTACAAAGTTGTTCAGGCTCCTGGTTAACTGAGCTGTGCGACTACTTCAAACCAGGACTATTTAATCACGTTATTATGACCACTTGCTAATATCGAGCATAAGCGCCTTTCAGATCTTGACCGCACAGTCTACTTCCAGTCATTTACTGGTTATGCCAGCTATATGACAAGAAGAGGCCCTCGCTGAAAGTTCCTATCCTGCCCCACGGTGTGACCGAGACCTCGGAAAATACGTAACCGACTCGAACAAGACTGCCTACCACGTCTGTTAAAAATCCCATATAATACGACAGACATATCCCATGGACGTTTTCTTTTACAGAGGGTTTGCCCCCTATCGTATAATTTTTAAGAAAACTTTATGCATATTACACGTAATGCAGCATTAAACAAGAATTTTAGTCAATAAAATAAGTTGAGATGCATTCTACATGACACGCAATTGACAGGAGAATATTCTGGATCAATTGAGAGCCATCCGTTTGTAGGTGGATATGGGATGTAACGCCTGGCGGACGAATTCAGCGCATATTCCGTTGGTGACGTCTCGAGTGACTGAAAACGATGAAACCATTATCATCGGGTGCTTCAATTTGAAGGTATTAAAGCTCGGTCCACGTAGATGCGGTTGTTTTGGCTCTGTAGTGGCATCATCACAGATTAACCATAATTTGTATTACGTTGCCTTACGTTTCCTGGTACTTCTTTCGTTTCTTATTTTATGATTGTCGTATTCGATGTGGAAGCAATAATCATCGAAGATATCTTAGCGACTCCGTACTATGTAAGTCCATATGTCACCTATAAATCCATGTTGCCCCGTTGTTACTAGTGCGAGGATATCGGAGCTTCTCGGGTAAGTAAGTTCTTTCACATCGATATAATTTCCATTTTTCTCCGTCTGCACACAGAGGCAGATAGAGAATGGGGTATCCACACGCCCAGTAATCGCGAATGCTCTTGTGTGGCAGAGACGTACATTCGCACCACAG
Organism: Schistocerca serialis cubense; assembly: GCF_023864345.2. Classification (NCBI taxonomy): domain Eukaryota; kingdom Metazoa; phylum Arthropoda; class Insecta; order Orthoptera; family Acrididae; genus Schistocerca; species Schistocerca serialis. Next base: position 92,247,693 of record NC_064638.1, on the reverse strand, counting down.
ACCAAAAATCTCACTCGCCAAAGACATCTTCTCAAAGCCAATCAACAACAGTGCGATTCCGATAATTTCAACGAGGAAAATCACGGGTTTTCCTTCGACACTATGCCGTCAACGTACTTGCAGACTTCGTTAATCTGCTTCGGGACCTCATACACAGCCGATTTCCGCTGGCTGTTACTCCGTGGACTACTTCGAAAGTAAGCTTTTCCACGGTGGCGTTGCAGAGACATTCACTCGTCTGATGAGTTCCATGTGAAGCGCCACTGTCTGCACAATAATGAATCACGGCGACGTTATTAGACTCAATCACAGGAACGAGGACAGTTGTAAAATTACTTGTCGGTGACATACAGCCTACGTTGAGTTTCCCAGTTCATTTACGCACTTCAAGAGCGCCAGTCACGTGTCTTTGTGTCAAATATATGCTGCAGACGTTGTGATATAATTCTCTTGAATTAACCGCACTTAATACTGGAAGATCGATTACAACCGCGTTGATGCTACGGTCGCAGGTTCGAATCCTGCCTCGGGCATGGATGTGTGTGATGCCCTTAGGTTAGTTAGGTTGAAGTAGTTCTAAGTCTATGGGACCGATGACCTCAGATGTTAAGCCCCATAGTGCTTAGAGCCATTTGAACCAAGATCGATTACAAACATTATCTGCATCTGATCGATACCTTCCGACTGCAAGCTCTTTGTTTATTTAACTTAAATTTTATGAAATTTAAGTGACGTAACATAACACACACTTGAAACGACAACCTAGAACTGTTAAAAAAAGGTTTCTATTCATACCAATCATGTTACTTACATTTGCTCTATTGGTTGTCATCATGTCAAACAATTTTCCGCTCCAATTTTTAGAAATTATGCGCTGACATTTACTGACAGCAAGAGCTACCTTTTTTTCGCAGCGAGATAAAGTTTTTATGAGGATATGTTTCCTTTTGCTAACTAATCCGCCCGGACAACCGACGGCGTTAACGCGTTGCTTGCGGGATTCGGAGAGGCAAGCCGATACCTGACCGAATCCGCCTCGTGGATTAACGACAATGCCTGATGAGACGACCAGCCTGGATGTGATATTTAGACGGTTTCCTCACATCTTACTACATGAATACCACTCCGGTACCCAAGCCCCGCCTAAGGTACACACTACGCAAACATTTAGAAAATGTTCCCACGCTTGAACATATTTACTCTAGACGCAGACAGCTGGAGTACACAAATTCTGTACCGAAGGCGAGAGGAGGGGGAATTGAAAATGACATCCGGCCACCGTCTACCACTAACACTGCCAAAATTAATAAAACAATACCGACCCCTCCGAGAAATGGCAAATGCTTGGGAACAAGAAGAAAGACTCCTTTAGATAACTGTACCAAGACTTCAAAATGTGATTTGAGACACTTTCTAGCCCTATGAAAGAACTGAACCACCTCAGTCGGAGCAAGAGGTCATTATCCCTCCTCTCTGACAGCTGATTCCTCACGAAAGACCGTATTTTAGCTACCGGAAATTAAACATCAGTATGAAAGTATGTAGTATTTTCAAACACGATGGCTACACAAAAATTAATAATGTACTCCTGTCCTCTAGAACAAATACTGTCAATTCATACGCATGAACGTAATATTCTGTTAAATCTTCAGTTGGTGCTACTATGGAAAAAAGTGTGTTCAACAGTACAGCGAGTAAATGTCGGACAACAGAACTATAGGTCTGTGATTCAATTCCTCCTCGGTCCTAGGAGTTTCTCTCTCACTTATCGCTTCTTTCACTTACGCTAATTATGTGTGTACGTGAGAAGTACGAAGCTGCACCGTAGTTCCTACCTTTAGGAAAAGTTACAGCTACTCACCTCGACTTTACAAACACACACTCACACACACACACACACACACACACACACACACACACACAAATACAATATGGAACAAATTACAAAACTCAAAAACGTAAATAGGTGTAAGATATAGGCTAGAAAGTCATTACATCTGTAGCACCTTATACATACATGTAAAACTTTTACAACTGACAATCTCCATTCCCCGTTGTAATGACACTAAATCGTATAACAAGGCTCACAATACTTAAATACCAAATAACTCCTTTAAAAAACTAATTCTAATTGTATTACCTACAGTACATCCAAATTAGACCTCCTCCAGCCCCCTCTGCGCCCCCCCCCCCTGAAACAAGGAAGCTCTCACACAAACAAAGCTTTATGAATTCTTTCCCTGTCCTTCAATTTTCTACCTAAACATCTACACTAAAACCTTCTCTTCCCAAGCGCCACAACATTAAGTATTTATAGCATTCGTATATTTATCACATTTACTTTATTGTACTAATTACTTAATGTAATGTGTATTATTTTTTATTTTCAATCAATTGTAACTCTTAAGAATTTAAGGAAATAAAAGAATTAATGCAAAATGTTGTATCGAAAATAATATAAAAGCGCTTTCAAGCTAACAAAAAATTGTAAAAAAATCGAGCTAAGAAGGACTATAAGCAGGCCTTAAAATAGCCTGCGCCCTTCCAGAAGGGGAAGGAATGAAAAGCACTGAATTAAAGATAAAATATACGCTGATCTGTAGGTTCCTCTGTAACTGGCCGTCTGAGTGGGTTCAAAGGTCAGGCACAATAAATCCAATAGGACCCTCGACAGTAGAGCACTGTGGTAGTCAAAACAATCTTTAGAGGTAACAATACTCTATAAAGCCGCCGCTCGCCTTGACAATGGCTTCAATTCGGTGAGAAAGAGAGGTCACAAGTTTCTTCGGGTGTGCCATATCCACTTAAATCCACTCATCGCCAACTGGATCCCGTAGAGACAGTAAATTCCAGGGGTGTTAATTTCTTTAATTGACCCGTTGTTACAAACAGAGGCAGTCATTGTCCGTGGGGCTAAGATGGGGTGATTTAGCGGACCAGTCGACATGCGAGTTAATCGCCTCGGAGGGCTGTAGGTGCAACTCGACACTTTTCGTCAAAAGAAGCAAATCGCGTCTCGACTGGCCATACTACAGGCATTCCTTCAGCTACTGTCCAATGTCAGTTTTGTTTGATCCGTTTAAGACGCGCAGCTATCTGTGCCAACTTGAGCAATGATTTCTAGCGCTAAGTCCATTACATGGAATTCCCTTCGCGATGTTCGGTCGGAAACTTGTTTACATAGACGTGCATTTACTGACAGCAGTAATTACTATCGGATATGAAATCGATTGCCAATTACAAGGTGCGACACTCGTCTACACTCCCTGTCCGTTAGAATCTTTTCATGCCCTGTTAAATGGCTGCGAATGGTTCATAATTCCTCGTAGTCAGGTTCCTCGTAGTCAGGCTCCTCGTAGTCAGGTTGGACAGTCCATACTGATACAGCAACAAGCCGGACAACTTCATTCGCATTGTTGTCAGGGGTACACACTCTATGTTGACCCACTTATTGTGCTGATAGAAGAAATCGAAAGAGTTCAGAGGACGGGAGTTCGCTTTGTATTATCACGAAATACGGGAGAGAGTGTCACAGATGTGATAGGTAAATTGGGGTGGCAACCATTAAAACAAAGCCGTTTTACCTCGCAGCGAGCTGTTTTGCGAAATTACGACCACCAACTTTCTCCTCCGAATAGCAAAAGTATTTTGCTGACATACTGAGGGAGAGATGGTCATCGTGATAAAGTTGGAGAAGTAAGAGTTCGCACGGAGAGATTTAGGTGTTTATTTTTCCCAACTATTGTTGGAAGGAGAATGGCAGGGAAATAGTATGAAAGTTGTTCTATGATCCTTCTGCCAAGTACTTGAAAAGTGAAGTACAGAGTACTCATGTAAATGTAGATACAAATGTATTTTCTAGGAAATAGACTAGCGCACATACCACTTCACTGCTGTGACTTACGCCAGCGGTGGAGTCACATGGCCAACTAGCACCAGTTCCATCATAGCACTTCAAAGATACCTGTGTTCGCTTTTAATGGGGCGACTAACATTATTTGGTCTCGTGAATTTATTAACATATTCACGAAAGTTTATTTTATCAAAAGTAATGGGACAACAATTAATGGACATAAATATGTGGTATATCCTCCCTTCGTCTTTATGTCAACTTGACCTCTGCTGGGGACATTTTCAATGACGTATCTGAATGTGTAAGGTGAAATAGCAGCCCATACTTACTAAACAGCCAAAAACAGAGAAGGTGGTCATGTTGGACCCTTGGATCAGTAGCGAAGATAAAGAAGGTTTTCCATTTGGTTCAGGTCAGGACACTTGAGAGGTCAGTCCATTTCATGAATGTTAACTGTCCGCAAAGCACTGCGTCAAAGATGTTCCTATATGACGGAGTGCATCATCATGCTGACGCAAACAATCATCGTCTCAGAAATGTTGCTATACTGAGTGCAGTACACAGTGCTGCAAAATGTGTCGATATCCAGTCGCATCCTTTAGTATTTGCTTGAGCGCAATACGAGGACCACACGCCGACCATGGAAAACAGTCCCATGCAACAACAGCACCGACTGCGTACTTGACTGTTGGCGCTGGACACGATGCCAGGTTTTCGCCACAGCTAGTCCATTCCATCAGACAGCCACGTCATTAATCGCCCTAAACCACTCGTTTTCACTCATCCACTATCTGGCGTCTCACACCTCAAGTGTCGCTTAGCACTGGCGACAAAAATGTCTGGTTTAAGAGGAGCTGTTCGACCATTGTACCCCATAGTTTCTGACTGCTGCACCCAGTGATTGTGTTAGGTGGACTGCTGGTACCACTCTGCGGCTCACGAGTGACTCTTACTGCTGATTTCGTGTGGTTTTTTTTTATTTTTTTTTATTTTATTTTTTTATTATTATTTTTTTTTACAACCGTCTCCGCAATGTTCGACCGTCCCTGTCCGTCAGTACCTGAAGCCTGCCTGGTCTTGGGTCAGCTGCTGCTGTTCCTTCGAGTTTCCAGTTCACAATCGCATCACCGGCAGTCGAGCTGGGTAGCTTTAGAAGGGCTGAAATGGCCCTGATCTATTTGTTACTCAGGCGACATCCTATCACTAGTCCACGAGGCGTCCGCTATGACCGAGCGGTTCTAGGCGCTTCAGCCTGGAACCGCGCGACCGCTATGGTCGCAGGTGTGAATCCTGCCTCGGGCATGGATGTGCGTGATGTCTTTAGATTGGTTATGTTTAAGTAGTTCTAAGTTCTAAGAGACTGATGACCTCCGATGTTAAGTCCCATAGTCCTCAGAGCCAATTTAGCCAACTAGTCCACGTTCGAAGTCAGTGAGCTCTCTTAACCGATCCATTCTACTGTTATTGCTTCTCTACTGGGAACACATCACTCTCCGCCTCCTTTTATACTAGCGGGTCCTGTTCCGCATTACACAGGGCAGGTCTGCTAATGAACCTGCTCTTGCGAGGTGGCTCCCCCTGACGCCTCAGTAGTGAGCAGCCGGCCAGCTCAAGACGAGGAATGGAAGGGGAACAGGAGGGAGAGGGAGGACGACTCTGAACAAGGCAGCTCGGCACCAGAAACTGTTGTCAAAGGCTCTATTCTAAGGCCGATAATAGTTCTGCTGAGATGTAGGGGAACTCGGGGCAGAACGGGATAGCGGGGTACAATGGGAAATTACTCTTTTGTAGACTGGACAGTGTTGCAACCTGTTGTATGGGCATGTAACTATTTCTCCGAATGGAAGGGAAGTGAGGGCAGCCATTCTGATTTAGTTTGAAGTGCGAGATCTAAGTGAATTGTCCGTCACGTTACCGCTTGCGTTGCTCTCACGTTTGGTGAATTTCAACGCCAGGTAAGCTGTTAATTGTTAATTGTATACCATAAAATGACACATTCCCTTAAAGTGCATGGCATTTGTTATACTTTAGTTATTTAATGCGTTTAAATATGTCAATTATTACACTCCATAAAAGTTGTTAACCTCAAAAGTGCTCTTGGGGTGGAATGGGACGGGGCAGAATGGGATAGTGTCCCGTTTCTGCCCCATCATATTTTGATGCAAGTAGAAAGCAAAACCCAACCTGGATGTTCATGGATGCCAGACCCTCCCAACCAGCTATGTTCGCCGAACAACTCAGTTTTCCAGATATCGCCCGAGGCTGTCATTCCAATCCCACTAATCTGTCAAAATACTCGGCGGACTACAAGACGAAAAGGAAAAAACCGTCGTATTAACAGATTCTCCTTGTAAGAAGGAACTGCAGAATGCTGTCGCACGTAAAGTAGGCCTACAGAAAGGAGGAGGGTTCACAAACATAAACAATGTCAGGACAGAGACGTCAGATGCAATGCAACTTAAGGGAAAAATATCAAACTGTATACACAAAAAAACAGAGGACATCAAAGACCTCAAGAAAAATAAAAGGAAGAAGATGATGGAGAAGAGAGAATCAGAGAGAGAGGATGCTGATTGTCTCTACTGCGGGGACTTCTATTCCGTTTCTAATGAGGGCTGGGCCGCATGCCAGAGTGGGCACACAATTCATGTGCTGGCATAGACAGTGAAGATGAAGAGGAAATACTGATTTGTGACTATTGTCGAAAGGGCTAGTAGTCTGGTGGTTATTAAGCATTGTACATTTTTCAGAATGACATTAAAATATTTTCTTATTTTGAAGAATGAGTTTTTAATTGTTTAAATTACACATTCCTTAGTCTGAATTGCCTGTTATATAACATTTTGTCATAGTTTAATACGATATTCATAATTCAAATTCAACGTTTATGCAATAATTTAACAAAAAATACCCTTATCTCATTCTGCCCCGTGGGTGGGGCGGAACGGGAAATATGCAAGACTTTCTTTGAAAACTTGTAAAAAATGAAAAATGTATTGTTTTAAGTGATTTTAAAATAAGATTCATTAGGTTACACTACAAGGTCTTTTTTTTATCACTTTAAGAAGCGTTTCCTGGTATTCCCTTATTTTGCAGAATTTGTTAAACATTAAGTATCCCGATCCGCCCCGAGTTCCCCTATCGCTCACAGTGGCTAGTTAATGCCTTTCAGGGCGAATGTACGAGGTACATTCAAGTTCTAAGGCCTCCGATTTTTTTTCTCCGGACTGGAAAGAGATAGAAACATGCGCATTGTTTTAAAATGAGGCCGCGTTCATTGTCAATATGTCCCAGAGATGGCAGCACCGTACGGCAGATGGAATTTTACCGTCAGTGGCGAGAATGAGAACTGTTTTAAATACTTAAAATGGCGACGTTTTCCTTACTTGAACAGCGTGCAATCATTCGTTTTCTGAATTTGCGTGGTGATGGAGTTATGGATATGTTGAAAGTGCGTTCGTGGGTGCAACAGTTTAATGAAGGCAGAACATTGTGTGACAACAAACCGAAACAACCTCGGGCTCGCACAAGCCAGTCTGACAACATGAACAGGTCTGACATACGGTGTCCGGATACTTTTGATCAGATGTGTAGGTACTTTCATGGGGCCTCGACTATTTGCTAGTAGAAATTACAGCGCTGTGTCTAGAATGGTCATAATAACATTACTCAGGAGTACAAGTCTGACTAAACAACAGACCGCACATGACGTCAGGACGAATCCTGTAACCGACAGCTGTCCGAAGTGCGTTGTGGAAATGAGATTACGACCCGGCAAGGCTTCGCCGGCTGCTTGCATGGCGCTGGTGCCAGGCGATTCCTTTCCGCTTTGTGACGTGAATACCAGCGCGGCAATATGCGGCGTGTGTCGCGAGTATAGGGCCTACGTGTTCGCAAGTAGAGCGCTAGACGAGCAGCGGGACGGCGACTTCCGGCAGGCCCATCCCGCTTCGTAAGTGCCTCCACCATCCGTCAGGCGGCCCCTATAGGGGCGGCTTTTATTAAAGCGCGGCGAAACGGGCGCGGCAGGTGGCAATTTATGCTGCAGCCGCGGATTCCACGCAGGCGGAGACGAGCCGCGGAGCAAATGAAATTCCGTGGTGCAAAGGGAGGGGCTTCTGACGCGGCGGCTTTGTCTGTCAGTGGCCCATCGGCAGACTGCCGCTCTGTGGAGGTAGGTGACTGGAACTGGGGATTCGCGTTGCCCTCAGTAGTGGCAAGGAAAGCGTTTCTGAAGCAGAGAAATTTGTTAACATCCAGTATTAATTTAAGTGTCAGGAAGTCATTTCTGAAAGTATTCGTATGGAGTGTAGCCATGTATGGAAGTGAAACATGGACGATAAATAGTTTGGACAAGAAGAGAATAGAAGCTTTTGAAATGTGGTGCTACAGAAGAATGCTGAAGATTAGATGAGTAGATCACATAACTAATGAGGAAGTATTGAATAGGATTGGGGAGAAGAGAAGTTTGTGGCACAACTTGACCAGAAGAAGGGATCGGTTGGTAGGACATGTTCTGAGGCATCAAGGGATCACCAATTTAGTATTGGAGGGCAGCGTGGAGGGTAAAAATCGTAGAGGGAGACCAAGAGATGAATACACTAAGCAGATTCAGAAGGATGTAGGTTGCAGTAGGTACTGGGAGACGAAAAAGCTTGCACAGGATAGAGTGGCATGGAGCGCTGCATCAAACCAGTCTCAGGACTGAAGACCACAACAACAACAACTTAAAAGAGTAGGCTGGCCGTTTCCGAGCTCTGTAGATATCTCAGAAATGATACCAGGCAGTCACTGCGACCCTCCACCGCAGACTAAGCCGTGGCTGTGAACTGGTATCCATGCCCCCAACAGATTCTATGGAATAACTGAATTACATTGGGTAGATGGAGACGTGAGAGTATGGCAGAATGTTTCTCACTTTTTTAGACGTTCCCATGATCCCGCAGTGATTAAAATTTCCGAATTTGTTGGTGTATCGACGCAGGATGTCAGATACAGAGGATGGACAAAAAATATGGAAACGTAAAAAACACAACTCATTAACAGTCACAATATGTTGCTACTCAAAGCAGTTTACAGTCGTCTGTGAATGGATAATACAGGTCCTGTTTGGTTTTCGAGTAGGTATTAAAATCCATGGAGAAGTAATAAAAATTTTGAGATTCGCCGATGGCATTGTAATTCTGTCAGAGAGAGCAAAGGACTTGGAAGAAAAAATGGTTCAAATGGCTCTGAGCACTATGGGACTTAACTTCTGAAGTCATCAGTCCCCTAGAACTTAGAACTACTTAAATCTAACTAACGTAAGGACATCACACACATCCATGCCCGAGACAGGATTCGAGCCTGCGACCGTAGCAGCAGCGCGGTTCCAGATTGAAGCGCCCTGAACCGCTCGGCCACAGCGGCCGGCGACAGTAAGAAACGACAGAAATTAATATCGATATCGTATGGTAAGAGAAACTATGACATTCATTACAGAAAACTGCAACAATGTTTACAACGTAATTGAATTTTATCCTTTTGGGAAACTCCTTGGATGAGGCAATACGTTGAGATTAACGCTCCGAAATACTTGAGAGCAATTAATGATTTCGAGAAGAACTTTTCCACGTGATAAGTAATAATGTGTTTGAAAAGGCCATACCAAATGTGTGACAGATGTGGGACATAAAACTGGTAAAATCCTATAACGGCGATAAGGAGTAGCTGCATTAACTGCCAAACCAATTTCTCAGTGGAGTGTTATTTTTAATGAAAATTTAGTTGCCACTGACCGGAGAAAATTTAATGTAGTCTTTGATAAAACCATTGCAGCAGATTGGCTATTTTTGGATATTTCGAAAATCATTATTTTCGACTTTTACTATGGATATGTCTTAAAAAAGTTTCCCGCACATCATGTAAAACTGTACTACACAGACACCGCCATCTTAATCTCACATGTTACAGCTCCACATATCTACAAGGATACAAGCAATGATATCCATACAAGGTTTGATACTTCATGTTTCCATGCAAATAACAGTTATTCTATTCTCCAAGTAAGCAAAAAAGAGTTTGGATTAGCGAAAGAAAAACTGAATGATGCACCTATTTCAGAGCATGTCGGTCTATTAGGAATAATGTGTTCACTCAAGACTGCGTATGGATGCATAACGTGCAGAATAAAGAGTATAAAACATTCTTCTCTTAACACGTTAACCAATGAGGATTACAGCCAATGCGTATTGGATTCGGAAGTAAAAATAATCAGACAATTTTTAATTTAGTCAAAGCAACACGTTGTTTCTGTAATCAAGCAATACAAACTGGGCTTTTCTGCACTCCTGATAAGGTAACTACATTGGCTTTGGGACAATACAGCCTAAAAATAGACGACATTTGATTTTCTTCTTAATAATGTAAATTCTTGAAAAATTATAAGTACGTGAAAAACGTAAAGTGACTACTTGAAAACTTAAAAATTTAAAAACTTAAATGTATGTATGTAACAGTAAATTCTAGTTGTAACTAAATTGTAGCTTCAGGTCACTACCACTTCTGTAACTGACGTGAATTCACATACTCCTTTCTGATTTACTAAGTTAAGCTCCAGGGAAATACGTTATCATAAGGAGTTCAATTGATTTCTTGTACGATGTATGCTTTTTGAGAAATCGGAACTTTATAGAATTTGATTTTTTCATATATGTTAGCGGTCAAATAATGTCTAACTACTCGAAAAGTGAAAGTGTTAAATTTACTTTAGCAATAATAAATTAATTGGCTACACTGTATTTTGAAACACAGGGCACAAAAATATGTATGTGTGTGTGTGTGTGTGTGTGTGTGGCAACAATGTACATAGTTCAGACGAAGAAGCTTACGTAACTTTTTTTGATGTATAAATACTGTAGTATAATTGAATGTAACACAAAAAATATTGCAGTTTGATTGGCTGTTTCGTTTAATTCCGCCTTACCACTGACAGCTCACAAATACGCACAACCAGAGAGTGTAAAGGGTCGCTGGCATCTTTCAAATACTGTAATTTGCCGAAAAAATATTCAACACCAGTCCCATCTTACTTTTTTTTAAAAGTACCACCATTTCCATCTTTAATTTTGAACTATACGCCATCCACCATCTTTAAGTTTCATATTTCCAACCGTCCGCCATCTTCAACTTTTAAATTTCTCGCCAACGCCATCTTGATGACACCACGTGACTGCAGCGCCGACTAATGGCGGAAAGTGGAACTGTGGCCCACACCTGTGCTTCTTACTCCCATAGCTGTTTCAATTTTCTTAAAAGGTTGTTTGATTTTCCACTACTTGGAATCTGTCTTTCCCTTCCTTAGTCATGAATGCTTCGGCAGCCTTGCCTATGTTAGTCATTCCTGATTAGCCGTTTTGCACTTTCAGTCAATCTCATTGTCTATGTTTGTAGTCCCTTTTTACTGCTTCATATACTGTGTTACTTTTATTATATTTCGTTTGTACCTCAAGCAAATTCATGTCTTATCCATGGATTTCTATCTGGCCCTGTGTTATTGCCTATCTGATCTCCTGCTGCCTTATTATTTCATCCCTCAAGCTTATTTATTCGTCTTCTATTGTTTCCCTCTCCACTCTTCCAGTAGATCGTTGCCTGATGTTTCCTCTATCCAGGAACCCTCTCTTTAATTTCCTGCCTTTTTGCAATTTTTGACCTACAAGAAATCATTCCCTTTCCACCAAATTTACTTTCTTATTTTTCTTTTCCCCTCCTAACTCAAAGTTACGATCAAAAAACGCAGCTGCAACTTCTTTCCATTGCAAAGACGTGGTGCTCTACTCTGATGTTTATTCAGTGGGACTGATTAGGCACACGGTACAAAAACAGATAACCTGTAGCTTGCAACATCAAACAAAATGTTTTTCAATGGCAACAGCAACTTTGTAGTATGGTCTCGTGTCGCACACAAGAATTTGGTCATACCGGACCAAGTATACCATGGGAATTGCGACACGATATCGTCTAATGCTACTGGGACTGTGGAATTCCGCCTTACCACTGACTGCTCACGAATACGCGCAACCAGAGAGTGTGAAGGGTTGCCGGCATGGCAGGCGCAACTGACCGTAGCCGCACACCTAGGATGTGTGCTGGCACAGCTGCAAATGCTGTTGCCTTATATTGCAGTGTTCCCACGCGATCGTGGCCCCCTACTACTTCCGTTCTTCCTCTTTATGGTCTGCTGCTGGTTTAGCACGCTGTTTCCGGAGTGTTCCTTCTTTACAGAATGCTTTCTATAAGTCAGTCGCGTAGTTTGCAGCCGTAAGCTATGCGCAAGTGTGTGAAACTGCACAGTCACTTCCACAAAATGGTGGTATAATTGTCAGTCGCCTATTCAGAATACTAAATCCTAGAAAAGAGAAATTCTACAACTTGGCTTATAATTAAGACTTCTGGGATTGAATTTAACAGCCTTAGCTGTGGGACAATTTGTGACTGGAGTTTTGCGCTCTACCAAAACCACGATTCGGTGGTTACGGTACTTACATAAATGACGTAGAAACGATAGGGATACCGGAGGTATTGGTAGCACTGGTAGGGAAAGAGACAAATGAGTGTGTAAGAAAGAAACAGGGAGCTGTCGATTTCACTTTGTATTTTTGCTTGTTTGGTTGTTTGTTAATTTGCACACAATTAGAACCGCACATCATTCAGTGTTAGTCCACTTTGTTTCTTTAAAGAATGTAAATTGTATTTTATAAGTGATAAAAATTAGTTGATCATGTATTTTCTGTGCTTTTATGTAACCAAACCAATCATTTTCGATGCAAGTGCAGTTCACATGCACAATCATAAAAAATATATCTAATTATTGTTTTTATTTTGTACTCAATAGAACCTTCTCCATCACGATCAATGGCAAGAGTTTCCTATTACTATTGATAAAAGCAAAAGTTGTTTATGAATAACAGAAACATGTTTTATGTAAGATAGACGAAGTACTGTGGCGATATCTGATATATTTTTGTTCTGTGTTCGTTTTTATTTTACGTTTTTGTTGAGAAAATTGCGTTTCCTACCTCTGTATGTTAAATCTCTATTGTTTTCTTTATCTTTACCACAACACCTCTCTGTTTCACGGTACAAATCAAATGTTTTCGAATGAAACCTAAAGTGAACGTTGACAATTTCGGTGTTGCTATAAACAGGACGACATTCATCACATACGTAAGGAAAGTGTATGTTATGAGATAATAGCCGATAGGTATGCAACACACCTGACCTACAGGTAACGAAGGTACGATCTTAACTGACCAAAGATACTAGGATACCGTAGTCTAAGCTTATTTATGATAGTCTACGGTAGCCTGCGGTAATTTTATGAATATTTATGACGATACTACTTACAATGTCAGTCCAAAAAGTTTCTAGACTGGTTTAATAAAAAAATAGACGAAAGTTTAGATGAAGGTTTTAATGCATCATGCATCTTACATAGTCTTCTTTCACTTGAGTACAATTCACAGAATGTTCACACAACCATGTGAGATTGCCAGGAATGTCCATCTACGTCTGCATCTACGCTCAGCAAGCCAATTTTCAGTGTTCGGCGGAGGGTAGCTGGTGCACCGCTGTCACTTTCCCCAGATTCTGTTCCACTCGCGAATGATTCGTGGGAACAGCAGTTGCCGGTAAGCCCCCGGGCGAGCCTGAATTTTCTAATACTATCTTCATGTATTTTCCCGAGAAATACATAGGAAGAAATACATTGGCTGACGCTTCTAGGAACGTACGATCTCGAAATCTTAACAGTAAACCACTCCGTGGTGCAAAACTTCTCTCTGCCAGCGTCAGCCACTGGGGTCGACTGAACATCTTCGTAAAGCTACCGCTCTTACTAAATAAACCTGTAACTGAACGCGCAAATATTCTTTGGGTCTTCTCTATTTCCTGTATCAATCCTAGCCAGTATGGATCCCAGACTGACCATCAGCGTTCAAATATTGGGCTAGTATTAAACTCGCGCGTCACATTCGTATTTCCTTCGTTCTTGGCGATTCATCAGAGACCCACTATGGACTTTTTGTTTTGTTATAGATTCATACTGACAACATCAAGTTTCATCACCCATAACGAGTTTTTCCAGAAAAGAATTGTCCGTGTTTTGCATTTCAATCAAGTCGCAGCAGGCGTACACGCTTCGTTGTTTTTGCTCGAGAGTCAAAGTGTTCGATATAAACTTTTTACACACTTTTCTCTGCTTCAGAACATTCTGGAGAAAGTACTGAACATCTGATTTAGCGATGATGTTCTACTGCGATTTGTGACACAAAGACGCTGACTGCGGCCGCTTGTCCATTACTTAACTCTGCCTGCTGACAACTGACGAGTCGAAAGCTCTTCTGTTGTTTACAATTGTGAGTCCAAGCTGCCAACGTAGATCCTGCGGCGACTTTGCTTATACGCCACGAATAAAATCAGTCTCGGAACGTTTTCGATGTAAAATACATACTCAGGGTACGGTCGCTATCAGTCTCTAATTATACAAACAATTTTCGTGAAAGAGCTGAAGGTTGTGTGTGACTGAAGTTTGATGACTATGTATGTATCTAGAGGACGGCTACACGCCCGTCGCTTTGCCCCATAACTCTTCTAACTTCCAGGTAATTGTTTAAAATTGCAAGCAGTATATCACTGGCGAAATAAAAACTTCCTTAACTCAGTGAGAATACTGCTTAGTTCGCAAAACTGTTTCACATTTTTTTCACTTTGAGATTGCGAAAAACGATATTTTAGTCTCATCGGCAGGACGTTGTAATAAATGAGGGGACAAGAAGAAACAGGTCCTATCATTCCACAAATACAGCATATTTATACGACTGAACACAACTAATGCTCTTCCTTGCCTGAGTATTTACGACTGATTTCTCTACTACTTTTACAATTAATTATTTTGAAGAATGTTTTTACTAATACTTTAGTGGGATTCAATGACGCTTTGTTAATTAAAAGATGTGTCTGCATAAAAAAAAGTTTCAAATGGCTCTGAGCACTATGGGACTTAACTTCTGAGGTCATCAGTCCCCTAGAACTTAGAACTACTTAAACCTAACCAACCTAAGGACATCACACACACCCATGCCCGAGGCAGGATTCGAACCTGCGACCGTAGCGGTCTCGCGGTTCCAGACTGTAGCGCCTAGAACCGCTGGGCCATCCCGGTCGACCCTGTGTCTCTATCCATATCGAGCATTGTAGCATGTATTTGATACGTGATCATACAGCAGATATCTAAAACCTTTAAAAACAATTGAAACGCGTCCGCTATTCGCATCGAGTCGTTTCGTGAGTGCGTAACTCGTCACTATTCAGTCTACTCCAAAACGGCACGTAGTTTAGACACGCTGCTATTGCTGGTAGCCTGTCCGCATTGCTGCATGATGCACGCGTGACACACCTCGTGAGGGTTAGGCTGTTCGACTAGTGCTACCCAATCAGGCGGGTTGCCGCGAATTTTCGCTTTGTACGTAGCATGACGTACAATGGAGAGATATTTGGCTGCTGTGTCTAGTTCTTTTCTGACCCGTGGGCACTGGCTGCAGTTTCACACCATACTGTCTCAGATTTGCTGAATGAGATCGATAGATGCTCTTGCGTAAGCGACGCTTTGCTAATATACTCTGCTAAACTCCTGTAGGACGTGTTTGTTTTTCGATGACACGGTTAGGTGGATAAATCCCTAGTACTTTCTGGATGTTCCCATTGAAACGAAGCTTAGTTTTCTTTGTGATCGGTTTCCAATGGCGTGTGCACGTTGTTAGCAATAACAACGCGTACATTGCATATCCGTGTGTATTCACGATGTTCAACTCCTCCTCATTCAATAATACATGAGCATACATCTTTGTCATTATTATTATGTGATTACTGCAAAACTGTAGAATTCACAGTCCTTTGTGTAATACCTGATGTTTGTGGGCGTCTATACACGACTGTGTACTCTGTATCTGAAGTCGTGAGAATCAGATTACATTCGTAACCAGAACCCACATTCATCTGCTTATTGTGTTGAAATTTAATTTATTTGCTCTTGGAATCACGTGGTTATCCATGTACACGACCCGCATTGATCACACTGCAATTCCTTGTCTTATTTAATGGCGCCCCTTAAATCAATATCCCATCTCTTTTGTAGTGCTACATTTTAGTCTCACATTTCATGTAGTTTTTTAGCTTTACGTTAAGTACCTGCGTCGCAGTTTGATGATGCATGCAGTCCCGCCGACAGCTCAGAGCGCCTGACGGAATATTAAGAACAGCCTCAGTATTTACTCACCACGCGGTTAGATTAGTAAATCTGTGTATTATGTACTTCCAGTGCCTCTAGGTGTGACGTGCAGCATCCACTACTAAAGTAATGCAGCTGAAGACACTGTATAATATTACAAACTTCCATAGTCTACACGCTTTTCAGTGTACTTGTGAGGTTCCTCTCATGTCAGACGCCATTTATTTGACATTTTTCGCACTGTATTCGAATGCTGCATTTAAGGTGAATAAGCTGCTACCTTGTGAAGTGACAAAGACTGCTACGGCAACGAATCAGTAGGCAGTTACCACGGCTGGAAAGCATGAAGCGTCGCTGGTCACGCCATACGGTGGTGGAAGTACGCTAGTGGGACTAGGGACTGAGCAGCGCGTCAGAGGGTATCTATCGTGGTAATCTCAGACGACAGGGACCGCCCGACATTTTGGCGCCAAACTGCTACTTTTTCTACATCAAATATTAATCATTAGAATCCACTTGTAACATAATAAATGCTAGGCGCAGTCTATGAGTGGTTAAAGCTTCTTTTCTACTATTACATCATTACGCAGCAGTAGCCAAGTGATTTCGCAGCCCCCTAAAAAGGGGGGGGGGTATGGGAGAGGCGTGAAAAGCTAAATAGCTTGAACTTATTGAAAAGGAAAAAAATTCAAAAACTAATTAATTTACTGAAAGAAAAGGAAATCAAAATATTTTCTGACACAATAAAAAGTTGAAATTCACATTTACACTGTGCATGGGGGCTTAATTAAATACGATTGAAAATACTTTTTTTTTAGTAGCTGTATGTCCGATTACGCTGTTTCGTAAACGGTCGGCCCTGACTAGTATTATTACGCTATCTGACTGCAAAGAACAACAACAAGAATGAAATGAAATTTTTCGTTAACACAATTAATTAATTAAGTCCCCAGCAACTATAAAACCTACAAAACCCAAGCACAAATGTAATTGTTCTGTGTGTGGGAGTGTGACTCAACGTACACATCTGGCACGGTTCTTCTTCAACAAGACAAGAATTTTTAAATGCCAATTATACTGACGTGATAAAAGAAAATTAGAAATACGATAATTGCGTAAGGAAAGCAGAATTACACTCTAATACAAGAACACACGCCAGATGCTTTGTTGACTGAACCTGTAATGACGCATTATTTAGGATACTGAAATTAAAAACAAACGGAGTTAGTTACCTCATTTATATTGATGAAAATCACTCTAATCCTTACATTATATCTCAACCAGAACTCTCCAATATCACATCTCAGCAATCACTGCCTAATAGCACATCTCAACAAACACTCTCTGCTACAACATCTCAGCACAGACTACCACGAGACCTCGACAGGCACTGACTTCTACGAGTTCTCTCCTAGCACTGAGTACTACGAGCTCTCAACAAGCACTGTGGAGGCGGCTTAATAATACTCTTTGGCGCAATCTCTGGCGCAGTGGCTCAGTGTAGCTACCTTTCAACTGATATAATGCACTTATAAATGGGACTATCAGTACCGCACAATGCATTTAACCACAGCCGCGAAGAGGTAACTTTTGACTTGCACTCACTGAAATATATGCACGTGTTGTGCTAAGTAGTACTTACGAGTATGTACTGCAGTACTGTGAACGCAGGAAGCATGCAAATACAGCTGTACATTTTAGCGATAATTCCCTGTCCCAATAAAAAATGAAAAAAATCTAGACATTCTACAAGTTGCGGAATCGTGTTCTTTGTCATAATCAGTTCCGAGGGAAATGGTTCGGCCTCGACGGAACAATCTCCACCATTCGTACACAGCGTAGGCAGCCTACATGTGCACGAGAATTTTGATTCTCTATAAGCAAAAATGACTGAAGTTCGAATCGCGTCGAAGTTTTGTGTCACCTGCACGTTGTGCCTACTAATAGCGTTGTACAAACAGCTTCAAGTAAGTGCCACGTTTGAGCATAACTGTCTCAATAATCTACATTCACGAGCTCATGCTACTTTCGGATATAATTTTCGCCATGGCAGATGACCGGTACGAGGCACGCACGCCCGCGGGTTGTCAGCAGTGGAAGATAAACAAGAAAGCATTTCCCCTCTCACGTACTCGCACACCTATATGGCTGTGCGACTTTCCCTCTGCATCCAGCACTCCTCTGAGGTAATTCATCAACTTCTCGCGCACTACCTGTTACACAGAGAGGCCCATAGATTCTGGTTCAGTAAGTTTAATGGACCAGTCTTATGAAATTACGTGGCCCGCAACCGGAATCACTAGCAGTCATCTTACGACCTCAAAAGGATTCAAACTTTGTTGGTAGCATATTACCCACCATTTGTTTCTTATTACAATTAGTTTACTGCAGTGTTTCTCAACCTTTCAGTATTAGCGACGCGTCTTTAAATCATATACACTCCTGAAAATGGAAAAAAGAACACATTGACACCGGTGTGTCAGACCCACCATACTTGCTCAGGACACTGCGAGAGGGCTGTACAAGCAATGATCACACGCACGGCACAGCGGACACACCAGGAACCGCGGTGTTGGCCGTCGAATGGCGCTAGCTGCGCAGCATTTGTGCACCGCCGCCGTCAGTGTCAGCCAGTTTGCCGTAGCATACGGAGCTCCATCGCAGTCTTTAACACTGGTAGCATGCCGCGACAGCGTGGACGTGAACCGTATGTGCAGTTGACGGACTTTGAGCGAGGGCGTATAGTGGGCATGCGGGAGGCCGGGTGGACGTACCGCCAAATTGCTCAACACGTGGGGCGTGAGGTCTCCACAGTACATCGATGTTGTCGCCAGCCGTTGGCGGAAGGTGCACGTGCCCGTCGACCTGGGACCGGACCGCAGCGACGCACGGATGCACGCCAAGACCGTAGGATCCTACGCAGTGCCGTAGGGGACCGCACCACCACTTCCCAGCAAATTAGGGACACTGTTGCTCCTGGGGTATCGGCGAGGACCATTCGCAACCGTCTCCATGAAGCTGGGCTACGGTCCCGCACACCGTTAGGCCGTCTTCCGCTCACGCCCCAATAGCGTGCTGCCCGCCTCCAGTGGTGTCGCGACAGGCGTGAATGGAGGGACGAATGGAGACGTGTCGTCTTCAGCGATGAGAGTCGCTTCTGCCTTGGTGCCAATGATGGTCGTATGCGTGTTTGGCGCCGTGCAGGTGAGCGCCACAATCAGGACTGCATACGACCGAGGCACACAGGGCCAACACCCGGCATCATGGTATGGGGAGCGATCTCCTACACTGGCCGTACACCACTGGTGATCGTCGAGGGGACACTGAATAGTGCACGGTACATCCAAACCGTCATCGAACCCATCGTTCTACCATTCCTAGACCGGCAAGGGAACTTGCTGTTCCAACAGGACAATGCACGTCCGCATGTATCCCGTGCCACCCAACGTGCTCTAGAAGGTGTAAGTCAACTACCCTGGCCAGCAAGATCTCCGGATCTGTCCCCCATTGAGCATGTTTGGGACTGGATGAAGCGTCGTCTCACGCGGTCTGCACGTCCAGCACGAACGCTGGTCCAACTGAGGCGCCAGGTGGAAATGGCATGGCAAGCCGTTCCACAGGACTACATCCAGCATCCAAGCCGTTCCACAGGACTACATCCAGCATCTCTACGATCGTCTCCATGGGAGAATAGCAGCCTGTATTGCTGCGAAAGGTGGATATACACTGCACTAGTGCCGACATTGTGCATGCTCTGTTGCCTGTGTCTATGTGCCTGTGGTCCTGTCAGTGTGATCATGTGATGTATCTGACCCCAGGAATGTGTCAATAAAGTTTCACCTTCCTGGGACAATGAATTCACGGTGTTCTTATTTCAATTTCCAGGAGTGTATATGAATTCGTCCGGGGAACTGGTTGAGGAGAGAGCGGGGGGATGGAAGGCGACGAAAGTTATGGTTTTAAGTTGAGCAGCGAATACTGAAAAACTGAGAAACGATCAATAAGCCTACTGTAATAAGAAACAAATGATGTTTAATATGCTATCGGCAAAGTACAAATCCTTTAGATGTCGTACTATGTTTGTTAGTGATTCACGTTGTGCGCCAAACAAACCAGTCGGCGATAGGATGTACTCGTGGTCTGATATGCGTGTGAACCATGTTCTCGATTTTCAGTGTTATATGAAATTATGTGAAACAAACTGAGTAACTGCGATCAGTTGTACTACCTTTATCAATAAAGGCACTGTAATCGTAACGTAGATCTGTTACCCTCACACGTATTGATAACCACAGAGTCTTCTTGCACCTACAAACATCTACACTACGCTACGACATCTGTTACGGAGAGCACCGCACACGACAAGTACTACGCGCAGACTCACAAAGGTAGTCCTCGGAAAGTTTAGCTATACCCTTTGATTCTCGTCTGAACAGAGATAGGCCGTCAATATGATACGCTTTCATAAACATTAAGAGCAACTTGTGCCTCAACTTGTTGACAGCGATTACTCGTTCCTATTTTTTTTCCCCGTTCCGACAATTTGTTGCAGCATCAATCACATAACTTCTGATGAAGCCTACAGAGAGCGGGCGTTCCGTTCCACTGGATATTGATGCATAGTCTGGCAACAGCCCCCTCCGTTCACCTGTGGTAAAGACGGACTCC
Source organism: Schistocerca serialis cubense (assembly GCF_023864345.2). Classification (NCBI taxonomy): domain Eukaryota; kingdom Metazoa; phylum Arthropoda; class Insecta; order Orthoptera; family Acrididae; genus Schistocerca; species Schistocerca serialis. Next base: position 92,226,904 of record NC_064638.1, on the reverse strand, counting down.
AAAAAAGGAACTCGGCACTATTTTTTGCGACCTGGTAAGACACAGACTCGCTCCGTGAGAATTGTCTGACGTCACAGCAAACGATTTCGTTAAATTATTTAGATTTGTATTTTCTACTAACTTAGAACCGTTTTTGAAGAGATAATGCATAGCTTTTGTGAATTATCACTATTCTGAATCTGTGTTGGGGTAAATTCTCTTGTTTTATGGGGCTATATCGGTCACGCTTTGTCTTTAGAGAAGGACCGTTTAAGTTGGTCTTTGGGTTCTCCTAGTGTAAAGGTGGGGGGTAATACTTGCAGTGGGTTCCCTAGATCTTACTATCCGTGAAATGCATATTAAGTATTCGTTTTCTCCAATTTTATCCCTGTTGTCTTTGCGAAAACTAATTGATTTTCTGCTATCAACTAACCACGTGCCTCTCACTTCAGAACTGTCTTCTCGTGGTCACGTTTATTGAACAGACCTTTTTTCCCTAAGCTTAATGAATACCCGCATGCACGTATTATTCCAAATTATTTCGTAAGTTCTTAATTTATGAAAACTGATTGATTTTTGGGCATCAGTCAACCATGACTACGCGTACCATGGAGTGCTACGCAAACAACCACTTGAGATCGTTCTTATATAAGTAAGATGGTTACATAGAATTTGTGGAAAGTCTCTGCCAGTTAATGATTTTCACACTTTTGTGCCCTTGTATGTGTTGGTGTTCGATTCCACTATACCCCCCAGACTTAAACCTCTGGTGCTCTCCAGCACGCTCTGGATTTTTCTGAGTGCTTGGCCAGATAGCTTAGAATGGTTGAACCCGAGCTTGCGTCCCCTATGAATGGTTCGTGTGTGCACCACCTCTGGTACCTGTTCCGATCCTCCGATGCTCAGAAGGTGAATTGTGTTTCAGTCCCGCCTTTCTCATTTTTTGTTGCTTTGTAAGAAATATTTGTTCAGTACGGGATTGTTTTCATAGTTTGATATCTCATACTGATTTTATAATCTTGTTACATGGGACTGTATACTACAGAAAGGGTTTCATTCGGGACGCTAATCAATAAATTAGTCCAGTGATCAGTAGATTTTGCAATTTCATCTCAGTTCCTCGTTCCAGACCCTTCGAGGCCACCCAAAAGAGTAAAATTTGAATCTGAGAATTGTGAATATCGAGTATTAAAAGTAAACTAGATCTCGTGGAATTTAGAACCGCCGATTTCACTGTTCAGGATATCATTTTCTCCCACCGCTTGTATACCCAACCATCATTCAACTGATTCCTTATAGTTGTTAGCCATTACCACTCAGGAACAAACCTCTTAACAATCACTTTAATGGGCTGATTACGCTGAATATTATGTAATTCTTCTGATTAGCATCCAAAGTGGCGTGAGGATAGTCTGATTACAAGAAACTGTCGAACGGAGTCATAACTCGAAAACTACACGGTCAGCTTTCAACAGCCATGTCTCCGCATCAAAGTTTCTTCCAGGAGTGCTAGTCTTGCAAGTTTCGCAGGAGAGCTTCTGTGGAGTGTGGAAGGAAGGAGATGAGGTACAGCCGGAAGTAAAGCTGTGAGGACGGATCGTGAAGCGTGCTTGGCTAGTTCACTCTGTAGGGCTCTCGCCCGCGAAATCTAAGGTCGCGAGTTCGAGTCTCGGTCCGACACAATTTAGACCTGACAGGGTTTCATATTAGTGCACACTCCGCTGCAGAGTGGAAATTTCATTGTAGGGATGATCAGTTTTTCTAAACTTTACCTATGGCGCCTTCTACGGATTCGTGGATATTCTGAGAATTTTAGTGCATGAGGACACATTGCACACTATGTCCCATATTGATACGAATACTGTAGGTGGTGGAACTGATAGATGGTTCTATACAGAGAGTTTAGTTCTCTATTTGCAGCACGCCAGTCTTTTACAGCATTGTTACAACGAGACGTCAGGACGCGCAGTTTCTGTGGGCAGCCTGTTGCGGTGCTCGCTACCTGGCCGGGTCGTTAGCACTGAATAATGGCCGTGTTTACACGGCTTGAACGTCGCTTTGCGCCCGGCGCAGAGGACAGCGAACCGGCGCCAGGCCGCTACTGCTGGGGCCTTGCGGCCGATAGATAGCGCAGCCCTCCCTCCCCCTCGCCCCATATCTCGGTTCCCTGGCTGCCTGCTACCGTGCGGTTGCCGCCTCACGGATGACGGGCGTTCCCGCCCCACGATCAGTCCTCAACTTCCGCGGATTGCTAACGGCGTCAGCCGAGTCACTGAGGTTTACTTGCGGGCGTTGTGGGGAGGGGTGGAATGCTACAGAGCGCCACCTATCTCCCCCCACCCTTAGCAAAATAAACGAGCTGAGTAACAGCTGCGAGAGATAGGCCCGTTATCATTAGGCTTGATGAATAGCCTGACCATTAATAACTGTCGCATGTGCTTGCAGCGAAACCACACCTGGCCACGTACCTGTTCACTGCTGCGGCTCTACTCATTTCGCCCTGTGGCGATGACGCGCTTTTCATCTACACTGAGATGACAAAAGTGATAGAATAACGATATGCACGTATACCGATGACGGCGCTATAGCGTATACAAAGTATAAAAGGACCGTGCACTTGCGAAGCTGTAATTTGTCCTCCGGTGATTCTCGTGGAAAGGTTTCTGACGTAATTATGATCGCACGACGGGATTTGACACACTTTGAACGTGGAATGTTAGTTGGAGCTAGAAGCGTGTCACATTCCACTTCGGAAATCTTAGGGAATTCAACATTCCATGATCCACAGTGTCAAGAGTGTGGCGAGAATATCAGATTTCTGGCATTATTTCTCACCACCGACGACGTAGCGGCCGACGGCCTTCACTTAAAGACCGAGAACAGCGGCGATTGCGGAAAGTTTTGTGGTGTTTCAAAAGTCTAATCAGGAAACATCGCGTTTCTTTATCGCTTGAGCGACGCCAGGTAAGAAATGTTAATATATATTTATTTATTTGTAGTATGTTAAGTGGAAACTTGTTATTTAAAAAGATTTTGTTCATTTTCTTTCATGTCGAGCGTGGCAGCAAGATGATTCAGTGGGGACTCCAGACGCGGCGGACGACGAGAGCTAACCACTATTGCATCGTAGTAGACGGCCGGCGGCTAGAAGAACCGTTGAAACATCATGCTGACCATTATTAAAATATGTTTTATGTTGTTTGATAAAATGAAAAGGAGTTCAATGTTGAATGTGGAATGATAAAGTTTGTAATTGGATGTCAATTGGTTATCAGCTGTTAAATAAAATTCGAGTTGGAAGTTAAAACAGTCAGTTGACTCTGTTGTTACGACATACATCGTAAATATTACTTATGGGTGAAATTTGCAAGTTTTATTAAAATTCAGACGTCTTCAAGAGATTGTGGCAGAGTTTTATCAGGAGTGTCGACGATCTTCAATAACTAACTAGTTTAAAGTTTTATTAATGAGAAGTCGACACGTATTGACATTTTGAAAATAATCATACTGTGAAGTGTATTAAAATTCTGTTTTAAAACTTTGTCGTGCGATTGTGGTCAAGAAGATCGGTTTTAAAGTGGAATATTTCGTTAAATGAGAACAATAGCGATTCTTTAGTGACATTAATTAATTATTTAAGGAAAAATTAGGAGAATTTCAATTTATTCTGACAAAGATATCAAGGAGTGTCAGACCGCACAACAAACATATAAAAACTCTCTAACCTGGTGAACTGTCAAAAAAAATTTTTTTACGATAAAACTTTTCTACAACAGGGACTGGTGAATTTTGCTGCGTCTATCCTTATCTTCTAGGTTGAATCTGCTGCAGCTTAATGTTTTTCTTTATGGATTTTTCAAGTAACTGGGAAAATAACTTATAATTTGATCTGCGGCGGACCGTCGATACTGGGTACACGGTTAGGCTGTTGGTTTGCAGATTGCCTTTCTTTCCCCTGCTGCAGACATCGTTTCTGAGTTGCTGCGACAGGATCGGCGGTTCAGCGCAAAATATGGCGTGAAATAATCGATGTTATACGTACGACAAACAATTACGTTAGGACAGTGCGGCGAAATTTGGCGTTAATGGGCTATGGCAGTAGACGATCGACGCAAGTGCATTTGTTAACAGTACGACATCTCCTGTAGCCTCTCTCCTGGACTCGTGACCATATCGGTTGCACTTTAGACGACTGGAAAACCGTGATCTGGTCAGATAAGTCCCGATTTCAGTTGGTATGACTTGATGGCAAGGCTCGGGCGTGGCGCAGAACCCACGAAGCCATGGACACAAGTTGTCATCATGGCACTATGCAAGCTGGTGGTGGTTCCACATTTTTGTGTGCTGTGTTTACGTGGAATGGACTGGATCCTCTGGTCCAGCTGAAGCGATAATTGACTGGAAATGTCTGTGTTTGGCTAATTGGAGACCATATGCAGGATTCATGGACTTCATGTTCCCAAACCACCATGTCATGTCACCAGGCCATAACTGTTCGCGACTGATCTGAAGTACATTCTGGACAGTTCGAGCGAATGATCTGACCACCCAGTTCACCCGACGTGAATCCCATCGAACATTTACTGGACATAATCGAGAAGTCAGTTCGTGCTCAACATCCTGTACGACCAAACGTTCGTCATTATGGACGGGTATAGAGGCAGCATGGTTCAATATTTCTGCAGGGGACTTCCAATGACTTGTTGAGTCCATGCTGTACTACGCCGTGCAAAAGGATATCTGAAACGATAATCAGGGTATTCCACGACTTTAGAAAAATTGTCCAAATGGCTTCCAACACTATGGGACTTAACATGTGAGGTCATCAGTCGTCTAGACTTTGAACTACTTAAACCTAACTAACCTAAGGACATCACACACATCCATGCCCGAGGCAGGATTCGAACCAGCGACCGTAGCAACAGTGCGGTTTCGGACTGAACCGCCTAGGACCGCTCGGCCACAGTGACTTTTGTCACACCAGTGAATTTTTATGTTTTGTCTCCAGGCAAGGTTCCTATATCTGCTTAATCACACACTTATAAAGACGCGTCATGGAACACTTTTGTGTCCGTGGCGCCCCGATAGCGGGCAGTAAAGGCATTTGCGCCGTACTTTGGACCGAGTGCAAAGCGTGTAGTGAGCATAATATCGAAGAGCAAAAAATATTCGTGTATACCTCGCTGAGAAAAGTGCGATGTTACTTCCAAATTAGAAAAGAAGATGAGGGTTTAGAGTGCAGCGGACGACGAGGTCATCACAGACTGAATACAAACCTGCATTTGGTGAAGGATGGGAAAAGGAATCGACCGTGTCCTTTTCAAAAAAACTTTTCGGAATCCCTTTCTAATACCGAACGCCTCATTACTGATGGCACCCTATTCTACAGATGAAACATCGCGTCGAACCCTTCTGACACTGAGTCGAAAAGTACCGTGAAAGACGTGATCATAGAGAGAAGATGAGAGAAATCAGATATTATGCGGGGGTTCGCCGACAGCCGTTTTTCACGCCCACTATTCACGAAACCGGGGAGGACAGCAGGCGAATGATAATGGCACTCCAAGCGCACATCGCTGGGCACCCGAACGTGGCTTGTGGAGTACAAGTGTAGGCCTACACGCAGATTTAGACGGAGATCCAAGTAATTCATATGCATTCTTATTTACACATTTACAACCGGCGATCGCAGTCAGTGCGAAAGTATTACGCGGATGTTTGAGTTATAAAAGAATCTTTGGAACAAGCACAACATACTGCCTCATTCTTATTAACAGAGTTTAAAGCAACAATATTATAAACATATAGCATCTGATCAAAAGTATTCGGACGCCTATTCGTGAACTCAATTATGAGCTGTGCCCATCCTTCGCCTTTATCACCGTTTGAGCTCTGCTGCGGACACTTGCATTGTGGTGTTTGAACATCTGTGGAAACCAGAGAAGGAAGTGATGGAAACGGGCGTCTGGAGCGTCTAACGTATCCAAAAGCTGTTCCACTGGGTTCAGGTCGGGACTCTGACCACACCACCCTATTTCAAGACTGTTACGGTCCACAAACCATTGCCTCACAGATGCTGCTTCATGACAGGGAGCATAGTAATGCCGATACAGACGAACATCGTATATTTGAACTGTAGCAATGACGTATATATTTTCAGTGCACTAACTCTGGCTGAATCAAGTGCCCTGATCCTTAAGTACTGTTAGTAAGGATTTTGTGGCAACTGAGGCAAAAGCTATAAAAAAAATCCCATTAATTTGAGTCGCGTTCTACAAGCTGTATTCTGTAAGTTCGGTCATGACTTAAGTAGTTCACTGTAATATAGAGGACGTATAAAGAAACGTCACATATACCTGCAAGAGGCAGTACTCGTCAAAACTAGAAGTAAAGTTCCTAAGATCGGAAACCAATGCATGTTGAGATATGGGTTACTCTAACATCTCCTTCTCACGTGTCTATTACGTAGAAGTAGACACTATAGGCAGTGCTGGATGTTGTTACCAAGCATCTTCGCACTTAATCACGTACTCTTTCAGATACACCTGGTTCTACTCAGATTGCGATACATGCACTGGTCTCACGCTCTTGCAACACTGTCTATGGGATGAGTAGAATGTCTCCCCGTGGCTACAAATCCAATGGATACAGCTAACATAAAAGTTTTGTGAGTGTAGTACCGCGTCATAATGCAAAAACCTATACTGGAGAAGCCAATTTTTGGCCACGGTTACAGTACCCTTCTTCCAGGTCTACTGATCCAGAAGGCCCCTAAGAAGGGCACTGTAGCCGTGGCCGAGACGTCGGTTTCTTCAGTATAACTTTTTACATTATGACACAGCAACATACTCGGAAAACTTTGATACAAACTGTCTCTGACCACAGGAGCCCACGCAGTTATACCAACGGATACAGGGGCGGTGAAAGAGGAGGCCAGCTACCGGCTCTCCTCGAACAGTCCATAGCCCTCGAAACTTTGTGGTGAGGTACGGTCCGTACAAAATTGGGCAGTGCTCCGTCGTCACAACTACAGTCGTCGTCTTTCTGCAAGGCTGACGCTCTCCAATATCGCTGGTAATTCATTGTCCAGAAATCTGTGATACGTTAATCTGACTGTCACCGACAATTCCTGCACATAAACTGATAATGAACCGATCCTGAATACTCACCTCCATGACTGCTCGGAGATCTGCATGTGTTCACAAGTGCGCATTGTCGTAATTTACGAGGGCTATTCGTAAAGTAAGATCTGTTCGATCGCGAAACGGAAACCACAGCGAAAATCTGATGAAGCTTTGCGTGAGTGAGTTGGGCTGTGTCTCTAGTATGCTGTCGATCGCATCACGTCGCTGTTCTCAGTTCTGAGCGCACAGTGAGCACGTAAAGATGCTTAGAAAAAGTCTCTCACCAGCTATGATTGCCCTTGAGAGATTTCGTTTGATTCGTGCAGCCCACACAACTTAACTGTTATGCATTTCATTGTTCATGACGAATCTCTGCCGCACGGTGCAGGAGCAATGAGGACGCTCCTGTAGCGTTTTCAAATACTAACTTATGCTAAGAATATATATATCCATGCCCGAGGGAGGACTCGAACCTCCGGCGGAAGCGGCCGCGCAATCCGTCACATGGCGCTTCAAACCGCGCGGCCACTCCGCGCGGCTTGCAGCGTTTTATATGTGAAGTTTTTGAGCAGCCACCCTCTTATGTTCGTCTCTGCTCTCATGAACATCTGGCTATGAAGACAATAATTCGACACAGACAACTAGTTGCTGATCAGCTTAGAGAATTGGCAGAAAGCACAGACGCCTGCCTTCTCTGACAAGTGTATTGGAAAGTTGGTACAATGCTACGACAAATATCTCAGTCAGGTCGGTGACTATTTAGAGAAGTAGCTGGAAGATGTAGCCAACGATTGCAAATAGCCGGCCGCGGTGGCCGTGCGGTTCTAGGCACTTCAGTCCGGAACCGAGTGACTGCTACGGTCGCAGGTTCGAATCCTGCCTCGGGCATGGATGTGTTAGTTAGGTTTAAGTAGTTCTAAGTTCTAGGGGACTGATGACCTCAGATGTTGAGTCCCATAGTGCTCAGAGCCATTTGATTTGGTTGCAAATAAATATTTTTGATTTACACTGTGGTTTTCATTTCGCGACCAATCTGACCTTACTTTCCAAAGAGCCCTCCTTTAAGTCCTGTCTTATCTGCAATTGAACTGCAGGCTTTAACGATCCACATCTGAACATGTATTGGTTTCCAAACATATCATTATTGGAACTTTCTTCTAGTTGTGACTAATGTTACCTCCTGTAGGAACGTGTGACACTTTCTTTAAACAGCCTGTGTATAAAAAGTGTGGGCGTTCTGCAGCAAAACTGTCAACATCTAGAGCAATTTTCCCTAACTTGGAACAGGGATGATTTAATATTTGGAAGAAGATACAAAGGTAAAGTTAAAGCTGTCGTCAGCCCGAGGATTGGCTGGGACACCACAATGCTTTTTTTGACACGGTCCTTCAGAGATGGTGTGTCGTTGTCTTCCTCCGAGCTCTGAAGGTACTTACACAGTCCGTTATTGGTGTATCTAAAGTTTAACGCGGTTTCTGAATCACCATAAAGAGCGACTCAACATTTTTCACATTAAAAATATTGCCAGAAGTGAAAGAAATTATACGTTACAGCTACACCGAAGACTTTTAGATCTGTAGTCTGGCTCATTACCGCTTATCCACCGAGGCACATTGCAGGTAAGAAATCCATAGCTCCATTTGGTGTGGGTTGAGAGCTAAGAAACCTTATTAGACACTTCAATCAAACGTGGTACGTATTAAACTCATTTTATGGAGTAGAGTACTGTGAGGTAAGACATACATCGCAACCAGAACTGTGAAGGTTGAAACTCTGCATGGCTTGCTGCAGTTTGAATCTAATATTGTAGATATAACGCCTACTAACTGTATGGAGATACTGTGGACGTAAGAGAGCTCACAAACAAATGGAGATACGGCTGAGTCTGCTTGTTGTAGTTTGCGAAGCAGCTGACCTGTTAAAGTAATCAGTATTCTAAGAACTGATCAAATCTTTTCGGTCCAATCCAGGACATATTACCAAATATTTTGGTTCCGACCCAGGATATACGTTTTTGAAATTACTTAACAATTTACTGAAATATTGAACTGTATTTATTCAGTTGTATTTTTCACCAGGAATAACGTTCTTCAGAACTGGTTTGTGAACAATGTGGGCTGAACGATCAATTCCTAAAATAGATCTGAATCACTTGGATTTTTTCTGAACACATTTTCATTCCCGTTTCTCTTCACACAACCAGAATCATTGTAAGTACTATCAGCAGTACAACAAACCAAATTTCCTTCCAGTTTATATCTTTTCACACACAGAAAAGATGCCGGGTCAAAGCTTGAGCAGCTTGATGTTTTGAAACCGACTGTGTCAAGCAGTCTGGAATGAAAATGTTTCCTCTTTAGTAGCACACTCCAGACCACAATTCTCATCATGAGCTTTAAAGATGCCTGTCTGATAAAGCAGTATCATTAATAGCATTCCTGTGTTTAGCTGTTTTCACGTGGCCTTTAATGTTACCCTTTCCTATATGTGCAACAGAAAATACTGTGGTACATATTGTGCAATAAATGCGTCAAACGTTTCTGTCATTACATAATTTCAAGAATTTGCATTTCAGTCGCAGGTTAACATTATACATACGCTAGCAAAACGAACATATTGCCCTATTTCTGTGGCCAATGACTAACAGTGAGTGAAAAATAGTGGCGGAACCGGTAAGTAGCCACGCTTCTCTGTCGACGACAGCGCTTTCTCCATAGTCGGCTGAGAGAGGCACGGCCGTTAGATAATATCGAAAAACGTGATGTCGACAATACAGGTCTGAAATTTCAGATAATTCTCGCCAGTCATGAAATTCTCGAACTCTGGACTTTGTCATCCCGGAAATTACCCTGGACAGCACTAAAACACTAGGGCTGTCTGGCCTAGAACCAGACGTATGGTAATCCTACGACTGACACGAGCGTCGAGGCAATAGATTTTGTGGTGTGTGGGATGATTGGTGACAGTTCCGACATTTGCGTTAATTTACGATTTTAGTGGATTTGAAATGAGTTTATAATTTGCATGCTGTACGTACACATTTAAAATATGTAAATAACAACTCGTTTACAAACTGCACCTGAACCTTATTCTTCTTCCTGTCTTACAGAAGATTTGGATAATAGATGAGAACGTTGAGAAAGCTTGTTAATCGGCTAAATTTAAATAAAAATGGAAATGTTCTTAAATAAAAATATATACAGAGTGATTCAAGTGCCACTACCCTTTCGTTTTATGCAGCCCCGCACTACTTCTGTGTCAGGAACGGTATCCAGACAGCCGATAACCACATAATCGATTTATTTCTGCCATCCTTATCCAAGTATCTGCGGTCTTTCTTTGTGTAATTAATGATGTAGTCAAAGATTTTGGAAGTCTCTGTAAGTTTATTCCGTTTGTTCTAAATATTTCGTAAACGATCGAGAAGTTATGTACTGGAAAATTGTTACTTCCTCGCTTCTCATTTTGATATACCCTGTTAAGTTGGTTGTTTCCGATGGTGAAACACACTTTATGAAGTAACGTTTCTGAACCATTTACGAAAGGTTAGGTACTGTAAACGAAATACGCTTACAGAGACATCCAAGACCTGTATGACTACACTGCTAATTATGCAAAGAAAGATTAGAGACACTTGGATATATATAGAAAAGTAAGGAATGTCTTGGTTTAAAAATAATGTGTAACTCACCGCCCATTCTCACATGTATTTTTTACACTATCATTCCGTTTGTTAACAGCCGCCCGAAACTCCGAGAGGGAACTTGTATCGATCACATGGGTGACGTCTGTCTGGATACGTTTCCTAACACAGACGTTGTGCGGTCTGCATAAAAAGAATCGGTAGGGGCAGCTCAATCATCCTGTATTTCAAGATATTGTATAGCGCATGGCGGAGGGTACACCGTACCATTATCATAGATTTTTTTTTGTCCTACTCCATTCTGATTCTGCGCAAGGGACAAATGATGGTTTACGTACCTCTCTACGCGCCCTGTCTCGCTGTTGATCCCTACCAGCGATATACGAGGGCCGCGGCATAATGGTCAGTTAGTCATCCTCAGACGTAGGTTCTCTAGATGTACCAAACAGAGTTTCGCGAGAGCTACATTGTCTTGCTTCCAAGGATTCTCACTCGAGTTGCGCGAGAACTTCTGCTTCACTTTCATATGGGTTAGCACATCGTCTCTGAATTCTTCCGATGCCTGTTATCAAGCCTACTAGATAAGGACTCCCAACGCTAGATCAACCCTCTAGAATTGATTAGCACATCGTCTCTGAATTCTTCCGATGCCTGTTATCAAGCCTACTAGATAAGGACTCCCAACGCTAGATCAACCCTCTAGAATTGATCGCACTAACGTCTCTCACGAGAGATCCTGTGCATTTTCCCAGAACCCTTTCAACAAATGTGAATCTTTCAGTCTCTTTCCCTAAGACTAATTTCACATGTTTATCTCGTTTGTATCTTTTTCTAATATTAATCCAAAAATTTTAGTAAGTCTCATGTTCTCTAGGTATTCATGGCGGAGGGTACACCGTACCATTATCATAGATTTGATAATGATTTGATAATGATTTGATAATGATTTGATAATGATTTGAGATGAGATACTATCGTGTTCGTATGTTACTTCGTAATAGGCAATATCTTAAAGGGTGTCCATAAAGCCTCACTACCATTTAAGAAATTTCGTAACTTCGAGACTATTACAGGTAGAGGATCGTGATTTCTTGTAAAACGTTTAACAGCTCTCGAATTTTTTCCAGTTGTCCTTTATTGCAGATTTCACTTGGAGTGCATCAGAATGACGAAAGACGAAGAGAAGGCGTAGTGTGTCATCTAGTACGCATAATCCAAATCCGTGACAACGGTACTGCGAAATTATTGCGCCAGTATAGGAGGGCACTACTGGCAAAAACCAAGCAAAAATGGCGGTTCAAAGCCTTCAAAGAGACAAGCAGCGTCAAAGACATTCCCCGAAGTGCACGCTCCCCTGTCTAAAAACAGTTTACAGCGAATGCCAGCTGCAATTCAGCACAGTCCCCAGTGAATTCGTCATGCATCAAACGAACTGCAGGAAGGAAGATCAGCTGCCCATAAAGTGTTATGTATGGGATTACGCAATTTTACTTGCAAAGACCAAATGGTCCGAGCATTGAAGCCAAACGATCGTTCTCTGCGGTATGCATTCTCGTTTTCCATGCTGACTTCCATAGATTTTGACAAAGACTGCCTGAAAAAGTGCCTGTTTTTAATTATAGCAACATTCCACATTTCTGCAGCCCCGGATCTACGATGTTTCCGAACCGGCCAAAAACTTGATAGTGGCGCCGGCCTCCCCCTCGAGCGTTTGGGATAGGACATCAAAAATGTTAAAAAATCTATTTTTCAAAAATGTGTTCATTTTGTAGATCACACCCTTCTGGGGAGTTTTATACATGAAACATACATGTTCGAGGAAATGTAAGACATGTTATTTGGTCTTAAGTGTTCCAAAGTGTTGTGACACGTCTCTTCACACAGCATTCTTCTACCGCACGTCACTGGATTTAGATCCATAGCGAGGTCCACCTTTGCAAACACGACACCACGCAGCGCGGTACAGATGGGCCCAACAACATGCCGAATGGACCGCTCAGAATTGGCAACACGTTTTCTTCACCGATGAGTGTCGCATATGCCTTCAACCAGACAATCTTCGGAGACGTGTTTGGGAGGCAACCCGGCCAGGCTGAACGCCTTAGACACACTGTCTAGCGAGTGCAGCAAGGTGGAGGTTGCCTGCTGTTTTGGGGTGGCACTGTGTGGGGCCGACGTACGCCGCTGGTGGTCCTGGAAGGCACCGTAACGGCTGTGCAATACGTGAATGCCATTCTCCGACCGATAGTGCAACCATATCGGCAGCATATTGACGAGGCATTCGTATCATGGACGACAATTCGCGCCCCCATCGTGCACATCTTATGAATGACTTCCTTCAAGATAACGACATCGCTCGACTAGAGTCGCCAGCATGTTCTGCAGACATGAACCCTATCGAAAATGTCCGGAATAAATCGAAAAGGGCTGTTTATGGACGACGTGACCCACCAACCACTCTGAGGGATCTACGCCGAATCGCCGTTCAGGAGTTGGACAATCTGGACCAACAGTGCCTTGATGAACTTGTGGATAGTATGCCACGACGAATACACGCATGCATCAATGCACGAGGACGTGCTATTGGGTATTAAAGGTACTGGTGTGTACAGCAATCTGGACCACCACCTCTGATGGTGGTACACCTCTATATGGTGGTATACATGCAACGTGTGGTTTTCATGAGCGATAGAAAGGGCGGAAATGATGTTTATGTTGATCTCTATTCCAATTTTCTGTACAGGTTCCGGAACTCTCGGAACCGAGGTGATGCAAAACTTTTTTTGATGTGTTGAAATGGTTTCACATTCCATTCATCTGCTACAGTGTCTCAAACATGAGATCTAAAAGTAGTAGCAGTAGTACGGAAATTTTATATAAATTTGGAATCGTCGTATTATTCCATATAATTTTTGTGGTGTCCCCGTTTCTTCTCGTTCCTGTTTCTAACAAACAATCTTGTCAGCACTTAATTCTGTAACTATTCCTGCCATTATCAAAACGTATTCTCCTGTTAACTTCACTAACCCTTCGGGAATCACCGGTCCAGTTATCCCGCATATAGCCGGCCGTTGGTGGCCGAGCGGTTCTAGGCGCCGCAGTCTGGAGCCGCGCGACCGCTACGGTCGCAGGTTCGAATCATGCCTCGGGCATTGATGTGTATGAAGTCCTTAGGTTAGTTAGATTTAAGTAGTTCTAAGTTCTGGGGGACTGATGACCTGAGATGTTAAGTCCCATAGTGCTCAGAGCCATTATCCCGCATTTATTTTCCGGTTAGGCGTAATTATTTGTTCGTAAAAAAAAAAATGGTTCAAATGGCTCTGAGCACTATGGGACGTAACATCTGAGGTCATCAGTCCCCTAGAACTTAGAACTACTTAAACCTAACTAACCTAAGGACATCACACACACCCATGCCCGAGGCAGGATTCGAACCTGCGACCGTAGCGGTCGCGCGGTTCAAAACTGAAGCGCCTAGAACCGCTCGGCCACACCGGCCAGCGATGTTCGTGAAACGCATTTGTCACGTCATTTCGAGAATAGAACTTCCGCGGCTGCTAACTGGGGCTCTACAACTGGCCCTTAGCGCTCTGGCAAAAGTTTTCTGTCAAAATATCATTTTCTTGGATACGGCGAGAAGGTAATATGTAATCTTTCTTACATGTTATTTCTGTTTGTCGTTTATTTCCGCTCTGGTAGTCTGAATCTACGGATTTTGCTAACAATTATAACAACGCTTATCATTGGCACAGCAATCAACCACACAAACAAAAGCGATTAGCATTCACTCGTTCAGGTTAATTCCACTCAGCTCGTATAATCCCGTCCCTTTCGTGTGCGAGAAGGTATTTTTTTTATTTCTAGATGCGACGGGGATTCCCCTGGCAGAGACTAAGCAAGCATTCAGAAATCAACTTAGAATGTGTTTAAAAAGGTTCGAAAACGAACAGGTATGCGTTTCAAAATCATATGCACAATCGATTGACAAACATGGACTGGATGCTAGGTTCTTTGTAAAACAAGGTTTTTTTTTCTTCAAGAATATGAATAATTTGGTGCCCCCTGAAATTGCCGCCCGAGGCAGATATTCCAGTCTGTGCCCCCCCCCCCCCCCCCCTCCGTCGGATCTTGGCCTCCCGCTGGACATGTGAATCGCCACAACATTAGGATTTGTCACTCCGCAAAACCTACCGAAGCACGTGGACGCATCCGTGATAGTCCAATGCTTAATGTTTGGTGTGGCCTAATGCGCGATAGGATGACAGGTTTATTTCTGTTAGAGAAATCCATAGCGCGAATTGTTTACCTCGACACGCTCCAACAGTTGCTGCTATCGCAGCTCGATGGGCCGCACCTCCAAGATTGGAGCTGGAACGAGCGGGATGTACTAAACGACGCATTTCCTGAGAGGTGGATGTGTCGTAATGGTCCCACTGCAAGCCCCTCACGTTCTCCCGGTGTCACGCCGTTAGACTTCTTTTTCTGGCGATGCGCGAAGGCTCACGTGTACCGGGATATCAAAAAGTCAGTATAAATTTGAAAACTGAATGAATCACGGAATAATGTAGCCAGAGAGGTACAAATTGACACACATGATTTAAATGACATGGGGTTTTATTAGAACCAAAAAAATACAAACGTCCAAAAAATGTCCGACAGATGGCGCTTCATCTGATCAGAATAGCAATAATTAGCATAACAAAGTAAGACAAAGCAAAGATGATGTTCTTTACAGGAAATGCTCAATATGTCCACCATTATTCCTCAACAATAGCTGTAGTCGAGGAATAATGTTGTGAACAGCACTGTAAAGCATGTCCGGAGTTATGGTGAGTATTGGCGTCTGATGTCTTTCAGCATCCCTAGAGATGTCGGTCGATCACGATACACTCGCGACTTCAGGTAACCCCAAAGCCAATAATCGCACGGACTGAGGTCTGGGGACCTGGGAGGCCAAGCATGACGAAAGTGGTGGCTGAGCACACGATCATCACCAAACGACGCGCGTAAGAGATCTTTCACGCGTCTAGCAACACTTTGTTTTTATCTTGGTTCTAATAAAACCCCATGTCATTCTAAGCATGTGTGTCAATTTTTACCTCTCTATCTACATTATTCCGTGGTTTATAAAGTTTTCAAATTTATACAGACTTTTTGTACACCCGGTACACTGACCAGTCAATGAGACTGCTACCCTTCGTACACGAATCAATGAAGCGATCAGTACTATTGATGCTGCAGCGCTGACCGCGTACATGGGCACACCTCGACTGCCGCCGTAACGCTGAAACTCTGGCATTTCAGAAAGAAAGAGCTTTGAGAGGAGCTGAACGTTTTGCAAGAAACAGCGATGCGTTCTCGTACTTTGTGGACGTCCGTACATTTGCCGTCCGTACATTTACCTACATTTAGAGATAGTTGCCATTCATTACACCAAGTGGAAATTTAGTTCAAGTCTTGGTGCTATTCCTTACGCTGCTTTGTGGTTTTGTGTTTGCTGTAAATCCGTAAGATCGCTTACTTTTCTCGTCGTTGCGCTGCCACCGCCTCTCCTAATTTCCGAAAGTCTGCAGCCTGTTGTGTCGCTGAAGGAGCGACCCCGGATAATGACGTCAGAATTCGGTAGGAGCCCGGTGCGCGCGCCGCAGTGCGCACGCGCGGCGACCCCTTGACCGCCGGGGCCGGCGGCGTGTCAGTCACGTGCCGCTAGGTCAGTGGCAGCGGCTCAGCCACAGGCTGGGCCCCCTCCCGCCTCCCCCTACTGTGCGCATTGCTGGAGGTACAGAAACGGCAGCAGTACCACCGGCGTGTGCTCGTGGGTCGAGACCGCTGGCCTGGCCGCGGACTGCGCCAAGCTGCGTGTGGGAGGCCAGGGCGCGCCCTGATCAATACGGCAAGGTCAGTGGGACACCGGGACAGGCCCACTTGGCGCCCAGGCCTACGAGTACGTTGCCTCTCTTTACACCCTCCTCCTCACCCGCGACGTCAATAGGTCATACTGTAGAACTGGTTTCACAATATACTGGTGCATGCAACCCTCTGGAAAGTAACAATCCCAGTACCAAAGGAGCCATGCACGGACAGGCGCGAGCATTATCGATCCGTCAGTTAAATATGTCAGTGCTGCCGAGTACTAACAGTAATTATCTACAGAAGGAAGAACAACTGACGGAATCCGGCTGGAAGTGAGACTGATCTGACTCTTGAAAAATACACTACTGGCCATTAAAATTGCTACACGACGAAGATGACGTGCTACAGACGCGAAATTTAACCGACAGGGAGAAGATGCTGTGTTATTCAAATGATTAGCTTTTCACACCATTCACACAAGGTTGGCGCCGGTGGTGACACCTACAACGTGCTGACAAGAGGAAAGTTTCCAACCGATTTCTCATACACAAACAGCAGTTGACCGGCGTTGCCTGGTGAAACGTTGTTGTGATGCCTCGTGTAAGGAGGAGAAATGCGTACCATCACGTTTCCGACTTTGATAAAGGTCGGATTGTAGCCTATCGCGATTGCGGTTTATCGTATCGCGACATTGCTGCTCGCGTTGGTCGAGATCCAATGACTGTTAGCAGAATATGGAATCGGTGGGTTCAGGAGGGTAATACGGAACGCCGTGCTGGATCCCAACGGCCTCGTATCACTAGCAGTCGAGATGAAAGGCATCTTATCCGCATGGCTGTAACGGATCGTGCAGCCACGTCTCGATCCCTGGGTCAACAGATGGGGACGTTTGCAAGACAACAACCATCTGCACGAACAGTTTGACGATGTTTGCAGCAGCATGGACTAACAGCTCGGAGACCGTGGCTGCGGTTACCCCTGACGCTGCATCACACACAGGAGCGCCTGCGATGGTGTACTCAACGCCGAACCTGGGTGCACGAATGGCAAAATGTCATTTTATCGGATGAATCCAGTTTCTGTTTACAGCATCATGATGGTCGCATCCGTCTTTGGCGACATCGCGGTGAACGCACATTGGAAGCGTGTATTCGTCATCACCATACTGGCGTATCACCCAGCGTGATGGTATGGGGTGCCACTGGTTACACGTCTCGGTCACCTGTTGTTCGCATTGACGGCACTTTGAACAGTGGACGTTACATTTCAGATGTGTTACGACCCATGGCTCTACCCTTCATTCGATCCCTGCGAAACCCTACATTTCAGCAGGATAATGCACGACCGCATGTTGCAGGTCCTGTACGGGCTTTCCTGGATACAGAAAACGTTTGACTGCTGCCCTGGCCAGCACATTCTCTAGATCTCTCACCAATTGAAAATGTCTGGTCAATGGTGGCCGAGCAACTGGCTTGTCTCAATACGCTAGTCACTACTCTTGATCAACTGTGGTATCGTGTTGAAGCTGCATGGGCAGCTGTACCTGTACACGCCATCCAAGCTCTGTTTGACTGAATGCCCAGGCGTATCAAGGCCGTTATTACGGCCAGAGGTGCTTGTTCTGGGTACTGATTTCTCAGGATCTATGCATCCAAATTGCGTGAAAATGTAATCACATTTCAGTTCTAGTATAATATATTTGTCGAATGTATACACGTTTATCATCTGCATTTCTTCTCGGTGTAGCAATTTTAATGGCCAGTAGTGTAATTTATCCGACCAGGCAACATGTTTCCATTGTTCCACGATCCAGTCCCGCTCATTGTCGTTGAGTCAAGATTTCAACACGTGCAGCCGTCTGATGCGGTGGCCTATGTTCAGCAACGGAAACTGAGCGGCGTGTTCTGAAGTATTTGTGCTTGCAACAGCAGTTTACTCGGTATGATATATCAGTGCCTGTCTTGTTCAGAAGTACGATGCAAAGTTCCTTCGGACATACATGCTTTTATTTACCCGCCGAAACCGGGCAAGCGAATTTGAATTGAAATATCTCCCCTGTACGGGAATATGCATAATGGATGTACGACTACAGGCCGTAGACACATGGTTGGCGATATGTGGAGGTTTGGGTCTGGCCGTGAGAGCTGCTCGGATAGTCTAATGGTAATGCTACCGCTCGCGATAAGCGGGAAATCCTGGTTCGAATTCCAGTCCGGCACAAATTTTCATTGTGCAGCTGTTGGTCGTCCAAATTTGCAACTGCGAATACATTTCATTTCAAGCACTGAATTCTGTCGTCAGATCTGCTCACACACCGCGACCTGTCCTGCTTTAGAGCGCCCGCAAGCCTGCAACATCCGCGTTCTACGATGCGTGGACATCAAACACCTTGTCGCCTACTCGTGGTTTCATTGTCGTAGTTGCTGAGGACAGCTTCACCATTTCCGATATGCTCGTTCGAGGCACAAGGCTGCAACAATCTGCCCTCCGTCAGAGTCATTTATGTCAGTGGATTTCCCCCATTTGCAGCGCGCTTCGTTGCTGAAAAGATTCTCCAATAGTCACAATTCCGCTTATACACTTTCCTTACCGCTCCATGTGCCCACAACGCCTGCTGGAGACATTCGGTATCGCGGTGCGCAGTGGTCATAACGTTTAATCTCATTAGTGTGCAATAAAAGAAAAGCATTAGTTTGCTTTTGTTGTACAGTATTACTTTTATTGAATTAACCGATTTTCAGCTTACAAGGCCATCTTCAGACATTTACCGAGTACTGTCGACAAAGAAGTTACAATGTTTGTAAGAGAAGTTACAAGTCTATATTGAAGTAGAAACATACGGTAAGTAATAACTTTGACAGTGTGGTGTTAATGCAATGTAAAACGTAAAAAATTGCACAGTAAATATATAAAAATAAAAATAAAGTAGACAGGAAAAAACACAAAATAGGAAGAGCATGCCTGCATAACAGTTTCTATTAACAAACAAAACTAATAAAATAAAATAAGTAGTTGTCAATGCTACTTCCGGAACGATACTACATAGAGAGTGATACATAAACCAATTAAAAGAAGAAAGAATTATCAATGTAACCACAGAATACATAACGAACTTAAGAAAAATCATTAAGATGAACGGAAATGAATAACTGCAGGAAAATGGAGGAGGGTGAGGGAACTTACTGTAAATGCAATCTTTGCGAGTGTGGTGGTGCTGCATTTTAAAAGGTAAAAAAGGCTGAACAATACACAAATACAAAAGAATCAAACAGGAAAAACATTAACATCATACTGAAAACTGTGACTATGTAACAGTTTGCGTTAAATAAATGAACTAAGTAAAATAAAAAACAATATTTGATGAGACAACTACAAGAGGCATTAAACATGGAAAGTAATACAAGTACCAGTTGGAAGAAAGTCTTAACATCAGTGTCTGTGTATGTGTGTGTGTGTGTGAGAGAGAGAGAGAGAGAGAGAGCAAGGACGGCACACGTAGAGTGACGTCGCATCTTGTAGCCATCGTAACACCACTTGCAGCTATAACGTCATAGCACCCTGAAGGTTGCTCGCCCACTTTGCGCATCTGGGTTTTAATATTAAACCTGGCAGCGGGCCGACAGGCGGTGGTCATGGAATGGGCGACACCTGCGTCCGTCTGAGTTACATCTCTGCTTACGCAACGAGACCATCGCCAAGAGCCTGATAGCCCCTCAGTGTTCGCGGGGCAGCACTTGTCCTGCGCGCGCAGAATGGGAACGTGCCAGCAAGTTTTAAGGTATGCTTTGAGGTACACTAACATATTTCAAGTGAAATAGTTCATTGCATCTAAAGAGGTTAAGTGTCTTAGAAACAATAGATTATTGAAAAAATGCCACAATTCAGAACAACAACAATGAAGGAAGTCAACAGTAACGTCACAGAATATGCACGCTCTGACAGTAGCACTGACACCTTTAACATTTTACAAGCGATTCAGGCAATTTTGAAAAGAAGACTATAGCGAACTGAAGGAAGACCTGCAGAGGATGTACCACTGGTGCAGCAACTAGCGTCTGAACCTGAGAGTAAATAAATGTAGCCTATTGCGCATGAATACACGAAGAAATCCGCTACCGTTCGATTATACTCTTGGGGACAATCTCTGGAAACAGTAATTACCATAAAATAACAAGAACTAACAGTCCAGAAGGAGGTAATGTGTAATGACTACATAAAAAAGCGAAGGTATGTCGATACAAAGTTGAGTTTCATAAAAAGCAAAAAAAAATGGTTCAAATGGCTCTGAGCACTATGGGACTCAACTGCTGAGGTCATTAGTCCCCTAGAACTTAGAACTAGTTAAACCTAACTAACCTAAGGACATCACACACATCCATGCCCGAGGCAGGATTCGAACCTGCGACCGTAGCGGTCTCGCGGTTCCAGACTGCAGCGCCTTTAACCGCACGGCCACTTCGGCCGGCCATAAAAAGTAACTTCATAAGAAATTTAATTCAGCCACAATAATAACAGCTTACAAAACATGTTTATGACCGCTTTTTGAGTGCTGCTGGTGAGTCTTCGATTCTTACCAGGTTGGGCCAAATGGGAGAGCTAGGGAAGATCTGACGAAGAGCGGCGCGTTTCTTCACAGGATCGATTAGTCAGCGTTTGAGCATAACAGAGATGTTCAACGGACTCCAGTGGTAGATGCTGCAAGAGAAGCGTCGTGAATAAAGGACACGTTTACTGCTGAAATTCAGAGAGTACGTCCCGGAAAGTGTAGGCGAAATGACCACAATGAGAAAATCGGAAAATTTAGAGTTCATCCAGAGATTTATCGACAACATAAATCCAACGCACGATTCGTGACAGGTAAGGGGGCAGTTGACGTTGTTATCAAGAGCGCCATCCGCCACACACTATACAGTGACTTGCAAAGTGTGTGTGCAGACGTAGACGTAGGCCCTACCACACGGTAAAATCCTTTTAGATTCAACTCTGGTCATATCACCAAGTCGACAACCGGAGAGTGATACGAAACTGCAGCGCTTACGTTATCCGAATTACGATACAATGTTCCTGAAATACATGAAACATATATGCAGTTACGAATATGTACAACCATTAGCTGTACAACGGAATGAGGACAACGAAAATTTGTGCTGGACCGGGACTCGACCGGGATTTCCCGCTTATCGCGAGCAGTCGCCTTTTTTTTTTTAAGTAAGTTGTCTACCGCGTTTTTTTTACATTTAAATGGAACAATAGGAAACAACTACCTTTTTGTTGGTATTACAAAATGAGATTAATAATATAAGCTTAACAGGATAACTATAAACCAGACTGGCGTAAAATTGTTAAGTAGTAAATTTTGGAAAGGTAAAGATACGCCAGAAATGGAAAACACATTAAAATTATGTTAAAAAGAAATACTTTTTCAACTACGCTTCAAATTTCAATGAATATCTTTCACAAATTAAACCATGTCCTGGTTCACATACAGCATTTAAG
Organism: Schistocerca serialis cubense; assembly: GCF_023864345.2. NCBI lineage: Eukaryota > Metazoa > Arthropoda > Insecta > Orthoptera > Acrididae > Schistocerca > Schistocerca serialis. Next base: position 92,204,809 of record NC_064638.1, on the reverse strand, counting down.
TGACGTTAAACCACTGCGTTGTCATACGACAAATAACGCATTACATAAAAAAGAAACGCACATCACAATGGGGAATCTATTTCATGTCCCAGATGTCAACCAGTTGCATACTCTGCACCAATATTCGTAGTTCTTAGCACGGGGTATATCGAGGAAATTGGTCCTTCGGTGCAAGTCCACAATTTAAGTAGTGTCGTCCTTGGAAGAGCAGGGCAATTTCATCGTGCGAACAAGCGGGAACGCCCTCGCCTCCTGTCTGCACAGGACGATGCATAGATGTTGACGAGTCGTACGTCAAGTACTGTCATTGCTAATCCCCGTGCCGACGGTAGGTACAGTACATCCTCTGCCGTGATGCCTTCTTTAAGAAATATTGCCAAGCCACTGCCAGTTTCGGAGGCGTGTGATATGTAGGATATGTACCCGTACGTGACAAGAAATTCATCGACGTATACATCTTGTAGCAGGACGCTGTCGATGTCAGCAGCTTGTAGCATATCTTTCAGTAAGGACAGTTAAGTCCCATAGTAATCAGACCCATTTGAACCATTTTTGAGTAAGGACTACTTAATCTGCGACCGTATGTTATTGATATTGATAGAAGCAAGACGATATGCTTGTCTTCGTTCCGTCGCATGTATATCGGTCATGGGAGCTTACGCAGTCTGCTGATGTACTGGTACGTTACGTGACTCCGTCCTGTCCGACGTCGTTGGTTATAGATTTAACTATAGAGGGGTGTCGCCCCCGCCGTGTGGCCTGTCTCCTTCACAATCATCAGACGAGTCTCCTTGGGACAAGTTTTCCGTCGGCCGGGGCTCACCACCCACGTCTCTCTGTGGCTCCTCTTCTACTACCTGGGAGTGGCTGTGGAATGCTGCTTGCAGTGCGTTGTCAAGTTTTTCAGGTCGCTCTTGACGTATGCTACTGTCGAGACAGTGGTGTTCTGGATGAGGAGTCTCGGGACCCTCTCTAAGGTGGCCATCTTCCTCGGTCGTTTCTTGATCGTCGCCCTGCATACGTATTAAGGAGTCTTCCGACGGGGCTAGACGTCGTTTCATGCGCCGTTTCGGAGACCGTTGCTTACGCGTGTGCGTTTCCGTATGCGAATGTAGCCGACTGTCTCTGCCGCCGTTGCAGTCTGACAAGAAGGTAGCCGTTGGCACTATTCAACTGTCCATGACCATTTGCTCATCCGATCTCTGTATTGCTGGTATCGGTCGTTGCTGCTCGGTGGGGGGCGTCGCCACCGTCGCCATGCGCGTGTCGTCATCCGCCATAGTCGGTTTTTCGACTATCCTGTCCAGCTGTTGGGCGCTGTCTCTGTTCAGTGGGGCGTCCTTTCGGAGCACATTTGAATATGTGAGACGGAGACACGTCGCCACAGGTGTTGCTACACATTCCTCTGTCGGTGTCTGTGCAATTCTTCGTTGGGGATACGCTGAGAGAACGTTGCCTTCCTAACCAGAACCTGAGCAAGTCTTTGGCTGACCATCGTAAATGACTGTTGCTCTACAGCCTCCAACTTTGAGATAAGACGGCACATGTTTTGATAGCTCGATCCGTATTTGTCACACACCATTAAGTACCGGGTACGTGGTAGAAGTTGTCCATTTTTCTGCTATGTGACCTGACAATAGGGTTGTAGCGCGTTAACCACGGTCTCTGCCGGAACCTCAAATGGTAGCTCAAACATTCTGACAGTTCTCAATCTAAGCCCCGCATGGTCAATAGCTCCCGTTCCGACATTGCCGTCAGAAAGTTCAAATTTGAGTCCATCTTTATGGTCGGGTACGATCTTGTCACACACCGTGTCGTTGACGAGTTTGACGTAGACTACACTGCTTGTGACAGAGAAGTGGATGCCAGGCATATCATGCAATTCAGTTTAAATTTCTTCACGTATAAATCGTTCTACAAATGCCTTCGGTCGTGCAAATTCATTATTAAAGCTGATCTCGATAATAGATTGTCGGTACAAAAAATGTTCAAATACACTCCTGGAAATGGAAAAAAGAACACATTGACACCGGTGTGTCAGACCCACCATACTTGCTCCGGACACTGCGAGAGGGCTGTACAAGCAATGATCACACGAACGGCACAGCGGACACACCAGGAATCGCGGTGTTGGCCGTCGAATGGCGCTAGCTGCGCAGCATTTGTGCACCGCCGCCGTCAGTGTCAGCCAGTTTGCCGTGGCATACGGAGCTCCATCGCAGTCTTTAACACTGGTAGCATGCCGCGACAGCGTGGACGTGAACCGTATGTGCAGTTGACGGACTTTGAGCGAGGGCGTATAGTGGGCATGCGGGAGGCCGGGTGGACGTACCGCCGAATTGCTCAACACGTGGGGCGTGAGGTCTCCACAGTACATCGATGTTGTCGCCAGTGGTCGGCGGAAGGTGCACGTGCCCGTCGACCTGGGACCGGACCGCAGCGACGCACGGATGCACGCCAAGACCGTAGGATCCTACGCAGTGCCGTAGGGGACCGCACCGCCACTTCCCAGCAAATTAGGGACACTGTTGCTCCTGCGGTATCGGCGAGGACCATTCGCAACCGTCTCCATGAACCTGGGCTACGGTTCCGCACACCGTTAGGCCGTCTTCCGCTCACGCCCCAACATCGTGCAGCCCGCCTCCAGTGGTGTCGCGACAGGCGTGAATGGAGGGACGAATGGAGACGTGTCGTCTTCAGCGATGAGAGTCGCTTCTGCCTTGGTGCCAATGATGGTCGTATGCGTGTTTGGCGCCGTGCAGGTGAGCGCCACAATCAGGACTGCATACGACCGAGGTACACAGGGCCAACACCCGGCATCATGGTGTGGGGAGCGATCTCCTACACTGGCCGTACACCAATGGTGATCGTCGAGGGGACACTGAATAGTGCACGGTACATCCAAACCGTCATCGAACCCATCGTTCTACCATTCCTAGACCGGCAAGGGAACTTGCTGTTCCAACAGGACAATGCACGTCCGCATGTATCCCGTGCCACCCAACGTGCTCTAGAAGGTGTAAGTCAACTACCCTGGCCAGCAAGATCTCCGGATCTGTCCCCCATTGAGCATGTTTGGGACTGGATGAAGCGTCGTCTCACGCGGTCTACACGTCCAGCACGAACGCTGGTCCAACTGAGGCGCCAGGTGGAAATGGCATGGCAAGTCGTTCCACAGGACTACATCCAGCATCTCTGCGATCGTCTCCATGGGAGAATAGCAGCCTGCATTGCTGCGAAAGGTGGATATACACTGTACTAGTGCCGACATTGTGCATGCTCTGTTGCCTGTGTCTATGTGCCTGTGGTTCTGTCAGTGTGATCATGTGATGTATCTGACCCCAGGAATGTGTCAATAAAGTTTCCCCTTCCTGGGACAATGAATTCACGGTGTTCTTATTTCAATTTCCAGGAGTGTATATGTGAATTCTTAATAGACCAAAACTGCTGAGGTCAACGATTCTTAGACTTACACAGTACTGAAACTAACTTATGCTAAGAACAACACCCAGACCCATGCCCGAGGGAAGACTCGAACCTCCGGCGGGAGGGGCCGCGCAATCCATGACTTGGGGCCTAAAACCACGCGGCCACTCCGCGCGGCGATTGTCGCTACGAATGAGCCATTCTAGTTCGAAAGAGCAAGCACTAGCGAAGGCTAACACAAAGTAAACAGCCGCGTGGGTGCCAAGCTCCGCGGCAGGGGCGTAAACAGACGTCCAAGCTGCACGACTGCCGAAAGCAAACTTGATTTGGCTGTCCGAGTATCACTCACGACGAGACCAAAAGTTCCATATGTCGTCAACCATGTGTCTACAACCTGTATTCGTGCATCCATTATGTATATTTCCGTACAGCGGAGACATGTACTTGAAAGTCGAGTGCCCGGTGTCGGCGGATAAATACGATTTTGTATGCACTGCATTGCATGCATGTCAAAAGGAACATTGTATCAAAATGATTCAAATGGCTCTGAGCACTATGGGACTTAACAGCTGTGGTCATCAGTCCCCTAGACCTTAGAACTACTTAAACCTATCTAACCTAAGGACATCACACACATCCATGCCCGAGGCAGGATTCGAACCTGCGACCGTAGCAGTCGCGCGGTACCGGACTGCGCGCCTAGAACCGCGAGACCACCGCGGCCGGCAACATTGTATCGTGATTCGGAATAACACAGGCATTATACAACTGATGGTTGTTCATATTCGCAACTGGGAATACATTTCATGTATACCGTAGACTGAGGTCCTACTAGACTCCATCCGAACCTTAAATAACCTCACTGTTGTCGGCGCGATTGAGCGAACTAGCTTCGCCGTTACTACCGAGAACGTACATAGCTAAAGGCATGGGACAATAGTTGACAACCCCAAAGAGAAGATCTTTGCAAATCGAACTCACTTTCTGTCTCACGAAACGGACACATGCACTAGTTACTTTAGTGATAATTTGATGAAAAGCATAACATATATTGGATCCTGTGTAGTTGCAAGTCATTAGCCGGCCGTTGTGGCCGTGCGGTTCTAGGCACTTCAGTCTGGAACCCCGTGGCCGCTACGGTCGCAGGTTCGAATCCTGCCTCGGGCATGGATGTGTGTGCTGTCCTTAGGTTAGTTAGGTTTAAGTAGTTCTAAGTTCTAGGGGACTGATGACCACAGATGTTTAAGTCCCATAGTGCTCAGAGCCATTTGAACCATTTTTTTTGCAAGTCATTCATAGTAATACTATACTTATAGAAAAGGAAAGTATTGTACCATGAACATCTTGACCGAACAACATCAAATTTATACGCAATATTTCCACTGATGTGGCATATAGTGATTTAAATTTCTGTCTTACTTGAGTTTACTTTCATTACAGAATAGTGTTTTCCCTACAGATGAAGAATTGTGTGAGTACATGATGGTTACTGGGAGTGTAACGTTACTGGAACTTTCGAGGTGGAGATCCTAGCATGCCCACAGGACGTAATGGAGCAGCTAATAACAAAATGTGTGTGTGTGAATTCCTAAGGGACCTAACTGCAGAGGTCATCGTTCCCTAGACCTACACTCTAACTTATGATAAGAACAACATACACACTCATACCCGAGGGAGGAATCGAACCTCCGGCGGGAGGGAGAAAGGCAGAATGATTGGCGAAACAGACACGAGGGCAGCGTAGCTACAAACTGAACAGACTGTTGGCTCTAGTTCAATGACAGTCTGCCATGAAGAACAGACACGGATACTTCCAGAAGGACTATACCAGAAGAAGATTGTAGGGTAATTCGACTGCCTCTGACATGACCGTTTTGGTCGTTCAGGTGTTATGGTGTGGGGTACTGCATGGGCGTACTGACCAACTCTTTGAACACGGTACTCTCATCGGTATACGTTATTGTGACACTGTACGTCTTCCCCATGTGCTTCCTTCATTTTTATGGATGACAGCGCGCGACCGCATCGAGCATCACAGGTGGAGCAGCTCTTGGAACGAGAGGATATTCGGTGAACGGACTGGTCTTGCCGTTCCCAGCTTAAGTACCATCGAACGTAGGTGGGATGTGCAGCACGGCCACATGCAGCAACGGCCATCCACCAGATGTCGGCTGCGCTGGTGGAGGAATGGAACACTCTACCAACATGTGGACAGCATGGGAGCACGTTGCATGCATTGCCGTGCGTGGAAAATCACACACACAATTAAGAACCATGTCCCGCCTTTTTTACTGTCCAAGGGACCATGGTGCATCGCAGTGACTTGAGTTTAATTATTCTCTTAAAAAAAGGTGTTATTCCTCTTTATCTCATTGCGTATTTCTACTAACTTCTCCACTATACGTTCCACACATGGTCCAAGTTTCATCGATCTATACTAGTTATACATCATCGAACGTTACCTTCCTCCTTCAGTTTTGCACACCGGTGGATATACCTGATGTCACCACCGCCACTCTCGTTCCATATGTGGACAGCATGACGAGCCAACCATGCTAACGAGGGACGCTCAGAGTCTACAGTCAGGTGCAGTTGATTGGAGGACCTCAGTTTGCGCTCCACCTCGGTCCTGCTCGGCGTTCTGCCTCCATTACAATTGGACCACTGTCAGATCCGGATTACTTGTGTGGCTAAGTTGGAAGAACGCCTCACACCAGAATTAGATCGTCTCAAACTGTGCTCCCGGAAAATGGCTGTAGCGACCGCCAAATTACACGCACCTTCTAAGCAGAAGACAACACCACAGCCAAATGTTATGTCTAAAAGATTATAGTAGAAAATTAAATTACAAATCAAACTAGCTACTATGCATAACAAAGGGGGTAGATTTAGCAGAAACCTCGAACGAAAGAATATCTTTTGGAGTAGTTATTGTGCTTTCCTTAGGCAGTCCCGGCCGGGTTAGCCGAGCGGTTCTAGGCGCTACAGTCTGTAACCGCGCGACCGCTACGGTCGCAGGTTCGAATCCTGCCTCGGGCATGGATGTGTGTAATGTCCTTAGGTTAGTTAGGTTTAAGTAGTTCTAATATCTTTTGGAGTAGTTATTGTGCTTCCCTTAGGCAGTCTCGGCCGGGTTAGCCGAGCGGTTCTAGGCGCTACAGTCTGGAACCGCGCGACCGCTACGGTCGCAGGTTCGAATCCTGCCTCGGGCATGGATGTGTGTAATGTCCTTAGGTTAGTTAGGTTTAAATAGTTCTAAGTTCTAGGGGACTGATGAGGTTAGAAGTTAAGTCCCATAGTGCTCACAGCCATTTGAACCTTAGGCAGTGCAACTATCCTGTGTCGAGTCACGTCTTGTTTACTCGGCCCATCTTAGTCTTTGAATGTGGCGTGCCTGCTGTAGAGCGACAATACTGGTAACAGGTTCTGGGGCCTTGCAAAAGACTGGGAATATCGTGGTGAACCCGCCGCTCCAGTAACACGCCAGCACAATGACTGTGTGTCAGCCAGGTAATACGGGGCGCGAGTCGCAGGCTGTGCACGATGAAGACGGCTGGGTGGACTCAGAGTAAGGGTTCCGAACGGGCGCACGGGAACGGCAGTAACGAGTTGAGCCCCCGCCGGCACACCGCTGAGCCAATTACGGCCTCAAACAGCCCCTGCCTGGCCTGCTGCCGCCGCTGCTGCGCCAGCGCTGACCTGTTCGCTCGCGTGTGAGCGGCCACCCGGATGACCTTGCGTCCCGGCCAACGCCATCGCCACCGTCTCGCAATCGCCATTTCCTAGTCTGCTGCTAACACTGCCGATATCGTGTAACATACCTCCTCCTCCTCCTCCTTCTTCTTCTTCTTCTTCTTCTTCTTCTTCTTCTTCTTCTTCAGTGCACTGTCTTGCGACAGGTCTCAACTGAAGTCTCTTCATCGTGCCCCATTCCGAGTATCTTCATTCGTCCGTCTGCATGTTCGTCCATTTCCAGATTCATACATCGCTCTAATTTTTTTCCTACCTCTTCCTCTCACTCCTTCCACTTCACCTCTATAATTCTTTGTTGCAGACGATTCCTACGTAGTGTATGTCCCAGCCAAAATTTTTTCCTCTTTCTGATAACTCAGGTCTATCAGTCCACTTCCTCTTAAGAATTCTTCTAAATAGCATGAGGTGTAACACGTCACTGTAGGGAGAATGATGGGTTCACTTTTGGTCCTTCTGAAGGACAAAAGATGGATCGTGACATTTGATAAACGGTTTTGTAAGTAGCTAACTTCCAGACAGCATATTGTGGGAAAAACGGTTTACTATTATGTCCAGGTAATACAAGGTACATGGGTGCAGGATACCCGCTGTGGACCGCTTGTTCCTAGACGTCGCGACTTGGAGGTGTGTTGCGGCCATGGAACAACAAAAGACGTTTTGAAACAGTCATCCTGTGTTACGTTCTCGGTCTGTTTGCTTGCCAAAGTGCAATCTCGTTGTGCACAGTATCTGGATCCAAATATTATGATACGATTGTAATACACTGTTGTGGGTTGGCAGGAGAGCCAACACCGTGATATTAGAGGAAGCCGCAGGCTGGCGTGAGGTCTGGAACAGGTCAAGGAAATTAGACTTTAGCAAAAAACGGACGTAGCTGGTGGAATACTTACCTTTAATCCATAAATGATGAGCGTCGCTCTTGACCGTACATGATTACAGTATCAATAGTAACAGGTAATGGCGCCGTAGGTCGTAGCAAATGACGTAGCTGAAGGCTATGCTAACTATCGTCTCGGCAAATGAGAGCGTATTTTGTCAGTGAACCATCGCTAGCAAAGTCGGTTGTACAACTGGGGCGAGTGCTAGGAAGTCTCTCTAAACCTGCCGTGTGGCGGCGCTCGGTCTGCAATCACTGATAGTGGCGACACGCGAGTCCGACGTATACTAACGGACCGCGGCCGATTTAAAGGCTACCACCTAGCAAGTGTGGTGTCTGGCGGTGACACCACATACACATCTGAGCGCAATTAACTCAATGAATAAAGAAGCTAAAATAGACTGATGTTAAAGGAAGAAATATTGTTGGTCAATACGTAAAACTGAAAAATATTCCAGATTTCTTTCAGCCTAAAGCACTGTAAACATAGGAAAGGAGAATATGTCCGCGAGCAAGAGCAGAAGCACGGCTATCACCATTTTACTAACTGGTTTGGATAGCAGTTAATTTTATGAAATAGGCGATCACGGAGAATATACTACACATCGAAACGGAGCAAATAAAGTTTAATAAATCAACACTGCAAGCCGTATTTCAAAACTTTCTACGGATCCTCTCATTTATTTTATTTTATTACTACAGAACACTAAACACCACACATACCGCTTAGCAAAAAATTTCTTCACCTCTGTTGGAATTCTTCTAGATCTCAGTAATGCTCCACCATTTCTAATGCTCTCTTTCACATAGATAATCTCATCCTTATTTCTTCCGCGCAGCTTCCACTCCGTATCACTAATTTCTCAGTTACAGAAAGGATATTTCTTGTTCTAGCTTTTTTCCGTTTAAGAATATGTTAACTGGCGCTTCCATCCAGCTTATTCTCATCAGTTTTGTCTTTTCTATATTTATCTTCATTTCGTACGCCTCGCCCCTTCTTGCAATACTTAACGTCTGTTGCTGTTCACCTTCTGGCTCCATCATTATTGCTTTATCATCTGCGTATTTAATAGAAACTATCTTTCCTCCTGAAACTGCTATGCCTCTTGCATTCTTTATGGCCTTACCCATCAGTCTATCCCCGTATCTGTTGATTAGCTTCTGTGACAATGAGAATACTTGTCTTACTTTTCTTCCAATGCTCATCTCTGCCATCTCGTCATTCCCAACTTTCACTTTTTCTTTGTGTACATTCCCTTTACATAACCTATCTTTCCAGTTTATGTCAACACTTTAACATTCGCAGCGGTATACTCCAGTTTACTCTACAGAATAATGTCTCCTCGTTGATAAACCCCCTTGATCATTTCCATTATTCTTTCTGAAATCCTCCTAAGACAGCCAATTGCATCTCTTGTTCCTTTACCCTTTCTGAACCCGAACAGGTCTTCCTTGAATTTGCTCAATTTTTCCTTTCATTTCTCGTCAGGAACACTCTTAGTACAAATAGCATAATGGAACGTTTATGATGGAGCTGCGATAAACTACACTAGCGTAGCGGCGAAAAGTGTGAACAGCATTCGCATAACTGTGTTTATAAAGAGGCTTCGCTCTGACCCACGTTTGGTAATCAAGAAGCGATAAGAGTCACGTCGGAAATCACTGTTTGACTTTTCTTAGTGGGCACTATGATGGGCGTATGAAGTTTTATTGGTGAAATACAAAATACTTGCTAGGGCTGCACTGCCGGAACAGAAAGGCAAGAACCATCATAATTAGGTTAGTTCTGAATAAATTTTAGAATCAAGTTACAGTTTTGAACACATGCAAAAAAGTATATTTTCACAGTAATAACTGTAATAACATACATTAGATTGCGACGAAGATACGTTTTGAAGGAATAGCGAATATTTTCGGCCTTTCGAGTTCGTCTTCTGGTGCAGCTTGATTACGTGTCAAATTTAGAGTTATGTACGACAATTTTCAGTTTAAGACAGTGATCTGTAACGTCTGTGTCAATTATCAAATTATGCAGTAGATAAATGCATTTAATAAGATCATCGGCCTCATTTCAGAATTTGTGTGCCTAGGACTATTGTCTCCATTTAGAATACGATATATCGAAAGAAAATCCAACAGTTCTTGCTTATCTCGATAACCTAATGTTGCAATATTCATTTTCAGCATCTAAATGATGCCTTTCTTTAATTGCATTGGTTCGGACATTGGCGACAGTAATACTGGTACTAATAAAATTTATACTCAGTCAAAGCCTCACAAACATACAAAACTGAAAGATGCCAAAATTAACGTAATGTAATCCATACGTCAAGCGTTCAACGAATTCGAAACTAAAATTCCATCTACCTATCTTCCTAAAGTTTTCGTCTTACGTTAAATCAGTAAACGGATCGAAACCAATTCTCCATGCAATCTGTGAACACAATCGTCTCGAAACGGAGGCTAACACATAAGATCAAAATAATCAAAATACGAAATTCGTTTTACTAAAATTGTTTCACTGAGGGGACTCTTACTGTGGTTCCTGCTCCGTATAGTCGTACGAGCGTCAAAATGACAAACATCGTGTGAGTGTGAAACAGAAAATCGAATGAAATTGCTCAACAGTGAAAAAAATCACTCGACTTCCGGATTACCTATACTGTTCTACATAGAGTATGCGTCGGAACTTGCTGCTCTTCTAGCAGCATTGTACCGTAGCTGCTGGTTGGAAAAATGCTCATGTTATTCCTGTTTTCAAGAATGGTCATCAAATGGTTCAAATGGCTCTGAGCACTATGGGACTTAACATCTATGGTCATCAGTCCCCTAGAACTTAGAACTACTTAAACCTAACTAACCTAAGGACATCACACAACATCCAGTCATCACGAGGCAGAGAAAATCCCTGACCCCGCCGGGAATCGAACCCGGGAACCCAGTCGCGGGAAGCGAATATGCTACCGCACGACCACGAGCTGCGGAAGTATGGTCATCGAATAGACTCAGAACTATAGGCCTATGTTTTTGAAGTTAGTGTGTGATAAAATTTAGAAACATGTCTTACGCTCGCGTGTTAAGGCATTTAGGGAGACCGAAACTCTCCTCTGTAGGGATTAATGTGGATGCTGAAAACAACTACTGTGTGAAACTCAGTTCACTCTGTTCGTCCACTAGCCCGGAAAGCAGTAGATAAGGCACCCAAGCAGGTGCTGTATTCCTTTACATCAGGAAGGCGTTCCATACTGATCCTCACTGCCGCCTAATGGACAAAATCCGGAATATCAGAACAACTGTGTGACTGGATTGAAGAATTCCTAGCAAATAGAACACAGCATATCATTCTCAACAGAGAGAAGTCTTCAGAGATAAAAGTAATTTCGGGCGTGCCGCAAGGGAGTGTTGTAGAACCATTGCTTTTCACAATACCAAGAGAAAAACAAAATACGACGCTTCACGAAGGAACTATCCGAAGGGGACGCAAGGTAGACGTGATGTCAATGTACAAAATGAAAAATATACGGCTTGGCATTAATTGACAAATTTGTTGAATATAAAAGGGGACTGTCCTATTCGCCATAACGATTTTTAGATAGTTTTGGCCATAAATGTGAATGAAGCTGTGAATTTGACAAATGTACTCAACCTATGTAGTACCGATATAACCATATTCTATGTAAGTCTGTGCTTGATAGCACAGATGTTTGTCACATAGGTTTCCTCTTTTGAAGAGAGTAGCAAGTAGCGTGTGTTTGATAATCTGGCAGTGTACTTGGTTTGTAAAGGATGGAAGCTGACCTTCCGTGTAGTGAAGGCAGCATTATTTAAAAAGGATTTTGTATTAATATATTCTGAGGAATAATTTTGTAGAACTGAGCTGATATGACTGCAAGATTGTCAGAAGGAAAGTTTTCTAAGGTAATATATATATATATATATATATATATATATATATATATATATATATATATATATTCGTAATTGTGTTGTTTCTTATTGTTAGAGAAATGCGTCTGGTTAAAGTTTACTGTAAAACTTTTATAGTGAAGCTCATGGATTTGTCTTATAATTGAAACAAATGTCAAGGAAAGTTAATAAGAAATATTTTGTTGATTTGTCTAGTTGAAGGAAATTTATGAAAACGTGTATTGTTGTTCTGGCTTAATGAAGCAGTTTAACTTTAAGTCTTGTTCTCATTTATCGGTCGTTAAGTTTAGTTCCTCATTTTTCATTCTTTACCTTTATGAATGTGTTTTACATACTCGCATTGCACACCGTGCGTTGTGTGCTGCAGAAACTTCTTTTTTGAAAAGTGATAAAATACCGTCTTGCATTACACATGGCGAGCACGGTAAATGAAATTTTATTTTTGACAGTTTCGTCATTATCTAAATAGTGACATGATGCAGAACAGACGAGCGATCCTTTTGCACAGGTAGGCCAACAAATTTAATTATTATCGAAATTTATGCCCATTGTAAGACCAGTGATTGGCAGACTGTCATTTGTGAAAATAATAAACTAGTTCAGAGGCTTGATACCAGAAGAAGATCTCAGTAAAGTGCTATCTTGTGAGTTTTCGAGCATTTTTATCAGGAAGTCAGATGTGTTAATTTGTGTGTTTATTTGCTCTGTTATTATGTTACGGTGATGAGTTCCGCTCTGAACCGAGCCCCGAAGACCAGCGAGGGCTTGTCTGGGTACGCCTCGGACAGCGGTGAGATGCCAACCGAGAACTAGCAGTCATGGTCTGCGGTGTCACTTCTTTTCATAGAAGGATCCCTTTGGTCGTTATCCGCAGTACCCTCACAGCACAGCGGTACGTCGTCGATATTCTACGCCCAGTTTTGTTGCCTTTCATGGCAAGCCATCCTGGGCTTACATTTCGGCACTGTAATTCCCGCCTCCACCTGAAGAGAGTTTCTATAGCTTGTCTTCGTGCTTGCCAAACTGCAGCTTGGCCAGCAATGTCGTCGGATCTCTCCCAAATTGAGAACGTCTGGAGGGTCATGCGCAGGACCCTCTAACCATCTCGGGACTTTGAACATCCAACGCGCCAATTGGGCAGAATTTGACGTGATATTCCTCAGGGAGACATGCAATATATCTATCAGTTAATGTCAAGGTGAATAACTGCTTTCATAAGGGCCAGAGGTGTACCAATGTGTTACTGACTTGCTGAGTTTGTGTAACTTTTGTCTCTTGAATGAATTATCTCATTTTTAGAAATTGTAATCATTTGTTTGTTTTGGTTTTTTTGTCTTGGCGTGTACATAAATCACTTGTAATTGGCCGTAATGCTGTTGGAAACAATCAGCAAACGCATCTTCTGGAATCGCTCGAAGCATCGCGTTCACGCACTGTTGGATATATGTCTGCAAATGTTCGTGAAAAATGGTGCTTACACTGTCTTTGCTTATCTTCAACCCTTCGGCTCCCTTTCTCAAAGACAGCCGCCGATCATCCGCAAGCACCCGTCACATTCGTGTCACAGCTAAATGGATCGCAAAATGAAGGCAAGTGGTAACAATAAATTTTGCTTCAAATTAGGGAAGACGACGACGAAGATTCATAGACTGTTAGTGCCAGTGTACGATGATGAAGCAGTGAGTAAAAAGTGATTGAGATGTTTAAACGTTTTGGACGGTGACGAGGATGAGCAGCGTTCGGTTTAACAAGCAAAATCCCAGATAACATCGAACGAGTGCGGATGATCGGAAGCTGTATCTGCTTATCTTCAACTCTTCTACTCTCATTCTCAAACACAATGTATGCTCTATTGTTCACCAACATTTGCAAACGTTGCGGATATCCAGCAACGCGTACCGACGGTGCCCCACAAGAAGCGTTTGCTAACAATTTCCAACAGAGTTACTACCGATGTCGGATGTGCGTTGTACCTAATGGTGACTCCTCTGAAGGCCAGGAAAGATATTTTGTTTGTAATTCTTGTGTCCTTTATTTTCTGATACCATTCACCGAACTTTTAGACGCACTTTGTATGACTGTAGCACCAGAACGCTCACACATCGTCTTCGAATACTGATTTTCTGAATTTACCCAACTGGGTTTCGCGAGAGCTACGTCGTCTTACTCCCAAGGATTCCAATTTAAGTGCCGGCCAGTGTGATCGCTTCAGTCTGGAACCGTGCGACCGCTTCGGTCACAAGTTCGAATCCTGCCTCGGTCATGGATGTGTGTGATGTCCTTAGGTTAGTTAGGTTTAAGTAGTTCTAAGTTCTAGGGCACTGATGACCTCAGATGTTAAGACCCATAGTGCTCAGAGCCATTTGAACCATTTTTGAACCAATTAAAGTTCCCCGAATATTTCTGTTACACTTCCTTTTCGGCTATACGAGCCTGTTACGATCGTCGCAGCACGTTACCGAATTCAATTGACCTCTGTCGCCGACCCTCTTTCATAAGGACTCACTGTTGAAGCAACCCTCTTAAAAGTGGTCGAAGTTGTGTCTCGGCTCTTTTTCCGGGATTAGAGAACGGTCCGATTCCACTCGCTGCTTTGATCCATGAGGTCATATTTCGAGGAAACAGCATTCTCTAGACGACTTACTATGACAAGCATAGACAATATTTAAACAGACCGTTTACAACCTTCAAGTCAGACCATACTAGACGAAAACAAACTTAAACATGCGAAATAATTTAGTGAGCTAATAACGTGAAACTATGGGAAAAACCACAGGCATTGTGTGAAAAGGGGGGGGGGTTGTTGGGCAGGCACAAACAAAGAAAAAAAGACAATAAAACTAAGATCATTCCAAAGTAACCAAAAAAATCGAAGAAACACGCACACGAATTCCTCCAGAATAAACCGAAAGAAAAAAATTACAAGAAACACACACCTGGAACCGAATATTTCGCTTGACCATAGGTCAAACGACAACAGCGATACCAGAACTGCCCCACCTTCCCCCCCTCCCCCTCCCTCCACCCCACAAACAAACATACACAAAACAACAACGTAGTCGAAAAATAATACGCATAAATTCCTCCAGAATAAAATTCCAAAAGACACACAATTGTAATCGAATATTTCGCTTGCTCCCTCGCCCCCCCCCCCCCCCCCCACTCCCCAACCCGAATGAAACAAACACAAATTTGAAACCCTTGATTTCAAAGAGATTTCCCTTTCACAAACACAGGCAAATGAAAAAGTTCATAAAAACAGTTGTGCAACTCAAAATTAATCAAGGCTTGCCTCAAACCATACCTCCTCTCTCCCCCCCTCCCTCCCGCCCCTCGCACACACACACAAAACACTCGCCGTATTGTAAACAACAAAGTAATCAAATACCACAAACTTTCACCCCAAGAGTGAGCCACTGCTAACAACATCATCCACAAAGAAGCAGCCCATTTGAAATAGGTCGCGCCTTCACATCAAATTCGAAAAACCCAACCAAACATTTTTAAGAACCAAAATTAAAAATAAGATCAGTACTGAAACTTCCTGGCAGATTAAAACTGTGTGCCCGACCGAGACTCGAACCCGGGACCTTCGCCTTTTTCGGGCAAGTGCTCTACCAACTGAGCCACCGAAGCACGACTTACGCCCGGTACTCACAGCTTTACTTCCGCCAGTACCGGGCTGTGAGTACCGGGCGTGAGTCGTGCTTCGGTAACTCAGTTGGTAGAGCACTTGCCCGCGAAAGGCGAAGGTCCCGGGTTCGAGTCTCGGTCGGGCACACAGTTTTAATCTGCCAGGAAGTTTCATATCAGCGCACACTCCGCTGCAGAGTGAAAATCTCATTCTGAAGATCAGTACTAGTTTCAGTCGCAAGCATTTGAGCTTTGCACCTAGATACCTGCCTAACCTAACCCACAACAAACGTGCAACATTACAAAAACAGCCGAATAACTGTAAGAAACAACGTTGTAATTATAATAAATAATTGCTTCATTCGTAACAGTTTAAATTGAGCTCTTAGATTCCTGGCTAACAGTACCCCGGTATCTTTCCAAATACGAGCAGAAAGAGCCAAATATTTATGAGAATCAGGAATATAAATCCAACCGCTACCAGTTTCTGTAGAAAAATTTTAAGCTGTGCTCTCAGATTCCACCCCAACCACACCCTCGTAAATCGCGACAAATTTGGAATAAACTACACAGTTTACAAACATAATAGTTTACAGCATTTGCTCTGACATCCACAGATAACATTTAATAACAGGCCGCCAGGGAGGTATAATATTACACCTCCATGCAGGCCGCTTACATCCTTCGCATCGTAAACTCATGACGTCACACAAGACGTCGTGGATAAAAGCAGACGAGTGGAATCGGACAGTGAGCTTGACCCTTTGTTTCGTTATGTGTAGCTACTTTCCGAGGTAGTGGTTTGGGTGGGAACAAAATAAAGCTTAAATCTATTTGCACATTGTGTTCTCTATGATAAGATACATATTTATAAGTCGTGCAGACAATGTTCTTCCTACAGGTAATTTCACGATAACTTGAATCGAACGCAGTTCTGTCATTGGTTCCGTCGTCTTAGAATCAGTAAATACGACTCGTTACAAACTGCTATTCTGTATTTCACATTTTGTGTTTAATATAATATCCAGCATGTGGTAGGGCAAATTATACGACTTACGCTAGTGGTTACACTTTGTGTCTAAATTTTTGTATTCGTGCATTTAATTTATCTGGATGAATTTAATCGGTGTCGGACGTACACTTAAATTCTACACTCGTGAGAGTACTTTCTTACGTTACAAATTTAGGAACAGTTGTAAATTGCCTCTTTTAATTAAAATTATTTAGGGTGGCCAAATCAGTGATGATGAAAATGTTAAGAGGAAGGTGTAGGTACCGGAATTAGAGATAAATTCAGAGCATAAAGGAAACTAAATCAAAGTGTTTTAGAATACGTGCGTGAAGAAATCATAAATTAACTAGGTCAGCTTGGAATACATACAGTGAAATGGAGAAGTGCTTTACTCAGGTTGAATCACGCATCCAGGTTGCGAGAAGACCGGTATGTATGATGGCAGGGACTGCTGCTGACCGCTGCGTGTAGACGACATCTAAGAGCCGAGGTCCGCCGCTGATGCCCATCGCGTGCGTCTCCGCGGAAACGTGCAACAATGCGCGCTTGAAGACGCGGCGGTAATTCGCTAGGCTTAACGACTCACTCCAAGGCACTCAATATATGAGACCAGAGCACGATTTTCCTAACAGTGAATAGTTGAGTGTCCCGTGTGAACCTATTAATAACATGGCGTTTTTTTATCGACATTTTGACGTTACTATTCTTTTTTAAATTTTCTGATTTCCGTCTTATTAGTTATGATTTAAAATTGGAGTAATAACTGAAGAAATAAGTTTCTCACAATTTAAAAAAAAAGCTATTAACCTTCAAAATAAACAAGGTGTTCCACACAAGTACCAGGATTCCCGAAGTGTTCCATCAGAGGAAACGTTTGGAAAGCCCTGGACTAAAGTAATACGTTCTGCCTCCAAATAGGATGTAACAATTCCAATTACAAAAACAGCAGGTACTGACAGGTGTGAATATTACCCACCCATCCGTTTACTAAGATATGCTTGAAAAATACTGACACAAATATTTTAGCAAATAATAGAAAAAAACTTGTAGAAGTCGATATCCGGAAAGATCTATTTGGGATCCGGAGAAATGTAGGGAAACGCGAGGCAATACTAACCCTACGTCTTACCCTAGAAGAGAGGCTGAACAAAAATAAACCTACGTTTGTAGCACCTGTAGATTTACAGAAAGCAGTTGACAATATTGACTGGTATACACTCTTTGAAGTTTTGAAGGTAGCAGGGATAAAATACAGGGAGCGGAATGGTACCTACAATTCGTATAGAAACCTGACTGCAGTTATAAATGTCTAAGACACGAAAGGGAAATAGTAGTTGAGAGCGGAGTGGGACAGGGGTATAGCCTATCTCATATCTTTTTGATCTGTACACTTAGCAAACAGCACGAGAAACCAAAGGAATTTAAGCTCAGGGAGAAGAAATAAAAACTGTGATCCTATCGAAGACGGCAAAGGATTTGGAAGAACATTTGAACGGAATGGATACCATCTTAAAAACAGATACGAAGCAAGTCATCAACACTAAATCAAGGGGAATGGAGTAAGTCGAATTAGATTATGCTGAGAGAATCAGATTATGAAATGTCATACTTAAAGGAATAGATGGGATTTGCTAGTTGGACAGCAAAGTAGCTGATGCAGGCAGAAGTACAGAGGATATAAAATGCAGACTGGCAATAGAAAGGAACGAATTTATGAAAAATAAAGAATTTTGTTAATATGAAAAGTAAATTTAAGCGCTACTGAATCACATCCGAATGCATTTCTGTAGAGCGTAAACCTCTACGGATACGAAACGCGGACGACTAACAGTTCAGACAAGAATTGAACAGTCGCTTATGAAATTTTGTACTACAGAAGAATACTAAACTAACTAATGAGGGGGTGCTGAATCGAAGTGAGGAAAAAACACATTTACGGTCCAACCTAGTTAAAAAATCTTTTGGTAAATTCAGTAAAAGGGGACCGTTTACGAAGGATCAGCGTGAGAAAATTCTGACCCACAAGAGTAACATACAGGAAGATGGAAGACATATTTTTCCCACCTGTTTAATTACAATGATCCGCAATCTTCCTTTTAATTTCATGAGCCTTATACAGTTGATGTACAAGTCATCGCACCATGAGTAAGCGAAATACAGAAAGCAGTAGAGAAATTAAAGAATAACAAGTCTTGCGGCAGATAGCAGATATGCGCTGAATTATTTTAAGAAACGGAGGATCTCCTCTGGAATTAGATCTACATACTTTACTAGTAACAATTTTGAAAACAGGCACTAGACCGTGACTGAAAAACCACAGTTATATGTTCCATATTTAAGAAGAATGATACCCCTGTATGTGATAACTACAGAGTAGTTGCTTTACTGGATGTCACTTACAAAATCATATCAATGCGCTGAATTATTTTAAGAAACGGAGGATCTCCTCTGGAATTAGATCTACATACTTTACTAGTAACAATTTTGAAAACAGGCACTAGACCGTGACTGAAAAACCACAGTTATATGTTCCATATTTAAGAAGAATGATACCCCTGTATGTGATAACTACAGAGTAGTTGCTTTACTGGATGTCACTTACAAAATCATATCAATCTGCACGTTAAACAGGCTAATTCCAATAACTGAAGAACTAATTGGAAACTACCAATGCTATTTCAGCAGAAATACATCCACATTAGATCATTTATTCACTCTGAGGCGAATAACTGAGAATGCAAAGCAATTCAATGTAGACGTTCACATTTTTTCTAGCTTTCATAAAGCATTATGACAGCCTACGCCATGGCACAGTGGTAACACCGGTTGCCGTCAGATCACCGAAGTTAAACGCTGTCGGGCTGGGCTAGCACTTGGATGGGTGATCATCCGGTCTCCCGAGCGCTGTCGGCAAGCAGGGTGCACTCAACCCTTGTGAGGCAAACTGAGGAGCTACTTGATTGAGAAGTAGCGGCTTCGGTATCGTAAACCGGCATACGGCCGTGAGAGCGGTGTGCTGACTACATGCCCCTCCATATCCGCATCCGGTGACGCCTGGAGGCTGAGGATGACACGCCGGCCGGTCGGTACCTTTACGCCTTCATAGCCTGTTCGGGCGGAGTTTAGTTTCTATGGTAGCCTACGCTGACAGACACTTCTAAATATAATGAAGGAATGTGAAATTCCTCAAAGTTAATCAGATTAAAGAAGATGAAGTAGTGCTGATACGTAGTTCCAATACAGAATTAATCAGAATGATGCAAAATTACTTCACAATCGGTGAGGAAACAGTATTGTGCGTTAATGAAGAAAAGACAAAATGTGTGTTTATAAGCAAGATGTCCGAAACGACACATCTTTGGCTGTGAATGGATTCATTTTCTAGCGATCTGACATTTTCAAGTAACTACGGAGTCTTTTTAGCGACAGATACTGAAATAGAAACCCGTCTAACAACAGCAAATAAAAAGACACTTTAGTTTTATCAATATCTTATGAACTATCGCTTAATACTGCCTTCAAAATTTCCTTGTATTTATCGTCTACTATACCGGTAAATCTGTATATTGAGCAAGCAGAAATGGAAACCAAAGAAATATTTGGAGTAGGAATTAAAATCTGTGGAGGATAAATAAAAACTTTGAGGTTTGCCGATAACATTGTAATTCTGTCAGAGACAGCAAAGGTCCCGGAAGAGCAGTTGAACGGAATGGACAGTGTCTAGAAAGGAGGGTATAAGATGAACATCAACAAAAGCAAAGCGAACGTAATGGAATGTAGTCGAATTAAATCAGGTGATGCTGAAGGAATTAGATTAGGAAGAGACACTTAAAGTAGTAGATGAGTTTTGCTATCTGGGGAGCAAATTAACTGATGATGGTCGAAATAGAGAGGATATAAAATGTAGACTGGCAATGGCAAGGAAAGTGTTTCAAAAGGAGATAAATTTGTTAACATCGAATATAGATTTAAGTGTCAGGAAAGTATCTGTATGGAGTGTAGTCATGTATAAAGTGAAACATGGACAATAAACAGTTTAAACAAGAAGAGAATAGAAGTTTTCGAAGTATAGTGCTGCAGAAGAATGCTGAACATTAGCTGGGTAGATCACGTAACTACTGAGAAGGTACTGAACAGAATTGGAGAGAAGAGGAATTTGTGACGCAACTTGACTAGAACAGGGGATCAGTTGGTAGGACATGTTCTGAGGATTCAATGGATCGCTGATTTAGTGGAGGGCAGCGTGGAGGGTAAAAATTGCAGAGGGAGACCAAGAGATGAATACACTAAGCAGATTCGGAAGGTTGCAGGTTGCAGTAGGTACTGGGAGATGAAGTTGCACAGGATAGAGTAGCGTGAAGAGCTGCATCAAATCAGTCTCTGGACTGAAGACAACAACTGGTAACGCTATACGGATGTGAAGCATTAGTATTTATAATGAAGGATGAAGAAGAACTGTTAGTATTCAATATAAAAATACAAAGGAAAATTTTTGGACCTTTATGGGGTAAAAATAACATGGAATGGAGGATAAGAAAAAATTAATTAAGAGAGCTATCCAAACACCGTAGCATCGTCGAAGTGCTAAGAAGAGAATGTTTAACTGGGCTTGCCATAAAGCAAGAATGATGGAGAATACACTACCTATAACAGCGGTCCATAGGACAGTGAATGGAGCGAGAGGAAGAGGAAGAGCCAGTTTTTGGTATCGCGATAACTTCCGGGAGGACACAGCTAGGATGAACATCAGTGTCAAATGAACAAATAGTGCACCCCATAGAAAGAAATGGGAGACGCTCGGGAGCAGGCGTATGGTCGATAAGGCCTTTGCCATATGTAAAATGAAGGGAAGTGTGGAGTGTAATGATTTTAGAGGGAGACGTAGACTTGAATACAGTAATCTGGTTCCTACTGGTGTACATTGCACAGGTGAGACTTGCACATGATATACTAACAAGGAGAGTCCATCGGGCCAGTCTTGGGTCTGAAGAGTACAACGAAGACGACGCGCCAGAGATCTACTAAACTGCACTAAGGGTGCAGCGATTTCTTGTATTCAAAAGCCTATGAGTTATGAATGAAAACCAATTTGCCGCACTGGTTGTCGGTAGCAGCTTAAAACATCCTTTTATTTTGGCTGTTCCACTAACGCACAATTTCTCATGTTTAGCCATTCTTACACGTATAACGCGTCAAAGGACATATATGACCGACTATCAGCATTTACATCTATTCATGCACAGGATGTTCCAAAAATACACGGCAATATTCCTGTGCGAGGTTCAGCACATGCAGGAGATAAAAAATAAAAAGAAATAAAAAAGATAAAAAACGTCATTTGAGCATGGATCCGGAAATGGATAAAGATATCGGACATAAATTATTAACTCTCCCTATGAACTCTCCTTAGCGGTCCCGCAGTCCTAGGTGACGCTACTGTGGTCCGACAGCGGCTTCTATGGACCGCGGTCCGGCTGGGAATACTGTACCTCGCGACGGGTCCTACAGACAGCTCTGGCGGACAGCATGGTATATCCCCGTGAGCACGCTTACCGCTGCTGCCGTTAGGTGGGTTTCTCCAGGTACAGGTTACGCTCTTATGTAACAATTTTAAGGTGACTGCTGATTCGCTTCTAGGCGCTACAGTCTGGAACCGCGCGACCGCTACGGTCGCAGGTTCGAATCCTGCCGCGGGCATGGATGTGTGTGATGTCCTTAGGTTAGTTAGGTTTGAGTAGTTCTAAGTTCTAGGGCACTGATGACCTCAGAAGTTAAGTCCCATAGTGCTCAGAGCCATTTTTTGCAGATTCGCCCGAACATTTTGTTTTAGTTAACGGTGTATCCAAATGATGAATAAGTGTCCGTGCATTCCATGTATGATTTGGAGAACGGCAATGCTGTAGAAGGTCGTCGGTTGTACCACGAACGTTATCCAGGCAGCAGATGGCCAGACAGGAAGACAAACGAAGAAGTGCATTGCCGTTATCTGAGAGCATTGTAGTTTCACATCTTCACCAGGAACAAGAGGACAGCCACGACGCACCACGCCTTGAATTAAGAATGCTGTTGTTGATGTTGCACAACAGAATCTACTTACCCGCACTCGGCGCTTATATCGTCAGCTGGCTGTGACTCGCAATACTGTCTGGCGATGTCTGCGTGAACAACAGCTATAGACATACCACCTACGGATCATTAAGGCATTGGCCCCTGCAGCAGGAAGCCTGCATTTTCAGCAATGGTGTTATGTACGGGCGAGGGAACATTTACACATGATAGCAGCCAGAATTTCCATAATCATCATGAGTGGGCATATTTCAATCCCGATGCAATTGCTGAAATGGCCCATCAACAAAGATTCACCATAAACGTTTGGCCAGGGATTATCGAGAAGCACTTTATACGACCCTATGTACTCTTACTTCCCTACCGCCTGAAAGGGCAGAGGTGAGGCAGTTCCTGCACAGAAGTTTGCCACCTATGTTGGAAGATCTTTCGCTACCATTATGTTTAATTGATACACGATGGTGCCCGTGCCCATTTCACTGATTTAGTCCGCCAATACCTGACTCGATGTTATTCTAATCGCTGGGTACGTAGAGGTACCCCCGCTTCCCCCGCTCACCTAACTTAAAACCGATGGACTTCTTCCTGTGGCGCCATTTAAAGACCTTGGTGTATGCGACATCTGTCGAACATGAAGCAGCACTTCTTGCAAGAATTCAGGCGGGCAGTCAAGGAATACGAATAACCTCGGGAATTTTTGAAGGTGCTAGTGCTTCACTGCGACGACAGACAGAGGCCTGCATACTGGCAGAGGGTGGGTATTTCGAACACATCTTGTAGGGGATGAACTGGGTGCGTCATTGTGAAAATAAATTGGAGTTTCTCACATATTAAGTCCATCTCAATAAATATTCATTTCCGGACCCATGTCCCTATGACCTTTTTAATCTTTTAAACATGCTGAAACTCGTCGTGAAATGTGTCCTTGGAACACCCTGTTTAGGTAAAATGCAGTGAGTGTGTTCTCAACAACAGTGAAGCAACATACCTCTTGGAAGGATACTGCTTTCCGTTAAAATTTTAATACCAGGATGATAGGAAGTAACATAAATGACAGCAGCAACGGATCTTACACAGGAGGACATCTAACTGAACCAAACTTGACTGACAGATGCCGGATTCGTCTTTCACGCAACTTCAGCCGTAGTAGCTGCCGAGTGGTTGCATACTGGTCTCCAGCCAACACAAGATCAGATATTTCCAATGGATGAGAGACTTGGAGAACGTGCTGCCTGGGGCAATATTCTAATATCCTCTGAATCGAGAGCTTGGGGTTGACAGCGCGGCCAAAATGCGTTCTTC
This sequence comes from Schistocerca serialis cubense, assembly GCF_023864345.2. NCBI lineage: Eukaryota > Metazoa > Arthropoda > Insecta > Orthoptera > Acrididae > Schistocerca > Schistocerca serialis. The sequence goes on along the minus strand of NC_064638.1, from coordinate 92,180,813 downwards.
CGTTATCTCGTTGAAACGTAGAAACCATTAAGATCTGGCACAGCCACCGGCATTAACTCGTCAAAAATTTAGTGGCTACTGTCCGAACCATCGCTAACGCAAACCAGAGTTATTCGTATTGTGTACATAATGGCACCCAACCCACCACTTCAAGCGCTATAGTTGGTGTCACGAACGATAGCAGTCGAGTTTAGGGTTAGTTCTGCCCACCTCCGTCACGCATCCTACAACAGCCACTCAGCGTTCAGTAGTTTCTGAGCGCTCTGTTGTGAATGCTGTAGTGAAATCGAGAATTAAACGTGATCATAGAGAGTTATTTACTGAATTTTTACTCCGTTTGTTGTGAGTTGTCAGCGCTTATGATAGTGGTAAGCGACAAACTCTGCATGATCAAGCGAGAGACATAATTTGTAGGATTAAAGATTTCTTCTAGCGCAAAGCACGTGTATGCGAGTACCATAACTGTCGCTTGAAACTGGCAACAGTACAATACCAGTACTTGCCTCGATCTGCGCGAACCGCCATGGTTCGTGAATCGGACTTCTTTAGAGCATCTGTCTTATGACAAATATCAACTGCAGGGCGTCCATCGTTTTCTCTTCTGAGCATCTTCCTACATCTGTTTGTATGTTCGTCCTCTTATAATGTCAACCATCATTCCAATTCTATTTCTACATCTGCCTCTTATTGGTTCCACTTTTCCCTCTATAGTTCTTTGTTGTACACAACTCTTGTACAGTGTATGTCCTAGCAAAGATTTTTTCCTCTTTCTGATCACTTCCAAAAATCTTCTTTCTTCCCCTATTTTTCAGTACTTCTTCATTCTTAAGTCTGTCACTCCATTTCACCTTAAGCATTCTTCTCCATAGCCACATTCGAAACTTTCTAAATACACTCCTGGAAATTGAAATAAGAACACCGTGAATTCATTGTCCCAGGAAGGGGAAACTTTATTGACACATTCCTGGGGTCAGATACATCACATGATCACACTGACAGAACCATAGGCACATAGACACAGGCAACAGAGCATGCACAATGTCGGCACTAGTACAGTGTATATCCACCTTTCGCAGCAATGCAGGCTGCTATTCTCCCATGGAGACGATCGTAGAGATGCTGGATGTAGTCCTGTGGAACGGCTATCCATGCCATTTCCATCTGGCGCCTCAGTTGGACCAGCGTTCGTGCTGGACTTGCAGACCGCGTGAGATGACGCTTCATCCAGTCCCAAACATGCTCAATGGGGGACAGATCCGGAGATCTTGCTGGCCAGGGTAGTTGACTTACACCTTCTAGAGTACGTTGGGTGGCACGGGATACATGCGGACGTGCATTGTCCTGTTGGAACAGCAAGTTCCCTTGCCGGTCTAGGAATGGTAGAACGATGGGTTCGATGACGGTTTGGATGTACCGTGCACTATTCAGTGTCCCCTCGACGATCACCAGTGGTGTACGGCCAGTGTAGGAGATCGCTCCCCACACCATGATGCCGGGTGTTGGCCCTGTGTGCCTCGGTCGTATGCAGTCCTGATTGTGGCGCTCACCTGCACGGCGCCAAACACGCATACGACCATCATTGGCACCAAGGCAGAAGCGACTCTCATTGCTGAAGACGACACGTCTCCATTCGTCCCTCCATTCACGCTTGTCGCGACACCACTGGAGGCGGGCTGCACGATGTTGGGGCGTGAGCGGAAGACGGCCTAACGGTGTGCGGGACCGTAGCCCAGCTTCATGGAGACGGTTGCGAATGGTCCTCGCCGATACCCCAGGAGCAACAGTGTCCCTAATTTGCTGGGAAGTGGCGGTGCGGTCCCCTACGGCACTGCGTAGGATCCTACGGTCTTGGCGTGCATCCGTGCGTCGCTGCGGTCCGGTCCCAGGTCGACGGGCACGTGCACCTTCCGCCGACCACTGGCGACAACATCGATGTACTGTGGAGACCTCACGCCCCACGTGTTGAGCAATTCGGCGGTACGTCCACCCGGCCTCCCGCATGCCCACTATACGCCCTCGCTCAAAGTCCGTCAACTGCACATACGGTTCACGTCCACGCTGTCGCGGCATGCTACCAGTGTTAAAGACTGCGATGGAGTTCCGTATGCCACGGCAAACTGGCTGACACTGACGGCGGCGGTGCACAAATGCTGCGCAGCTAGCGCCATTCGACGGCCAACACCGCGGTTCCTGGTGTGTCCGCTGTGCCGTGCGTGTGATCATTGCTTGTACAGCCCTCTCGCAGTGTCCGGAGCAAGTATGGTGGGTCTGACACACCGGTGTCAATGTGTTCTTTTTTCCATTTCCAGGAGTGTATCTTTCTTCTTCCTATTTAACTGTCCGTGATTCAATCATTTCTTTCGAAGCATGTAGTACATTTCGTGCCGATGTGACGTTTGTAACGTGTCACCGTAATGGTGCTGCAATATTATTGACCAGCAGCGCACATTTTTCTTTTAAGCGCGTTGGTTGGACTGCAGCGACGTCACGCTTCACGCGGCACTTGCGCCGTGACCGGTGGTCAGTGCTCGGTGACGGCGACTGCCGCAGCGTGGCGTGACCGCCGGGCGTTTTCCAGAGCGCGCCGCGCACCGGGATACGTATCGACGGCCCTCCACCAATCGAACGGCGCCGTTTCTCAGCTCCGCCTTCTCCTGACACTTGTTCCAGTCTCTCTTCCAATATCTAGAATCCAGGACCCCTTGTTCCCACATTCCGACGTGCAACCTAGAAGTTCTGCGTCGAATAATGTATCAGTATACGCTGGTTCACCTTGGATGTCAACGGAATGGAAGGCGAGGTCAACGTCAAATGGATGCGGTTTCGCACTAGATGGAACGTCAACATGACGTCACTTTGATGAGACCAGTATCGAACACGGGAAATGAGGTTATGAAATTCCATCTGTGATACCAGAACGTCGGAATACACTCGTAATACCATAACTGAGGAATAAGCAATGACAGAGTTTGTTAATGGCCAAAACAAGCTTCGTAACAGCGTATCTTAACAAAGTTTGTATAGTAGAATCCTGAAAGTGAAACAACAGGAAAAGTATTTTGCAAACATTTCAAAACGCAGACTTTTATGAACAATAGAAAACACAAACATACGAACACAGCAAACAAAATTTAGAAGGCAATACACACGGAATTTTAACCTTATACATTGTATCTTTTTCTTTCATTCTAACCAAATAACGCCTAAAAATGATTTTTCTCATTGCAGAAAGTTGACTGTTTCACTACTAAGAAAATGTAATTTATTGAAAATTGTTTCATCATTTTACGTTTTTCATATGGAGCTTAGGCTCTTTATCCAGGTATTATTCTAAAAGCTAAATTATTTTCAGCTTCCGTTAAGTGCGGCCTGATGTGGGAGAATACTCGTGCAAAAGATATACCCGTAGTCACGCACCCTTTGCAGTAAGTCACAAAAACAAAGGGCAAAGTGAAGACTAAGAAAACACAAAATCAAGAAAGCTAGTTTTGCAGCGTGAGTTAGTGTTCTGAGGATCTGTTAATTTTCTATGATAGCGAACGCCACCGTTTACCCCCGATGTCGCCGTCGCGTGCAGTCTTGCCCCGTTTTATTCCGTCGACGCCGTGTGTGAATCCCGCCATCTGAAATAGATTGTACAGTGTTTTAACGTTCTGTCCCATTCTGTTTGTTCTCTTCCGTGAATTGCTAATCGATCGTTTATATGTCTCTTGTAAAATACAGTTTGCTTTATGGCCACTTCAAACTTGAAGGAACGGAAAGTCAATACGTTCCAAAATTCATTTCAAATGCCGACCTTCATGTACGACTTCACCGAAAGAAACGGCACGTCAGCGTCAAAATATATTGTCAGTCCAAAAAGTTCCGAGGCAGACTGTATTCCTGGAGTATAAGCGCCGTCAGTGTATCGACTAGAGTGACGGCTTCAACTGGAAGCTGTAAATAACAGATGTGCATTGCACCAGTCAGTCGTGAGCAAGCAGTGTTAAGCAGTGTATCTGAAACTACAATGTGTCAACGCTGTAGTGTCACAAATCGCAATGGCGCAACGAACTGAACTTATCAAAATCAAGAGCAAAGTGTATCCAGCACACCTTAACTCCTGAAGAAAAACAACGATGCATGGATTTCTGTCGCGACTTGAGTGAAATGAGAAACGAGGAGATTCCTTTCTGCAGAAAGTAATCGCAGGTGGCAAAGTTTGGTGTTATCAACACGAACCTGCCACAAAACAACAAAGTGTAGAGTGGGTCCTGGCGGTTCACCAAGACCGAAGGAAGTGCAAATGTGGCGCACGAGCTCAACAGCATCCCAAGAAGAACTTCTTTGAGAGTTTCACATGGTCGTATCAACGTTCTGTGCGTTGAACCCAAACTGAGGGAGACAGTAGAACACCCAAACAATGAAAACCAACATCTTATCTTCTCTAGTCTTCATTGATATAATCTTGAAATTTTTTCAACTCATGAGGTATGTCGGGAAGAGAGTTTTTACTTTCACTACTGGTATGTCGTTTGCTATGATCGAAAGGTAAAAGCTATTCTTGCAACAGTGATACATGTTGTGGAAGTGGATCTCAAACTTTTGTGTCTTACAGGCTGTTATTTTATTCCTTGCTTTGTTTTTGTGATACACTGTAAAGGTTCCATGAAGAGTGGAACATTTTGATACGGGTGTTCTTCCACAAAAGAGGCCCAGTACCTGAAACCAACCAGTTATTTAGAGTTTACAACTCCTAGACAGAGGAAAAGCCCACCCTGTGCTTAAACAAGAACATTAACTGATGAAAAAGTTTTAATAAACGATGTAATTTCTACAGTGAAAAATGTAATGTCTGGGCTCTGAGCACTATGGGACTTAACGTATGAGGTCATCAGTCGCCTAGAACTTAGAACTAGTTAAACCTAACTAACCTAAGGACATCACACACATCCATGCCCCAGGCAGGATTCGAACCTGCGACCGTAGCGATCGCTCGTTTCCTGACTGAAGCGCCTAGAACCGCTCGGCCACACCGGCCGGCAAATGTAATGTCTACTGAAGGAGTAAAGTACAGTTGTTTTTTGTTGTTATTTGGTACTCAGAAACAAAAAATCACCACAATGGACAAGGTAAAAACTATCTACATACAGTCCTCCATATACACTGAAGAGCTAAAGAAATGGGTACACCTGCCTAATATCGTGTAGCGCCCCCGAGAGCAGGCAGAAGTGCCGCAACACGAAGTAGCAAGGACTCTACTAATGTCTGAAGTAGTGCTGGAGGGAACTGACACCGTGAATCCTGCAGAGCTGGCCATAAATCCATAAGAGTACGAGGGGTTGCAGATCTCTTCTGAAGAACACGTTGCAAAACATCCCAGATATGCTCAATAATGTACATGTCTGGGGAGTCTGGAGGCCAGCGGAAGTGTTTAAACTCAAATGAGTGTTTCTGGAGCCACTCTGTAGCAATTCTGGACGTGTGGGGTGTTGCACTGTCCTGCTGGAATTGCTCAATGGACCTGAATGGACGCAGGTGATCAGAGAGGATGCTTACGTACGTGTTAGCTGTCAGAGTCGTATCTAGACGTATCAGGGGTACCGTATCACTTCAACTGCAAATGCCCCACGCTATTACAGAGCCTCCATTAGCTTGAACAGTTCCCTGCTGACATACAGGGTCCATGGATTCATTAGGTTGTCCCCATACCCGTACACGTCCATCCACGCGATACAATTTGAAATGAGACTCGTCCGACCGGGCAACAGGTTTTCAGTCATCAACAGCCCAGTGTCAGTGTTGACGGGCTCAGGCGAGGGGTAAAGCTTTGTGTAGTGCAGTCATCAAGGGTACAAGAGTGGGTCTTCGGCTTCGAAAACACATATCGATTATGTTTCGTTGAATGGTTCGCACGCTGACACTCGCTGATGGGTCAGCTTTGAAATCTACAGCAATTTGTGGAAGGGTTGCACTTCCGTCATGTTCAACGATTCTCTTCAGTCGTCGTTGGTCCCGTTCTTGCAGGATCTTTTTCCGGTCACAGCGATGTCTGAGATTTGATGTTTCACCAGATTCCTGATATTCACGGTAAACTCGTGAAATGGTCATACGGGAAAATCACCTCTTCATAGCTACCTCGGAGATGCTGTGTCCCATCGCTCCTGCGCCTACTATAACACTACGTTCAAATTCACTTACATTTTGATAACCTGCAGCAGTAACCGATCTAGTAATTGCGCCAGACACTTGTTGTCTTACATAGGTGTTGCCGATCGCTCCGCCGTGTTCTGCCTGTTTCCGCACCGTTCCCCATGGTGCCCCCCTCAAGTTTAGTGGTAAGATGGCCCAGAGGATGGCCCGTCAAAAACTGCACACAGATCAGGCATGAAAACAGGAAGAAGCTGTACGGAACTGTGAAAAAAGCAGCAAAATAGAAACAGCGAACGGTCCAAGCTCAACATGTGCGATATCGAGCAAATTCGAATAGCAACGGCATCGTCGTTGTGTGGTCTCTGTGTTGGACTGCGAAAGGAGAGATCCGTGTTCAAATTTCGTCGTGCCCTATAATTTTTATTTTTTCACAAACGTTTGAACTCTTCGTCCTCTCATTGTCGTGTCTGTTCGCTGTATTCAGATTTGTGTCTGTGTCAATTTGTAACGTCCGTTTGCAACAGCGACGTGTCAGAAAGCGACCTCCAGACGCACGTACTTCCTATTTGTTCCACAAAGGTACTACATTTATGACTCTTGCGTCCTGTTTTGGAAGTTTTGATTCTTGAATTCCTTTGTTGTAACACAGATCACACCCGTTTATTTGTTGTTTTCATTTCTGTCAGAGGTCTATGCGGCATCTCGCCTGCTCTCACTATTAATAACATTTACTTGCGATGGTAATATGTTCTTAACATACGGCTCGTATTCTATAACCAATGTACAGTACGACAATTGCAAGGCTACAGGAGGAGAACAGGCATGTCAATGACTGGACGAAAATTTTATAATTTTGTTAAAAAAAAACTGGGGCACGAGGGAGACTTGAATACGGATCTGCCGCTTTGCACTCCAACACCGTGACCATACAACTAAGTCCCCGTGGATCTAGCAATTCGCTCGATGTTGCAACTTCAGTGTTTCTATTTTGTTGCTTCTTTCACAGTTCCCTATATCTTCTTCTTTTCATGTTTGATCTGTGTTCACTTTTTGACGGGCTATCGACTGGGCTATTTTACCCTTAACTCTGAGGGGGATGCGATGGAGAGCTTCTCTTGTCAGCAACAGCTGTCGTCTCCGCACAGTGTCAAGATACCTCGGCCCTTCCTCCCAAGAAAGAGGAAACGGAGGTTTAGCCCCATTCTTCTTCTTCTTCTTCTTCTTCTCTTCCTCTTCTTCCTCCTCCTCCTCCTCCTCCTCCTCCTCATTCTTCTTCACCCGACCCTGACACAGAGACGAGTAAGACTGCCTAACATCTAAAAACAACAACGTAGACCCCTTTTTCACTGCAACGCTATACCACATTTCCAACTTCAATATGATCCCAGAAGATTGGCGGGTAGTACTATTTCAAGCAATTGTAATGCGTCTCAGCTCCCAAATGAAGTAGTGCGTCAAGGTAAACTGAAGGTGCTGCTATAGAGAAAATAGTTAAATTCAATATTTTATTTGTTGATTCACATGGTGTCAGACTATTTCCCTGTTAAAATCATATTGACCTTCGAGGTAATATGAGAAAGAGACACGCCATGGAAAATAAAGGGCGCTTGTTAGGAGAAATATCAAAAAATAATGCAGGAAGTACCTGGGAAACAAACGGCCCCATCCTGGCTTGTTTAAGGATCTAGGAACGATGGACTACATAACAATTCGCCAGTAGTGTAAGGGCAGTAACAGAGAAGGACAATTGGTTGTATGCAAACGGTCTAAGAATTCGTTCCCAGAAACCTTAGGCTATTATTTTTTCGTTACGTCATATGACGAGCTTTGATGAAAATCCAATTACGTTGATGTTGCAGAGTGAAACAAAATCATTTTTGCTGCAAAACACGGAGAGACTCGTGAACGAAACTGTCACGCAAATAGTGCCGGAGAGGCACATGTGAAATGAAGGCCAAAAAAAAAAAAGATCAAAGGCAATAGAGGGCAAAAGTAAGAAACAATAGTTTCCTCCTCAGACGATCATAATAATGTCGGTAGCGCGGTTATGAAGACAAAATAACAGTTCGATAGCGATAACCTTGGCGTTCCAGCACATACCTCTTGGATACGAATCTAGCATGTTAATGACTTTGGCCCGTCGATCAGTCTTATCATATTTTGAATGACGGTGGTGGCTTGTAGCATCCAAAATTATATCGCCGAATAGACTTATTTTTTCTTAACTGCTTTTGTAGATAATCAGTAGACATGCTCTTAGACTAATTAAATAGCATTAATTAAATTGTTTCCAACACAAAACTGACGATGAAATGCATCAGTCGCGCCTCTGTTCAACTACAAAAGGTTCTTTTATGTCAGGTAATGAACTCCTCGCACAAAGAATGCTTTCGGCTTTTTTCTTAATAGAAAAAAACCTTCTAGTTCAACTTCCTGTTCCAGCGTTGCTTTTCTCATCCTGGCAGTTGAATTCGTCCCTTTCATGTATTTCCTTTATCGAGGAAGCGAAAACTCATTGCAGAGGGACACATGAAAAAACAAGAAAGTTCGGGACTACACAGACAACTTCTATTTGTCAATTGTGCGGAATGTCATCTCCTTTAGTAAATGCACCTTGCACCCGCGTCCAAAATTCATGCATCAGCGGGCTAATTTAATCTGCGAATTATAGGAATTTAATTACAAAGTGCATAATGTTTTCTTTGACGCACATATTAATACGAACTGACCGCTAATCTCTTAGTATTGCCATTGGTATCTTCATCATATCCAGGTTTATGGCCTCATCTTGTCCTCCAAATATCTGTTTTTATATCGAAAGTTCAGAAGATGACACTATAAACTACTGCAAGTCGGCGTTTGATATCACAGTACTATGTGTGATAAGGGCAGTTTCACCAATAATCAGTAAATTTTATGTCGGAATTGTTAACTAGCGCCGACCGGGGTGGCCATGCGGTTCTAGGCGCTACAGTCTGGAACCGCGTGACCGCTACGGTTGCAGGTCCGAATCCAGCCTTGGGCATGGATGTGTGTGATGTCCTTAGGTTAGTTAGGTTTAAGTAGTTCTAAATTCTAGGGGACTGATGACCTCAGAAGGTAAGTCCCATAGTGCTCAGAGCCATTTGAACCATTTTTTTTGTTAACTAGCATAGTTAAACAGGTGATACTACAACGTAAATAGGAGCGAATCCAAACTGAGGCAGCTCTCCCGGTTTACACAATAGGCTGAAAGCAGCCAGAAATCCTACGGGCCGTAGATATGAGACTATAGACACCTGCTCTGCGATGCAAAACGCAGAATTCAGACTCCTTAATGTTTCAATATTTCCCTGTGAAATAAAATTTGACAGAGATAAGAAAGTACTCTGAAATAATAATTTTTGAGAAGATTTCTGGTGGGGAAACAGCGGTCTGGCTAAAATTACCTTAAATGTATTAAAAATAGTCTCGACCGCAATAAAACATTTATTTACAATGGTTACCTGTCTCTGTCACAATGTGACCACCTTCAGATGGCAGGCGGTGTCCGTGATCGGAACAGGTGTTATGACGCCACGAACCTCAACAGCAGTTGACATTCGTGGAGTCTTAATGCCTGCTCCGTTTACCGCCACAGAATATCATCATGGAAAAAGATGGTTTGAAGATGGTCACATTCTGACCGAAACCGGTAACCATTGTAAATAAATGTTTTATTGCGGTCGAGACTGCTTTTAATCCATTTTTGAAGTACTCTGTTGTAGAGCTACGGTAATTCTTTGACAAAAACGGCGGAAGCTTTAATTATGTACTAGAAAGCTAATGGTGCAATCAGTAGTTTTGAAGGAAGTAGCTTGTCAGGATGCTTATGCTACATACTTTGACTGTGTCAAAGCATATAACATAGAATGTTCCATTTTACATGACGACCCTAAATTGCTGTTTGACCAGAAGCAGAATAAAAATATATGAAGTGAATGTTATGTAGCTATGAGTGGGACGTTAACCAGCGTAGGCTTTCTTGTAATTGTTTGTTATAAGGATGAGAACGTCAGTATATCCCTCTTTAAACAGTGCCCTTATTTTCTGGATAATCTACTTCCTCTGCTCAAGACCTGTTCAGAAACTTATCACAGAGTACCATTCACGTAAACATGATATTAAAAACTTACCACAAAACTGACACAGACTCTCCGGTACTAGCACATAGTGCAGGCACACGAGGAAGCGAAACTTGTCCGCTTGCTGTTGCTGACAGTAAACAAATGGAAAATGGTTCAAATGGCTCTTAGCACTATGGGACTTAACATCTGAGGTCATCAGTACCCTAGAATTAGGAACTACTTAAACCTAACTAACCTAAGGACATCACACACATCCGTGCTCGAGGCAGGATTCGAGCCTGCGACCGTGGCAGTCGCGCGGTTCCGGACTGAAGCGCCTAGAACCACTCGGCCACAGCAGCTGGCAAACAAATGGAAATCACGGAAAATGCATGGCGGCCATTCAGTCAACGGTCTTCAGTTGAACGTTTGTATGAGTACAATGTACACCTACCACGATTACTCACTAATGTTAGCCATTTGCAGCTGGTAGGAAGTGGTTATTTAAACCACAGAGTTCAGGCAAAAGTTGCGTCCGACTACATAGGAGGTAACGCGGAAGGATATATAATAGTGTTACATCCAAGTTAAGCTTACTATGAACGAAGTGTAACTCATCAATTTTTCAAATCCAATTACTTAGAACTGAACAGCAATCAAGAAAGCACTCACTCAGCCATTTCAGGACAATTCAGAATTGTGAGCAAAGTTTACGAAATCAGAAGGAGGTGAAATTAGAACCATCATTATGTCTCTTGAATTTTTATTCCGGCTTGAGGTGCGGGGATTTGCCCACTAGTGATAAAAATCTTGGGATAACGGTATCCACCTACACAGATAGGGCAAGTATCGGGTACACAAGGTATAAAAGGGTAGTGAACTGGCGGAGCTGTCGATTTTTACTCACGTGATTCATGCGAAGAAGTTTCCGTCGTCATTATGGCCGCATTATTGGAGTCAACAGACTCTGAACGCGGAATCGAAGTTGGAGGCGTGATGACTGGGTGTTGTGTGATGTCCTTAGGTTAGTTAGGTTTAAGTAGTTCCAAGTACTATGGGACTGATGACCATAGATGTTAAGCCCCATAGTGCTCAGAGCCATTTCAACCATTTTTTTGAAGTTGGAGGCCGGCCGAAGTGGCCGTGCGGTTAAAGGCGCTGCAGTCTGGAACCGCAAGACCGCTACGGTCGCAGTTTCGAATCCTGCCTCGGGCATGGATGTGTGTGATGTCTTTATGTTAGTTAGATTTAAGTAGTTCTCAGTTCTAGGGGACTGATGACCTCAGATGTTAAGTCCAATAGTGCTCAGAGCCATTTGAACCATTTGCATCCAAACATCCATGGAATTGTTATGGATGACAATGCTCCATGTCATCGGAGTACAGTTATTCGCAGTCGGTTTCAAGAACATTCTCGACAGTTAGAGTGAATTATTTTGGTCTGCAGATCACTCGACATGAATTCCACCGAACATTTATGGGACATAATACAGAGGTCAGTTCAAGCACAAAACGCTGTACTGGTAACGCTTTCGCAATCATGGGCGACTATAGAGGCAGCATGACTCAGTACTCTTGCAGGAGATTTCCGTCGACTGTTGTATACATGCCACGTCTCGTTGCTTCACTACCTCGGGCAAAACAAGGTCCGACACGATGTCAGGATGTAGCCCCGTGACTCGTCTTCTCAGTGAGTCCCTTACAGCAACTCCAGGCGCGTGTCACGTTGATAAAACCGTTTCTTGACAAATTTCTCGTAATGAACCGGCTCGGAACGTGGCCCGCCCTGCACAGCAGCGGGGATGCGGTGTGCTGGCCCCGTGACTCGCGGAACCGCGCTGGGCTGCTATCTGTCGCTTCGATCAACCGGCGGCAATCTACAGAACGCCCGGCTGCATTAAAAGACGTTAATCTGCGGTCAGCACTCAGTAGCGGCTAATTAATCTAATGCGTCCCGCGTGTAGGCCGCTGGCTGGCCGTCAGCTCGGCGGAATATACGCCCGTGTAGTCCGCAGCATTCCCGTAATGGCCCTGCGGGGAGACCGGAAACGAGGAGCATGCCAGTTCTTAACTCGCTCGCTAATCATCGTGGATGAGCTCTTCAGTCCGAAATCTGGTTCAATACATGTCTACACGCTAATCCCTGGTCGCAGTGGCCCAGCAGCCCAAACCACAGAAATTGTAAAACGAAAATATTAACCTTTAACTACGTTCATGGGTTTATTACATCACGCGTCACTCTTTTGTTTAAAATTCCGTTCCTATTGCAGTGTTTCCACTCTGCTTCTATGTAATCTTAGTACCGGCCGGCCGGTTCGTAGTAACAGACGGAAAATCATAGAGTGAAACTGAAGTGATATCAGGTGTCCCCCAGGGAAGCGTCCTGGGACTTCTGCTGTTCCTGATCTATATAAATGACCTGGGTGACAATCTGAGCAGTTCTCTTAGGTTATTCGCAGATGATGCTGTAATTTACCGTCTAGTGAGGTCATCCGAAGACCAGTATCAGTTGCAAAGCGATTTAGAAAAGATTGCTGTATGGTGTGGCAGGTCGCAGTTGACGCTAAATAACGAAAAGTGTGAGGTGATCCACATGAGTTCCAAAAGAAATCCGTTGGAATTCGATTACTCGATAAATAGTACAATTCTCAAGGCTGTCAATTCATCTAAGTACCTTGGTATTAAAATTACGAACATCTTCAGTTGGAAAGACCACATAGATAATATTGTGGGGAAGGCGAGCCAAAGGTTGCGTTTCATTGGCAGGACACTTAGAAGGTGCAACAAGTCCACTAAAGAGACGGCTTACACTACACTCGTTCGTCCTCTGTTAGAATATTGCTGCGCGGCGTGGGATCCTTACCAGGTGGGATTGACGGAGGACATCGAAAGGGTGCAATAAAGGGCAGCTCATTTTGTATTATCACGTAATAGGGGAGAGAGTGTGGCAGATATGATACGCGAGTTGGGATGGAAGTCGTTAAAGCAAAGACGTTTTTCGCCGCGGCGAGATCTATTTAACGAAATTTCAGTCACCAACTTTCTCTTCCGAATGCGAAAATATTTTGTTGAGCCCAACCTACATAGGTAAGAATTATCACAAAATAAAATAAGAGAAATCAGAGCTCGAACAGAAAGGTTTAGGTGTTCGTTTTCCCCGCCCCCTGTTCGGGAGTGGAATGGTAGAGAGATGGTATGATTCGATGAACCCTCTGCCAAGCGCTTAAATGTGAATTGCAGAGTAATCATGTAGATGTAGATGTAGATGTAGATGTACTCCTGCATTGTACAGGCGCGTGCTAACCGACGACCATTATTTCCATAGGTACATACCAGTTGGTATTGAAATCTACCCCAAGAAGTTATAAAATTTACTTTCCTTATCTGTTACCACAATTTTTTTGTTTCGTTTTAGACTGAGTGTGCCTACGTTTGAACGATGATCAAATTTTGGAGCTATTGATAGCTAGTGAAGACTGCTAATTCATTGGATACACGAGATTCTTTTCAAGATGCATCCGAGATTAGTGACAATGAAAGGGAAATATTTGATCATGGAACTGACAGTAAATTACAGGGCGATGAAGAAGCAGAAGATGTGGTGTCACCGGCAGACACCACACTTGCTAGGTGGTAGCCTTTAAATCGGCCGCGGTCCGTTAGTATACGTCGGACCCGCGTGTCACCACTATCAGTGATTGCAGACCGAGCGCCGCCACACGGCAGGTCTAGAGAGACTCCCTAGTACTCGCCTCAGTTGTACAGCCGACTTTGCTAGCGATGGTTCACTGTCTACATACACTCTCAGTTGCAGAGACGACAGTTTAGCATAGCCTTCAGCTACGTCATTTGCTACGACCTAGCAAAGCGCCATATGTATTCTGAACAGATAATATTGTGTATCATGTACCGTCAAGAGCGACGTTCATCATTAATGGATTAAAGTTAAGTATCAAACTAATTATGTCCGCTTTCTGAATTCTAATTCCTTGTCATGTTCCAGACCTCACGTCAGTATAGTTCTTCCCTCCTCACGCCAGCCTGCGTGAGCTAAAACGCGTGCATTTCAGCCTCCACTAGCCAACACAACAGAAGAAGAGAACGTTCGTGAAGAAAACCAAGAAATAGTAAGAAAATCTGGCTCTCTTTATGGAACAAAGCGTCATAAAGAAGAGTAGCAAGAAGGTGCATCGACATTTTATAAAACAACTAGGCATGGTGTTGTTCAAAGCAAACATTAAATAGAAGAAGATGAATTCCAGAAAATTTTCTAGTGATTTTCGGATTGCAACAGACAAAGTTCTTTGCAAAAATTTTGAAAATGATAACGAGTCGACGAATCTGCAGTGCAGTGCATTTCAGCCTCCACTAGCCAACACAACAGAAGAAGAGAACGTTCGTGAAGAAAACCAAGAAATAGTAAGAAAATCTGGCTCTCTTTATGGAACAAAGCGTCATAAAGAAGAGTAGCAAGAAGGTGCATCGACATTTTATAAAACAACTAGGCATGGTGTTGTTCAAAGCAAACATTAAATAGAAGAAGATGAACTCCAGAAAATTTTCTAGTGATTTTCGGATTGCAACAGACAAAGTTCTTTGCAAAAATTTTGAAAATGATAACGAGTCGACGAATCTGCAGTGCAGATAAAAAAGTCAAAGGTGCCGCAATGTCACCTATGTCAATACACAAAAGCTGTCATATGTTCTAAATGTCGAATGTATGTGTGAAAAACGCAGTCCATTGACAAAAATGTATATCTTAACTGTGGTGAACTAAAATAAGTGCTTGGTTGATTCGTTCAAGTTCCTCTTGTCATTTCTTTAATTAGAGATCATGGTTTATTTTTTATCTCTATAGTATATTTCATTGATTATTATTTGATTTCAAAATATGTTTCTGAACATTAACGGAGTAGATGTTTGATTTTTTAAGATAATTCCAAAAACTATGTTTATGAGGTCAATTTTAATGTAAGAGCCCTAACTGTTTTAAGATCATATTTTCTTTTGTAATAAAGATTGATTTTTGATAAACAAAAGCGACTCTGTAACAACAGTTTAGAGAAACATAGAAATAATTAACTTTCTCATGGTCTTTGATTTGGATTGATTCCTACCCCACGAAGTTATTAACGTCAGTCTAAATAGCGAATGTTGTTAAGGGTCAACTTTGTTCTAATGCTGTGATGCGAGCCCTCTTATAATCATAGGAAATATAGGCGTAGTTAATTCGTATGGACTTATTCGGCTAAATTTTCTGTGTGCAGCCGATAGCACTTAGTCATAATTCACCTCTGATGCCCCGCAATATCTAAAGCCCGGTGACAGCCCGCAAAACATGTTGTCCTTCAGGCAGTAACATCTAAGTGAGTTGATACGAATTCGATTTCGCGGAGAGCCCGTTCCTTCCAGAACCTCTCTCTTTTTATTTTATTGCCTGTCACCGGGACCGAATCTGCTTATTTTACTGCCTGTAGCCACACTCAGATTCCGCTCTTGAAGCCGGGGAAAACCATTTTCAAGTAGCTTTACTCGTTGAGGAGATATAGCGGCAACGTGCACGATATCTTACGGTCCATAACGTTTGGCAAGTAGTTTCCCGATTCGTGACACCACAGACAGCTCAAGCGACCACCTTTGAGAGTTTTAGCGTAAAATTCTGACTTCGCTTAGTGTATTTAAAGACAATTAACTTATGAAAATATCATAAATAGGTCCATTAGTGCTAACGGTAGGAGCAAGCTAATTAGCTTGTAAGATTACTTGCAACTTTCATTATAAGCAGATTTTTTAGGAAATAACTGAACTGGGCTGAAATGCAAGTAAAATATGTTAGATGAATTCAAGACAACAAAAATAATCAAACAAATAAAGATGTTTGCGTATTGTTACAATAAGCTATATTTAAAACTGGGTTATTGATTTTTGCAAGTACATAAGTCTCAAATTTTTGTTCTTTTTAAAAAAAGAATGTATAGCTGACTACAGATTTATTAATAAATCGAGCTGAATATCTTAAATATTTCAGTCCTTTTCATTTTTAAATTGAAAAATTAAAATCACTTTGTAATATTATATCTCAAATGCTGCGTTGTAGCCTTTCAACTCGAAAATTGTCCAAAGGGTTATTTTTGTGGGTTCGTCACGAAATTTCAGCCTAGGGGTCTATTTACATGCTAAATACGTCCCTGCACCAGTCTATCATGCGAGGTGTCTTCATCTCTGCATAACTACTGTAACCCACGTCTATCTGAATCTGCTTGCAGTAGTGGAACCTTAATCTCTTACAACATTTTTTACTCGCTTTTCCCTCTCCTGCCTCACCACAGGCTTCCCTCCATTAAAGAATTTTTTAACAGCGTAGAACTAATGGCACAACGGGAAAGCTGAATCACCAAGCTGAAAACAGTATTTGCCATCGCTATGCGCGAATACGGTGGGAGCTTTCCTTAGCTCTGGATTCGCAATGGCTCGTCTGTTATCAGCGACAATTCCCCGTCCTCCACAAAGTCTTGACCAGCACATCCGACCTTCTGCTATGAGGTTCAGTATTTCTGCATAAAAGCTTACCAGTACAGAGGGTTGCTGCGAGGCGAGGTTCCACTCGTGGCACGCCCTGTTTAGCAAAAGCCCTTGAAGAAGAAAACTGCAATTTTGCTGCAGGAATGAGCCTTGTTTAATTCAGGAAGAAATGGATTTCACATTCCTGCAGAGATGATTCATTCTCGCCCGTACATCACCTGTGTCGTTTACGTCGAGTATGGTAATTTTTCCCGAGGGCATGCAGCTTTACTGTATGATTACATGATGATGGCGTCCTCTTGGGTAAAATATTCCGGAGGTAAAATAGTCCCCCATTCGGATCTCCGGGCGGGGACTACTCAAGAGGATGTCGTTATCAGGAAAAAGAAAACTGGCGTTCTACGGATCGGAGCGTGGAATGTCAGATCCCTTAATCGGGCAGGTAGGTTAGAAAATTTAAAAAGGGAAATGGATAGGTTGAAGTTAGATATAGTGGGAATTAGTGAAGTTCGGTGGCAGGAGGAACAAGACTTCTGGTCAGGTGACTACAGGGTTATAAACACAAAATCAAATAGGGGTAATGCAGGAGTAGGTTTAATAATGAATAGGAAAATAGGAATGCGGGTAAGCTACTACAAACAGCATAGTGAACGCATTATTGTGGCCAAGATAGATACGAAGCCCACGCCTACTACAGTAGTACAAGTTTATATGCCAACTAGCTCTGCAGATGACGAAGAAATTGAAGAAATGTATGATGAAATAAAAGAAATTATTCAGATTGTGAAGGGGGACGAAAATTTAATAGTCATGGGTGACTGGAATTCGAGTGTAGGAAATGGGAGAGAAGGAAACATAGTAGGTGAATATGGATTGGGGGACAGAAATGAAAGAGGAAGCCGCCTGGTCGAATTTTGCACAGAGCACAACATAATCACAACTAACACTTGGTTTAAGAATCATGAAAGAAGGTTGTATACATGGAAGAACCCTGGAGATACTAAAAGGTATCAGATAGATTATATAATGGTAAGACAGAGATTTAGGAACCAGGTTTTAAATTGTAAGACATTTCCAGGGGCAGATGTGGACTCTGACCACAATCTATTGGTTATGACCTGTAGATTAAAACTGAAGAAACTGCAAAAAGGTGGGAATTTAAGGAGATGGGACCTGGATAAACTAAAAGAACCAGAGGTTGTACAGAGATTCAGGGAGAGCATAAGGGAGCAATTGACAGGGATGGGGGAAATAAATACAGTAGAAGAAGAATGGGTAGCTTTGAGGGATGAAGTAGTGAAGGCAGCAGAGGATCAAGTAGGTAAAAAGACGAGGGCTAGTAGAAATCCTTGGGTAACAGAAGAAATATTGAATTTACTTGATGAAAGGAGAAAATATAAAAATGCAGTAAGTGAATCAGGCAAAAAGGAATACAAACGTCTCAAAAATGAGATCGACAGGAAGTGCAAAATGGCTAAGCAGGGATGGCTAGAGGACAAATGTAAGGATGTAGAGGCCTATCTCACTAGGGGTAAGATAGATACCGCCTATAGGAAAATTAAAGAGACCTTTGGAGATAAGAGAACGACTTGTATGAATATCAAGAGCTCAGATGGAAACCCAGTTCTAAGCAAAGAAGGGAAAGCAGAAAGGTGGAAGGAGTATATAGAGGGTCTATACAAGGGCGATGTACTTGAGGACAATATTATGGAAATGGAAGAGGATGTAGATGAAGATGAAATGGGAGATATGATACTGCGTGAAGAGTTTGACAGAGCACTGAAAAACCAGAGTCGAAACAAGGCCCCCGGAGTAGACAATATTCCATTGGAACTATTGACGGCCGTGGGGGAGCCAGTCCTGACAAAACTCTACCATCTGGTGAGCAAGATGTATGAAACAGGCGAAATACCCTCAGACTTCAAGAAGAATATAATAATTCCAATCCCAAAGAAAGCAGGTGTTGACAGATGTGAAAATTACCGAACTATCAGTTTAATAAGTCACAGCTGCAAAATACTAACACGAATTCTTTACAGACGAATGGAAAAACTAGTAGAAGCCAACCTCGGGGAAGATCAGTTTGGATTCCGTAGAAACACTGGAAAACGTGAGGCAATACTGACCTTACGACTTATCTTAGAAGAAAGATTAAGGAAAGGAAAACCTACGTTTCTAGCATTTGTAGACTTAGAGAAAGCTTTTGACAATGTTGACTGGAATACTCTCTTTAAAATTCTAAAGGTGGCAGGGGTAAAATACAGGGAGCGAAAGGCTATTTACAATTTGTAATTTTCGAACACACTGTACTATGTTACCGTAGAAAGCTGCCACACAGTTACAGTTCTCAATAAAGCAGCATGAAATGTTGAATATTACTATTTTAAGTAGTGGTACTTACTGAAACACAAAACCTTTCAGAAACTGGTTGGATGGGCGAACTTACCTGAAACAAAACAAGAAATTTATAAATAAATAAATTCTGAAAATAATCTTTGACATGCAATGTGCTCGATACCAAAAATGAAAACTGAACAGAGGGATGGTTTATGAGAAATTCACAAAGATTAAAGCACTATTTTAATAATGACGAAAATGAGCTTTCATAAAAGCACATCCAGATAACAAAACAAGATATGTATTGCGCAAATCAGTCACGAAAGCGCCAACAGCTTCCGTGCGGGCGCTATTTCAAAGATGTTTCTGCTACACTCAGGGGATACCAGTATCCAGCCAGCTTCGATTCGGGTTTACAGTTCATTGTTATTCATTGGTACAGACTAGTGGAAGACCAGCTGCCGAATGACCAATCCAGTACATGAATTATACACGAGGGAGCCAATGCAATTGGCGCTTTTATTGATCGCAGCCAGTTTGGACAGCAACCTTTATCCTACGTTAACGTATTCACGGCATTTCAAATGCCGCTTTCTCCAGAACGTTATTATACTATTAGTTTCTTACTAGGTGCTGTGTTCGTAGAATGACTGGAAGATGGCAAGATAATGTTTTATCACAGCTAACAATGGCTTTCTTCTTTAAAAAAAAATACTGGGGAGGTGGCGCAGTCTGAAGACGCAGACGGACCGACATGCACTGGTTCACGTTACACATCACTTTCTTGATTCACAACTGATGCACCTTAACTGTACGATTCAGTAACAGTTACCCATACGTTAAAGAAACTCCATGGCAATAATTTAATACTCTAAATGTAATATACAATATTCGAGAAACCAACCATTAGTACATTTCTTATTTCTTTATTTTTTTATTTTATTTATTTAGAATCGACTTTTATGTCTGATATCGTTTGTAGAATCAGATGACACGACTCGTACCTTTCATTGTCAAGCTAAGTGTAGGGCAACTGGTAACACATTTGACGTGAAGTAGCTGTATTGTGACTGCAAGTAACTGAAATAAATAACTCAACAGCCCTTGCCGTCCCGCTTGTCACACAATTTTAATTTCTACGTATTTCTGAATATGACTGAGGAAAATGTAAGGATGTAGAGGCTTGTCTCACTAGGGGTAAGAAAGATACTGCCTACAGGAAAATTAAAGAGACCTTTGGAGAGAAGAGAACCACTTGTATGAATATCAAGAGCTCAGATGGCAACCCAGTTCTAAGCAAAGAAGGGAAGGCAGAAAGGTGGAAGGAGTATATAGAGGGTTTATACAAGGGCGATGTACTTGAGGACAATATTATGGAAATGGAAGAGGATGTAAATGAAGATGAAATGGGAGATACGATACTGCGTGAAGAGTTTGACAGAGCACTGAAAGACCTGAGTCGAAACAAGGCCCCGGGAGTAGACAACATTCCATTAGAACTACTGACGGCCTTGGGAGAGCCAGTCCTGACAAAGCTCTACCATCTGGTGAGCAAGATGTATGAGACAGGTGAAATACCCTCAGACTACAAAAAGAATATAATAATTCCAATCCCAAAGAAAGCAGGTGTTGACAGATGTGAAAATTACCGAACTATCAGTTTAATAAGTCACAGCTGCAAAATACTGACGCGAATTCTTTACAGACGAATGGAAAAACTGGTAAAAGCGGACCTCGGGGAAGATCAGTTTGGATTCCGTAGAAATGTTGGAACACGCGAGGCAATACGAACCTTACGACTTATCTTAGAAGAAAGATTAAGAAAAGGCAAACCTACGTTTCTAGCATTTGTAGACTTAGAGAAAGCTTTTGACAATGTTGACTGGAATACTCTCTTTCACATTCTAAAGGTGGCAGGGGTAAAATACATGGAGCGAAAGGCTATTTACAATTTGTACAGAAACCAGATGGCAGTTATAAGAGTCGAGGGGCATGAAAGGGAAGCAGTGGTTGGGAAAGGAGTGAGACAGGGTTGTAGCCTCTCCCCGATGTTATTCAATCTGTATATTGAGCAAGCAGTAAAGGAAACAAAAGAAAAATTCGGAGTAGGTATTAAAATTCATGGAGAAGAAGTAAAAACTTTGAGGTTCGCCGATGACATTGTAATTCTGTCAGAGACAGCAAAGGACTTGGAAGAGCAGTTGAACGGAATGGACAGTGTCTTGAAAGGAGGATATAAGATGAACATCAACAAAAGCAAAACGAGGACGATGGAATGTAGTCAAATTAAATCGGGTGATGCTGAGGGAATTAGATTAGGAAATGAGACACTTAAAGTAGTAAAGGAGTTTTGCTATTTGGGGAGTAAAATAACTGATGATGGTCGAAGTAGAGAGGATATAAAATGTAGACTGGCAATTGCAAGGAAATCGTTTCTGAAGAAGAGAAATTTATTAACATCGAGTATAGATTTAAGTGTCAGGAAGTCGTTTCTGAAAGTATTTGTATGGAGTGTAGCCATGTATGGAAGTGAAACATGGACGATAACTAGTACGGACAAGAAGAGAATAGAAGCTTTCGAAATGTGGTGCTACAGAAGAATGCTGAAGATAAGGTGGGTAGATCACATAACTAATGAGGAGGTATTGAATAGGATTGGGGAGAAGAGAAGTTTGTGGCACAACTTGACTAGAAGATGGGATCGGTTGGTAGGACATGTTTTGAGGCATCAAGGGATCACAAATTTAGCATTGGAGGGCAGCGTGGAGGGTAAAAATCGTAGAGGGAGACCAAGAGATGAATACACTAAGCAGATTCAGAAGGATATAGGTTGCAGTAGGTACTGGGAGATGAAGAACCTTGCACAGGATAGAGTAGCATGGAGAGCTGCATCAAACCAGTCTCAGGACTGAAGACCACAACAACAACAACATATTACTGCTAACATACTGGTAAGTGGAATCCGTCCTAAGTATATACAAACGTACTGTAGGTATAACGCCATAATTGTACAGCAAAAATAGCTGCACAGTGTTTCCGCATAGGTCACAGCAAATTCCATTCGTAAAGGTCGCTGCGTCAGGTTGTGCATAACCTCCTGCCTCCATTATCTTGCTCTATGCTTTCTGAGCCACTTGTAATAGAAACACTTCATATGAGAAAAAGAGTATTCTATTTAAATGGCTGACATTTTACTTCCTCGTTATTGCTTCCGCTCACCCGCTTCTGTTTCTGGACTTCTCTTGCATTTCTATGTTGTACCTATACAGCAACATGGCGCGCTCGTAAGACGATGAACTTGTATTCGGCAAACGTGTGTTTCGAATCCCTGTCCAGCCCCCAGCTTCAGGATTTCGCTGATTTCTGTAAATTACGTAGGTAAGTACCAGCATGTTTCCATTGAAATTTAACAGCTGCAGATCTCAATTCAAGCTTATTAATTACCTCGTTGTCGAAGGGATTTTAAACTCTGATGTTCACTCTAACTGGGTGGAAAAATCGTTGCGGTAGCTTCATCTATTGTACATCAAGAAAACTCTCCTATTTATGTTACTGCTGTATTTTACGATTTAATGTGCTGCGACTAAAAATAAACAAAATGGTAGCGAAGCTACTCCGAAGCAACGAAAATGAAATATGCTGGGACAATGAACCGATGTAGCAAATCAGACAGACTAAAAATAGACAATGATATTACTGAAGAACTGACAATTTTTATTTGAGCACTCTCCATTTTTCAACTGTAGATATACAAGTTGCACGATGCTGCAGTCTCAGGTGTTCCGTTTCTTTTTGCGGCAGATATACGGTAATTCTTTTTACCAATCACTGACGTAAGTTTTTCGATCCACCATCCACCTTTTTGTGGAAACACCACTCGCAATTTAACACGGCTTTCCCTCCGCAGACACCGTGGTCTGTTTAGCTAATAAGTGCCCAATTGAAATCTCATTCTCATTCTGCAGAGGTATACAAGCAGCTGCACCAAGACCTTCACGGTTTTAGAGCACAAATGATACGCCAGATAATAACAGTGTCACGAGACACATGCACTGTAGTAATAAAAGCAGTCAGAATGGCAGACAGACAAACAAACTGCGTTGCAATTAGAAATGGTGGTTGCTTTTCCATCCTACTGGGAAACAAACTTTAACTTCTCACATGAACTGAAACGCTTATGCGACCCCGGAGAAGAGCGTCTGTAAATTAACCAATTTAGGTTGGGCGAAACACAACGGAAAACTTTTTTTCACCTGCTGATGACCAAGGCAGTGAAGTTTACAACACGAGAGAAATATTTTCGCGAACTCCAGCATTCGCAACGACCCGGAAAGAAAATATTTTCCCCGTTAAGCTGTGTTCATTATTATTTCAGAGAAGCTTTTTTGCGAACTTCGCGCCAGGTCGAGTTTTAATCACAGAGACTCCGCTGAAGTTGAAATTGCTTTTAAGTCTCGAGGGCAGCATTATTAGATGTCGAGCGGGCAAAAAGCGAGAGTTGCAAGTGGCAATGCGAGAAGCGAGCAAGCCGCAGAGGGCGAAATACAATACCTGTACCTAACCCGTCCCAGTCCCTCCCTCTCTCTCGCTCAGTCTCTCTCTCTCTCTCTCTCTCTCTCTCTCTCTCTCTCTCTCTGTGTCTCTCTCTAGACAAAAATGCTGAAACTTATAAAAACAATGAATACTACTTCATAATTACCAGCTTAATAACGGGTATCTTATTTTAAGTCACTAGTTACATCAAGAACTCAAATTGCCGTTCATTCGACACATTTCTTAAGATAAAATACAAAAGACAGCAAGTGCTGCAGCTATTAATAACGACGTTCATTGAAATTTAGCATTAAATATCGTATATTACACAAAAAAATTTGAAATTGATGAATATTTTGTGCCAAATTATTTTCATCATGCGAAACCTATAAATGAAAGAAGAAATGAAGTTTTGGAGAAGAGTGTGGTAACGATAATGGCACTAACACACCTTCAAGAAAATCTAACAGAAGATTTCGATTGTATTTACAAAAATTATCTACGGAGAAGTCTTTCAATTACACCTCTTACACTTTTTATCTTTTCAAGAATATTAAACATATACCACTAAAATTAATTCCCTTAACAACACACTCAGCGAGTAATAAAGCTACGCATATATACAGAATGACAAATACCGTTCTCGACGGAGCAAATCCGATGATGTACGTACTTATATGTTTTACAATTTTCAACTGATATTTTCTGTTTTTGGGATGCCTTTGATGAGGCTTCACTATTACTTTACCCTCTCTCAACGGAGAAGGTGGCTGTTTTACCAATTTTATTTCGGTGTGTTTGAACCAAGCACAGTGGCACCAAAGTCTACATGGATTGTTTTTAATTTTTTCTTACAGCGCCGTTAACTCGGTATTTATAAGACGATCTGTCATCGTAACTGTGCTCATCCACCAAACATATTCGCAAACCAGTACACTTTTCCTGCTGTCTGCTTCTTGAAAAGTCATCCTGCACTCCGCTGAAAATTCAATGTTTTTAAGACAAGCTGAAGCAATTCGTTGTGTCGCTCTCACAACTTTTCTCCAAAAATTAACGTATATGGCCACTTTCGTCTATCAAATAATGAATGGTCCCATCTTTCTCTCGGCTATCGTTTTTTCTTTTGGGTTTTTCAATCATTCGCACAAGCTTTTGTTTCCACATCTTCACTAATTATTACGTTCCCCTTCTACATCTACATCTACATTTATACCCCGCAAGCCACCCAACGGTGTGTGGCGGAGGGCTCTTTACGCGTCACTGTCATTACCACCCTTTCCTGTTCCAGTCGCGTATGGTTCGCGGGAAGAACGACTGTCTGAAAGCCTCCGTGCGCGCTCTAATCTCCCTAATTTTACATTCGTGATCTCCTCGGGAGGTATAAGTAGGGGGAAGCAATATATTCGATACCTCATCCAGAAACGCACCCTCTCGAAACCTGGCGAGCAATCTACACCGCGATGCAGAGCGCCTCTCTTGCAGAGTCTGCCACTTGAGTTTATTAAACATCTCCGTAACGCTATCACGGTTACCAAATAACCCTGTGACGAAACGCGCCGCTCTTCTTTGGATCTTCTCTATCTCCTCCGTCAAATCGATCTGGTACGGATTCCACACTGATGAGCAATACTCAAGTATAGGTCGAACGAGTGTTTTGTAAGCCACCTCCTTTGTTGATGGACTACATTTTCTAAGCACTCTCCCAATGAATCTCAACCTGGTTCCCGCCTTACCAACAATTAATTTTATATGATCATTCCACTTCAAATCGTTCCGCACGCATACTCCCAGATATTTTACAGAAGTAGCTGCTACCAGTGTTTGTTCCGCTATCATATAATCATACAATAAAGGATCCTTCTTTCTATGTATTCGCAATACATTACATTTGTCTATGTTAAGGGACAGTTGCCACTCCCTGCACCAAGTGCCTATCCGCTGCAGATCTTCCTGCATTTCGCTACAATTTTCTAATGCTGCAACTTCTCTGTATACTACAGCATCATCCGCGAAAAGCCACATGGAACTTCAGACACTATCTACTAGGTCATTTATATATATTGTGAAAAGCAATGGTCCCATAACACTCCCCTGTGGCACGCCAGAGGTTACTTTAACGTCTGTAGACGTCTCTCCATTGATAACAACATGCTGTGTTCTGTTTGCTAAAAACTCTTCAATCCAGCCACACAGCTGGTCTGATATTCCGTAGGCTCTTACTTTGTTTATCAGGCGACAGTGCGGAACTGTATCGAACGCCTTCCGGAAGTCAAGAAAAATAGCATCTACCTGGGAGCCTGTATCTAATATTTTCTGGGTCTCATGAACAAATAAAGCGAGTTGGGTCTCACACGATCGCTGTCCGGAATCCATGTTGATTCCTACATAGTAGATTCTGAGTTTCCAAAACCGACATGATACTCGAGCAAAAAACATGTTCTAAAATTCTACAACAGATCGACGTCAGAGATATAGGTCTATAGCTTTGCGCATCTGCTCGACGACCCTTCTTGAAGACTGGGACTACCTGTGCTCTTTTCCAATCATTTGGAACCCTCCGTTCCTGTAGAGACTTGCGGTACACGGCTGTTAGAAGGGGGGCAAGTTCTTTCGCGTACTCTGTGTAGAATCGAATTGGTATCCCGTCAGGTCCAGTGGAGTTTCCTCTGTTGAGTGATTCCAGTTGCTTTTCTATTCCTTGGACACTTATTTCGATGTCAGCCATTTTTTCGTTTGTGCGAGGATTTAGAGAAGGAATTGCAGTGCGGTCTTCCTCTGTGAAACAGCTTTGGAAAAAGGTGTCTAGTATTTCAGCTTTACGCGTGTCATCCTCTGTTTCAATGCCATCATCATCCCGGAGTGTCTGGATATGCTGTTTTGAGCCATTTACTGATTTAACGTAAGACCAGAACTTCCTAGGATTTTCTGTAAAGTCGGTACACTGAACGCTTCACGCATAGCCCTCCTTACGCTAACTTTGACATCGTTTAGCTTCTGTTTGTCTGAGAGGTTTTGGCTGCGTTTAAACTTGGAGTGAAGCTCTCTTTGCTTTCGCAGTAGTTCCCTAACTTTGTTGTTGTACCACGGTGGGTTTTTCCCGTCCCTCACAGTTTTAGTCGGCACGTACCTGTCTAAAACGCATTTTACGATTGCCTTGAACTTTTTCCATAAACGCTCAACATTGTCAGTGTCGGAACAGAAATTTTCGTTTTGATCTAATAGGTAGTCTGAAATCTGCCTTCTATTACTCTTGCTAAACAGATAAACCTTCCTCCCTTTTTTTATATTCCTATTAACTTCCATATTCAGGGATGCTGCAACGGCCTTATGATCACTGATTCCCTGTTCTGCACTTAGAGTCGAAAAGTTCGGGTCTGTTTGTTATCAGTAGGTCCAAGATGTTATCTCCACGAGTCGGTTCTCTGTTTAATTGCTCGAGGTAATTTTCGGATAGTGCACTCAGTATAATGTCACTCGATGCTCTGTCCCTACCACCCGTCCTAAACATCTGAGTGTCCCAGTCTATATCTGGTAAATTGAAATCTCCACCTAAGACTATAACATGCTGAGAAAATTTATGTGAAATGTATTCCAAATTTTCTTTCAGTTGTTCTGCCACTAATGCTGCTGAGTCAGGAGGTCGGTAAAAGGAGCCAATTATTAACCTAGCTCGGTTGTTGAATGTAACCTCCACCCATAATCATTCACAGGAACTATCAACTTCTACTTCACTACAGGATAAACTACTACTAACAGCGACGAACACTCCACCACCGGTTGCATGCAATCTATCCTTTCTAAACACCGTCTGTACCTTTGTAAAAATTTCGGCAGAATTTATCTCTGGCTTAAGCCAGCTTTCTGTACCTATAACGATTTCAGTTTCGGTGCTTTCTATCAGCGCTTGAAGTTCTGGTACTTTACCAACGCAGCTTCGACAGTTGACAATTACAATACCGATTGCTGCTTGGTCCCCGCATGTCCTGACTTTGCCCCGCACCCGTTGAGGCTGTTGCCCTTTCTGTACTTGCCCAAGGCCATCTAACCTAAAAAACCGCCCAGCCCACGCTACACAACCCCTGCTACCCGTGTAGCCGCTTGTTGCGTGTAGTGGACTCCTGACCTATCCAGCGGAACCCGAAACCCCACCACCCTATGGCGCAAGTCGAGGAATCTGCAGACCACACGGTCGCAGAACCGTCTCAGCCTCTGATTCAGACCCTCCACTCGGCTCTGCACCAAAGGTCCGCAGTCAGTCCTGTCGACGATGCTGCAGATGGTGAGCTCTGCTTTCATCCCGCTAGCGAGATTGGCAGTCTTCACCAAATCAGATAGCCGCCGGAAACCAGAGAGGATTTCCTCCGATCCATAGCGACACACCTCATTGGTGCCGACATGAGCGACCACCTGCAGATGGGTGCACCCTGTACCCTTCATAGCATCCGGAAGGACCCTTTCCACATCTGGAATGACTCCCCCCGGTATGCACACGGAGTGCACATTGGTATTCTTCCCCTCTCTTGCTGCCTCTCTTCCTCCCACATCCATTCTTGCTAGCCCTCGTAGTTCGAAAGTACCTTCCGGTAGGGCCTTATTTCTCTTTATTGCACTTTTCATGATAAATAATTATGTGTGGCTGAGTGACCAGATGGTAGTCTTTCAACTGGACACCTCGTCGGCGTGTTCTAGCCCTGCGGAAGGGAGACCAACACCTTAACGTAGAATCCTGACCGCATATCGTTCCTAGCGATGCTTCACAGCACAGAGAAGTGAAGGCTAGATTACAAGTAGATTGAATATTTCCGTTAATCGACCGGGATTTGACCCCACGACCTCTGTTTTCAGGCACGCGCTTTCCGCCAGACTACCAGGCCCGACACTTCGCATCATAAACGTTAACTATATTTTTTTCTGCTATACTTATCGTGGTGAATGTTATGTAAAACAAGTTGCATGTATAATTAAGTGTAAGACAGTGCCTGTTGCCCATTATTTTGTCACATTAAAACATGGGGGAGAGAGAGAGAGAGAGAGAGGTCGACGACCAGGTTATGAGTGACGATGGGCGGACTCATATTAGAGACGTATGGAAAAAGGTATCAGCCTTGTCTTTTCCAAAGAGGCCGTCACGTCAGTTGCCTTATATGATTTAGAGAAATCTAAGAAAATTCAAATCCAGATGACAAGATGAAGATTTGAACCCCGCTCCTTCAAACTGTGTGTCCACTGTCTTACTGTAACATCCACAGACATGTCAGTGTTCTTACGGTGCAATTATCGCACTGTACAACACTGCGAAGCATGTTAGGAACTTGTCCGTCCTCTGTTGGAATATTTCTGTACGGTGTGAGATACTTACCAGGTAGGACTGACGGAGGACATCGAAAAATTGCAAAGAAGGGCAGCTCGTTTCGTGTTATCGCGCAATAGGGGTGAGAGTGTCATTGATATGATACGCGAGTTGGGGTGGCAGTCACTGAAACAAAGGCGGTTTTCTTTGCGGCGAGATCTATTTACGAAATTTCAATCATCAACTCTCTCTTCCGAATGCGAAAACATTTTGTTGACACCCACGTACGTAGGGAGAAATGATCATCATATAAAATAAGAGAAATCAGAGCTCGAATGGAAAGATCTAGGTGTTCCTTTTCCCCACGCGCCATTCCAGAGTGGAATGGTAGAGAAGTAGTATGAAAATGATTCGATGAACCCTCTGCCAGGCACTTAAGTGTGAATTGCAGAGTAACCATGTAGATGTATATGTTCCTGACAGATTAAGACTGTGTACTGCTCGGACTCACACTGGCTGAGCTATGTAAGCAAGGACCATTCTTCTAGCATTGTTAGTCCTGCAAGGGTTGCTGGAGAACTTTCGTGAAGTTTTGTACAGTAGGAGACGACATAGTGGCGGAAATAAAACTGTGAGGCGCGCCGTGAGTCGTGCTTGCATAGCTCAGCCGGTAGAGCAGTTACGGACGACAGGCGAAGGCCCTCGTCGAGCACAGTTTTAATGTGCCAGTAAGTTTCAGAACAGCGCACACTCCGCTGCAGAGTGAAAATTAATTTGTGTAGTTAAGTTTAAGTCTCGCCATCTTCAAGGCAAATAGGGTCCGATCATTCACGCAGTTGCATAAAGGCAGTAGACAAATTCGGTCGTTGCCTAGATGGGGAAATGACCATTCTTTCGCTCGCTGTAATGTAGGAATATTCTTTAACCCAGTTTCCCTCTAGGCTGCATGTTTAACTTCTTTAAATCGAGTTAAGTAACAAACAAAAGTGCAGTGTATATTGAAACTGGAGTGACGAACAGGAAACTCAACGCGGTCTCTTATACTGAATTAATTTCGCTTTAATCCTTGATATCTGATAGAAATTTCCTTGAATAAATAAGCAGAGACAGTGACAAGTAAGGTGGTGTATTCGAGAGTTTTACAGTTGGCAGAGGGCCATACGATACGTGTTTATTTATTGTATTTTATACAGCAGTACTGTAACAGTTGTTCTTCCCTGCTCGCATAATTTTCAACATGCAGCGCGCTGTCTTGACAGAGAGACGTGAGCAGTGGAATAACGACGGTTAGCGTGCTACACAGGCCAGCCTGAGTGCACTTTCTAGGAAGTATCCCAGGCTATTTTAGGCAAATGCCTAAAGGGTCCCGATACCCGCCACAGAAAGTACGATGTACGAGAGCTATCCCTCTCATTGAGATCCGATCGGTCGAGAAATGGAAACCAAAGTGAAAACCGAAAATGTTCCATTTGCAACAGTTAGCCAGAAGTACACATTCCGGCTACTCCTACTCGCCGCTCTGTCTGAGACCTCTGTCGCAGCGTTGTACCAACTTCCCAATACCCTCGTCATATAGGGCAGGAGCCCGTGCTTTCCGCCATTTCCCTACTCCAGTCTGCAGTTCTTAGTCTGTGCCGAAATTGTCTCCTTCACCAGCGGTTCATGTGAGCAGAAATGAAACTCAGAGTGAGCCAAGTCCTGTTTTATGGTGGGTCATCAAACACTTCCCATCGAAAACGCTGTAGCAGCGTCTTCATTGCCCCTGAAGTGTGCGGCCGAATTATCATGTTATGTGGACTGCATGTCCGGAGAAATTTTTCAGCACGCACTCATACTTGGCTTGAGACACTATTTTCTAGTCATCTTTGCGTGCTCACTGTGTGCTCAGAGCTGCAAACAGCGACGTGACGCAATCGACGGGCATACTACACTGCAAAACACATCTGAGCAAAGCTTCATTCGATTTTCACTGTGGTTTCCATTTCGCGACCGAATGGATCTTAGTAAACACATAGCCCTCGTATAAACATTTCAAATACGACAACAAACGCTACGAAGTTTACACGATTCAACGGACAGATAGCGCACACGACTTCCGCCCGTTTGGTTAACTAATTGCTGTGGCGACATGAAAGGCAAAAAAATGGTTCAAATGGCTCTGAGCACTATGGGACTTAAAAGCTAAGGTCATCAGTCTCCTAGACGTAGAACGACTTAAAGCTAACTAACCTAAGGACATCACGCACATCCATGCCCGAGGCAGGATTCGAACCTACGACCGTAGCAGTCTCGCGGTTCCGGACTGAAGCGCCTAGAACCGCTCGGCCACAGCGGCCGGCAGAAAAGGCATCAAGTGACAAAATGTAAAAAAAAATGAAATCATGAAAACAGCAGACCCCCATATGATGGAGTAAACGGAAGGAAAGAGATAGTATTCTTGGTGGTCTTGTTTTATGAACATTATGCCTTGATATAAGACATGTTTCGTGCCTAACGTTTCGTCTGATACTTCTGGAGACAACAGAAGATAAAAGACTTGGTAGTTTTAAACTCGACCAAGCTCAGCAAGCACTATTGTTTATACGGATCCATAGAATGATCGGAAAGTGACGTCATCAGACCGATTCCTGAGGCCGGCATTACTATATCAAACTTCTTTGCCAAAGCTGCTTTGTGAAATATATTTGACGTAGTGTAACAGGCAGCCTTTGCCAAAGGTTGCCTTTCGTCAAATTTATTTGATCAAATCTAGTGCCTCGCCGTAGATTTGATCAAAGAAAGCGATCGCCTCCTATCTACCGCAGGCGGCTGATATGTACAAGAACACCGAAAAAAGATTGTGTGTTGCGTATGTGAAATGGAGAACAACATTCAAAAAGCAAAGGCGGTCGAATTTCGGAGCTTATTCTGGCGCTGTTAATATGGAATGGCGTTTCATGACATAAAATGTTTTTCCCTTTAGGCAGGGAGATGGAAAACCACTCGCTTTCTTCAAAGCGAATTAGAATGGTCCGCAGTGACATTTATATAAAAAGTCAAAACCACGAATGATGTAAAGCAAGTTCCTTGTCAACACTGATGTTTACTGGTTCACTGAATAGGAAATTAAATAATGTTTAGTGTTTGTCAAGAACAGAAAATTATGACAACACGATTTAGTGATGATGCAGCAGTGGCAGTTGAAAGTGAATACGAACAGAGTTTTGTGTTAAACGCAACTGAACACGCGCTAGCTTTAGATTAAGATATGCACATAAAGGAGAAAGCATCACAGGTGTGCGAGCTAGAGGACTATATGTTACTGCCGGGAAAGAGAAACTTTAAAGGTACACATAAGGCATAAAGCAACGACGAGGCCAAAACGTATTTTTGTAAGAATAAATGGCAACTAATATGCAAGAATATAAAAATCAGGCTTAGTTTGGAATTTACTGAAATTAATCTCAAATACGCAAAGAAATTCGCGAAACGAACTACAATCAGCGTAAAGCAACGGAAAATACTTAGCAAGCACGCGTAAATACTCAATCCGTTTCTTTCGAACTTCAACATACCAGGCCACAATTCATTTCCCACGTTGAAGGGTTTATGATGCCACGATTACGACTCGACTATTGTGAACTGTATATATTACACCGCACTCAGATTTTATCATTACATTTTAACATTATCAGAAGGCGCAATATTATTTTAATTACATTTTGTATTCGTATTGGGTAAATCAAAAAAAAAATTGTTCAAATGGCTCTGAGCACTACGCGACTTAACTTCTGAGATCATCAGTCGCCTAGAACTTAGAACTAATTAAACCTAACTAACTTAAGGACATCACACACACACCCATGCCCGAGGCAGGATTCGAGCTTGCGACCGTAGCGGTCGCCCGGTTACAGACTGTAGCGCCTAGAACCGCACGGCCACTCCGGCCGGCTTTGGGTAAATCACTGCCCCGTTTAGTCACTGGTAACTATCAAACTAACAGCCTTAAAAATAGTAATTTCTCAGTTGGTATCATGTGGTTCTTCTGTTATATGCTAGCCATTCTGAAAAAACTATGACGAAATATTTGAGGACAGTGTAACACCCCTCTCTGCGTCATCTCAAAGATTTTAGCCAAAGAAGTATGAGGAATACTTGATCAAAAATCTTCGTCAAAAACAGTTGATAGTATAAAAGCGGCCTGACATAGCGGAGTTGCTGCGACGTGTGTTATGCAGCCTGTAGGGTGTAATAGTTGACGCTGTTTGTTTTGTTTAACACTAAGACCCACAGTATGACTAATTTTAATCCTTGTTTTCTGCGAACGTTGTTTTACAGTTTTTGAATTTCTACTCTCTCTTTGCATATTATAACACAGTAATAACTGGAACTTCGGGACACAAAGTCTACAGAAAGCCCACGCACACGGATAGGTATCCCTACAATAAAATTCGAATCATCACCCCAAATAGAAAAGAGCAGTAATTAAAACATTGGTGGGACGGACTAAAAGAATCTGTGAACAACCGCACTTGGAGGGATCATTTAAGAATTACTTACAGAAGAAATGGTTTCTCTGATAAAAGAGATAAATAAGTCACTGCATCCTAAAAGTTCTGTAGCTTCTAGTGGAAAAGAGGCAGCTGTAGATGAATATTTCTTCCCATTAGTAAAACTGTCTCAGGTCGTATCAGTAGGGTGCTAAGTAGTCACGGTATGGACGCAGTAGTTTAGCTCACAAGAAACGTACGTGAGTATTTGAATACTGCTAATTATGTACGCTCGCCCCTTGCCACAGCAGGACTAAAAAAAATTTCTTGCACATGTGTTCAAGATTTAAAAGAAGTATTAGTACCCGGATTAAGGAACACAAGAGCAATTGTCTGGTCAACACGATTAAACTGCCAATAGCAGATCGTGCTCTAGGACAAAGCACTGACAAGTTCATTTCTCCGATACTACACGTTTATTACTGTCTACTACGCTAGGACCTACGGAGAGGCCATAGAAATTCAAAAGCAGCCTTGACAGAAAAGGAGGAAGACTGAAATTAGAGAAGTTGAGAGCCTTGGTGATCAATAAAACAAAGAGAGTCATGTGTTTCGCACTACATGTTCTGTGACCGACGTCGGTGCGACTTTGCTATGTTATAGGATATGTTATGACGACACTACCCGACTATTGCGTCTATATTTATATACAGAACGGCTTGCCGAGATTGTCAGAGTTTCGAACTGCTGACTCTTTATAGACTCTGCTAATGTCTGCTGCCTTAGGAGAAGAAACGTTAGAGACACAAAAATGCGTTAGACTTGGCCTGTTGAGGAGGCGGGAACATGAGCACGGGCGCTCTCTCTCTCGCTCGCCGCCTTGGCAGTGGCGTCTTGACAGCCACATTTCATTGCGAGCGCTCATTACGTTGCACAGAGGAAGTGCAAACTGAGCGCTGTTTCCAGAGGAATGACACTATGTTAAGTTCACCGTAGCGTTAAACGAAAGCCTATATACCTAATGACGCAGTGGTTAATGTGGAGAGTAGCTCTTTTTTTAAATGAATGAAGGGCAGAAATATGGCCGGGTTAGGAACTTCGAAGGTCAGACACACCACTATTAATTTATAACACGTCAGTGCAGGATGCCTGGTTGCAATTAGAACTTTTAGACCTGCAGTACGACAAGCAGCTGTGTGATAAGTTTCACAACAATTTGACAATTGTAGACTTGTATAAAAAATTTCTTTAATATAAAATTTCCTAACTTTGTAACTTTTCAGCTACGATTATGCCGATGTTTGGACCTACATATTTGTACAATTAACTTTTTTCTGCAATGAAGGGAATGAAATCTACCCATAGAACTTAAAGCTTATTGCCGCGCGGGATTAGCCGAGCGGTCTCAGGCGTTGCAGTCATGGACTGTGCGGCTGGTCCCGGCGGAGGTTCGAGTCCTCCCTCGGGCATGGTTGTGTGTGTTTGTCCTTAGGATGATTTAGGTTAAGTAATGTGTAAGCTTAGGGACGGATGACCTTCGCAGTTAAGTCCCATTAGATTTCACACACATTTGAACATTTAAAGCTTATTTTTATTTTCAAAAAAAAAAAAAAAGTGTGTGAAATCCGCCGGGACCAGCCGCACAGTCTATGACTGCAGCGCCTGAGACCGCTCGGCTAATCCCACGCGGCAGCTTATTTTCGAAACAGCAGTACTCAGTAAGTGATGGAAGTTACTGATGACGTAGTGAAAAGCAAAATAAGTCATATTTATCGTCATGATTTTCTCTACATTTAACGTGTGAATAAAAGAGTTACGAAATGTAAGTTGAAGTCAATTTAAACTTCGTCCTAAAATGACATTCATCGTAAGATTGCATCAATGCTAACAAATATCATGTTTCGTACTTAGCTGACCCACGTTCTTCGTACCACTAATTAGAAGAACTTAAGTTTCATTTCATTGAAATTGTTCATCAGTGCAACAGTTTTGGGAAATAAATTCGCCACAAAAGGCATCAGTTAGCCACCGAGATGAACTCATGGACGTATAACACACGGTGTTGTCATGAGGCCAAAAACGGTAAGCTAACGTCCGCCATGTTTGCAGTGCCAAACTTAGCCTCTAGTGACAGTTCATAATGCTCGGCCTGCGGCGGAGGGTTGCACGACAATAACATTCCTGACCTGAATCCTGTAGAACACCTCTGGTGTTTTGGAATGCCGACTTCGTGCCAGGTCTCACCGATCGACATCGATACCTCTCCTCAATGCAGCACTCCGTCAAGAATAGGCTCCATTCCCCAAGAAACCTCCCAGCACCTGACTGAACGTATGCCTGCGAGAGTGGAATCTGTCATCAAAGCTAAAGGTGGGCCAACACCATATTGTATTCCAGCATTACCGATGGAGGGCGAAACGATCTTGTAAGTCATTTTCAGCCAAGTGTCCGGATACTTTTGATCACATAGTGTGTGAATAATCTGAAAACTGAGTGGGCGAGGACACTATTGACGCGCTTCCCAAGGGCACGCCCGAGTGCGCGGGACTTCGCTGAACGGCCCTCTTCTGGGAAGTGGCTGTTTGCGGGGACCGCCGACTATGCCGTCTTCGTGCGACGCGCGCACAGCTAAAATAGCCGCACCTCGCCGCCACACGCGGACGCCCTTTCACCAGCGACAAGTCACTCGCGGTCACCTCAACTTCTCGCGATAGACGTTGCGCCTCAAGACGAACTGTCAGCGATCTCGTTCCCAGAAGCTTTCCCCAGAAGGAGCTTTGTACTCTTTACGATCTAGTGTTGTTCTACTGACGTCTTACTACACTACTGGCCATTAAAATTGCTACACCACGAAGATGACGTGCTACAGACGCGAAATTTAACCGACAGGAAGAAGATGCTGTGATATGCAAATGATTAGCTTTTCAGAGCATTCACTCAAGGTTGGCGCCGGTGGCGACACCTACAACGTGCTGACATGAGGGAAGTTTCCAACCGAGTTCTCATACACAAACAGCAGTTGACCGGCGTTGCCTGGTAAAGCGTTGATGTGATGTCTCGTGTAAGGAGGAGAAATGCGTACCATCACGTTTCCGACTCTGATAAAGGTCGGATTGTAGCCTATGGCTATTGCGGTTTATCGTACCGCGACATTGCTGCTTGCTCGTGTTGGTCGAGATCCAATGACTGTTAGCAGAATATGGAATCAGTGGGGTCAGGAGGGTAATACGGAACGCCGTGCTGTTGCTGGATCCCAACGACCTCGTATCACTAGCAGTCGAGGTTCGAGGTGACAGGCATCTTAGCCGCATGGCTGTAACGGATCGTGCAGCCACGTCTCGATCCCTGAGTCAAAAGATGGGGCAGCTCGAAGACCATGGCTGCGGTTCCCTTGACGCTGGATCAGAGACAGGGGCGCCTAAGATGGTGTTCTCAACGACGAACCTGGGTGCAGGAATGGCAAAACGTCATTTTTTCGGATGAATCCAGGTTCTGTTTACAGCATCATGATGGTCGCATCCGTGTTTGTCGACATCGCGGTGAACGCACATTGGAAGCATGTATTCGTCATCGCCATACTGTCGTATCACCCGGCGTAATGATACGGGGTGCCATTGGTTACACGTCTCGGTCACCTCTTGTTCGCATTGACGGCACTTTGAACAGTGGACGTTACATTTCAAGTGTGTTACGACCCGTGGCTCTGCCCTTCATTCGATCCCTGCGAAACCCTACATTTCAGCAGGATAATGCACGACCGCATGTTGCAGGTCGTGTACGGACCTTTCTGGATACAGAAAATGTTCGACTGCTGCCCTGACAAGCACATTCTCCAGATCTCTCACTAATTGAAAACGTCAGGTCGATGGTGGCCGAGCAACTAGCTCGTCACAATACGCCAGTCACTAATCTTGATGAACTGTGGTATCGTGTTGAAGCTGCATGGGCAGCCGTACCTGTACACGCCATCCAAGCTCTGTTTGACTCAATGCCCAGGCGTATCAAGGCCGTTATTACGGCCAGAGGTGGTTGTTCTGGGTACTGATTTCTCAGGATGTATGCACCCAAATTGCGTGAAAATGTAATCACATGTCAGTTCTAGTATAATATATTCGTCCAGTGAATACCCGTTTATCATCTGCATTTCTTCTTGGTGTAGCAATTGTAATGGCCAGTAGTGTACATTTCAAGGATCTCCTCTTCTGGCCGCCCAAGTGTCCTATACTTCATCGCTATTGTAGTCACGTCAGCCAATTCCCGGCTGCAGGGAGTTCTTGTTCGGCCTGATAAAGATGAGGTGGACTTTCCCT
Organism: Schistocerca serialis cubense; assembly: GCF_023864345.2. Lineage (NCBI taxonomy): Eukaryota > Metazoa > Arthropoda > Insecta > Orthoptera > Acrididae > Schistocerca > Schistocerca serialis. Next base: position 92,143,136 of record NC_064638.1, on the reverse strand, counting down.
AATACTCCTACATTGGTTGCGGCCAAAGCCCACGTGATAGCCTTACAGACAGGTTGATTTCCCCACGACAGTCAGTGTTTCCATCATCCGTTGCAGAGAAAGTGCTGCATCCCACAGAAGCGCTCTAAGCTACAACAGGATAGCGCAATCATAATACGTCTGCTCCTGAGTGGCTGAAAGGCATGTATCACGGGCGGGCGACCGGCGGCCCGCATACAGGATCCAGCCCGTTTTTGGTTTGAGCCAGGCCCGTGGAAGAAATTAGCAAACCTGCTGTTATTGGTTGTCGACAGGAGACAGGAGTTGCTTATTTCATTCCCGTAGTTTGGTTTTCTATTACCTCTAGTATTAACATTAGTAAGTAGTTCTTGCCCATCGTGAACTTATTAGGACATTGCAACTATTGAAGGTGAAGGTCAACTACATAGACTTAGCTGAAACCAGTTGGTTTTATAAGCGATTTTTCCGTGATGGCATTTCAACATGCCTATCACCCTGTATTCAGCAGTTTGCATTTATTTACGAGTAGTGAACATTATTTCTTTACTGCAGAATTTTGCAACCGGAATTTCTCAGACAGCTTTTGTAAAACGCCCAAAGTAAAGATACTACGTTCAGGACAGGTAAATAAATGTAAATATCTTAATATAGGTTCAACATGAAATCAATGTACTTTTCAAAACGCGTGTTTTTAGGCGTAATTTGTTGGCGTCGCGTGTCGGCAAAGATCTACCATTGGTGCTTTACCTCGTAAATATTAGCTAGGAGCGCTGCTATCGCGACACGTGACGAGGCGTCCCGCAAACAAAGCTGGTTACCAAAGGTTGCCCATGTCTGGCCTGAGTGTTAAATAATTTCGAGAGCGCTTTTTTTTGGGGGGGGGGGGAGGAAGGAAATCCTACAGTGAGGCGGCAGCCATCGATGTGTTGAGCTGGCACCTCGCAGGCGGCGTCTGTGTTTTAAAGCAGTTATTATTCCGAAAGCCACGTGTCAGCGAACCTTCGTGATCAACGGGAACACTGTCCCGATAAGAAAAGCCTGTAAATCATTCGACAGTCCGTTCCCGTACCGGTGCGTGGAATTCTGCTGAGGCGCTTTGTCGTTTTTCTCGACGAGTGTTGTTGATTACTGAGCGAGGACATGTTCGACGAAAGGGAGATCCCAGAGCACAGCGTGAAGCCGACAGCCAGCTGGGCGCTAGTGTCTTATCGAATAAGCCTAACTCAGCCAGATGTAATTTACGCCATGAAACATCACTTGTGTCCGTGCAGATTTGCCTATTGAATTGAAACTTCCTGGCAGATTAAAACTGTGTGCCGGACCGAGACTCGAACTCGGAACCTTTGTCTTTCGCGGGCTAGTGCTTCTTCCAGGACTGCTAGTTCTGCAAGATTCGCAGGAGAGCTTCTGTGAAGTTTTTGAAAGTAGGAGACGAGAAACTGGCGGAATTAAAGCTGTGAGGAGGGGGCGTGAGTCGTGCATGGGTAGCTCAAATGGTAGAGCACTTGCCCACGAAAGGCAAAGGTCCCGAGCTCGAGTCTCGCTCCGGAAAACAGTTTTAATCTGCCAGGAAGTTTCATATCAGCGCACTCTCCGCTGCAGAGTGAAAATCTCATTCCGGAATTGAAACTCTATTCCAGTTTTGTGGTTGTGATTATAGATGAGACGTACTAGTGCCCAGCTAAAGGTAGAGTCTCGGAATCTTTCCTGAAATAAGTTAGACACCTACAAAGCGTTATAACCGGTGAGCAACGCTTATGCACGAGAGAAACTTTCGCCTGATGTGTCACTGCCAAATAACGTACAGTAGCTCGATGAAACTTGGACCATAACTGCTACAGTACAGTACAGTACAGTAAGTTACTGAAAGCAATACGCAATTAGACTAACAGAAATGGCACTTTTATTCAAAGACAATAACTACCTGAAGTCACCGCGATTTATGATGGTCATTCGAAAAGGCCAGGTGAGGTTCCTGACATGCTACGTGATCACGACGGACTGTAGAGCATGCGACGTGCTCTGCGTTGGCCGTGAGTTTGGAAACGAGTTGTTGCGGTAGGGCGCTCCATTCCTCCACCAGAGCGATTGACAACGCCTAGACGCTCATTAGTGCCTGTGGACATTCTGTAATATGTCTCCCGAACGCATCCCGCACGTGTCCGATGACATTTAAATCGGAGGGGACGGACACGCCAGGCTATTCGCCGAATATATTCTCGTTCCAAGAGCTCCTCCTACGTTACTCCATGAAAATGAAAACAGGACCGAATGCACCTTCGGTAACACAATAACTCTGAGCGGTGAATGTACCGTCCTCAACGATTTGGAAATCAGTGTGCCTATGGAACATTATGCCTACCTACACCACAAAACCTGGGGCAACAGAACTACAATATTCGACAATGGGTGCAATGAGGGTAAGTCCAGAATCACTACTCAAACGTATTCTCCTTTCCTCCGAGTAGAGCACGCGAGCCCACTCCTCACTGGGCGAGTCCTTAAACTCCTGTTACCAGCGCTAACGGTTCCACCGATGCACCGTTGTCAACAAAACACAATGTACTGGTCGTCGGGTAAAGTGTCCGCGTATTTCCAGTCGCCGTCCCACTGCATAGCGTGACACTGCGTGCCTTGGAGTCCTCTTGAATGTGGTTTCATTGGCACCCACTGTGCCACGTGGATCCCTTCTTGCCTGCTACACCATGTAGCAGTCATCTGCTGCAGAGGTTGACCGTGGGCGACCACCACCTTTCCTCGGGCAACACTGCCTATTGTTCGGAACTCTCCCCAGCAACGTGAAACAACGCTGTTCAAATGGCTCTAAGCACTATGGGACTTAACATCTGAGGTCATCAGGCCCCTACACTTAGAACTACTTAACCCTAACTAACATAAGGACGTCACACATATCCATGCCCGAGGCAGGATTCGAACCTGCGACCGTAGCAGCCGCGTGGTTCCGGACTAAAGCGCGTAGAACCGCTCGGCCAAAGCGGCCGGCAACAATGCTGTGAACCAAACCACACCCAAGGGCTACACTCGTCACGCTTCGTCGTTCTTCCAGTTTCCTGATTATCTTTCCCCGTGTGAAGTCATCCAGATGAAGGATTCAAGCCATGTTGTATTGAAGAACACCGCCACAGTCCACCGTAGCTGCTCGCTGATTGACATACACTGTCTTTTCCAGCTCATTCAGACGCCTCTCGTTGTGGGGCCAGACCCATTTGGCGGTATAGTGACGCTAATCTCACATGATGTGACGTCCATCCTTCTGTGCACAACTGGGAGACCTCTGTCAACATACTTCAACACTTTCTCTCATTTACACCGAGTTGTTAGTATGTTACATTATCTACCTCATCCATGAGTTTTGCATAGCAATGTAGTTTGATTATAGCTAAGATAGCCAACTCGTCCGGCCGTAGACGCTTAGAGCAATCCGAGCGAAGCTTGGGCATCTCGCTAGTAGCTTACCATTGTATCGCTCTTCATCATTGCACTGTATCGTACGAATGACTGACAAATTTTTATGTAACAACAGGAAATTTTTTTGTAGATTTATTTTGGATCTCAAGAAACTTCTGGTACTATAAGCGATCTAAAAATGGTTCAAATGGCTCTGAGCACTATGGGACTCAACTGCTGTGGTCATAAGTCCCCTAGAACTTAGAACTACTTAAACCTAACTAACCTAAGGACATCACACACATCCATGCCCGAGGCAGGATTCGAACCTGCGACCGTAGCGGTCGTGCGGTTCCAGACTGTAGCGCCTTTAACCGCTCGGCCACTCCGGCCGGCTATAAGCGATCTGTGCCGTCAAATGATTCAGGTGCAGGAACTTGCTAGCAGATTAAATCTGTGCGTTGGATGAGGGCGCGAACCTGAAACCACTCCTACTGAAAGCAGAACTGAAGCCTTGACGACAGGTTGTGAGCTGTGTCTGCATACTTCAGTAGCTGAAACCACTGCCTGCGCCAGGCAAGATTCTGGATTCAGGCCTCGGACCGATTCATTGTTTCCGTCTATCAGAGAGCTCCAGATCAGTCGATAGTTCGTTGTAGAGTGGAAGATTGGATTTAGGTACACTTCAGTATAAACACAACAAACCATACGCTTCACTCTTTCAGATATTTATTCATGCCCCTCAATAAGCCTATGCATTTGAACTTGCGCGAGAAATAAATAGTAGATATACTTCCGCTCGAAGTTTAATCGACAAGGGGTTTCAACAGTAGCAAGATTTGTCAAGGATGTCTGTCTGTCGTACACTACACTGCAGAGTATCGTTTCCGAGCGCGAAGTACAGGGTGTCCGAAAAGTCTTTCCCTGATTACATAAATTGGTAACTCAGGCTAGAAGGAAGATACAAATATGAAACTTGTGTCGAATTGTTTAAAACTATCAAAGTTTTTTTCTGCTTTAGGTTCGCAGTACGTAAGTAGTGGATGAGGTGCAGTGCCCAAGAAGCCATGTCAACTAATCAGGAGAAGGCACAGTGTGTACTGTGGTACCGTAAGACATGATCACCAACCACAGTGCAGAGACACTTCCAGACAACATTTGGAAGGAATCCACCTGATGTCAAGAGCATTAAAGCCTGTTATGAGAAGTTCAAGAATACAGGATCGGTTGCTGACCTTCCGAGGTCTGGTCGACCAAAAGCCTCAGCAGACAGGGTGGAAGCTGTAAGGCAGTCTTTTCTGCGAAGTCCGAAAAAATCGGTGCGCTGGGCCTCACGTGAATTACAGATGCCAAGAAGCTCTCTCCATGACATTTTACACAAACGTTTATTGTTTGGTTCAGGCCTTGTTGCCCAATGACAGTACACGTCGATATGACTTTGTGGTCGAAATGCTATCACGTATTGAGGACGATGATGGTTATCTCAGACGAATTGCCTTTTCCGATGAAGCGACCTTTTTTCTCAGTGGAGTAGTGAATCGCCACAATGTGCGCATTTGGGGTTCACAACCCCCTGGCGAGGTCATGGAGTGCACCAGAGGCAGTCCAAAGGTGAATGTTTGGTGCGCGCTATTGCACGATCGAATTATCGGGCCATTCTTCTTCGCTGTGGCTACCATCACATCTGCAGTGTATCTGGACATGTTGCAACTGTATGCTGTTCCTCAGCTGCTTCAGTATCACCCCGATGTCTTGTTTCAGCAAGACGGTGCACCGCCTCATTGGGGCTTGGACGTCCGTGCCTATCTCGATATGGGCGATGGATTGGTCGTGATGGGCTAACGGTTTGGGCTCCACGCTCTCCTGACATAACCCCATTAGACTTCTTTTTATGGGGTTGTGTCAAGGACGAGGTCTACCGAACATGTGTACCAGATCTTGAAACCCTGCGGCAACGGATAACCACAGTCGCTGAATCGATCTCTCCACTGATGTTGGCTAATGTGTGGACGGAAACTGAATATCGCCTAGATGTGCTACGTGCTACAAAGGGTGCTCATGTGGAAGTTTGCTGATGTTTGAAAAAAACTTTGATAGTTTGTAAACAATTAGACACCATTTTCATATTTGTATCTTCCTTCTAGCCTGAGTTATCAATTTATGTAATCAGGGAAAGACTTTTCTGACATCCTGTATGTGAAAATGAACGCTCCCTAGGGAAGGTGTGGTTTCATTGACGTTCTTTACGCCATCTCCTCAGGCCTCCTCTTCGTGAAGACTCCGAGCGGCAGTGTGCCTGAAATGTTTTCCCCGGACACCGATAAGAAAACCGCGTGATGTCAATGCTGGACGTCGTGATTCTGATTTATTTATTTATTTGTGGTAAGTTCCTGGAAGACCAAACTGCTGAGGTCATCGGAGCCTATGCTTACACACTACTTCATCTAACTTAAACTAACTAACGCTAAGGAGAACACACACACACATGCCCGAGGGAAGAGTCGAACCTCCGACGGGGGTTAATCGCGCGAACCGTGACAAGGCGCCCAAATCCGCGCGGCTACCCCGGGCGGCGTAGTCGTTCTATCTCCCATCGTAAAGGTAACAACGAAGGGGTGAAATGAGGTAAGAGGGATTGTCACGTCCACGGGAGCGTTCCACAGAATTGTGGTGTAATCTGGTACCAATGTGACAGCCTTATCCCACCTTACACATAACACGAACTTCTGAACTCTGGCCTTTTTTTGTCGCATGCGCCAACAATTTGCTGCTTGAGGCGTAGTCGAGTCCGAGGATGACGTCACAGGAATCCACGCTATTGCACCATTTCAGAGGAAGGTTGTAACCACCTTTGAGCTAAATTCCAAACTCCTGCGTCGCAGTTGGCGACAGTTACGAGGTTTCGAAACAGTAATCCTTTAATTGTGTTGCGCAATGTACTTCGCGAGATTTATGTTAGTCCACGTTTCGTATCCTCTTATGTTCTCCTGCGTGAATTTCCGATGACATGATAAGCACCCCAGTCACTGTTGAGAAAAATTGAGACGATGAGTTTAATATTGCAGGTGTTCTACACAGTCCCCCCTCCCCCACTTGAGTTGAACGCACAGGATGTTCATAACCCCATGTGAAACTACCAGGAAAGATATTCTTTGGAATGTTGTTCACCTCCCGTGTCATATTGGCTTGAATGTCTGTTATATAGTCAATGCGCTGACCCTTCATGTGAACTTCTGGACTTCGTCGTTTTGCGGTAAGTTCGTATTGACGATACCAGGTCTCACCACCCGTGATGACATTTTCCAGAACGGAATTGTCCGTGTTCTGCATTTCAATTAGATCGCTGCAGGTGTCAACGAGTCTCTTTTTTTCAGGAGTGAAGGTGTATGGGACAAACGTTGCACACACTTTTCTCTGCTTCGAAACACACTCAGGAATGTGTTTAGCACTTTCTTTAGAGATGTTTCTCTAACGCTGACACACTAAGGTTGCATGTACACTACTTAACACTGCCTGCCCACGACTGACTGGTCGAATGTGCCGTACATCTATTCTCTGCAGACGTTAGTTCACGCTGCCACTAAAGGTACTGTGGTGACGTCACTTATACGCCAAGAATGAAATCAGAGTAGAAACTTTTTGGACGAACGGTGTATGTATCTGGATCATTAATCTTCGTTCTGAAAACAGAATATTTTCTTAATGATGTGGAACACGTGACTGTTTCCAAAACAAAGGGGACAGCCAACGGAAACCGCTTGTTATGATGTCAACAAGGAACGATACGAAAGTGGTCCGGACACGGCGGTTAAGATTAACACGTGCGTACAGCGGTGGGGAAAACGATAACGCCCTCATTTCCTCCAGCTTCAGATAAACCCACCTGCGTCACGCAGCCAGCCGTAACGGATGCAACACAGTAGACGTAGCTTCGTTAGGGAACTGTTTCTTCATTGCGGCCATTGCCTTTAGTTACAAAAGCACATCGTGCTGGGAACACTTGTTTGTACGTGTTTAGTGTGCCCCTCCACCGCGTTTCGTAGTGCACCACCAAAGGTTAAAAGATGCTCCGTTATCAATAATTTCATATGAAAACCGGTTGAGAAATACCCAGTTCAGAAACCACCATTGAACCCCGTGTGCCTTGAACATTGCACATATACCTATTCTTCGTCTTTTGCAACACAAATGCTCTAAATTTTTAAAGAAATGCGGAATAAAAAGGAGAGTAGCAAGACGATAGGCGACTAATATGTTAGTAAGTCTAGCCTCAGCAACGCCTCTCGGACTTTGAAGACCGTGTGCTGAGAAGCTCTCAGACTTTGCAAAGATAAAGAAGTAGAAGCGTTGGGTAATCTTACCATGACCATAGATAACAAATGACTTTTAACCAGCCTGGAAATAGTGCATTGCGCCAAGGCTAAAACTGGTGATTATGACGACGTCTTTATAATGTTTACAGCTTACCCTCCACGTTTATGACAGCTATAACTGCGGCAGCGTTCAGTCGAATGAATGAAGCAATTTTTCAGTCACTGGTGATACTTCATAAAACAACTTTCTAATACTGACTGTGGTGTCACCGCCAGACACCACACTTGCTAGGTGGTAGCTTTTAAATCGGCCGCGGTCCATTAGTACATGTCGGACCCGCGTGTCGCCACTGTCAGTAATTGCAGACCGAGCGCCACCACACGGCAGGTCTAGAGAGACTTACTAGCACTCGCCCCAGTTGTACGGATGACTTTGCTAGCGACTACACGGACGGAGACTCTCTCATTTGCCGAGAATATAGATAGCATAGCCTTCAGCTAAGTCAATGGCTACGACCTAGCAAGGCGCCATTAACAGTATATTGCATGTATCTAAAGAGTCTGACTTGTATCGCCAAGAGCGATGTACACCAATGATGGATTAAAGTTAAGTATTCCAGCAGCTACGTACTTTTCTTTATAGCATTCATTACGTATCCTGTTTCAGACCTCACGCCAGCCTGCGTGAGTTTGAGCGCGTGCCTTTCGGTTACCCGTCACTGTGGACTGGCTGTCTTCTCAGTCCACAACACTGACTTCCATTATACCAATGCAACGTAAAGTTTTTCGTTTACTGCACCCGTTTCCAATGCTCTTTTCTCTTGAGAAGATCCAAGTAATCACATACTTACTTTTCTAAAAATTCATTGTAGTATTTGTTACTGAAGCAGCTACAAATACATTCATTTCCTACCTAAATTTAGCAACGTATTCTAATTTGATGTTTTTGTAGACGAAAGAAAATAACGTACGTCGCAGGTGATCAGACTTTTTACTTCCAGATTCTACGTCCCATGTTATTGTTGTTGTGGTCTTCAGTCCTGAGACTGGTTTGATGAAGCTCTCCATGCTACGCTATCCCGTGCAAGCTTCTTCATCTCCCAGTACCTACCGCAGCCTACATCCTTCTGAATCTGCTTAGTGTATTCATCTCTTGGTGTCCCTCTACGATTTTTACCCTCCACGCTGCCCTCCAATACTAAATTGGTGATCCCTTGATGCCTCAGAACATGTCCTACCAACCGATCCCTTCTTCTAGTCAAATTGTGCCACAAACTTCTCTTCTCCCCAATCCTATTCAATACCTCCTCATTGGTTATCTGATCTACCCATCTAATCTTCAGCATTCTTCTGTAGCACCACATTTCGAAAACTTCTATTCTCTTCTTGTCTAAACTATTTATCGTCCATGTTTCACTTCCATACATGGCTACACTCCATACAAATACTTTCAAAAATGACTTCCTGACACTTAAATCTATACTCGACGTTCACAAATTTCTCTTCTTCAGAAACGCTTTCCTTGCTAATGCCAGTCTACATTTTATATCCTCTCTACTTCGACCATCATCAGTTATTTTGCTCCCCAAATAGCAAAAATCATTTACTACTTTGTCTCATTTCCTAATCTAATTCCCTCAGTATCACCGGACTTAATTCGACTACATTCCATTATCCTCGTTTTGCTTTTGTTGATGTTCATCTTATATCCTCCTTTCAAGACACTGTCCATTCCATTCAACTGCTCTTCCAAGTCCTTTGCTGTCTCTGACAGAATTACAATGTCATCGGCGGACCTCAAAGTTTTTATTTCTTCTCCATGGATTTTAATACCTACTCCGAATTTTTCTTTTGTTTCCTTCACTGCTTGCTCAATATACAGATTGAATAACATCGAGGAGACGCTACAACCCTGTCTCACTCCCTTCCCAACCACTGCTTCCCTTTCGTGCCCCTCGACTCTTATAACTGCCATCTGGTTTCCGTACAAATTGTAAATAGCCTTTCGCTCCCTGTATTTTACCCCTGCTACCTTCAGAATGTGAAAGAGAGTATTCCAGTCAACATTGTCAAAAGCTTTCTCCAAGTCTACAAATGCCAGAAACGTAGGTTTGCCCTTCCTTAATCTAGCTTCTAAGATACGTCGTAGGGTCAGTATTGCCTCACGTGTTCCAACATTTCTACGGAATCCAAACTGATCTTCCCCGAGGTCGGCGTCTACTAGTTTTTCCATTCGTCTGTAAAGAATTCGCGTTAGTATTTTGCAGCTGTGACTTATTAAACTGATAGTTCGGTAATTTTCACATCTGTCCACACCTGCTTTCTTTGGGATTGGAATTATTATATTCTTCTTGAAGTCTGACGGTGTTTCACCTGTTTCATACATCTTGCTCACCAGATGGTAGAGCTTTGTCAGGACTGGCTCTCCCAAGGCCGTCAGTAGTTCTAATGGAATGTTGTCTACTCCGGGGGCCTTGTTTCGACTCAGGTCTTTCAGTGCTCTGTCAAACTCTTCACGCAGTATCGTATCTCCCATTTCATCTTCATCTACATCCTCTTCCATTTCCATAATATTGTCCTCAATTACATAGCCCTTGTATAGACCCTCTATATACTCCTTCCACCTTTCTGCTTTCCCTTCTTTGCTTAGAACTGGGTTTCCATCTAAGCTCTTGATGTTCATGCAAGTGGTTCTCTCATCTCCAAAGGTCTCTTTAATTGTCCTGTAGGCAGTACCTATCTTACCCCAAGTGATACTCGCGTCTACATCCTTACATTTGTCCTCTAGCCATCCATGCTTAGCATTTTTGCACTTCCTGTCGATCTCATTTTTGAGACGTTTGTATTCCTTTTTGCCTGCTTCACTCATGGCATTTTTATATTTTCTCCTTTCATCAATTAAATTCAATATATCTTCTGTTACCCAAGGATTTCTACTTGCCCTCGTCTTTTTGCCTACTTGATCCTCTGCTGCCTTCACTACTTCATCCCTCAGAGCTACCCATTCTTCTTCTATTGTATTTCTTTCCCCCATTCCTGTCAATTGTTCCCTTATGCTCTTCCTGAAACTCTGTACAACCTCTGGTTTAGTCAGTTTATCCAGGTCCCATCTCCTTAAATTCACACCTTTTTGAAGTTTCTTCAGTTTTAATCTACAGATCATAACCAATAGAGTGGTCAGAGTCCACATCTGCTCCTGGAAATGTCTTACAATTTAAAACCTTGTTCCTAAATCTCTGTCTTACCATTATATAATCTATCTGATACCTTTTAGTATCTCCAGAATTCTTCCATGTATACAACCTTTTTTTGTGATTCTTGAACCAAGTGTTAGCTATGATTAACTTATGCTCTGTGCAAAATTCTATCAGGCGGCTTCCTCTTTCATTTCTTAGCCCCAATCCATATTCACCTACTACGTTTTCTTCTCTCCCTTTTCCTACTACCGAATTCCAGTCACCCATGATTATTAAATTTTCGTCACCCTTCACTATCTGAATAATTTCTTTATTTCATCATACATTTCTTCAATTTCTTCGTCATCTGCAGAGCTAGTTGGCATATAAACTTGTATTACTGTAGTAGGCGTGGACTTCCTATCTATATTTGCCACAATAATGCGTTCACTATGCTGTTTGTAGTAGTTTACCCGCATTCCTATTTTCCTGTTCATTATTAAACCTACTACTGCATTACCCCTATTTGATTTTGTGTTTATAATCCTGTAGTCACCTGACCAGAAGTCTTGTTCCTCCTGCCACAGAACTTCACTAATTCCCACTATATCTAATTTTAACCTATCCATTTCCCTTTTTAAATTTTCTAACCTACCTGCCCGATTAAGGGATCTGACATTCCACGCTCCGATCCGTAGAACGCCAGTTTTCTTTCTCCTGATAACGACATCCTCTTGAGTAGTCCCCGCCCGGAGATCCGAATGGGGGACTATTTTACCTCCGGAATATTTTACCCAAGATGACGCCATCATCATTTAACCATACAGTAAAGCTGCATGCCCTCGGGAAAAATTACGGCCGTAGTTTCCCCTTGCTTTCAGCCGTTCGCAGTACCACCACAGCAAGGCCGTTTTGGTTAGTGTCACAAGGCCAGATCAGTCAATCATCCAGACTGTTGCCCTTGCAACTACTGAAAAGGCTGCTGCCCCTCTTCAGGAACAACACGTTTGTCTGGCCTCTCAACAGATACCCCTCCGTTGTGGTTGCACCTACGGTACAGCTATCTGTATCGCTGAGGCACGCAAGCCTCCCCGCCAAAGGCAAGGTCCATGGTTCATGGAGGGGGAGGGGGGGGGGGGAAGTCCCATGTGAGAAAAGTAAAAGGATATATTCAAATCATTTTGCTCATTCCCAAAGCGGTAAACTGAACTACGACCTATTTACACGGCGTCATATCACCTTTTAGTTCTGTAGTGTTACAATAATAACTAAACGAATTATGATCGTGTATGGCTTCTATAGCAGTACGTACAATTTAGAATCAACGGAAATCACAAAAATGTCAAATACGGTACAAGTGTCAATGTAACGACAGTGTATGTTAACAACGCTACGTTTTATTTCCGCGTTTTTGTTTCAGTAATTTACCGAGGTAGACGGTGAAAAGAGAAACACCTAGGTAAACATCGATCCGAACTGCTACGGGGCAGAAAAATAGTTCAAATGGCTCTGAGCACTACGGGATTTAACATCTGAGGTCATCAGTCCCCTAGAACTTAGAACTACTTAAACCTAAGGATATCTCACACATCCATGTCTGAGGCAGGATTCGAACCTGCGACCGTAGCGGTCGCGCCGTTCCAGACTGAAGCGCTTAGGACCTCTCGGCCAACCCGGCCGGCGCTACGCCGTAGACAGGATGGAACTGATCACAAGGCAAGTCCCTACAGTAATTGGGAAAAGCGTATAATTTTAATTTTGCTTTTGTAACGAGGCGCCATTATTAATTCTGCACGTAGAAAACAGTTATACTTGACTGTCGAGTTATTTGAGACGACAGCGGACAGGCTCTAAATATCCGCCTGTACGCTGCGCTGGTTTAGTCCGTTGGCTCACGTTTTATCATCATCGTCGTCGTCGTCGTAAAAAAGCTTCTCCCACATATAATTAGTCCTACGGACACACTAATCACACGTGACATAGTGACAATATTATTCAAATGGTTCAGATGGCTTTGAGCACTACGGGACTTAACATGTGAGGTCATCAGTCCCCTAGAAATTAGAACTACTTGAACCTAACTAACCTAAGGACATCACACACATCCATGCCTGAGGCAGGATTCGAACCTGCGACCGTAGCGGTCGCGCGGTTCCAGACTGAAGCGCCTAGAACGCCTAGAACCACTCGGCCACTGCGGCTGGCACAATATTGTTAATATAGCAAAAAAGGTTTCTATATTTCATGGTCAAAGAAGCATTAATCGCTTATGTCGTTATAATGTCGATGTTGTGTTCTACTAGAGACCAAGAAAGTAACAGGAAAAATGAAAAATTTAATATTCGGAACTTAATATAGGTAGCGCGTTACATTCGCCGCAGAAAAGCATAGACAAACATAGGATATTTTCAATATTTACAGTATTGCGTACTGATATAGTTACATGCTTCATTGGCGGATGGCATTCCATTTTTATTCATTTGTTTGTGCCTTTACTCACTGCAGTGCAAAGTTGCTTACATTAACAATTGCATTGTTCCAAATTGGCCATCGTCTCTTCACACAGGAAAGTTCTCAGCCTTCCTGCATCATTTTACATTTCATGTCGCCAGAAAACCAGTTTAAATAACGTCGGGCGTGCTACAACGCCACTGCGGTGCCAAATGTCAATGAAAACTTTAGCGACTATATTCCGACTCTAATATTAATAAAAATAATCTACGTTTCCTGGATATTTCTGCGAAACCATTACCACGCTACTGGCAAAAGTTTGGGAATTCTTGTTTTTTCACCTTTCTCTGCTGCTTTCAGATTACCTATTTCGTAATTGCTGCAGGAATAATGAAAAAATGAATAAAAAGTAACAATATCCCCTCCTCCAGACTGCGTAGTATTGGTCTAATACTTACAAGATGCAACAAATCTGCTAGAGAGACTGCATGCACGTCTGCTGTTCGTCTTCTTCTGGACTACTGCCGGAATGCTTACCATATAGGACTGACGGATGACATCGAGAAAGTTCAAAGGACGTCAGCTCGTTCTGAATTATCACGAAATAGTAGAGAGTGAGTGCGTCACGGATATGATAAGCGAGATGCGGTGACAATCATTAAAAAAGAAAAAAAGAGAAAAGAACTCATTTTTCGTTGTGGGGAATCTATTTCGAATTCTAGACTCTCATCAGTATCATGTAACTGTGAGCTTAATGAAGTGTTCGTCTGATGTGTACCTACGGTTCTTCTGTCAGATTAGTTCCGTTTATATAATTAAGTATGTTCGTACCAGTGCTGGACGTCACAGGCAAGTTGCGCCGCGGTGGTCTAGCGGTTCTAGGCGCTCAGTCCGTAACCGCGCGACTGCTACGGTCGCAGGTTCGAATCCTGCCTAGGGACATGGATGTGTGTGATGTCCGTAGGTTAGTTAGGTTTAAGTAGTTCTAAGTTCTAGGGGACTGATGACCACAGATGTTAAGTCCCATAGTGCTCAGAGCCATTTGAACCATTTGAGCCAAGTTGCGCAGCCACCAAAGCGTTCTACATTGTACAGTTACATAATAAAACACTGCCGCGTGAACGAATGATTTATGTAGCGGGGTGAGTTTATCTACTGCTACAGGATTACCTACCAACTCACACTTAAGGGTTTGGCAGAGGGTTCACACAACTAATTTCGAACTTTGACCCTATCTTCCCACTCTAGAATATCAGGAGGTAAAATGGACACCTGAATCTTGCCGTCCAAGCTCTGATTTCTCTCATTTTATCACGATGTTAATTCTTCCCTAAGCAGAAGTGAATCAACAATATATATTGGCATTCACAGAAAACAGCAGCCGACTGAAATTTTGTGAACAGATTCGCCACAACAAAAAATGCGTCATTTTCTAAGTATTGTGCCAAAAATACGCGATCGTCTGTTGGCCTCCACCACAGCATTTCAGTTTAATGATTTCCATTTAAGCTGTTTCTTTTTTAAAGAAGTGTCTAGGCATTTATTTTGATCAACAACCTTCAAATGTGTGATTCATCGTGCAACCAAAATTTATCAGAAATTTTTCAGTGCTCATGTGAGGGACCTCAAACTCTTTACTGTAATGTCAACTGCCACTGTCTGTACCACGCAGATATCTTGTGTGAATCATTTTGTACATAGCTGTTTCTTCTGATTACTTTACCAGACTGTTCATCTAAAAACAACATAAGAGGGCCTCTCAGGCTATTTTTCCTTAATATTAGGTTGGTAGGGTTTTTGTTTTGCATTTGGTATTCCGCTTGCTAGGGGTTTATTTTCGATTGTAATTTTTTATTTGTAGTTCACTGTTACTGCCGAGTCTACATATTGTCATTTTGTCATTTGGAGACAGCGAGTGGTGCTCTGGAAGCTATAAAATGGAGTGCCAAGTTGAAAAACCGTAACATTTCCGACGCATTAGCCCGTCTGATTTTAACACAAGGGTGACAGCGGCGGAGGTAACGAGGAACGTTTGCGCCGTGCATTAGGATAATGCCATCGGACGGAGCACGGCAAGAAAATGGTTTTATCCTTTTGAGGAGCATCGTTTTGACTTTAGTGACTCTCAGCGTTCACGAAGACCTTCGGGGTTTCATGAATATCGTTTAATCGCAATAATCCACAATGAGCCACGTAAGTTTACTCGAGGACTGACAAATGAGATGAACTGTGATCATTCCAACATCGTGCAACATTTGCACGCAATGGGAAAGTTAGAAAAAGTTTGAGTGCCGCATACTCAAAACCAAAACGACAAAAATTAGCGGGCGGCCCCATGTGCATCTCTGCATGCTCGTCGTCAATTGCCGGCCGTTGTGGCCGAGCGGTTCTAGGCGCTACAGTCTGGAACTGCGCCACCGCTACGGTCGCAGGTTCGAATCCTGCCTCGGGCATGGATGTGTGTGCTGTCCTTAGGTTAGTTAGGTTTAAGTAGTTCTAGGTTCTAGGCGACTGCTGACCTCAGAAGTTAACTCCCACAGTGCTCAGAGCCATTTGAACCATCTTCGTCATCAATTGGCTCGCTAACGACACCGACCATTCTTATCCTGCATCGTTACTGGTGACGTGAAATGGTGTCTTTATGGTAACATAAGGAAAAGAAACGGGTTTCTGAGCCTAAACAAAGCTGAAACGCTCCGTACAAAGACCTGCTCGCGTCTACAAAAGAATGTGATGCATTTGGTGAAACGGCGACGATGTGGTGTACCACGAATTGCTTCCCCGAGATGTGACCATCAATGCTGGCATTTACCGTCAACAACTGAGACGTCTTTCATTCGCAGTCCAAGAACAACGACCAGTAAGACTGTGGAAAGTGATGATACGTCACAATAATGCCCGCCCGCATTCTGATAGACTGAGAAAAGACGCTATACAGGACTTGGGTTGGGAAGTCATTCCGAACCCATCTTATTCATTGCTCGTGCGCCCACAGATATTCACCTCTTCCCCTCTCTATCGAACAACCTTCAAGGAACTTCCTTCCCCGATGAGAATGTGTTCCGAACATGGCTCAATGAGTTCTTCGCCACAAAAATGGCTCAAATGGCTCTGAGCACTATGGGACTTAACACCTGAGGCCATCAGTCCCCTATAACTTAAACCTAACTAACGTAAGGACATCACACACATCCATGCCCTACACAGCATTCGAACCTGCGACTGTAGCAGTCGCGCGGTTCCGGATTGAAGCGCCTAGAACAGACTGTTGTGAATAGTGACGGAGAATATACACTGCTGGTCATTAAAATTGCTACACCAAGAAGAATTGTAGATAATAAACGGGTATTCATTGGACAAAAATATTATACTAGAACTGACATGTGATTACATTTCCACGCTATTTGGGTACATAGATCCTGAGAAATCAGTAGCCAGAACAACCACTTCTAGCCGTAATAACGGCCTTGATACGCCTGAGCATTGAGTCACACAGAGCTTGGATGGCGTGTACGGGTACAGCTACCCATGCAGCTTCAACACGGACTGGCCAGTTGCTCGGCCACCATCGACCAGACGTTTTCATTTGGTGACAGATCTGGAGAATGTTCTGGTTAGGGCAGCAGTCGAACATTTTCTGTATCGAGAAAGGCCCCTACAGGACCTACAACATGTGGCCGTGTATTATCCTGCTGAAATGTAGAGTTTCGCAGGGATCGAATGAAGGGTAGAGCCACGGGTCGTAACACATCTGAAACGTAACGTCCACTGTTCAAAGTGCTGTCAATGCGAACAAGAGGTGACCGAGACGTGTAACCAGTGGCAACTCAGACCATCACGCCGGGTGATATGCCAGTATGGCGATGACGAATACACGCTTACAATGTGCGTTCACCGCGATGTCGCCAAACACGAATGCGATCATCACGATGCTGTAAACAGAACCTGGATTCATCCGAAAAAATGACGTTTTGCCATTCCTGCACCCAGGTTCGTCGTTGAGTACACCATCGCAGGCGCTCCTGTCTGTGTTGCAACGTCAAGGGTAACCGCAGCCACGGTCTCAGAGCTGATAGTCGCTGCTGCTACAAGCGTCATCGAACTGTTCATGCAGATGGTTGTTGTCTTGCAAACGTCTCCACCTGTCGACTCAGGGATCGAGACGTGACTGCACGAGCCGTCACAGTCATGCGGATAAGATACCTGTCATCTCGACTGCCAGTGATACGAGCCCGCTGGGATCCAACACGGCGTCCCGTATTACCCTCCTGAACCCACCGATTCCATATTCTGCTAACAGTCTTTGGATCTCGACCAACGCGAGCAGCAATGTCGCGATACGATAAACCGCAATCGCGATTGGCTACAATCCGACCTTTATCAAAGGCGGAAACGTGATGGTACTCATTTCTCCTCCTTACACGAGGCATCACAACGACGTTTCAACAGGCAACGCCGGTCAACTGCTGTTTGTGTATGAGAAATCTGTTGGAAACTTTCCTCATGTCAGCACGTTGAAGGTGTCGCCACCGGCGCCAACCTTGTGTGAATGATCTGAAAAGCTAATGATTTGCATATCACATCATTTTCTTCCTGTAAGTTAACTTTCGCGTCTGTAGCATGTCATCTTCGTGGTGTAGCAATTTTAATGGCCAGTAGTGTATAATTGATGACTAAAGGCTTTGTTATATGTGTTTTTGAAATTATGGAAAAACGCTACTAACTTATTCACCAACCCAATAGTTCGTATAATTTCAGAACACATGTCATTGTTGATCGCCGAATAAAGGTTCCCATTCAACTAGTGATTCACTAGATAACTTCCCGTTAGGTACTAAGAACTGCGGAGTTTCTGACAGGAAATCGTTTTCGATTAGAACCGAGCCGTTTCACCTGTGACAGGTCCCGGGACGGAGAGAAAGCTGACCTCAGTGAGGGAAGGAGTGGCCGTATTGCGCTCTGGTCCAGTGCCCCTGACAGGACACAAAGAGCGGGCTGCTGGCAGATACGGTGCTGGGCGCCCGCGCAAAGGTCGGCGGGCCGGTCGATGTGCGACTCTGGCGCCGCGCTGTGCTGTGCTCAGCGGCCGTGAAGTGGAAACACAGTCCGGACCACTGTGCGCTCGCTCTGCGTCCAGCACGCTGCCGCGCCGTCTCAGGTCCACTGGCGTGGATCCAGAGGAGGGGGGTTGGGTAATCAGGGTCAGGGTGTCGAAGCTGCCGCACCTCCCACTCCCCGTCCCTACACCCCATCCACGCGATAAAAAAGATAGTGAAAGCGTTTATATTTTTAAGTGCATCAATCTCCAAATTTATCAGTAAACTTTCGGAGAACAAACATCTCGAAAATTACAAGGTCTATAGAAAATTGCATGCTACATTATCTGATGAAAAGTCTTTGGGCACTTATTAGTGGAAATTAATATGGGGCGTGACACACTCCACCTTTATGATGGCTTCATCTCGACTGGGTGCCAAGAGTCTTTCCGCAGCGGGAACACTGTTTCCCGTCAGATCACCGAAGTTAAGCGCTGCCGGGCTCGGCTACTACTTCGATGGGTGATCGTGCGGCCAGCTGAGCGCTGTTGGCCAGTGGGATGCACTCAGCCATTGTCAGGCCAATTGAGGAGCTACTTGATTGAGAAGTAGCGGTTCCGGTCACCAAAACTGAGAACGGCCAGGAGAGAGGTGTGGTGACAATATGCCTCTCCATATCCACTTATCGATTGAGGATGACACGACTGTCTGTCGGTGCCGATGGACCTTCCAAGTGCTGTTCGGAGGGAGGTTCATCTACTACATCTACATACATACTCCGCAATCCACCATACGGTGCGTGGCGGAGGGTACCTCGTACCACAACTAGCATCTTCTCTCCCTGTTCCACTCCCAAACAGAACGAGGGAAAAATGGCTGCCTATATGCCTCTGTACGAGCCCTAATCTCTCTTATCTTATCTTTGTGGTCTTTCCGCGAAATGTAAGTTGATGGCAGTAAAATTATACTGCAGTCAACCTCAAATGCTGGTTCTCTAAATTTCCTCAGTAGCGATTCACGAAAAGAACGCCTCCTTTCCCCTAGAGACTCCCACCCGAGTTCCTGAAGCATTTCCGTAACACTCGCGTGATGATCAAACCAACCAGTAACAAATCTAGCAGCCCGCCTCTGAATTGCTTCTATGTCCTCCCTCAATCCGACCTGGTAGGGATCCCAAACGCTCGAGCAGTATTCAAGAATAGGTCGTATTAGTGTTTTATAAACGGTCTCCTTTACAGATGAACCACATCTTCCCAAAATTCTACCAATGAACCGAAGACGACTATCCGCCTTCCCCACAACTGCCATTACATGCTTGTCCACTTCATATCGCTCTGCAATGTTACGCCCAAATATTTAATCGACGTGACTGTGTCAAGCGCTACACTACTAATGGAGTATTCAAACATTACAGGATTCTTTTTCTATTGATCTGCATTAATTTACATTTATCTATATTTAGAGTTAGCTGCCATTCTTTACACCAATCACAAATCCTGTCCAAGTCATCTTGTATCCTCCTATAGTCACTCCATGACGACACCTTCCCGTACAGCACAGCATCATCTGCAAACAGCCGCACATTGCTATCCACCCTACCCAAAAGAGGTGGTTCTCTCTCACCGTCTCTCTGATGGGATCACTTGCACTGAGATGTCCGAATATCTGTGCAGAATTGGCAACCTGTTCTTCCCAATGAGTCGAAACCAGAGATGGTAATGATGTCGAACGCTAGGGTCTGGAGCGAAGGAGACGATCTACCTCATGCCAAAGGTGTCCCATTAGATTCTGGTCGGGACTCTGGATATGTTGCCTCACAATACCGTCCTGTGACACAAAAGACAACGCGCTAAAATTTGTTCGTATCCTTCCGAATTTAGCGTTTTCTTGCGCGCAGTAAAGGGACCACATTCTAAGCTTGAAAAACACTACCATTAACAAATTCTGTTCTGTGCTTCACCTGTTGCCACTATACACGATGACAGATAGCTTTCTTCAGCCATTCGACAAGCCCCAACCCTTCCATTGGATTACCACAGGGTATAGCGTGAGTCATCACTGCATATTACTTGTTGCCAGTTATATACTATCCTATGGGATCGCTGTTTGCACCACCTCAAGCGTGGCTTGACTATTGTACCCCATTGGACTATTGTACCCCATCTTTTTAGCCCCCTACACAGAAAAAATATGCTGGCCGGCCTACTGTAGCACTCTGAAACTGATGAGTGATTCCTTCCTCTGATTCCATGCGACTTTTTACTGTCCTCCTCAGCAATGCTCCACGGTCCGCGTCCGTAAGTACACAATATCAGCCTAGCCTTGGCGTGGTCGCTCCTTCGCATCTCTACTTCACAATCACTTCACCGACATTAGACTTGGACAGCTTTACAAAGGTTGAAATATCCTTGACGGTCTTGTTCCTTGGGTGACATCTAATGATTAATCGACGTTCGAAGTCACTCAGCTTTGCAGACGAACCCACTCTGCCGTTACTGCTCCTCTACTGACAGTATGTTATTCGCCGCCTCCTTTTGTACTGTCTGGCCCGCTTCTCGTGATATCTCGCTGTCAATTAAGAATCACGTAGCCGTGTCCGGATACTTTTGATCAGACACTGTACATTTAATACAAGATGCTTTCGAATTCTTACCTGAGGATCCGCGCACTTGTACGAGCTTGCGCCCAGATCGAATGCAGAAAACATGCAAGCCTGGAAATAGTGACAATTCACATGCTGAGCATACCAGCTGCTAAACACGAATCCGACACAGCTCTCGAGTTCACGGGCTGGACATCGCGAGCTGGATCGCTTCGTCGTGTTGTTGGTACCTCTCTCCCATCTGCACCTATCATGGAGTAATTAGTAGTCGTCAGCAGCACTTGTTGATGCAGACATCTACATCTACGTGATTACTCTGCTATTGACAATTAAGTGCCTGGCAGAGGGTTCAATGAACCACCTTCAAGCTGTCTCTCTACCGTTCCACTCTCGAACGGCACGCGGGAAAAACGAGCACTTAATTTTTTCTGTGCGAGCCCTGATTTCTCTTATTTTATCGTGATGATCATTTCTCCCTATGTAGGTGGGTGCCGACAGAATGTTTTCGCAATCGGAAGAGAAAACTGGTGATTGAAATTTCATGAGAAGATCCCGTCGCAACGAAAAACGCCTTTGTTTTAATGATAGCCACTCCAATTTACGTATCATGTCTGTGGCACTTTCTCTCCTATTTCGCGATAATATAAAACGAGCTGCCCTTCATTGTACTTTTTCGATGTAATCCGTTAGTCCCACCTGACGCAGATCCCACACAGCACAGCAATACTCCAGAATAGAGCGGACAAGCATGGTGTGAGCAGTCTCTTTAGTAGACATGTTGCACCTTCTAAGTGTTTTGCCAATGAATCGCAGTCTTTGGTTTGCTCTACCCACAATATTATCTATGTGAACGTTCCAATTTAGGTTCTTTGTAATTGTAATCCCTAAGTATTTAGTTTTATTTGTGTGACTTATCGCGTAATCGAAATTTAGCTGATTTCTTTTAGTACTCATGTGAATAACTTCACCCTTTTTCTTATTCAGGGTCAATTGCCACTTTTCGCACCATACAGATATCTTATCTAAATCATTCTGCAAGTCTGTTTGATCATCTGATGACATTACAAGACGGTAAATGACAGCATCATCTGCAAACAATCTAAGACGGCTACTGAGATTGTCTCCTATGTCGTTAATATACATACGCCTATAACACTTCCTTGGGGAACACCGGATATTACTTCTGTTTTACTCGATGACTTTCCGTCTATTACTACGAACCGTGACCTTTCTGACAGGAAATCACGAATCCAGTCGCACAACTGAGGCGATATTCCGTAGGCACGCAGTTTGGTTAGAAGACGCTTGTGAGTAACGGTGTCGAAAGCATTCTGGAAATCTAAAAATATGGAATCAATTTAACATCCCCTGTCGATAACACTTATTACTTCATGAGTATAAAGAGCTAGTTGTATTTCACAAGAACGATATTTTCTGAAACCGTCCTATGTGTCAATAAATCGTTTTCTTCGAGGTACTTCATAATTTTCGAATACAGTATATGTTCCAAAACCCTACTGCAAATCAACGTTCGTGATATAGGCCCGTAATTCAGCGGATTACTCCTACTGCCATTTATGGGTATTGGTGTGACTTGAGCAATTTTCCAGTCTTTAGCTACGTATCTTTCTGTGAGCGAGTGGTTGTATATAATTGCTAAATATGGAGCTGTATTTATCAGGATACTCTGAGAGAAACCGGACTGGTATACAATCTGGACCGAAGGGCCTTGCCTTTATTAAGTTACTGTAGTGAAGCGCTGCTATTTCAGTGCTGTTTTTGGTGTTGAGTGGAGACAAACAGACCAAACAAGGCAGTGGTTTCGGGATGGCAGTCGGTCGGGTGCCCATAGGGGTTGAAACCTACCGGGAGTAGTCCGCCGGAAAATCATAACATGTACAATGAAGTTATGAACTATAATGTAATACCACTGTTAAAGTAACAAGCAGCAATTGCAAAGTTTCCGGTAGCAGAACAGTCCATGATATGGACAAAAAATAAAAAAAAAGCCCGAAAGACGTTAATAAGGCAAGACGGAAATCGGAACACCCTCCAGTAGGCAATAAAAAGTAACAGGAAGGCGGTATTTCCGGAACGCACGTGGAAAGGGCTGAAAGAAACAGCAAACACCGTTCCCCACTGTTTACACTTTCGCACAGCTATAGTCTCCAGACCTGTGCTGACAACCACAGTGATAAGTGGAAAACTGGTAACAGAGACTGCACATTTGGGTTTTATACCGTATAAATTACAGTGTTGTTAAATCTGTGAACGTTTGTTTGCATTATACGAGTAATTCTTAACTTAACGTTGTATCACGTGTAAATTTCAATTTTTCAGAGGAATATTATTCATATTATTTCCATGAATCAGTTTCTTAGTTATGTTGAAGGTCATACGAACCACTGAAGTCAAAGAAATGTTATTATACTGAAACATTTATTTTGTCGTATTATTAAATTCGTAGGTACCTGTGTCACCTTAAAAGTGAAGGCGACAGCAAGCTAAAAGAACCTCCCCCTCCCTCACTCCCCCCCCCCCCCCCCCCACACACACATACAAACAGCCGAACCTGAATCAATCGTAGCGGCGGGTCAGAAGACCTAAGTTGACAGGGCACTGGGCAACCACACTTCTTCCAAATATACTCACGTCGTTAAAAAGGCAACTATCCAGCGATTCTTAACTCCCATGAAGGGGAGGATTATTACTTTTCTCCCACAAGGCGTATCGGTTAAGACAGGTTTCTATTACAAAAAAAGCTTGTGTGTGGCAGCGATACACAGATCCTAAACCCCAACGACACAACAGAAATTCTAGCCACAGAAATAAAGTTTCTGAGAGGAATCATAAGTTGAAGGAGACTGGATTATATCTGGAACGAAGTAAACTGAAGGTTATCTCAACACAGGAAACAAAATCGGCGAAAACAGGCAAAAATATCTCAAACATGTCCTCGGAACGTGCAGTAAGCGGTTACCAAAAGAAATTATGTAACACCGGCGGATAGAGGAAACAGGCGTTTTAGAAGTACATTGTAGAGATGGACTGATGGAAGGGGACAGGCCCTTGACGAGGAGATGAAGACAAGTGCGCTTCTTACTACCTGTGTCAGTCGTGATTCTCTGGTCACGAACTCACGTTACAACCAGTAAATCCACATTTCAGATGTTCTAAATATTTGGCCCATAGTGTATTTTATCGGTAAATGTGGATGGTGGAAAACTACAACAAATAGAACTGAAAGAGACAAGGATAGATCCTATGACTATAACATTTCAGTGTGCATGAGACCGCTGGCAGACCAGAGGTGACAAAAGTAAGCTGCACAGAAAAATATGGAAGAGACAGATCCTGTGATAGAAGGTGGACCAGCAACTGTCTTTTGAAGTTTGAAGGGAATATAATTTCTCTGATTTTTTAAGAAGATTGTTCCGAAGTAAGGTCTTTGATACAGAAAAGATTGAGAAGATGGCCATGTTACTTAGTGGTATAGAGAGGAATTTACTTTATTGAGAATAAGTATGTGTGCTGTGCTGTCCAGTTAGTAGTGTAAGGGTTGAAGATAAACAAGAGGGAGTGCAATGATTGAAAAGACGATAGACCAAACACAGGTATGACAGTCTCCACACTTATTTGCACGTAGCCACGATAACTGTTCGCAGGCATGCGTGATATGGTTGTAATAGCGAAAGCAACAAGCATTCATCGCCAGTTCCAGCTGGCGTGATATCTCACACGAAAGTCATTGGAGAATAGGATCACAATTATGAAGTACGGGGAATATTAGGTCTTCTACGAAATTCTTTTTAAGCTCGAGAGGAAACACTTTATATTTCTGTAGTGAATGAAGTGATGTTGACACCATCTTATGCACTGCAGCTGCGTAAAATGTTACTTCTGGGTGAAAGCTATTCTCTGAACTAAGGGTAACAAGTCATTTGTGAGAGACTAAGATTGTGTTTAAGACGTGTTAAATTTGAAATCTGTGTTCTGAGGCAAGTAAATCATCATTTACATGCTTAATGGCTGTGCACAGATTTGTTGTCTTGAACTTAGGTATAACTGCAGGTCGTCAGCGTATACATGATATTCGCAAAGGGAGACAATAGTCGAAACATCATTAACACATATTAAGAAAAGCAAAGGACCGAGTACTGAACCTTGTGGAACATAAGATACTACATCCCTCCCGTGTGAAATTGTTCCGATTATTACACGCTGATGGCGTAATATAAGGCGTAAGTGGAACCACTACACAACACATTAAGAAAAAAATTAACTTGTGAATTTAGCATGTAGGATATCAATGTCAAAATGTCGCAAGCTTTGCTGAAATCCAGAAAGAATATTCGCCTCTTGTCTGTCCAAACATCGTTTCAGTTCGTCAGTAACTTTTGTAAACAGTCGTCATACTATGATTTTCCCCGAATCCTGACTAGTATTCGCCTAATAGGTTATTTGAAGTCAAGTTAATTGGTACGCTGACCATGGACTATGTATTCTAAAGCCTTAGATAATGTTGGTAGAATGCAAATGGGGCTGTAGTCTGAGCGTTCTTTGGCAGTTTCCTTCCTGG
This sequence comes from Schistocerca serialis cubense, assembly GCF_023864345.2. Taxonomy (NCBI): domain Eukaryota; kingdom Metazoa; phylum Arthropoda; class Insecta; order Orthoptera; family Acrididae; genus Schistocerca; species Schistocerca serialis. Next base: position 92,117,571 of record NC_064638.1, on the reverse strand, counting down.
GTACTCGTTTTATGAGTCCCTGTTTCTAGGCTGTTGGGAAGAAGATGGTCAGAGAATGAGTAAAAGCACCCGTTATTTTGGGTAGTATTGGATCAACGAAAAATTTGATCATCAGGTATTGATTTTCTGACCGTATTAAAGGTTACGAGCTGCATAATATTTTTCTTGTGTACCAACTAGTGATTCTTTAAGGAAATCCATGGTTTGCGCCCTTGGTGTTGAGCAAGTAAACATGAGGGAGTGACGCAATACTGATATAGAGTCTCAACAGCAGTTTGAGGTTCAGCTGCAGATTTAGGTTTACCTACTCCTACACCTTGCAAGTTTTTACATAAGGCGGCGGGCCTGTCGAAGTCCTCACTTAAGGAGTTAGCAACGAGAGATTTCAGTTTTTCACAGACTGAGTAAATCGTTTGTGTAGTTACTTGCAGGTGAAGTGATTGTCAGAGGTGGGATGCCTTATGTCCTGTGTGCTGCGTTTCTGATACTCACGAGCGGCGCAAGTTCTCTCTTAACTCTCATAATTTTTAAAGGAACATATTTGTCGTATTAATTATTGAGTTTCTCGGTTAAATTAGACACTTCGTAATTTATATCAATGTGGTTAGTGCTAACATCGTCGACAAACAACCGATATACCAATTCTGTACGCATATTTTTCTGCACTAATACTATCTTAACTTTAATCGTGTTGCAATCAGAAGGTTTCTCACGAAATGCGTTAAAGTAATAGTAGCATTGCTTGTAGATTAAATTTTAACATTAAATCTAACTTTTCCTTCCTGTCATTTCCGTTCCACCATCGGTACATACTCTAAACATTCCCCCATTTCCCACTAACCGACAAAAGTTGACGTACGTCGTGATCACTGGAGGAAGGACCGGGGAGGGGGGGGGGGGGCGGGAGGGGGAGGGAGAGCGGAGGGGGGACAGGACTCACAGATGCCCAAGTACCACACCAGAGAGGCGGTCCGTTGAGACTTGTCGCTGTCGAGGAAAAGTGTTGCGGCGAAGCGGTGTAATCAAGTGATTTCAGTATAGTGGCCAGCCGGTTGCATCTCTTATTTAAATCCAGACAATATCTCTGGCAGAGGTAGTATCAAACATTTGCAGCAGATGTAGCTATAAGTAATTTTAGTAGTTGACAGCACTTTAACGCTAAATTGATGTGTTCTCTCTCAAGCAATTTTGATGCACTGTTACACTTCACGGAAACTTCCTGCATTACACCGCTATGCGTTTCCAGCACATGGCGATTACCGCGAATGCAACCAGGAAATAAATGCTTGTGACCTGGGAACGGAACACGATCATTATAACGTCAAGATGTATGTGAAGGTTTCGCTCATTCGCCTGAGAAGTTCCCATTTGCATGTTTAATTACATGCAGCCACCAGACAGTTTCAGATGAGATATGCATCGACGTCTCGCATCTCTCATCGTATGAAGTTTCTGAAGTAGAACAATACTGCAGAGTTTCGCGTTTTACGGCTTACAGACTACATACTGGAACAGAGATAATTATTTATGCCACCTCCTTGAGGAAAATCAGCAGATGGCTCTTCCATAACTAAATTTAAGCTTCAATTTCAGTTTAGTGCCTTAATACGGTAGAAAATAAAATATATACGATTTTTTCACGTAATTCTGTCTATTTTACTTTAGGTGCGCCATGTTATTTAAATGATAATATTCGCGCAGTGCTGTAATAGTGTCATCACACACAGTCGCTATACGTCTGGATGACATAGGGAAAAGGAGCCAAAAATAAAGAACTTGAGTTTACCTGTACATAATATATATAATCCAAGCTAACAGAGAAAGTGAAAAATAAATAACTCAGAGCGACGTTTTCCAATGTGTCCATACTGACTTGGCATTTTGAAACAATGGACGAGATGTTTATGTCGTCATCGGTCCTAAAGTAAGTCTGCCTGATGCAGCTGTCCACCCTAGTCTAGCTTGCGCAAGCTTTTTCACATCCACGTAAATACTGCACCCTATCCATGCAGTGGAACCTGCCTGCTATATTCCTGCCTTGATCTTCTTCTACAATTTTTAACTTCGTTTCACACTGCCTTCCAGTACCCATACAGCAGTTCCTTGACGCCCTAAGTCGTGTTCCACCAACCGATTCCTTCTTTTGGCCAATTTGTGCTATTAATAATTTCCTCTCCCATTCGCTACGGTACCTGTTCATTAGTTATTCGATACACCCATCTAATTTTCAGCATCCTTCCACAGCACCACATTTCAAAAGCCCCTATTCTCTTCCTGTCTGAACGGCTCCTTGTCTACGTTCTTCAATTTCCGTACAACGCTACACTGCAGGCAAATACCTTCAGCAAAGACTTCCTAACGTTTCAATTTGTATTAAATGTTAATACATTCCTCTTTTTCATAAACTCTTTTCTTGCTTTGCCAAGTCTGCAAATGGCTCTGAGCACTATGGGACTTAACAGCTATGGTCATCAGTCCATTAGAACTTAGAACTACTTAAACCTAACTAACCTAAGGACAGCACACAACACCCAGCCATCACGAGGCAGAGAAAATCCCTGACCCCGCCGGGAATCGAACCCGGGAACCCGGGCGTGGGAAGCGAGAACGCTACCGCACGACCACGAGATGCGGGCGCCAAGTCTGCACTTTACATCTTATTTACTTCTTTCGTCATCAGTTACTTTCCTGACCTAATATCAAAACTCATCTACTACATTCAGCATCTGAGCCCCGCTGTGTAGGCGCGCGGTTTGAGGCGTCATGTTACGGATTGCGCGGCCCCTCCCACCGGAGATTCGAGTCCTCCGTCGGGCATGGGTGTGTGTGTTGTTCTTAGCATAGGTTAATTTAGGTTAGTTTAAGTAGTATGTCAGTCCAGGGACCGATGACCTCAGCAGTTTGGTCCCTTAGCAATTCACATACATTTGAACATTCATGGTCTGATTTCCTTATCTAATTTTATCGACATAATCGGAATTAATTCGAGTACACTAGTACCTCTGTTTTTTTTTTTTTACATTTACGTTCATCTTTATTGCCTCTTTTGAGGACACTATCCATTCCGTCCAACTGATCTTCCAACTCCTTTGGTGCCTCTAACATAATTAAAAACTAGAAAGTTTTTACTTGTTCTTCCTGAACCTTGCACGCCTTTCCAAATATTTATTTGGTTTATTTTACTGTTTCCTCGATTTGCAGAATGAGTAACATGAGGGATCGGCTACAACCAAGTCCTATTCCTTTCTTGTCTACTTCCTTCCTTGCAATTCCGGTACTTCGAACTGCAGCTTGGTTTTTGTGCAAGCTGTAGATAAAATTTCCCGCCCTGTATTCCATCCCTGATAAAGATGTCGCCCGATTATTTACAGTTGTCAATGCTACGTTTTGGAGGCTGATAGTGAAGGAAAATATCTCAGACTGGATGTTATATGTTCTGAGAGCAGCCAAGCCGAACTTTCCTGTTTGGTGAAAGAGCAGAGGCACACAACTGTAATTTGTACCACACCATTACAGAAATTTCTGAATGATGCCAAACACCGATAGTAATGTCTCAGTTCCAGTATGTGCCATACAAGCAAGGAAATCTTTCCAGAAACGTTTGCTGAAATTGGGGTTGGTCCAAATTTTACACTGAGGTGACTAACGTCATGGGATGTGTCCTAATATCCTGTTGGGCCAACTTCTGCCCGGCGTATTGCAGCAACTCAACGTCACATGGATTCAACAAGTCGTGAAGTACCCTGAAGAAATACTGAAACATGCTGCCTCGACAGCCATTCATAACTGCTAAAGAGTTGCCGGTGTAGGATTTTGTGCACGAACTGACCTCTTGATTACATCCCGCAAGTGTTCGATGGGATTCATGTTGGGCGACCTGGGTAGCCAGATCACTCACCTGAACTGTCCAGACACTTCTTCAAACCACTTGCAAACAGTTGTGTCCCAGTGACGTGGCGCATTGTCACCCTTAAAAATCCCGTCACTGTTTGGGAACATGAAGTCTGTGAATGGCTGCAAATGGTCTCCAAGTAGCTGAACATTACCATTTTCAGTCAATGATCATTTTAGTTCGACCAGAGGACCCAGTCCATTCCATGTAAACACAACCCACACCAGCATGGAGCCACCACCAGCTTGCACAGTGTACTTGGATACATGGTTTCATGGGGTCCGCATCACACTCGAATCCTACCAACTCTGGACTCATCTGACCAGACCACGGTTTCTCAGACGTCTAGGGTCCAACTGATACGATCACAAGCACTGTAGCCTTACTCTGTATTATTCGCTTGCTCTGCCAATCGGTTCAGTAGGTGAGTGCACCTAACGGTAGGGTTACCACAGCCGAGTCCCCGTGCAATCCTGCAAGCCATTCGGTAGCGAATCAGAATGGCTGCCGAGGTGGGGCCCCGTGCCATGTTGCCTCCTCTCCTCACGACATCCAATCGGAGACAAGTGACCACAGCTGCGGGCATGCTCATCTGACAACTGCGCACCCAGCGTGGCGCATCGCCGGCTGGTGTGGCCGTACGGTTCTAGGCGCGTCAGTCTGGAACCGCGTGACCGCTACGGTCGCAGGTGCGAATCCTGCCTCGGGCATGGATGTGTGTGATGTCCTTAGGTTAGTTAGGTTTAAGTAGTTCTACGTTCTAGGGGCCTGATGACCTCAGAAGTTAAGTCCCATAGTGCTCAGAGCCATTTGAACTACGGCGCATCGCAATGCGCACAGCATCCCACACTGGTAGCAGCCAACTGACACACTACCAGACAAGCTACTACCAGAGAAGCTACTCCCATTATCGTTTTCGTAAAGTGTGTTAAGATATCAATGGAAATGGTGGAACAAAATGAGAATGTTAGCACGTTCACATCCCAGTGACACTGAAATGGCTCTACATATTACCATTGTGCATCTGTTGTTTATTTATACCTTATCTGACAAGACCTGCAGTACGACACTTTATTATTGACCAGTTTCTACTATTATGTCTGGCCTTCCTTAGAATAACAACCTCTGGTGGAAATTGTAGCCATTAGGTCACAGTCGAGAGCTCTCACAACCTCGTCAATGAAGATTGAGATGCTCGGCTGACTCATAGCAGCTGAATTGCCAATTTTGATCAAACCCATGCCCCAAGATGTTAGGGATTCTCAAAACCTAGAACAAAAAAAAATAACCATTGCATCTGATTACTGATAAGAACTGTACAACTGATGTAGTCGTTTCAGGACTTGCTAAACAAATGTACCTTCAAGTGCAAAGGGATGCCTGCAACTCTTTGATGGCATCTCACATACGACTGCAGGTCATCAAGCAAATTACGAGCTACCCCCCCCCCCCCCCCCCTGCAGTCACTGTCTCACCACAAAGCTGCTCATGTGCATTTCAAAGGGTTTCGTCACGTCCTTCAGATTACGTTGACAAATCGCATGGCATTTCCCCAAGCCACCTTGCCCGCCTTCGTCGCACTTGCCTCCTTCTTAAGAGTACTGTGTGCACCACGTCCACTTCCACGATTTTCGAGTGAAATGCATGCATAACAACACTTATGAAGACACTTTCCACTCAGATGCATCCCAGTGGTTCTTCAAAAGAACCTAATCACTAAATTCCAAAACTAAAACTCGTGCAATATTTCTAAAATAACAAATTATATCGGCAATTGAAGCGCACCAAACCGAATGAATCGCCGTACAGACACCTCACCACCTCTCGGTACAATGGACAATCGTTAATCGGCGTGAGTAGCGTGCAAAACAGCAACTCTGGCTACCGAACCGAAAACGAAGTCACTGCCGAGACTAACCTACGCAACCGACCGATACGAACGATATAGAATAGGACTTCAAGAGAGGCGCTGCAGGTGATGTGCTGTTGGCAAAGGCTCTCGCGTCAGTCGTCTCCTGCCATAGCTGAGTAGCCCCAGATTTTCCCCCATTAACGGATACATTCGTCGTACGTCCCACATTGATTTCTGCGGTTATTTCACGCAGTAGTAGCACTGACAACGCTACGCAAACTCCGTTGCTCTCGGTCTTTAAGTGAAGGCCGTCGGCCACTGCGTTTTTGTGGTGAGAAGTAATGCCTTAAATTTCATATTGTCGTTACACTCTTGACACTGTGGATCCCGAAATACTTAATTCTCTAACGCAGAATGCCCCATGCGTCTAGCTCCAACTACCATTCCACGTTCTAAGTCTGTCAACCCTCGTAGTGTGGCCATAACCACTTCGGAAAGCTTTACACGCGAGTCACCTGAGAGCAAATGAGAGCTCCGCCAATGCACTGTCCTTTTACATCTTGTGTAAGCGATACTGCTGTCGTGTGGGTATGTGCGTATCGCTAACCCATGGCCTTTGTCCCTCAGCGTAATTTGCTGCTGAAAGAAAACAATGAGCGCATAATACTATTTTGTGTGCATCGTGTAGCGTTTAATAACAGAGTAGGTCGATGTATTGCTTCACATGTATAGCGCGAATACAGTTAGCACAAAAATGTGCTGTATTCTAACTCCTGACTACCGCCACATTCGACGTGACAATTTTGAAGAGGAACTCAACTTATACGAGGGCAGTTCAATAAGTAATGCAACACATTTTTTTTCTCGGCCAATTTTGGTTGAAAAAACCAGAAATTTCTTGTGGAATATTTTCAAACATTCCCGCTTCGTCTCGTATAGTTTCATTGACTTCCGACAGGTGGCAGCGCTGTACGGAGCTGTTAAAATGGCGTCTGTAAGGGATGTGCGTTGCAAACAACAGGCAGTGATCGAGTTTCTTTTGGCGGAAAACCAGGGCATCTCAGATATTCATAGGCGCTTGCAGAATGTCTACGGTGATCTGGCAGTGGACAAAAGCACGGTGAGTCGTTGGGCTAAGCGTGTGTCATCATCGCCGCAAGGTCAAGCAAGACTTTCTGATCTCCCGCGTGCGGGCCGGCCGTGCACAGCTGTGACTCCTGCAATGGCGGAGCGTGCGAACACACTCGTTCGAGATGATCGACGGATCACCATCAAACAACTCAGTGCTCAACTTGACATCTCTGTTGGTAGTGCTGTCACAATTGTTCACCAGTTGGGATATTCAAAGGTTTGTTCCCGCTGGGTCCCTCGTTGTCTAACCGAACACCATAAAGAGCAAAGGAGAACCATCTGTGCGGAATTGCTTGCTCGTCATGTGGCTGAGGGTGACAATTTCTTGTCAAAGATTGTTACAGGCGATGAAACATGGGTTCATCACTTCGAACCTGAAACAAAACGGCAATCAATGGAGTGGCGCCACACTCACTCCCCTACCAAGAAAAAGTTTAAAGCCATATCCCCAGCCGGTAAAGTCATGGTTACAGTCTTCTGGGACGCTGAAGGGGTTATTCTGTTCGATGTCCTTCCCCATGGTCAAACGATCAACTCTGAAGTGTATTGTGCTACTCTTCAGAAATTAAAGAAACGACTTCAGCGTGTTCGTAGGCACAAAAATCTGAACGAACTTCTCCTTCTTCATGACAACGCAAGACCTCACACAAGTCTTCGCACCCAAGAGGAGCTCACAAAACTTCAGTGGACTGTTCTTCCTCATGCACCCTACAGCCCCGATCTCGCACCGTCGGATTTCCATGTGTTTGGCCCAATGAAGGACGCAATCTGTGGGAGGCACTACGCGGATGATGAAGAAGTTATTGATGCAGTACGACGTTGGCTCCGACATCGACCAGTGGAATGGTACCGTGCAGGCATACAGGCCCTCATTTCAAGGTGGCATAAGGCCGTAGCATTGAATGGAGATTACGTTGAAAAATAGTGTTGTGTAGCTAAAAGATTTGGGAATAACCTGGTGTATTTCAATGCTGAATAAAACAGCCCCTGTTTCTGAAAAAAAATGTGTTGCATTACTTATTGAACTGCCCTCGTAAATGGTAGTGCACACACTGTAGTTATTTTCCATCAAATTTTTGGAGCTTTAAATAAAATTACTTTTGGAGTCTACATCTACATCGACTTGATTACTCTGCTATTCACAATCAAGTGCCTGTCAGAGCGTTCAATGAACCACCTTCAAGCTGTCTCTCTATCGTTCAATTCTGGAACAGCGTGAGGAAAAAACAAGCACTTAAATTTTTCTGTGCGAGCTCTGATTTCTCTCATTTTATCGTGATGATCATTCCTCCCTACACAGGTGGGTGCCAACAGAATGTTTAGACAATCGGATGAAAAAACTGGTGATTGAAATTTCATGAGAAGATCCCGTCGCAACGCAAAACGCCTTTGTTTTAATGATTGCCATTCCAATTCATGTATCATGTCTGTGGCACTATCTCCTCTATTTCGCGATAATACAAAACGAGCCGCCCTTTTTTGGACCTCTTCGATGTCATCCGTCAGTCCCACCTAATGCGGATCCCACATCGCACAGCAATACTCGAAAAATAGGGCGGACAAGCGTGGTGTAAGCAGTCTCTTTAGTAGACCTGTTGCACCCTCTAAGCGTTCTGCTAATGAAACGCAGTCTTTGGTTTGATCTACCCACAACATTATCTATGTGATCGTTCCAATTTAGGTTATTTGTAATTGTAATCCCTAAGTATTTAGTTGAATGTACAGCCTTTTCGCGTAATCGAAATTTAGTGGATTTCTTTTAGTACTCATGTGAATAACTTCATACTTTCTTTATTCAGCGTCAACTGCCACTTTTCGCACCATAGAGATATCTTATCTAAATCATTTTGCAATTCGATTTGGTCATCTGATGACTTTACAAGACGGTAAGTGGTACCATCATCTGCAAACAATCTAAGACGGCTATTAATATTGTCTGTATGTTTTACTCGATGACTTTCCGTCTGTTACTACGAACTGTGATCTTTCTGACAGGAAATCACGAATCCAGTCGCACAACTGAGGCGATATTCCATAGGCACGCAGTTTGGTTAGAAGGCGCTTGTGAGGTACGGTGTCGAAAGTCTTCTGGAAATCTAAAAACATGGAATCAATTTGACATCCCCTGTCGATAGCACTCATTACTTCATGAGTCGCTCAAGTAACAGGTAGTAGCTTTATTGTTTCATGGTAACTGTGGAAAAACGCAGCTAGCGGGGGTCTGCAACGAACTCTCTCTCAAAACCGCCCACCGCTTTAATAGAACGGCCAGCGACAAACTATTTCCCAAGTAAATGTTTAAGCGGAACGGAATACAAAAGCCTTCAATCCCACGCATATCTTGAATAAAACATACCCTGTAATAGGTGCGCTCTCTCACGATCGAAAGTCATTTCCTACGGTGTACCTCCCGCGTCCTTGACAAGGCTTATTCGCAACGCTGAACAGTATCCGCCTTTGTATAGTTCATTTCTCGTTTCTACACAAATTGCAAAGAACTTGTATTCCTGCATTAGAAGAAGAAACCATAGTCTTCCACAACCCATTAAGAAAGTATGGGACGTAGATTCCACACTGAATGTTATAAATGCAGTACAAAAGTGTACTCTATTATCTACTGACATTTCATACTTAACAGAATTTCAGGAACCAGGCTTGTACTCTAAACTAGGTGTATACAGTATTTTTTTTACAAATAATTCTGTAGAAATGGTATCAGATCCAGATAGTTATGAACAAACCACACAAAAAACCAAGGATGTGTAAATACACTCATTGTTCCATTCCCCGATCATTAATTAGGTGGTCACTTGTTTAACAGATCACCAAAAGTACGTTTTGGACGAGTAGCTCAGACGATCTGAAACAAGTTTCCATATTTTGAAGGGGAGGGAATTCACACCACTACCTGGAAATCCAGATTTAGATTTTCCCAAATCGAATGAAGCGCTTGCCGCGATGGGAGGAAAAGGCGAATTTCTTTCCACGTCCTTGCCCCTTTCACGCTTGTACGTCATCTGTAATACACTCGTGTGCCACGAGATGTAAAACCCTGATCGTCCTTTTCTTCCTTCCATCCAGTAAAAATATTTTGGAAATATTTATTTGCTGTTATTAAAACATACAGCTTTTTCTGTTTCAGAACACATTGCTGAATGTGACTGTGATGATCCAGTTGATACCGATGCTTAATGCAGCACAGTTAAAATTGAAAATGTCTGCTACGAACGGCTATATCTACTTCACATTCAGCGACTCATCGAAAACAGTTACAGAGAATGTAAACTTCAATTTTTTTTTCTATGTGTATTCTATATGACTCCCTCAGTAACAGTAAAAGGTCCAAGCGATAACCGATTTCAAAGCATACACTAAAACATACGTGGAATCAACGAAGCGAACGCATTGGAAATGAGCATTTTGAATTCTGGAACTGTGTACGGAAAGGGAGACACATACGCGAAGTTACCTCAGCGCTTAAAGTAATGCGTGCTGCACTTGATTCTTCTTCTGTGGCTCCCAGAATTGTCGGAACATAATTCATACATAAGACATAATCTTCCTGTTTCAATTTCTGTGACGTTTGAGTTACGTACGGTTTCGTCTTCAGTTTCATTTTGAGAAATCGCCAAACTGTTGTTTGTGACTTTTGTATCTCTCTACTGGCTTTGTACGTCGATTTCTGTGGACTGTGTCGGAACGAAAAGCGAATTTTTTCAGTGTTCTGTGAGGATACCCGTGGCCGGCGGTTAGGTTTTCCTGTACAAAAACGTCTTGTCTTGAAACTGCCGATACAACTTCGAATGTTGCTAACGTTTGGAGGTGCTTGATTGCGTCGTTGACGAACTCTTCTCTGAATTTCGGTGGCAGACCGACATTTAATAAATTCTAACGTACTAAAAAAAGTTTTTACGGGCTGTGACATTTTCACTTACGACACGAAATTTTTCACTTACGCATCACCGCGCATGCGCCAGCTTACGATTCATTGAGCTTGCGCAGGGATCGAAGTATGGGGCTTGCTTTTCATTCGCTGTAACTTTTATCGATTTATCGCTACAAAATAAATAATTATAGAGGTTTGTAATCGCTAGATTCATGTTGTATTGCCCTGTGTTTGTGGTCACACTATTTGGATTCGACCCAGCTCTGATGTGCCTTGAACGAGGAGTGAAGCGTCTGTTTACTTCCTGAGCTATTCTGACCAGCTTGGAAGCCATGGTTGAAGATTCCGCAACGAGTAACTTGTGTGAAACTTGCCACTTACTCATGAAACCTGACGCCACGCTTAACACCACCTTGCTGAGACGTGAGTCACCCTGCTGCAAGCAACAGACTCGCATACGTAATTAACACTTTAAACACTGACTGCCCTTTTCTCTCTCGATACTTGGATGTGAACTGGCTTTATTCTGGGTTGCTTCTAAGCGACATTGAAAAATAAGTAGATGCGATAAGAAAACGATTACAAGATAGACGATATAGTTGGCACAATAAAGCAAGACAATCGCGGAGAAGAATGGTTTACGTGCTTGCTTTCTTGAGTAGTACAATTATTATTTTGTACTTTAGTTCACGCAAAATCAGTCCAACAACGTAGGTATCGGGAAGGGAGAAAATTTTATATTTTAAATTATTAAAGTGTATTTAATTTTGGTGTGGTAATACAAGAAAAACACTGAAGGACACAAAGAACGACGCTACATTCTTTGTTAGAGCATCTACTCTCCGTTCTGATGTGCTTCCTCCTATTGTAGAAAGCCTTAATGTTAAGAGTATGGTTGCATTGCATTCATGCAAAAAATAAAAAAGGTAAAAGTTGTCAAAATGGAGATATATGCTAATATTAAATTTCAAAGCAAATTAATAACAAGACAGTACTAAGTAAGCTGAGGCAGAAGGAAAATCTATTTCTATATGCTAGATCCCATTGTCTCCGAAATTCCCAAAACTGGTGAGACTTTCACGCAACGAAATTCCTTATTTTAATAACTTTAATGTTTAGTAACATTAACGTGTGGCGAAGATTGAATTGAGTGCGTCGTTGGTTGTCTAACGCTAAGCGACTTGGTATCTTCGTCATATTACCAGAAAAACAAATTTACTAGAAAGCTGTACTGAGTGCTACTATACGAGTAGTTTTTTAGCTGTGTCACGATATTGCTTTCAGAGCAGAGGGACCCTTCTGTCTCAATTTATGAAGCTGGAATTTTTTTCCTAGTCGTGTACATTATCTTAGAAAAAAAAGTTTAAACAGAGTCCTTCAACATCAACAGAGTTTACCCTCTCTCTTTTTCCTCAGTTTGTTATCGTTTCAACCTGCGATAACATCGCGTTTCTGACGACTGTGCCTTGTAACTGCCACAGTGAAACCTCTCAGAGGTTAATTAAGGCAGAGCGAAAATAGAGCCGAAATTTATTCTTAAACAACTGTTACACGTAGCATAACAAAATGAATGGTAGCCAGCTGCTGAATGAGTACGTAAATGTAGTTAGGTCTAGGCCAAAAATCTGACTCGTGCGTTTAGCAGTGTGTGTGTGTATGTGTGTGTGTGTGTGTGTGTGTGTGTGTGTGTTGAAAATACAGTTCGTGTGTAGCTTCCGAACTACGCAATTTCTTAAAGTGTGAGAAGTGTGTTGTACGTTGGACAGTTACGCTTCCTGTATACTGTAGGCCTGGCTATTAACACAGTCTCGGCATACCTGTCTAAAATACCGCGCTCCAAATAGACTGAATGCACAAAGAAATCTTCTCATTATAGAGCCCATCGCTTCCTCTCTGTCTCTCTCTCTCTCCTTCCCTCCAGGCAACTCTCTTGTTCCGAAAAAAACGCTGCATTAATTTTATCGTTTCTAATCTCTGTTTGACAGAGTCTTCTATCATTTCGGTTCGTATACCGTTCTGTCTCTTCCTCTAGCTGCGATTGTCGTATGGTGAACCTGTCTGAATGTCGGTTTGAATAGCGCAACTATAAGAATAAACCTGAATAACTTCCATAGTGTGTTACCCTCTCTTTATCAGGACTTACGTGTAACTTTTCCTGCACTTTACCAGCGCAGAGTATTTATGAAACTATTCCATGATTATCTATCTAATAAGATTTCATCAGAAGCAAACCTTTGTCTTCCCCTTACAGCACAGAAGGCAATAGAAAGTAGGAGCTCAGTCGAATCGTTGTCTTCCTGAAACAACTGGGTCGTTGACAGCCAGGATTCGCCACTCAGCTATTAGAGAGGTGCTATTTTCGACCGGTATGTCAAGGCTGTGGTCAGTAAATAGAGCATCATCTGCGGCAACAATCCCTTCGCCACCGCAGTGAAATAAATAAAAAATCTCAAAACGGATAAACGACTGCTTATGACCCGCAGATAGAAGCGTCAAAGTATCTACTCCGTATTTCTTTCTTCTGCTAACAGACAATACCACTGGTTAGGAAAAAATAGTACATACGACACATACATTTCTTACTAATTGACATAAATTCATCTGATGTTGAAATCTTCAGAAATAAAAAAAAATTGTAATGGGTTACAGTAAACTCGTAGTTTCAATCGATACGCATAACTCACGGTAAAGTCTAACCCAAAATATTAGTAACTATTGTGATGTTCGACCTGCACCTTTCGTTCCACTGGGAATGCTTTGGCCATCTACAGAAATTTTCTTTTAACAATATGAGGAATTTCACGGCGTCACGAGTTGAAACTGCAGCAGATATAACGTATAGACTGTATAATAGCACGGTAAGTCGTAAGTAGCGAATAAACAGATAGCTGTCAGTTTTTTCTGTCACTCTGTCAGCTGTTATTGTTTCTTAATATGGAAACATTTTCTGACGTGTGGTTCAAATTTTCTTGGAGTACAGCTTCGGGTCAACGACGTGAGAAAGTAGCCAAAAGAAGTTTCTACTACTGGTAAAACATCCTTACCTGATTCCACGTGACTTAATCTGCTAGAACACAGTAATTGGAATACTACATATCAACTGGAAACTATGATGCCTCTATTTTTGGAATAGAATTAATGAGCTGATAACCTACTGAATCTACGTGAAGACGAGTGACTGTGGTTGAGTACGCGGATACTGGCGTTACATCTCCTTCGAGATGTGTAGCACTCTGTGAAGGCAAACGTGCAGATAACTTAATGTAACTGACGAACTTCAGTGCATGCTCTCATAAAATCCTATATACATGAGGGCAGTTTCTGTAATGCTAAATTTAGTTATGGTTTCAAGCTGACGTCTGTAAACAACACACACTTTGATCTTATCTCTTAGAATCATGTCGTCCTACAGTATCTTACAACATCATAAATTCTTTGTATCTGAAACGTAAATTTCAAGCCTTTATTGGATTTGAGAGTGTGTGAATGTTTCCATCGTCGGGCAGGTACTTATAAGTAATTGTTAGTATTTCCTCCTATTTAACTTTTATTGAGTATTATCCATGCAAGTTCTGTGAAGACTCCACAATGCAACGTGTAACGTTATTAGATCAAACATTCGTCGACTGAGACAAGACTTAACTTTTAGTATTACACTATACCTCATCAGAAAACCAGCTCTTCATTAAAACTGATCTTATACGAGCATACACTACCAGCGTTTTTAGAGTCTAAGACAGACGAAGAATATAAAAGAGTTCCATGTAAAGTCCCTGAATATATGTAACTCTTATCGAATGTATTTAACTGGAGAAAGCTACAATCTATCAAAGGAAAAAAGTGACTGACATCCTTCGGGACTGAAGACGACGGCAGCAGCAGCACCAGCGACAACAACAAAAGAGCCTGTGAACATGATTACAATCGTCACCGATGTCTGCCATACATCGGCCATCTGCAGAATCTGTAAAGATAGAAACTAGAAAAATTCTACATTAGAATCTTAATCTTTAATATTTCTCCCAGTACTAGTTGCAAACTCTGCGTAAACAGGCGAACGGAAAGGTTATCACTTTTCTCGGGAGATAATACAACCACTGCTGTTTCACTTACCTGGTCAATCTCATTCGTACATCTTACTTGTTTGTAAAATGGCATCTGTTAAACGTAAGATTATTTCGTTCGGCCACTCCTTTTGAACATATCACCAAAGTTAATTGTTCAATTTAATTTCTTCTGAAGAACAATTGTTGTAATTTGTTATACAGTTCATTATCTAATTTGTCACATATTTTATTAAGTTCAATAAATTTTCATAACATATTCACTGAAATAATTCCTCTAGTTTTAATCCTAAACCAAACATTAACAACTGTCATCTTTGGAACCAAGATATCTGCAATGCAGTAGTTTAAAATCTTTGATCCTTCAAAATTTCTGAGCCACACATTTTTATCTTTGTACCTGGCAATGACGTAGCAATCGAAAAATGGTCTTATAAAATGTTATACCAGTGTCTTGTATGTTTTCGTTCATAAAACTAAAAGAACATAAAAGCAAGGCTGACATTGAATGTAACAACACTGCATGTTATGAGATTTTTTTAATTTACCTAACTTATGAGCTAGAAATGTAAAAATTAAGAATATTTAAAAATTTTAATGTGGATTTTATTCCCTTTTTCATTCGTACATTCTGAAGATGGCCAATGTGTGACCAAATCCAGTAATTATTATTGTTCATGTTCTGTGATTTTGTCTAAAGGAAATAAAAAGTGAATATTTAAGTAGCTAGTAATGCTTTACTGGAATTCCTTACAAAATAATTGCTGGTGTAAATATCCCTCCGTTTTTATGAACAGGGTGTTTTGCGTACGACAAAAGCGAAGTATACGGCGTTGCATAGCAACTAGTACCCTAGTAAGCAAACTTCGATCAAAGAATGAATTATGGCCCACTGCTCGGATATTGTGACATGTACGGAAAGACATACAAGATATCATTGCATCATTTACCACATCTGACTTGTTTGAACAGCACCTGCTCACCACACAATAGGCAGTTGCAATTCTGACAACGAACAAGTCAATTCACAACCGTTACTGTACTGTGTAAGGTTTCTGATTGTCAGTTTGAGCTCGTGCACAACTCTGACCAGCTGCTGCTGCCACCCGGCCTGCGTTGGTAGATGGAGCAACGATGTTCCAGGATTTCTTTCCAAGATTGCTGTTCGTGCAGTTCTCTGTATCTATGTTTAACCTTGCACTAAACTACTGCAACTGCTTTTCTCGGCAACTTTCTAGCCTTGCTATTAGCATGGGAGATCCTATGTCCAAAATGTTTAAAGTGCAATTTAAACAGTTGCGTTTTCGAACAGAGCAAATTAAATCAGTAATTAGCCTGCTCATCGTAATTCCATTCCGACTATCAACATCAACATCATCATCATCATCATCATCATCTCCGCCCTAACTTGGAATGTCCCATGAGCCTTCCTCATTGTTGAATTCCTTCTCGAGCTGGTTATGCTGCTGCTGTTGTTCTTGTGCGGATACTCTCCAAACCTGTTTGAGTTCGACCCATCCGGTTACCAAATACACTCCTGGAAATTGAAATAAGAACACCGTGAATTCGTTGTCCCAGGAAGGGGAAACTTTATTGACACATTCCTGGGGTCAGATACATCACATGATCACACTGACAGAACCACAGGCACATAGACACAGGCAACAGAGCATGCACAATGTCGGCACTAGTACAGTGTATATCCACCTTTCGCAGCAATGCAGGCTGCTATTCTCCCATGGAGACGATCGTAGAGATGCTGGATGTAGTCCTGTGGAACGGCTTGCCATGCCATTTCCACCTGGCGCCTCAGTTGGACCAGCGTTCGTGCTGGACGTGCAGACCGCGTGAGACGACGCTTCATCCAGTCCCAAACATGCTCAATGGGGGACAGATCCGGAGATCTTGCTGGCCAGGGTAGTTGACTTACACCTTCTAGAGCACGTTGGGTGGCACGGGATACATGCGGACGTGCATTGTCCTGTTGGAACAGCAAGTTCCCTTGCCGGTCTAGGAATGGTAGAACGATGGGTTCGATGACGGTTTGGAGGTACAGTGCACTATTCAGTGTCCCCTCGACGATCACCAGTGGTGTACGGCCAGTGTAGGAGATCGCTCCCCACACCATGATGCCGAGTGTTGGCCCTGTGTGCCTCGGTCGTATGCAGTCCTGATTGTGGCGCTCACCTGCACGGCGCCAAACACGCATACGACCATCATTGGCACCAAGGCAGAAGCGACTCTCATCGCTGAAGACGACACGTCTCCATTCGTCCCTCCATTCACGCCTGTCGCGACACCACTGGAGGCGGGCTGCACGATGTTGGGGCGTGAGCGGAAGACGGCCTAACGGTGTGCGGGACCGTAGCCCAGCTTCATGGAGACGGTTGCGAATGGTCCTCGCCGATACCCCAGGAGCAACAGTGTCCCTAATTTGCTGGGAAGTGGCGGTGCGGTCCCCTACGGCACTGCGTAGGATCCTACGGTCTTGGCGTGCATCCGTGCGTCGCTGCGGTCCGGTCCCAGGTCGACGGGCACGTGCACCTTCCGCCGACCACTGGCGACAACATCGATGTACTGTGGAGACCTCACGCCCCACGTGTTGAGCAATTCGGCGGTACGTCCACCCGGCCTCCCGCATGCCCACTATACGCCCTCGCTCAAAGTCCGTCAACTGCACATACGGTTCACGTCCACGCTGTCGCGGCATGCTACCAGTGTTAAATACTGCGATGGAGCTCCGTATGCCACGGCAAACTGGCTGACACTGACGGCGGCGGTGCACAAATGCTGCGCAGCTAGCGCCATTCGACGGCCAACACCGCGGTTCCTGGTGTGTCCGCTGTGCCGTGCGTGTGATCATTGCTTGTACAGCCCTCTCGCAGTGTCCGGAGCAAGTATGGTGGGTCTGACACACCGGTGTCAATGTGTTCTTTTTTCCATTTCCAGGAGTGTATATTGCCCATACTTCGGCTCAACATCCCTATATTCTCTATTGTAAAACTGGTACTACTGCGCTCTTGATATTCTACTGGAAGCAGAATTAAGCAACTTCCACGATTCGATATCTCGACCAACTCTCACCCAGTTCAAATTATCCACTCCGTACCCTCTTTCTTTCTGGTGTAAATTTCAATGAACCACCACACGTTCAAGCATCCTTGTTGTTGTTGTTGTGGTCTTCAGTCCTGAGACTGGTTTGATGCAGCTCTCCATGTTACTATAGCCTGTGCAAGCTGCTTCATCTCCCAGTACGCACTGCAGCCTACATCCTTCTGAACCTGCTTAGTGTATTCATCTCTTGTTGTCGCTCTACGATTTTTACCCTCCACGCTGCCCTCCAATACTAAACTGGTGATCCCTTGATGCCTCAGAACATGTCCTACCAACCGATCCCCTCTTCTAGTCAAGTTGTGCCACAAACTCCTCTTCTCCCCAATTCTATTCAGTACCTCCTCATTAGTTATGTGATCTACCCATCTAATCTTCAGCATTCTTCTGTAGCACCACATTTCAAAAGCTTCTATCCTCTTCTCGTCCAAACTATTTATCTTCCATGTTTCACTTCCCAAGCGTCCTTATATCTGCGCAATCGCAGTGAGTTGCTGTCCGTCTCTCTACTCTGCGTGAGTCCAGTCCTGTAATGCAGTGCACTATCCCCTTAGTTGAGGTATCCACGCCCTATCGAAGCCTGTCTTTGACAGCAAGGAAGAAATTGTACGCTCGTCCTAGCGGTAGTACAATCGTTCCAAGTACACTGCCATTCATCTGTTCTCCAGGCCCAGGGTCTGCTTTTGTTATTGATGTTTACCCGGGTAATCACTTGCACTTGGTCGAGTCTGCTTCGACTTAACCAGCATCAAGCTGCTCTGTATCGTACTTTAATATGTATTGGTCACATCTCCAGTGTTACCAGTACAACCTCGACAGGTTTTGTGCCGAAGGATAATACTAATTACACGAAACCCAGAGCAGTATTTCGCTGAAGGTGCTCTTCGTTACGGAGATGCAACGGTGCGAGATGCGTGAATGATGAAGGCCGGCGCTTTGTGAACAAACTGTGGACAGAAACAGGGCCGCTTCAAGACGCTTTTATAAATAGGCGGCGACGGAAGTGAGGCCGTGTTGCGGCGTGCGGCTGCCAGTATAGCTCGCGCTCACACACGCACTCGCGCACATACAAGGCCCAACATGTTGTTGTTTATGTTGACGATAACGAATATTTGGGAGTTAGACAACGCAGACTTTAGTGACTCTATTACGTTTCGTAAATCATAGAAAAACTTACAGCTACGTCTTTGCTCCGCAGACTGTTGTACGGTATGTGGCGGGGGGTACATAGTGCATCTGTCTGATTTTGTCTCACTGAAACTCAAATAAAACCGCTCAGCCTCGAATAAGCTCTACTCACACGACGAGGCCCATACAACGGGCTTAAAGTGAATTTGCTACAGCTTGTTTAATAGAAGTGACAAAACCTTATGGTTATGCATCAAGTTTTACAAAGTTGAGTTAGGACATGACTTGTTTTAACAAACATTTAAATAATATTTTATGTTCTGAAGAAGACGTTATTACTAACGTTGAAACCTAGGTAAACGATAAAGTTAACCTGCAACTGTAGGCTGCATATTCTTATAAAAACTGAACGTACTCAGACGTTTCTCTCTTTCCTTGTTCTGATCATCACTAAACTGACACACAATATTTTTAGCGCAACGCTTTCAATAATCCCTGCAAAAGAATGTCCCTGACTAACAATAAGATATACCTTTCAAGAATCGCTTACCTCACAAAAATCTTCGTTACTCGAACTACTGCAATAAAGCGAGCGCCAATACTGCCAGCTAAATAAAAGATTTTAACTACTGAAGGCACTAACTACTGACAGGCATAGTTAGCAAATGAAAGATTTTGATAGAGAACAAACAAAGCGTTCAAAAGTCATCATATATATATCTATCTATCAATTCATGACATCCATCTTTACAAACTTCCTTTTTCTGGCAGACACACGTCCAAATCGTCCGCTTGTAGTAACCTCTCAAAACTCTCGAATCTCTCTCCCCACATCCACCACTGCTGGCGGCTCACCTCCAACTGCACGACGCTACGCGCTGTTGACATCCAACAGCCCAACACTACACAAGCGAATGTTCCAACAATGAGTCCAACCAGCCACGGACTGCACACAGCGCAGTCAGCGATTTTCATGCACAGCACTGCGTGGCATTACCAACATAAAAACCTGAACAGCCTACTTACAAACTCTACGCAAACGCCGCTGCCCTCGGTCGTTAAGTAAAGACCGTCGGACACTGCATTGTGTGTGGTGAGAGGTAATGTCTGAAATTTGGTTTGTCTTGGCACACACCTGATACTGTAGATCTCTGAATATTGAATTCCGTAATGATTTCCGAAATTGAATGTTCCATGCGTCTAGCTTCTACTACAATTCCGTGTTCGAGGTCTTAATTCCCGTCGTGCGACCACAATCACGTCGGCAACTATTTCACATGAATCACTTCAGTACAAATAAGAGCTGCACCAATGCACTACCGTTTTATACCTTGTTCACGCGATACTACCGCCATATTTACATGTGCATATCACTATTCCATGATGTTTGTCTCGTCAGTGTATGTTTAAAAGTTAGAAGGGAAGCTATGCAGTTTAGGTCAAAATTAAATGATGTAAAACGCAGTTATGACACGATCAACAAGATTTATCTCTATGATAAAATATGAAGAAGGTTTGTATAAAACATCCGATAAACTGTTAAGTACAAAACCACTGCTTAGCAACTCCTACCTTCCTTTTTAAGTCGATATCTTACTGGGGCAGCCTCTCTGCAGAACGCATGCGTCATTCTGGGGGGGGGGGGGGCGTTATATTAGAGCGTTTTTAGCTCGGCGCACGCCCACGCAGCGAGGCTGTTTCACACGCAGCGTTAATAATTGACCGCCCTGGCCGCGGCCGGATAGACAACTGCAGCACGCGCACTCCGACGTGGGCTCAGTAAGCAGCACCGCACACCTGCTACGCGTTAAAACGCCCACTAAATACACTGGTGAGTGAAACTTTAGGTGGAAAGTAGCTTTCGCATTATCTATCACTGTCAAGTCAGATATCTCGGTGAAACTTGGACCGCACGTAGAATGAAATGCTGCAGTATAGTACATAAGGTAACTGAAAGAAATACACAATGAGACGGACAGAAATGACAATTCTATTCAAAGGCAATAATTACACAGGGCGTTCAGAAAGTTTTGCACAGTCTTCTCCCATTTTTCTTATTTTTGCAGGAGGAGAATGAAATTTTTGTGAACTTTCTTGGAACATTTAGTTATAAGTTGGTATATAAAAGTACACTACTGACCATTAAAATTGCTACACCAAGAAGATGACGTGCTACAGACGCGAAATTTAACCGACAGGAAGAAGATGCTGTGGTATGCAAATGATAGAAGAATATGGAATTGGTGGGTTCAGGAGTGTAATATGGAACGCTGTGCTGGATCCCAACGGCCTCGTATCACTAGCATTCGAGATGACAGGCATCTTATCCGCATGGCTGTAACGGATTGTGCAGCCACGTCTCGATCCCTGAGTCAACAGATGGGGACGTTTGCAAGACAACAACCATCTGCACGAACAGTTCGACGACGTTTCAGCAGCATGGACTATCAGCTCGGAGACCATGGCTGCGGTTACCCTTGACGCAGCATCACAGACGGGAGCGCCCGCGATGGTGCACCCAACGACGAACCCGGGTGCACGAATGGCAAAACGTCATTTTTTCGGATGAATCCAGGTTCTCTTTACAGCATCATGATGGTGGCATCCGTGATTGGCGATATCGCGGTGTACGCACATTGGAAACGAGTATTCGTCATCGCCATACTGGCGTATCATCCCATTTTTCTTATTTTTGCAGGAGGAGAATGAAATTTTTGTGAACTTTCTTGGAACATTTAGTTATAAGTTGGTATATAAAAGTACACTACTGACCATTAAAATTGCTACACCAAGAAGATGACGTGCTACAGACGCGAAATTTAACCGACAGGAAGAAGATGCTGTGGTATGCAAATGATAGAAGAATATGGAATTGGTGGGTTCAGGAGGGTGCCATTGGTTACACGTCTCGGTCACCTGTTGTTCGCATTGACGGCACTTTGAACAGTGGACGTTACATTTCATATGTGTTACGACCCGTGGCTCTACCCTTCAACTCTTCATTCGATCCCTGCGAAAGCCTACATTTCAGCAGGATAATGCACGACCGCATGTTGTAGGTCCCGTACGGGCCTTTCTGGATACAGAAAATGTTCGACTGCTGCCCTGGCCAGCACATTCTCCAGATCTCTCACCAACTGAAAACGTCTGGTCAATGGTGGCCGAGCAACTGGCTCGTCACAATGCGCCAGTCACTACTCTTGATGAACAGTTGTATCGTGTTAAAGTTGGATGGGCAGCTGTACCTGTATACGCCATCCAAGCTCTGTTTGACTCAATGCCCAGGTTTATCAAGGCCGTTATTACGGCCAGAGGTGGTTGTTCTGGGTACTGATTTCTCTGGATCTGTTTTTGTTGTTGTTGTGGTCTTCAGTCCTGAGACTGGTTTGATGCATCTCTCCATGCTACTCTATCCTGTGCAAGCTTCTTCATCTCCCAGTACTTACTGCAACTTACATCCTTCTGAATCTGCTTAGTGTATTCATCTCTTGGTCTCCCTCTACGATTTTTATCCTCCACGCTGATCTCCAATGCTAAATTTGTGATCCCTTGATGCCTCAGAACATGTCCTACCAACCGGTCCCTTCTTCTTGTCAAGTTGTGCCACAAACTCCTCTTCTCCCCAATTCTATTCAATACCTCCCATTAGTTATGTGATCTACTCTCAGGATCTATGCACCCAAATTGAGTGAAAATGTAATCATATGTCAGTTCTAGTATAATGTATTTGGCCAATGAATACCCGTTTATCATCTGCATTTCTTCTTGGCGTCGCAATTTTAATGGCCAGTAGTGTATGTATGACCCAAGTTACTTGGCAGATTCACATATGGAAAAGCTACTTTCGTCCTTGAGTTTTTTGTTTATCACTACACACGGTTTAGCACGTCTTGCGCTGGCACACACACATTTTCCCGTTCGCCTCGCCATGTTTTGACACTGCCGCTCGACGGGAGAGAGTGACGACAATTAAGAGCTGTCCGCTTCGGTATTCGACGATTTTGCCGAACTAAGTGCAGTATTACAGTAGCGGGCGTGAATTCTTGGCGCCGTAACGTCGCTGCGTTGCTGGTTCGGCGCCTGGGCTCTGAGTAAGTGCAGAGCCCGCGCTGCTTGCCGCTGACTCTTCGTTAGCATGAGCCGTACACACCGGGCGCCCGTTACGTTGTGGGTCCGCAGAATGGCAGCATTATTTACCGCCACGAGGCTGTAATTAAATCCCGTGCGATAAATTCACCGGCTCCACTCGCCCCCATTCATATTTTTTAACGTTAACTGTACCGCAGCTGAGAGGGAAAATACGGACGCGCAGCCTCAAACGCTCGTACGAGGCGCTAGTCTCACCTCCAGTGGTAAATTAATTAGAGCGTTCACTGGGGCTGGAAATTTTCCCGCGAATGCAGTGTTTCTTCATTTATGCTTGGAGCGCAGGGAGCCCTCGGTGGGAAGGTCATTATGAATGAGTTAACGTAGCTAATTAAATTTGACGGGACATATTTTCAATATTAAGGGACTGTGGGTTGACTGATGTTGAAATATGAACTAGTTAATAAAGACTTGAAGCTTAACATGCGAGCCCGGAAAACCAGCAAGTGAGAGTGACTTACTGGGTCAGTAGTGCTAAGCGCACATGACAACCCTTTGTGGACACATTGTGACATAAAACAGTGGAAAACACGATATTTTGCCAGCATATTTCTTTACTGGCTGGCTCAGCCAGGTTATATGGAAGAGAAAGAATAGAGAATACAAACGTTTCCAATATGTATGTGAATTGGATATATCCCTCACCTCCCTCCCCCTCCATATCCTCCTTTCCGCTGTCTATCTTCATTTCTTCCCATTAGTCTATCAATTCCCTCTTCCCCCCCCCCCCCCCCCCCCCGTCGCATGCAACGTTGTGCCAAACTTTTGAAGCACTCGGTGAAGAACTTCTGGAGACTTAAGATTCTGAACTAACGAAAATTTACGTTTTTATGTATATGGATGATAAATGTTCGTTTGCTCAAAATCTTAAATCTCCGAAGTTCTTCACCTAATTCCTTTGAAATTTTAACACAGCGTTGCATCGACTGTTTTTCATATACCTGCAGGAGCGCTATATACGTATAAACAATTCCATGACTAAGTAGCTTTGACTCACAAGATGCCACGGAACGCAACAATTAAATAATGAAATTTATATAAATAAAAATGTAATTCTCTGTCTGTTCAAAATCAATATTTCTTCAGCAGTTTCTTTGAAATTTTGATAGACTGTTGCATTCAAATACGCGCGTATTTTCATATACCTACTGGAGCGCCATATGGTATTATATGCGCATATTCGAATGCAACATTGTATCAGGAATATATATATATATATATATATATATATATATATATATATATATATATACCATATGTATTCGTGGGCTGTACGCATGAATGCATGCGTCGCAGATACACTTTGTCCAAAGAACGAACAGCAGGGTTGCTGTGGAGCAGCTCTTGGAGAGCACACAGGTTAGAGCCCATTGTCTCCGCCATGTGAAGCAGAAGATTTGGAAGTTCAAAAATGGCTCTAAGCACTATGGGTCTTAACATCTGAGGTCATCAGTGCCCTAGACTTACAACCACGTAAACCTAACTAACCTAAGGACATCACACACATCCATGCCTGAGGCAGGATTCGAATCTGCGACGATAGCAGCCGCGTGGATCCGGATTGAAGCGCCTAGAACCGCTCGGTCACAGCGGCCGGCGATTTGGAAGTGATCGCGTCTTGACCCTTATTCTACATCCAAACGAACTTTTCCAAACATGAGTTCCGTACCGAAGGTCTACCTGCCGGTTGGTTACTGTTGTAGTGCAGTTGCTGATAGATGTCCATTGTGGACTGTAACTATTCTATGACAGCGAAACTTGGTAGATATTATAATGGGTTAATGTGGAACCTATTTACTCTGGAAAAGATTAATTAAGATTTCGATACACAGGTGCAAATCGAGCGCTGTGAACGCAAGAAAGATACACTACTGGCCATTAAAATTGCTACACCACGAAGTTGACGAGCTACAGACGCGAAACTTAACCGACAGGAAGAAGATGCTGTGATATGTAAATGATTAGCTTTTCAGAGCTTCACACAAGGTTGGCGCTGGTGGCGACACCAACAACGTGCTGACATGAGGAAAGTTTCTAACCGGCATTGCCTGGTGAAACGTTGTTTTGATGCCTCGTGTAAGGAAGAGAAATGCGTACCATCACGTTTCCGACTTTGATAAAGGTTGGATTGTAGCCTATCACCATTGCGGTTTATCGTATCACGACATTGCTGCTCGCGTTGGTCGAGATCTAATGACTGTTAGCAGAATATGGAATAGGTGGGTTCAGGAGGGTAATACGGAACGCCGTGCTGGATCCCAACGGCCTCGTATCACTAGCAGTCGAACGAGATGACAGGCATCTTATCCGCATGGCTGTAACGAATCGTGCAGCCACGTCTCGATCCGTGAGTCAACAGATGGGGACGTTTGCAAGACAACAACCATCTGCACGAACAGTTCGACGACGTTTGCTGCAGCATGGACTATCGGGTCGGAGACCATGGCTGCGGTTACCCTTGACGCTACATCACAGACAGGAGCGCCTGCAATGGTGTACTCAACGACGAACCTGGGTGCACGAATGGCAAAACGTCATTTTTTCGGATGTATCCAGGTTCTGTTTACAGCATCGTGATGATCGCATCCGTGTTTGGCGACATCGCGATGAACGCACATTGGAAGCATGTATTCGTCATCGCCATACTGGCGTATCACCCTGCGTGATGGTATAGGGTGCCATTGGTTACACGTCTCGGTCACCTGTTGTTCGCATTGACGGCACTTTGAACAGTGGACGTTACATTTCATATGTGTTACGACCCGTGGCTCTACCCTTCAACTCTTCATTCGATCCCTGCGAAAGCCTATATTTCAGCAGGATAGTGCACGACCGCATGTTGTAGGTCCCGTACGGGCCTTTCTGGATACAGAAAATGTTCGACTGCTGCCCTGGCCAGCACATTCTCCATATATCTCACCAATTGAAAACGTCTGGTCAATGGTGGCCGAGCAACTGGCTCGTCATAATGTGCCAGTCACTACTCTTGATGAACTGTGGTATCGTGTTGAAGCATTGACGGCACTTTGAACAGTGTACCTGTACACGCCATACAAGCTCTGTTTGACTCAATGCCCAGACGCATCAAGGCCGTTATTACGGCGAGAGGTGGTTGTTCTTTGTACTGATTTCTCTGGATCTATGCACCCAAATTGCGTAAAAATGTAATCACATGTCAGTTCTAGTATAATATATTTACCTAATGAATAGCCGTTTATCATCTGCATTTCTTCTTGGTGTAGCAATTTTAATGACCAGTAGTGTATAAAGAAGTGTCTGCGTATGTAATGGATTAGGAATGGGACGCGGGTAGGATAATAATTACAGCCCACAGTGGACCTCCGTGAGTAACTGCACTTTAATTACAACCACCCGGTATAAAGATCCATCTTGAACCCTAGAAACCTGTAATAGAAACTGTGAAACACCCTGTAGAGATTCTCATCTCCTTTGAGAATCGATATGGTAGAATATGTAATAACTCCATGATGTATCAGGATTGCAGTATGATGATGACATCTTGTCACGATATTTCGACTGGCAACCAGGCAGCCATCTTCAGGTGAGTCGAGTTACCGTGTCTGTCTAATGTTCCTCTATCTGAAGAGCGCAGGGGCATGCGTAATGGTGATATTGCAAGCATATCCTCTGCCGAACTGCGGGCCCAACGAGTTAAAAGTTAGTCGTTAAAATAATAAAGCTAATCAGCGCTACACATGGAAGTCGGCGTTAAATTTTGTCTTTTGGAATATATTAAAGAAAGTACCGCGTTCAATGGCTTGTCAAGGAAAGTCGCCATCACGATTAACAAGGTCTTCCCCCAAATGCGTTTCCACAATGATTGACTCCTATGGGGCATTTATGAATTAAATTAGAATTTTTATTAATCCCGTCAGCCGCTCACTGGCGTTGAAATATATCAACGGGGACCCGTGAAAATGTGTGCTCCGACCGGGACTCGAAACCGGGATCCCCTGCTTACATAGCGGACGCTCTAACCGTGTGAGCCACCGAGGGCAGAGAGGATAGTGTGACTGCAGGGACTATCTCGCGCACACCTCCCGCGAGACTCACATTCTCACCTTGTATGTCCACATACTACATTCGTAGTGTCCCACCCCAACACACTCATTATTCGTGGAAGACATTCTTACCAAATCCCGTCCGAAGGAACAGACACCATATCCATATAAGTATATAGTTCTGGCAATACCGGTCATGACCTTACATATATTCCCCGAACTCTTACGGGACTTGGTAAGAATGTCTTCCACGAGTAATGACTGTGTTGGGGTGGGACACTACGAATGTAGTGTGTGAACATACGAGGTGAGAATGTGAGTCTCGCGAGAGGCGTGTGCGAGATAGTCCCTGCAGTCGCACTACCCTCTCTGCCCTCGGTGGCTCACACGGATAGAGCGTCTGCCATGTAAGCAGGAGATCCGGGTTCTAGTCCCAGTCGGGACACACATTTTCACCTGTTCCCGTTCATCCATATCAAAGCCCGTGAGCAGCTGACGGTATTAATAAAATTCTAATTTCGTTCTAGATGGCTGCAGGTCATCAATGGCCTCTGTTCTTTCGGACATGTCCGAAAGAACGGATACCATATCCATATAAGTATTTATGAATTATTCTGCCAGGATTGTCTTTGTCACAACGAGTGCTTCTGAGATGTTCTGCATAGCGACATTCACGATCTAAGTATCACTCACGTCTATATGGGACCTTGTAATAATGAAGGAACTTTCACGTAATCGATTTCATTAAGTGGAATTAGGTCACTGAACGGTACGTGGAACATAGACACTACATCCAGTGAGAGAGAACGTCGCATTATGGAAGGGGGCGATCGCTGACGCTTGCTCCTACAAGTACGAAGAAATGGAGGCACGACAGAAAGTAGGAACAGAAGACGGGAAAGGGGAGAACGAAGGCTTTCAGAGCGCGTGGGCGGAATGCATTCTAAGAATCGCGGGTGCTGAGCAGCTTTGCGGAAACAATGAGATGGCTTTTCTCGGAAGTGGGTGGGCCGGCTGTCGATTTTCATAGCGTACTCCGAGGCGCGGGATCAACAGGAACGACCGTAAACGCAGCTGTAACAGCAGACCCGGCGCCTCCGCTCCGCCGTGTTCGCGGAAGTTCTCAGGCGTAGGGCTGGCGAGGCAAGTGTGCCGAAACTCTGTAGTGCTCAGCGTTTCTGCACGTTTTCTCTACTTTATCGCCCGCACTCGCATATCAGACTTAATCCGCGTAGGACAGTCGCATCTTTACGTTGGGATGATGCGCTCAGCTTCGTTTACTACGGTCGTGTGCACGTTCAGTGGGTCATGACGGATATCTCTCATTTTAATGTGAAACGAGTCAGTCAGTGTGGATCACTAATACATATGTAAATAAAATTCTGTGAACACACTGCAGGTCTAAATGACTGCCTTTTATACTGATCTTAAGCCACGTTTTATTTACTTCTTTCTATTGACTATTATTACACTAATGGCCATTAAAATTGCTACACCACGAAGATGACGTGCTACAGACGCGAAATTTAACCGACAGGAAGAATATACTGTGATATGCAAATGATTAGCTTTTCAGAGCATTCACACTAGGTTGGCGCCGGTGGCGACACCTACAACGTGCTGATATCAGGAAACATTCCAACCGATTTCTCATACACAAACAGCACTTGACCGGCGTTGCCTGGTGAAACGTTGTTGTGATGCCTCGTGTAAGGAGGAGAAATGCGTACCATCACGTTTCCGACTTTGATAAAGGTCGGATTGTAGCCTATCGCGATTGCGGTTTATCGTATCGCGACACTGCTGCTCGCGTTGGTCGAGATCCAATTACTGTTAGCAGAATATGGAATCGGTGAGTTCAGGAGGGTAATACGGAACGCCGTGCTGGATCCCAACGGCCTCGTATCACTAGCAGTCGAGATGACAGGTATCTTATCCGCATGGCTGTATCGGATCGTGCAGCCACGTCTCGATCCCTGAGTCAACAGATGGGGACGTTTGCAAGACCACAACCATCTGCACGAACAGTTCGACGACGTTTGCAGCAGCATGGACTATCAGCTCGGAGACCATGGCTGCGGTTACTCTTGACGCTGCATCACAGACAGGAGCGCCTGCGAAGGTGTACTCAAGAACGAACATGGGTGCACGAATGGCAAAACGTCATTTTTTCGGATGAATCCAGGTTCTGTTTACAGCATCATGATGGTCGCAAGCGTGTTTGGCGAAATCGCGGTGAACGCACATAGGAAGCGTGTATTCGTCATCTCCATACTGGCGTATCACCCGGCGTGATGGTATGGGGTGCTATTGGTTACACGTCTCGGTCACCTGTTGTTCGCATTGACGGCACTTTGAACAGTGGACGTTACATTTCAGATGTTTTACGACCCGTGGCTCTACCCTTCAACTCTTCATTCGATCCCTGCGAAAGCCTATATTTCAGCAGGATAATGCACGACCGCATGTTGTAGGTCCCGTACGGGCCTTTCTGGATACAGAAAATGTTCGACTGCTGCCCTGGCCAGCACATTCTCCATATCTCTCACCAATTGAAAACGTCTGGTCAATGGTGGCCGAGCAACTGGCTCGTCACAATACGCCAGTCATTACTCTTGATGAACTGTGGTATCGCGTTGAAGCTGCATGGGCAGCTGTACGTGTATGCGCCATCCAAGCTCTGTTTGACTCAATGCCCAGGCGTATCATGGCCGTTATTACGGCCAGAGGTGGTTGTTCTGGGTACTGATTTCTCAGGGTCTATGCACTCAAACTGCGTGAAATTGTAATCACATGTCAGTTCTAGTATAATATATTTGCCCAATGAATACCCGTTTATCATCTGCATTTCTTCTTGGTGTAGCAGTTTTAATGGCCAGTAGTGTATATTAATACTGCTTAGAATTGTAAAAGTACCGTAGGCTACCGTAGACTACCGTAAGTGAGACAAGACCACAGTAATTTTCTTATTACCTTGGGTCATATAATGTCATACCCACATTACTTTTTGCTGAGGCGTTGGAAAGGACCTTCGAAGAGTATTTCAGCGACATAACATGACTAGGACTTGATCAAACAGTAACAAAATTCAGCGCAGCAAACCACTTTCTTTCAACCAGGAGAACAATCCCCATAAACGTCTGCCTTAGTTTACCAAATTTGAGTGAATATGTAGCTGTGGTTTGGTTCGTTTGTTTACCGAGGCTGCTGAAACACCCTACTCTGTGTTCTGTAGTTGAAGCCATAAGACAACTTGCACGTTAAGCTATTGAGACTTTCGAAATGTATAAGACAGTCGAAAAAGTGGACAGCGTTTTCATTTATGGCGACTATCGTCAAACTGCTGTAACACCAGCGCGGTTGTATGCTGAAAGACAACCTGACGCTGCCAAGACTTCAAGATCTCTCCCTGCAAACGTCAATAAAATATTCAAGAAACTGGAATTATGGATAATAAAACACACCAACAGAAAAGAACAGCAACGTATGAGGACAAATACAAGGAATATGTTAGCAGCGGTAGCTTGCAATCCACGTGTCACCACGATGCAGTTCGAATGTGCGAGCGCAGTCAACTGAGTATTCTGCCATGAACACATTCCATCGCACTTCATCCTCGCCACATTTCGCTACACGAACACCTTTGGCAATGATTTGAAAAATCATTCACAGTTTTCCGAATTATGTCTACGAAAACTGCAAAGTGATGCGGCGTTTCTGTGCAAGACTTCACTTACAAACCTTGAGCAAATCACCCTTTGCAATATGCGCAGTTGAAAATCGACGCTGAATAGATATGTTGACCGCACAGGCGTTAGCTCCTATAAATTCGACGCTTGGTGACGTTTCTGGATATGAATTTCTTTCCTCATTTAATTCATGATGACACTGTAGTGTGTGGTTATGAGCGCTCAGCCCTTACGAAAACTAGTATAAGCAAGCATGGTTGAAACGTCTAACATTTTACAAAACAAGTGAGGGTCAATCTTACAGATAATTGTAATCACTTTAGGCGGCCGCTGTGACCGAGCGGTTCTAGGCGCTTCAGTCCGGAACCACACGGCTGCTACGGTCGCAGGTCCAAATCCTGGCTCGGGCATGGATGTATGTGATGTCCTTAGGTTAGCCAGGTTTAAGTAGTTTTAAGTCTACGGGCCTGATGACCTCAGACGTTAAGTCCCATAGTGCTCAGAGCCATTTGAACCATTTTGCACTCACTTTCTTCCCGTCTCACTCGCTGTCACCCGCACAATAACACTATCCCACATCCTTAAAGGCAGAGTAAGTATGGTCAAATGTTCTAAGGCTGGCAGTTAAAAAGCAAGTAACGTAAGAGGAAAGTTAAAGTAATTACTCAGGGAGCTGTGGCTGGCTGATCATTTACAAAAAGTATTAATGCACCAGGCACCCTGACGACACATTAAAAACGTCTCCCTAAAATTTTATGGAGCACTTGCCACAGTTAACGCAAGAAGACAGGGAAGCAGGGTAAATCAGATGGCTGAAAAGATTTACGCCAGGAATGCCTGCTGATGCCGCAAGTACTGTTACCTCGTGTTGCCTCCAAGCAGAGCAGCCAAAAGCATAAATAACCTCGACGCAGCAGAAAGGCTGAGACACCAAGGTCTGAATGGCCTGGTTACTTCACACTTGGGCCACAGACTCGTCGCGGCATACGTAATAAAATCCGAAGCTGTAGCAAAACAAGCATGGTCTAAGAGCAGTCTACGAGGCTCAGTCACCCTCTCCGCATTCTACCGTTGCTCGCGGCAGCTTGCCGCTGGGACAAGTCCAGTGCTGTGGAGTTATGGACTTAGCGCCCTCTAACCAGTGGACCGCTTGCGGGGATGGGGATGGGCGTTCAGCCACTTCCAGCCCTGGAGATTCTTTGCCTCTCGTCCAGAGCTATGCAACCATCCAACTGTCATCACCTGTGATTCCGAATACCTCGCTGCCTGCCATTGGTCTGGACTGACTATGCTGTTCTGAGCTGTCTTTTCTATTTCAGGTCCACATGGGATCTCAAGCGCTTCGCCCAGGGCTACTGGTCACCTCAAGGCAGTGCGGCTACACAGAGTGCTCCTCTCGCTGGGTCAGAGACCTTGACGTATCACTGGCGTCACTGCTTCCCTGCCTACACGACGCCGCTCTGTGCCTATGTCTGTGAGCTGCGTGCTCACTACAGCGCCTTCTTCGTAGGGCGTGTACTGCTGACATCCTGCCAACACTGGCTACCTAAGACACCGACATTATATTGTAATACTGAGTAACAAACGAATGGTTTTACAATGCTGTTTCTATGTCGTCCCGTCGGACATCTGCCACGCACGACACTGCTACGCAGCCCAGCGTGGCGGACCTTCAACATCCAGACCGTGATCTACCGCACTCCACCTTCCTCCACAGTGGCCGACCACCACACCACAGTAGTTATAGTAGGTAATTAGCTGCTGCCCTGTTGTCTCAATACAATACACATTCTAATAAACTGTGGCGCATCCTGATCTGCACGCCACAATGACCACACATTGAATGGTCCTCACATCGGCCAAGAAGACGCGCTTCACAAGACATCAAATGGCTCTGAGCACTATGGGACTTAACATCTCAGGTCATCAGTCCTCTAGAACTTAGAACTACTTAAACCTAACTAACCTAAGGACATCACACACATCCATGCCCGAGGCAGGATTCGAACCTGCGACCGTAGCGGTCGCGCGGTTACAGACTGTAGCGCCTAGAACCGCTCAGCCACACCGGCCGGCCACAAGGCTTCATCCTAAGTGAGTGAGAAGGAGCTCATCCCGTCTGGAAGGAGATATGCCATGGCCGAGCTGTTGACTTTACTATGCGCAGCTTATTCTCTTTCACTTCCAGCCACTCTTCTTCCCGTCTACACACGAAACTCTTCCTCAACAGTGAGGTAACAGCATGCAGGAGATGGCACACTGTACTATCTGATTATCGCGACGCGCCTCCTTGGATGCTACATCCGCCATTTCGTTTCCCATAGTAACCACATGTTGTTGTATCCAACAGAAGACACCACCTTCGCCGGCCTTTGCAGGTGGAGCAAGTTTATCTGCTGAGTACAGGTGCTGTAGAAAGTTAAGGACACTAGACATCTGAACAAACAAGGAATATAGGAATCGGAAAATATCTCATCTGCTCCAGTGCCCTCAACAACGCGTATAATTCTGCATCGAACACGGTGAATTCTTGAAGTAATCGTATCTCCGAGACACAGTCAGGGAAAAAAACAGAGCCAAGGGAGTCCCTCATTTTAGATCCCTCCGTGAATACAACTATATAGTTGTGGTGCTCGTTTAGACTGTCGTAAAGTACTGTACTGAAAACAGATGTAGGGGTGCAGCTTCTTCTGTAGCTCACTAAATGTAAAATTACTCTGGGCCTCAGACGTAACCAAGGTGTAAGCTGGTTCCAAACCTGAATCTGGATTTGTACTTGCACCACACCAAGCGACGCCAGCATATCTGGACGAGCAACAGTATGGTATGCTGCTGAATTGGGACCAGTGAGGATGTCGTATGTTTGACGAGTCATGGGGAGCTGTCGCTGGATGGTGACACACTGTACAACTTCTCGATGTTTGACGACACAGTTTTGTTAAACCCAGTATGTTATAATTTGATAGACTGTATGTCTTAATAAAACGGTAATGACATGTCAGAAATTGGTTGATTCATCAAACTTGAACTAATCACGCATTTTGCATGACGTTCGATTTCTTTAATGGTCTCAAGGAATGAAAACCCATAACAAATATAGCTAGAGCATTTAGCTAATACGTCAAACTACAAAATGCTGCATCAAGACACAAAGGAATTAATGATATAAGCTACTGCAGGGCATTGATCTAAACCACTAGGGAAATTTGAAAATTTGTGCTGGACCGGGATTCGAACCCAGATCTCCTGCTTACTAGGAACATGAACATTGGGTTGGTTAATTCGGGAAAGGGGACCAAACAGCGAGATTATTGGTCACATCGGATTAGGGAAGGAGGGGAAGGAAATCGGCCGTGTCCTTTTCAAAGAAACCATCCCGGCATTTGTCTGAAATGCTTTAGGGACATCACAGAAAACATAAATCAGGATCGCCGGACGCGGGTTTGAATCGTCGTCCTCCCGAATGCGAGTCCAGAGTGCTAACCACTGCGCCACCTCGCTCGGTTGCTTACTAGCTAATTGCGCTGACCACTGCGCCATCCGGAGAACAGTGGTCGTAGCAAAAAAATTGTTCAAATGGGTCTGAGCACTATGGGACTTAACATCTGAGGTCATCAGTCTCCTAGACTTAGAACTACTTAAACCTACCTAAGGACATCACACACATCCATACCCGAGACAGGATTCGAACCTGCGACCGTAGCAGCAGCGCGGTTCCGGACTGAAGCGCCTAGAACCACTCGGCCACAACGGCCGGCTAGTAGTCGTAGCAATGCACGGACTACGCTAGCACACATCCCGTCAGATCCGTATTCTGAACTTATCCACACATTACAGATGTAGTGCCCCTTGGCCATTATCCTCATTACTAGCGGCATTTCGCCGATTCCCGGAAGAGTTCGAGCGTACTGTACATTTACTCTGAAGCGATCATTGGCCAGTCTCGCTTTAATTGTGTATGTGGTGTCTGTTCTATCGGACATGTCAAAAAGGTCATCATACATGTCAGAAATAATCTGGGACAGAGAAGCTAATTAATCAAATAAAAGGAACTATGAGAGTCACAGCCCTCAGCTCACTGGCCCTAACCTGACAATAATACGGGTACCACAGGTTTTGTTCTTTTTAAGATGGTACATTTGAATGAGATTTCCTAGGAACCCCATACAGGTATGTAAATGAAGTCCCATGCTTCTTGACAAAGCGTAGGGGAACGATGCGGGAGATCCGCACCAACGTACTAGCCAAGGTCCTAATGGAGGTGATTTGCCGTTGCCTTCCTCCGACCGTAATGGGGATTAATGATGATTAAGACGACACAACAACACCTGGTCATCTTGGGGCAGGTGAAAATCCTTGATACTGCCGGGAAACGAACCCGGGAAGCGAGAACGCTACCGCGAGACCACGAACGGCGGACCCTTACAGGTCAGCAGCGCAAAATATCGCTTCGTATATGGTAAGAAAACCAGGACATTCATGTATTTGACATCAGCTCCGAATTGTCGGATCCACTTAGGTCCGTGTCGTTTTACGTAGCGCTAGAGACAAAGAAGTATTTTATGTTTGATCACAACGTATCTAAGCGTATTACGAAATTTAGGGTTAGCTGAAATCTTCTTGATGTGCTGTTCTGTTAGCTACTGCCTTGCGGTAAATAGAATACGATATCCTCCCATACAAGAAGACACTTCCAGCTCCTCCCATAAGGGAGTCGTGTTTCTTCGTGTAGCGACTGAGTTCCGACCTCAGGGACAAGATATTCCTTACTCGTCCTACAGCGGTGCTATCTCTCCCGTAGCCTGGAGCGCGGGAGAGAATCTGCTCGCAAGGGAATGCACGGCAAGCCAGGCCTCTTGGCTTTAAAATTTAAAAAGCACTTTAGCTGCAGCAGGCAGCGTACTTTATTCCCTCTACAAAAGAAAAAGAGGAGCCCCGTAGAATATGGGTGATACTGCTTCCGTTCTTACTTGATTATTTTACGAGAGCTCATCGTCCACGAACGAAGAGATGCCTGCATAACCATTAGAGCCCTAGGCCATAGACACATGTAGACCGCAGACGCACGTACCTCTGGTGCGCTGACGTCTGAAACCAACATCGGAGTCACGTGATGCGTGGAGTAACGCCTAGTCATGGTCGTTACGCGTTATGAGTATTGGAGCTGACAGTTACATTTCTGCTCATTCCCAGCTGAAAGCAAGCACAAATTTTAACATTCGAGTGGTGCATTGAAGCCACTACCACCATTAGCGTGAAACGAGATGCGCATCTTACTTTTTGAAGTCTCGTTGTACTTTTTTTTTTCATGGTAATCGCCAGTCGCGGTCCTCAAAACACTGCGTAATGAATGTAATTGATAATGTTTGTTAATGTGCAAAATGCCGAGTTGTACCATGGGCTTGTAGTTCGCGTTAAACTGTAGGTCCTCGTATAAAGGGAAGGTTGGAATGGAGGTCAGAGGCAGGCAACAGCATACTATCTCCAATAGGTCAGTGTTTAGTAGATGATGATGATGATGAAGTCCCATACTCCTTAACAGAGCGCAGGGGACGATGCGGGAGACCCGCACCGCCGTACTAGGCAAGGTCCTAGTGGAGGTGGTTTGCCTTTGCCTTCCTCCGACCGTAATATGCACGAATGATGATGATGAAGGCAGGTGAAAATCCCTGACCCCGCCGGGAATCGAACCCGGGACCCCGTGCTCGGGAAGCGAGAACGCTACCGCGAGACCACGAGCTGCCGACCGTGTTTAGTAGAGCACTGTGATATTCAAACCGATGTGAGTTGCTGACTGCTTTAAGGGGGGGTAGGACGTGAAATGGGCCGACTTGGAGCAGGAGAGACACCACAGGACATTTTAACTTCCACTGTCTATACTTTTACAAGTAAATTCATAAAACTTTGTCAGCATGACCAGGAAGGATTCAGGATTCACACTCGTAGCAGCGGAAGTTCAAAAACATAACAAATTAATTTTTTTGCATGTGAAATTTCATCATTTTTTCACTTACTATTGGCTGCATTTGTTGCTATAGGTACACTTTTCTTCATAAGTAAGAGAGACTGTTCTAAGAATTTTGCACAGCATACAAACCATACTTACAGGTGTCTGAAACTCTATAATCTATTTAATTTATGAAAAAATGAATGAGCTGTTACGCTTTAAACTTTATGTTTAGAAAAAAATCAAATTTTGTAGTTAATTATATCAATTTTTACCACAGTTTTAAATAGATTTGGAAAATTCAAGAGTTGCATACACCTGTAAGTATGGTTTGTGTACTGTGCAAAATTCATCACAGAATCTCTCTTACTTGTGAATAAAAATGTACCTATAGCAACAAATGCAGCCAACATGTTTTTGCACTTCCACTGCTATGAGTGTGAATCCTGAATCCTTCCTGGTCATGCTGAGAAAGTTTTATGAATTTATTCGTAAAAGTATAGACAGTAGAAAATAAAATGTCCTGCGGTGCCTCTCTTGCTCCAAGTCGGCCCGTTTGACGTCCTACCCCCCTTAAAACGTAAACACCACTCACCAATCAGGTTCAAAATGGTTCAAATGGCTCTGAGCACTATGGGATTTAACATCTGTGGTCATCAGTCCCCTATAACTTAGAACTACTTAAACCTAACTAACCTAAGGACATCACACACATCCATGCCCGAGGCAGGATTCGAACCTGCGACCGTAGCAGTCCCGCGGTTCCGGACTGAGCGCCTAGAACCACGAGACCACCGCGGCCGGCTCACCAATCAGGACTTAGGCCTGTTGAGCGTGGCCGACTGGTGCAGTGCAAGGTGCGATCTACGATCGTGGAGTATACTATGAGCGTGCCGCCTAGCCCTCCAGCCGTTATTGTCAGAAGATGAATCAGGATGATGTAGCCGCTGCATTATTCAAGCAGCTCCTCAAATGGCGTCACTAGGCCAAGTGGACCCTGTTCCAGACTTCCCAACTTCAGAAAATATCGAGAAGCTACCGGGAGCCGAGCTCAAGTCATCCGGCAACAGAGGAAGCGGCGCTAACTATTCCGCCACGGAGGCGATCTTGACTGCTTTAATCTTCAGTTAACAGAATAGGATGTCTGTAAATGATAAGGTCGAAGATAGGGACGACAGCTACGGGTGGTTCGTTATCCAATTGTTGCCTGGGACGAGGCGTATCATTGGAGATGGAAGAATTTTGTGGGAAATTTATCGGAGCGATGCGAGCGATCAAGAGTAGAAGACAGTGCAACAGACGTGCCGAGGATTGCAGCGACCTGAAACAGTCGCGCCGTGAAAGCAGAAGCCGTGGCTGCATGTCTCGCGTGGCGACGGCTGCGGCTGACAGCGTCCGGCGCCCCCTGGCGTGATTAAGCGCCACGTGCGCCTGACGCCGGGTAGGTCGAAAGTGATATCTGGCCGGGACGCGCGCCACTGTGCAAAGCAAAGGGGGCGCCGCAACCGAGCAGGGCTGCGGAAACAGAGCTTCGTGCGAAGGCTCTGCCAGCCAGGTTTGAGCAAGCAGTAGGAAGAAGAGGAGGAAAATTGAATGACGAGTGAAAGGACCAGCGGGAGATATTAGCATTTTCAGGAGGAACCTACAGGTCGAGATAAGTGGAATTGTAGGGCCATAGTGGGAATGCGAAGGGGAATGGACGAGCTCTCCTAAATGTCGACGCTACTGCCAAAAAGCTGCATGACGAGTGTGTGGCCATGGGCTCTGTTTCCGTGCGGGTGCCGATTTGTGAGAGGCGAAAAAAATGAGGAAGAGAAAGTTAGGTGAAAGAAAGAAGCAGGAGCCCCACTGCAGACTCCTAACTAAGGTACGAGCATATTGGGATTGGTTCCCAAGTATGTGAGTGGCTCGAAGACTTCTTAAGTAATAGAACCCAGTACATTGTCCTCGA
This sequence comes from Schistocerca serialis cubense, assembly GCF_023864345.2. NCBI lineage: Eukaryota > Metazoa > Arthropoda > Insecta > Orthoptera > Acrididae > Schistocerca > Schistocerca serialis. Next base: position 92,078,752 of record NC_064638.1, on the reverse strand, counting down.
TGGTGAGTGTTCATCGGAGGTGAGGGTATCATCTGGAGTGCCCCAGATAAGTGTGGTAGCTCCGCTGTTGTTTTCTATCTACATAAATGATCTTTTGGATAGGGTGGATAGCAATGTGCGGCTGTTTGCTGATGATGCTGTGGTGTACGGGAAGGTGTCGTCGTTGAGTGACTGTAGGAGGATACAAGATGACTTGGACAGGATTTGTGACTGGTGTAAAGAATGGCAGCTAACTCTAAATATAGATAAATGTAAATTAATGCAGATGAATAGAAAAAGAATCCTGTAATGTTTGAATACTTCATTAGTAGTGTAGCGCTTGACACAGTCACGTCGATTAAATATTTGGCCGTGACGTTGCAGAGCGATATGAAGTGGGCCAAGCATGTAATGGCAGTTGTGGGGAAGGCGGATAGTCGTCTTCCGTTCATTGGTAGAATTTTGGGAAGATGTGGTTCATCTGTAAAGGAGACCGCTTATAAAACACTAATACCACCTATTCTTGAGTACTACTCGAGCGTTTGGGATCCCTATCAGGTTGGATTGAGGGAGGACATAGAAGCAATTCAGAGGCGGGCTGCTAGGTGTGTTACTGGTAGGTTTGATCATCACGCGAGTGTTACGGAAATGCTTCAGGAACTCGGGTGGGAGTCTCTAGAGGAAAGAAGGCGTTCTTTTCGTTAATCACTACTGAGTAAATTTTGAGAACCAGCATTTGAGGCTGACTGCAGTACAATTTTACTGCCGCCAACTTACATTTCGCGGAAAGACCACCAAGATAAGATAAGAGAGATTAGGGTTCGTACAGAGACATATAGGCAGTCATTTTTCCCTCTTTCTGTTTGGGAGTCGAACAGGGAGAGAAGGTGTTAGTTGTGGTACGAGGTACCCTCCGCCACGCAGCGTATGGTGCATTACGGAGTATGTATGTAGATGTAGAGCAGGAAAAGGAGCAGGAGGAGGGGGACATTAAAATGGGAATGAGCCAGAAGTGTCTGACAGCGAATCATGAGGAGATTCCAACTGGCTTATGTTGAATAACATTCTGATAATACCCTACCGTCCCAGGTCCGGCTACACTTGTCTCTTGTTTTTGGCTAGTTCATGGAGCCATTCTCGTAGAGACAAGTGAGACTGCGCAGCGAAAGGGCTGTTGCTGTGACCTTCAGTCCGAAGACTGGCTTGATGCAATCCTCCACGCTGGTCTATCCTGTGTAAGCTGCTTCATCTCAGCATGATTACTACATCTAACACCTATCTATTTGGAACTACTTACGTATTCGTGCTTAGGTCTCCCTCTATACTTTTTACCCCCTACACTCTCCCCCATTAACAAACTGACCATTCCTTTATGCCTCAAGATGTGTCCTATAAAGCGATACCTAAGTTGCGCTATATATGTCTTTTTCCTCAAAAAAAAAAAAAAAATGGCTCTGAGCACTATGGGAATCAACTTCTGAGGTCATTAGTCCCCTAGAACTTAGAACTAGTTAAACCTAACTAACCTAAGGACATCACACACATCCATGCCCGAGGCAGGATTCGAACCTACGACCGTAACGGTCTCGCGGTTCCAGACTGCAGCGTTTAGAACCGCACGGCCACTTCGGCCGGCCTTTTTCCTCATTCAAATTAATACCTCTTCAACAGTCATCCGAACTACCTACAAAAACAACACCTCTGTAGCAGCATCTTTCAAACTTGTCTTAACTGGTTATCTTGCACGTTTCTGTTCTTTATAAGGCTACCCTACAGACAAAAACCTTCAAAAAGCACTTACTTAAACCTGAATTTCCGGTTGACAAATTTCTCGTTTTCAGAAATGCTTTTCTTGTAATTGCTAGTTTGCGTTTTACATGCTCTGCTTCTGCCGTCATCAGTTACTTGGTGCCAAAATAGCAAAATTCATCCACTACTTTTAGTGTCGCATTTCTTACTCTAATTCCCTGAAGGGAAAGGTAAAAGGTATTTGTCGCGGCTTTGCGTAGATCGGTAATGAAACAATGAAAAATTATTTTTTCGGGTAATGCGATTGTGCACTGTGTGATGGTCCGTATTTTGAACAATATCATACAAAAAAGAACTACTGAAACGTCAATTGACTAAGAAAAACGTGTAATGTTATTACAGGATGTTAAAGCCTACGCCACTTGTAAAACTCTCCTAGCTCGCAGTCATAGCGTCACCAGATACTCGTCGTGACTTAGCTGCCAATTCTAAGAAAACTGACCAAGTTTATCAGGAAAACCATCCACTACACAGGCACGTTCCAGCACCCCAAGGTTAAGGTACAGAATAAATTTCATCAAAACCACTACAGTGTTGCAAACAGCAGCAGCTACAGCAAGGAAACTACTGAGTATCTCTCGACTTGAGAGACACTGGCTATCCCCTTCGGAGACCGCCCCATCTCGGCACGAACGAACTTAATAATATGGAAATCAACCAACCCCCTTCGATCTGGAGTTGGAAGATCCAGGAGTATTCTCTAGAAATGGCACTTCCCTGTGGATATCACCAACTGTGACTGTGGGGAACACCTATTGGAACACTTGGTGGTCTGTCAACTATGCCTTGCATCTTGCACAGTTTAGTTCTAAATGGCCTCTTCTGTATTTATTAAGACGAACTTTCTGAAGACGCACGAAAAGGATAAAGGCAACGAAAGCTGACAGAAATGACCAATGTTTGACGTACTGCGCATTACGCGGTCAAGAGACAAACCATTGGAAACAGTCATTAAGCAGTCAAGCTTGATGATTGTAACAGATATTCTGTTATCGAATGAACAAGCTAATAATCTGCCTATTGGCTTCTGTCTCGGGTTCTACGGCCGACGTTCATTTAATGACTTTACTGACGTTTCGCCAGCACAAGTGGCTGCCATTGTCAAAGCTTCACCCTCCATTGCCGGAGGTGAACTGGAGCCGAGCTCGCGGCCGCAGACTATATGTACCTGGCTAGGGCCACTACGCGGTCATTTCCGGTGCGGTTCTCCTCTTGCTACCTGCGACGGTCGTTTGCTGCAGTACGGGAAGCCAGGATCCGTTTACCTTAAGGCTTTCCTCTTTCTTGTGGGAGGTGTTGCGGCTCACATAATATGCGAACGACCGTCGCAGGTAGCAAGAGGTGAACCGCACCGGAAATGACCGTGGAGAAGCCCTCGGACGTAGGCGCGCCAGGTACATATAGTCTGCGGCCGCAACCTCGGCACCAGTTCACCACCGGCAATGGAGGGTGAAGCTTTGACAATGGCAGCCACTCGTGCTGGCGAAACGTCAGTAAAATCATTAGATGAACGTTGGCCGAAGAACCCGAGACAGAAGCCAATAGGCAGTTTGTCAAAAAGTGGCCACGAAAGCCTTAACAATTTTGTAACAAGCTAATACTCTGTATTTCAATACGGAAACATAGTGGCGTTAGATATAAGGGGTGATCATAAATGCAACGTGGAGCGACTCTGATGCGGGTATATAAGCACCGACACGTAGACAACGGATTAGTGTGGGCCGACCGGTGTGGCCGAGCGGTTCTAGGCGCTTCAGTCTGGAACCACGCGATCGCTACGGTCGCAGGTTCGAATCCTGCCTCGGGCATGGATGTGTGTGATGTCCTTAGGTTTGTTAGGTTTAAGTACTTCTAAGTTCTAGGGGACTAATGACCTCAGATGTTAAGTCCCATAGTGCTCAGAGCCATTCGATTAGTGTGGCATTCGTATTTTTCCGACCTGCGTGCGCTAATGGCGCAAACGTGAACTAAGGCGACGTTATTACTAAATGCGTCGAAACAGGAGCAACGTGCTGTTATTCTTTTCTTGGCTGCCGAAGGACGAACACAGGTAGACATCCACCGTAAACTGAGTAACGTATTTAGGGCAGTATTTCTGTCGAAAACCGCCGTTGTCGAATTGTGCGCCAAGGTCTTTACTGGTCGCGATTCGACACATGACGCAGGTCGATCTGGGAGGTAGAAGCTACGTCACTCATGAGGGAGACACACTCATCTCTCCCCACGCGATTACCACCGTCGCTGGTCCCTTAAAAAAGGCAATGAAGAGCCGAAGATTCCTGTCGGGCGAGGATGTGTGGTGGGCACTGAAGTACAGTAGTTCTTCAGGCAGCAGGTATCTTCAACCTGGTGTGTCGGTAGGATGATTGCCTCAGTGCTCACGGTGAGTTTGCCTGATTGGCAAGCCGATTCTGGACTGCACGGCCTTCGAACAGAAACTTTTTGACTGCCCCATATACAACAGATGCGGCGCTCGACACTGTGATTAGACTCAACTGCTGAGGTCATTAGTCCCCTAGAACTTAGAACTAGTTAAACCTAACTAACCTAAGGACATCACAAACATCCATGCCCGAGGCAGGATTCGAACCTGCGACCATAGTGGTCTTGCGGTTCCAGACTGCAGCGCCTTTAACCGCACGGCCACTGCGGCCGGCGCGTGGGTTTTTACTGGCTCTCAGACCGCGCTGACTGTACCATATCGACAGAAGTAAATGTTTTTCTAATTTAAAGCAAATGAACAAATAAATAATGTAGTGTCCGTTTTCGTAAATAAAAAGACTCAGTTTTCTTTTAGTGAAATAATAACGATCTCCATGACCATACTCATCTGTTGGAAACACCATGTTAGAAAAGGATTTCCAATGGGAGAAAGGGAAGACTTGAAGCAAGCAGATCTCTAACAACCCATCAACCACATACAATCGCACCAAAAAGTATTGGCACAGTTACATTTTAGTGGTTGTAGGTTAAACGAAACATGTATTTCAGAACAGAACCAAGACACGTACCACCTTACATTACATAGGTTACAAATATGTCCAAATGACCTGTCCGTAAAGTAACATACAGTGTTATGAAAATAAACATCGCTCTTCTGCATCCAAAAAAGTATTGGCACATGCGTATGAATCGTACAGTGTGTTCGTTTCTTTGATTGATGTTCGCCTTCTAATAGCTAGTGTGCATCCCTTTAACATCTATAACAGCACGTAAACGCCTAGGAATGCTTTGTATTAAATTCCGGATGATATCAGAGGTAATTTTCGACCATTCCTCCAGGAGCACTTTCTCCAAGTCGTTTTTACCGGACGGTTCTCAATGGGGTTCAAATCAGCGCCCTGATGTGGTGTTAGAACCCTTCTTGGGGCATTCTACAGTAACCACTCCCGAGTTTTAGTTTTGAATCGTTGTCTTGCTGGAAATGAAACACCTCAGTAAAGCCCAATGTCTGTGCACTAGCGTGTAAATTACCTCGCAACACGTCGATGTATCTCATATGATCCATTGTACCGTGGATTACAGCTAGATTTTACAACGCCGCCATACAGCTCCAGACCATGATACCGCCCCCACCGTATTTGACTGTGGGATGCATGTGTTTGATGTCGAGGTGCGTATTCGGCTTGCGCCAAACTTTCTTTCTTGCATCAAATCGGAATACAGTGAACTTCAGTTCGCCGCTAAAGACCACAGTGTTCCAAAACTCCATCGGCTTGCTGATGTAGTCCTTGGAAAACTGCAGGCGTTTCTGCCGGTTAATTTCCCATACGTATGGTTTTTTCCTGGTAGAACGTCGATGCATGTCCCTCATTCAACACATTTCGTATAGTTTGAACACTAACTGTCTTGTCGGACGTTGTCTGTACAACCTTAGCAATAGTTGCTGCACTTGTAGCAGGTTCCTTCCGAGCAAGTGCGATGATACGGCGAAGCTCTCGGGTTTTAAACACTTTTGGACGTCCAGGACGACACTTATTCACTGTTGTTCCAGTCTCTTTATATTTACGAATGATGGCTCGTACCGTGGTGTAGCTAACAGATATCTCTGCGCCGATTTGTCGATAGCTTCTCCCTTGTGAATGGAGCAATACCACTCCCTCACGCAACGCCACTGAATGTTCCCTCTTCTTCGGCCCCATGCTGACCACTATCGCGCAATACAGCAACACACTAGCGACTGGGCCGTCAACAACACGCAGTGTCTATTGTGTCAGCTGATGGCGTTCCGGTACCTGAAAACCCAGCAATGTACCGAGAAGCCACGCTCTGTGCCAATGCTTTTTGTGTCCAGAGGAGATACATGTTTGCCCTTAACACTGCATTTCTTTGTGAATGGTAAGCACCGTGGGCAGAATTGTAATGTCTTGTATGTGAGGTAGCACGTACATGTGCTGTATACCGGAAGGTGCGGCGTCTGTAACTAGCACCGATAAATACACACGTGTGCCAATACTTTTTGGTGCGATTGTAGTGCAGACTCTTCAGATTTACTATCGCAGATTATCCGACGCAGCTCTTTCCAAGAATGGTGGTATAAGGGGCGTATAGTCTAACCGGCCATGTTTTTCATCCGAGCTTTGCGATAGTTAAGCCAGTCTGTCCTTGAACTGACTTAGTGAGCTGCCGCGAAGGATTTCTTCCTACCTGTTATGTGGAGATGCTCTCGTATTTTCATATCCCTTTACGAGCCGCAGCAGCACCGTCGGATTCTGAAAGTGCAATACTGCTGCCTGTGTTTTACATAATGAAGCGGTAAGAAGTTTTTGCGCAAATTATATTTACACAGGATGCCACTGTCTGTGCAGAGGCAGGTGAACCGTCACTTCATATGCGGCTACTTACGGTACGCCAGGCGTATAAAACTTTGTCCACACCATACACACCTGCATACCATACCGTTGCTCAGCCTCCTCTGGCACGGTTATTTCATAACCGGCAACGTGCGACGCAGCCCTATGGGATTCGCGCACAGGATTGCCTCGCTGCGATGTCTATGGCTGGTCTTCGTGTTTTACGTCGCGGTTGGAGCAGATCACCTTGGCTCCTCCGGAGACCCAAACTTATTTTAGATTTGACTCGTTTTAAGAAGGATGGCACGCCAGATTTTACATTCCAGTCACTGTTTTTTAACATTTTAGATGTGCATCACGGTTTCACTGTCGTTTACACTGATGGCTCCAAACAGGAGAATTTCCTTGGCTGTTCTGTGGTGTTCCCTGATCATGTTACCCGGATTCGCCTCCCTGCTGAATATACCGTTTTCGCAGCGGAACTCCACGCGATCCTGAAGGCACTGGAGCTGATGCATCGTGTTCGGGGCGATCGATTTCTTCTCTGCTCCGATTCTCTTAGTGCCTTACAATCACTGCAGAACCTATACCCGACTGAGGAGATGGTCCAGCTGATACATGACCAACTATACTTGCTCCAACAGCGGGGTAAAGAGGTATCCTTCTGCTGGGTGCCTTGTCATGTCGGCATATGGGGCAATGAACAGGCTGATCGGGCTGCCAAGGAGGCCTGCAGAGAGCAGGATGTGGTCCAGTGTCCTATCCCCTTGCAGTCAGTCATTGCTGCACTCCACAGGAAGTGCATGGAGTTGTGGGAGGATGAATGGCTGGCGGTGACGGCCAATAAACTGCGGTTGGCAAAGTCAACCACTCGGCCGTGGCGTTCCTCCTGCCGGCTGCTCAGGCGGGAAGAGGTGGCCCCCACACGTCTTTGGATCGGGCACTGTCCTCTGACGCATAGCTTTTTATTACGGCGGGAGGATCCTCCGTTTTGTGATGCTTGTGGTGTGCACATCTCTGTCCGGCACATTTTAACAGACTGCATTTTATACCGTGATGCACGGGCAGAAGCACAAGTTGATGGGGATCTGCCTTCTGTTTTAGCTAATGATGAGTCGTGTGTGTCTAGGGTTTTTAAGTTTTGTGACGTGTCTGGACTCTGGCCTCAACTTTTAGGCTGGAGGTTTTAGTGTATTGCAGAGTGGCTGCTCCTCCCCTTTTTTCTTTGTGGTCAGCCAGCCACTTCCATCTGCTACATTATTTTAGCTCCCTCTATCATTTTCTTCCTGTGTTGTCCATGTTTTACTGTTGACACCCTGCTTCATCCCACGCTTCGGTGTGGATGAGCACATATTTTTCAACGATTGTTACCCGTGTTTTATGTTCTGTTTTATATTCCTGCTCTGGGATTTTTCTTGACACCCGTCTCCCTATGTTACTGAACGGGCGCTGAAGACCTTGCTGTCGTGCGCCCAAAAAAAACCCTCTACTACTACTCTACTACTACTACTGTGGTGCGTTTATTCAAGAAACACCGCAAAACAAACTTGTTCACACTGATTATAAGCTAACTATTGGAAGTACGAGAGTGTTGTCTATCGTATGAGTAGATCTAAATGGATCCTATCGACAACTGCTGACTATGACGCACTGAGCGTACAATCGATGTAGTTGGTATAAGATTGTACATCTTCGGTTATGCCGAAGTTAGTCCTTTGTTTATCAATATCAACGCTTTCTAGCGTTGTAACGTTACTTATAGATAGTATTTATGACCCGAAGACTCGTCCTAATGTCTGAGCGGCAAAAGGCAACCTTTGTTAGGAAATATTTATTAATAACAATTATTTGATTCCCGCCAGAGTAAACCTACTTTCGCTACGAATCTCTTTGGTCACGTCACGACCGATTTCTGCATCGGAAATATTTATTAATAACAATTACTAGAGTCGCGCCAGAAAAAACCTGCTTTCGCTACGAATCCCTTTGGTGACGTCATCTGCATCGGCACCTCATCCCACTGGCTCTGAAAGCGCCAGATGGCCAACCGCATCTGCTGGTCAGTGTGGAAAGCTACCGCTCGCCCTTACTCCGTACGTTTCGCAGGGCTGATACATTTCACTTCACTTACAGTATGTGAAGCAGCAAAATTAGCAATAAAGTAAAATGCGCTCTTATCTGAAAATAAGGCGTACCTTACATCTTCCGTTTTCATGTAAGAAACAATATGTAGCTGCAGTAATGTGTCGCGGGAAGGAATTTTCTTTTCACAAACAGGAAATGCTTCGACGTCTCCCTGGTTAACACAAATCCTCCATCGCATCTCACTTCCCTGGAACTGGGCACAGACAATGGCTTCCGATATCCGTCTTTATGGTGTCCAACGTGAAACGCATAAATTTTCATGAAATCTGACACGATGGCCTGTATTGGCACGGCGCACGTCAGCTACCTCCCGATTAATGGATATGGAAATCGATATTCCCCGGGCTCCGCCCTGCAGGAATAATTTACGAAGCTTTGTCGGATGGTTGACACCCCTTCAGGCAAGCTATCGACGTGACGTGGGCGTAAGCCTTTCTCTTCGAGCGTAGATGCGCCTCTAGTAATTATAATTTAATGAACCTACGACTTTGCACTGAAGTTGCTAAGAGGTTGAAACCAGATAACGATTCACGTTAGCTGTAAACTCGATTTCCCTTCCAGAGTTTAACATCTTTCAGGTTAGACACTAATTAAAGTTGGAAAGAGCTGTCTCACTGCGCTTGAAAGATGACGCAGATGTGCCCTCGTTAATGGAAAATAAACTTAGCGCGCATCCATGAAAACCTCCGCCCTGTCCTTCCATCTGCGACTGTTCAACAAATTCGACAAAAAAGTGCTTTCTTTTTCATTTGCAAGTGCCCAGAGCTGTTTCTGGAAAAACAATTTACAGACTGACGAGCTGAGGGCCAAAACTGACAAAAAATGAATAATGTAACTCCACAACGTTTGCGTTCAAAACTTAGTATTATATAACGCTTTTCCGTTGCACATCATTTAATGCAATAACTACTTTAACTGTCGGTGCTTGGGAAAACATAATAAAAAATGAAACACTTCTTTGAAGTTCTGCAACTATTACTTCCTTTTTTAGTCTCTCTGCGTTAGTGACAATATCAATTCAGCTTTCGCAGTGCCTTCCTTTTCTTCCATTATTGCTTATTGATTCACTTAGTTTCCGTTTTCTTTCATCAGACCACATTAAGCTTGTGTTCTTTTCCTTCCTCCTTTAGAAATGCTTAGGGTCACAGTTGAGAAAATGAAATATTTTTCTTTCCGTAAGTTCTTATTTGTATATCTCCATGTCCTCCTCGATCTCCTGACTTTATGTCTTCGTTGGCTTTTTCTCCCAAAATATTTCAAGATTCTTTCAGTTACTCTGTTGGATCCATTTTTTAAAATATTTCCAAAGCCTCTTAAGCAAAGTTTGTCAAGTTTTCCGTTTTCTGATGAATTTCATTGTCACTTCTTAATTTGCAAAAATTGAAGTTTTTAGACGATCCAATATCTTCTTTGTAGTTCTCCTCCTTAATATTTCTAATTTTTCAAGCTTTTAGCCGGCTGGAGTGGCCGAGCGGTTCTAGGCGCTTCAGTCTGGAACCGCGCGACCGCTACGGTCGCAGGTTCGAATTCTGCCTCGGGCATGGATGTGTGTGATGTCCTTAGGTTAGTTAGGTTTAAGTAGTTCTAAGTTCTAGGGGACTGATGGCCACAGATGTTAAGTCCCATAGTGGTTCAAATGGTTCAAATGGCTCTGAGCACTATGGGACTCAACATCTTAGGTCATAAGTCCCCTAGAACTTAGAACTACTTAAACCTAACTAACCTAAGGACATCACACACACCCATGCCCGAGGCAGGATTCGAACTTGCGACCGTAGCAGTCCCGCGGTTCCAGACTGCAGCGCCAGAACCGCACGGCCACCGCGGCCGGCAGTCCCATAGTGCTCAGAGCCATTTGAACCATCTGTTTTCAGTTACTATGATTTAGATGCCAACATTACTGTGAACTCTAACCAAAGCACCTCTTCAACCATACAACCCCCATCATCTCCGCTCCCGCCACAACACCTAGCCCCAGTTGTGAGAATTGCATGTTTCGATGTTTGAAAACTTGTAACAAAAATTACAATGAAAAATCATTTCTTACAAAATACTGTTCCGAATTTAAGGTTGTTATAACTTGATGTGTTACAGTCAAACCAATAAAACCATAATATTTAATACAAAGTCGATATGGACCGTTTACACGTATGTTGATTATAGTGTAGATCTATACGGTTGCTGGCAGTCGTAAACAAAAGACAGTGAACACAAAGGTTCTCGATAAGTATGTGTAAGGTCAATTTATACTGGGTATATTGTGTACATACACACACACACACACAAAAACACACACACACACACACACACACACACACACACACACACACACACACACAACCTGGTCCCCCTGCATCACATTGGTCACCCATTGTCACGTTCAATGGTGGCGGCCCATTGGCTAATTATAGTTACATTGCGATTTAATACACGCGATACATGTGAAACTGCCCAACGAACACCGTGTCCAGTGCTGAACACGTAAGCCTATGCGATTTAACTTGCCGACCGCCCGACGTAGGCAGTGGCGGTGTGACACCCTGACCCTCTTCCCTCCCTCGCACCCCTTTCTCCGCTTTACCAGCCCCCTTTTATCACCATCCCCTCTTCTCGACGTGTTTCCTGATACACCCATTGCGCTGGTCGCGACAGAGCTAATAGAAGTCATTACACAGTTACGAATTTCTCGTTACCGTAACCTTGTTAGCGGCCATCACAGCTGCAATTCCATTCCACAGTCCCGCGGGCAACGCAGTTTGCAAGCCATTAACTTCTAAATTTAAACGCCAATTGGATTTGCAGCAGGTAACGAGTTGCCGTAGACGACACGCCAGAAACAGAGCAACGCGTTTCTTTCTCGGCAACACGTCTAGGTAGGAGGCAGGGCTTTACATCTCTCCCTTTTCTAAATCGGGAGCTATAGCTATTCACAGAGTACAGTCCAATAAACAAAGGAATACTAGGAAATTATGTGAATGCTTGGTGTCTTCTATCCGACATGTCCGACAGAACAGACACCATGCATTCATATGATTCGTCTCGACGAGCAATGAATCCACAATCTTCAGTGAGGATGCACGTTTACGTTCGACCTCCAGTGGGAATCTAAAATTAGCGAGCTTGCAGGACATGGGCGGGGACTGTGGATAGGTGACGCTAGGTGGTAGTCGGTTTCGTCCTGGGAGCGAGTCGGGATAGTCCGCGCAAGTGAGACAAACACTGTGTCCGGGTGGCGCAGTGGTTCATGCAGCTGTGTAGTAAGCAGGAAGTCCCGGGTTCGAGTCCCGGTCCAGCACACATTTTCACTCGTCGCCGCTACTTCCACATAAAGTTCTGATGCAGCTGACACCATAAGTTCGTTTTCTCTCTCTACCCTCCACCTCGAATTTACGTGATACTAGGAAAGTTTCATAGGAGGCTCTAGGCTTTTAGTGTTATTTACTTAGCATTCGATTTCAAATAGTAAAGCCTGTACCGTAGGTCTCTAGAAGACCGTAGTGTTCCAAAATATTGGAAAAGGGCACAGGTCATCCGCGTTTTCAAGAAGGGACGTCGAACAGATGTGCAGAACCTCTTACATCGATTCAGTTGTAGAATTTTGGAACACGTATTATGTTCGAGTATAACGACTTTTCTGGAGACTAGAAATCTACTCTGTAGGAATCAGCATGTGTTTAGAAAAAGACGATCATGTGAAACCCAGCTCGCGCTATTCGTTCACGAGACTCAGAGGGCCGTAGACACGGGTAAATGCAATGTTTCTTGCCTTCCGCAAGGCGTTTGATACAGTTCCCCACAGTCGCTTAATGAACAAAGTAAGAGCATGTGGACTATCAGACCAATTTTATGATGTCATTCTCAATGGAGAGAAGTCTTCTGAAGTAAGAGAGATTTCAGGTGTGCCGCAGGGGAGTGTCGTAGGACCGTTGCTATTCACAATATATATAAAAGACATTGTGGATAACCTCGGAAGTTCAATGAGGCTTTTTGCGGATGATGCTGTAGTATATCGAGAGGTTGTAACAATGGAAAATTGTGCTGAAATTCAGGAGGATCTGCAACGAATTGATGCATGGTGCAGGGAATGGCAATTTAATCTCAATGTAGACAAGTGTAATGTGCTGCGAATACATAGACAGAAAGATCCTTTATCTTTTAGGTACAATATAGCAGGTCAGCAACTGGAAGCATTTAATTCCATAAATTATGCCGGCCGGAGTGGCCGAGCGGTTGTAGTCGCTACAGTCTGGAACCACGCGACCGCTAAGGTCGCAGGTTCGAGTCCTGCCTCGCGTATGGATGTGTGTGACGTCCTTAGGTTAGTTAGGTTTAAGTAGTTCTAAGTTCTAGGGGACTGATGACCTCAGAAGTTAAGTCCCATAGTGCTCAGAGCCACTTGAAACATAAATTATCTGGGAGTAGGCGTTAGGAGTAGTTTAAAATGGAATGAGCATATAAAATTAATCGTCGGTAAATCAGATGCCAGACTGACATTCATTGGAAGAATCCTAAAGAAATGCAGTCCGAAAACAAAGGAAGTAGGTTACAGTACACTTGTTCGCCCACTGCTTGAATACTACTCACCGGTGTGGGATCCGTACCAGATAGGGTTGATAGAAGAAATAGAGAAGATCCAACGGAGAGCAACGCGCTTCGTTACAGGATCATTTAGTAATTGCGAAAGCGTTACGGAGATGAGAGATAAACTCCAGTGGAAGACTCTACAAGAGAGACGCTCAGTAGCTCGGTACGGACTTTTGTTGAAGTTTCGAGAACATACCTTCACCGAGGAGTCAAGCAGTATATTGCTCCCTCCTACGTATATCTCGCGAAGAGACCATGAGGATAAAATCAGAGAGATTAGAGCCCACACAGAGGCGTACCGACAATCTTTCTTTCCACGAGCAGTACGAGACAGGAATAGAAGGGAGAACCAATAGACATATTCAAGGTACCCACCACCACACGTTGAGTACACCATCGCAGGCGCTCCTGTCTGTGATGCAGCATCAAGGGTAACCGCAGCCATGGTCTCCGAGCTGATAGTCCATGCTGCTGCAAACTTCGTCGAACTGTTCGTGCAGGTGTTTGTTGTCTTGCAAACGTCCCCCATCTGTTGACTCAGGGATCGAGACGTGGCTGTACGATCCGTTACAGCCATGCGGGTAAGATGCCTGCATGGCCTCAGCGAGGCCGTTGGGATCCAGCACTGCGTTCCGTATTACCCTCCTGAACCCACCGATTCCATATTCTGCTAACAGTCATTGGATCTCGACCAACGCGGGCAGCAATGTCGCGATACGATAAACCGCAATCGCGATAGGCTACAATCCGACCTTTATCAAAGTCGGAAACGCGATGGTATCCATTTCTCCTCCTAACACGAGGCATCACAACAACGGTTCACCAGGCAACGCCGGCCAACTGCTGTTTGTGTATGAGAAATCGGTTGGAAACTTTCCTCATGTCAGCACGTTGTAGGTGTCGCTACCGGCGCCAACCTTGTGTGAATGCTCTGAAAAGCTAATCATTTGCATATCACAGCATCTTCTTCCTGTCGGCTAAATTTCGATTATGCGTAGTTGCACGGTGACATATAATGTGCTAACAAGATCCCAACAAATCGTAAACAGACTCAAAGAACAAAATAACCTTATGAAAACTGAGCAAAGGAAGGTTTTTTTGCGGAAGAATATGAGAACACCGAACCATCTTCAAAAACCTGTAACTGAAAACATTTATTATATGTGCACAACAAACATGTATTACAGGCTACTGACGATGCATTACAAATAATAAAACGAAGCAAATCGTGTACGGCATAAAAACAACCTTTTATTTAGCTGCATATATGGGCGAAATCTCCAAGAAGATGATAATAATAATAAATAAACTACGGAATAACAAAATAAAAATTTAGTTTCACGTTGTGAATAATCCATCTCTTTGCCATATCCTTTCTTCTAGGAGTGCTAATCCCACAACATATGCAGGACATTTTTTGTAAAGTTTGGATCGTGGGATATAATGTGCTGGCAGAAGTAGAGCTGTGTGGATAGGTCGTGAGTCATGACTGGATTGCTCGCTCAGTGAACAGTTGCCCATGAAACGTGAAGGTCCCTGGTTCGAGTCCCAATACGACACAAAGCTTTTATCTGCCAGGAAGTTTGAAAACTTTAAGATAATAATAAATATTTCTTCTATTTTAAAAAAATGTGCTTATACAAATACGTACTCAGACTTAAAGAAAACTCTATGGGCGCCATAGTGGCACAAGAGTAGACTTGTGGGGTGACGTCAGCTAGGAGCAGCCCAAGACCTACAAAACCGGTCACAGTACATACGTCACAGTATGTTACCCTGCAGGTCTTACAAGTGCCAGTAGCCATTTCCAGCGGGAAGTGAGTAACTCTTTCATACGAGTTTAACAGTTCTTCACTGCTTGCTTAAATTTGCAAGTTCTCGATAATACACGACAAATTAACGCTTTTATTTGGTACCTTTTCAATTAAATATTGATTTCCTGTATGTCCTGCACGGAGCCGAGCATTCACGAAGTGTGGCAGACAAGCCAGCTAGTGTGACATCACTAGATCGTTGAAGGGCCTGTATAACTCCGTGGTCCTAGGAGCAGCCTACGGCCCACAAGAAAAGACAGGCTGCAGTGCACATGTTGCTGCACATGTCACTGCAGGTCTTTCGATTGCCAGCAGCCATCTCCAGTGGGGAATCAGCAGAGCTGTTTTTCTGGGGGAACGCTGGGGCATTCGTACCCCTAAACTTCTTCGTCGACAAAGTAATTTTTTTACGATGTTGAGATCTTCGAAGAGTGCCAAATTTATTTCACGGACGTAAATTTTATTTCATTTTTTTGTGTTGGTAATTGCAATACGAACGATACCAGTGCAGTTTTTAGTGGGAAAAGCGATGTCATTGACTGTTTCAAGCATTTCGAAGCTGCGACAACCGTTCTCGACAACTGAATCGCTGGCAGTCAGTTAGACAAGCATGTAGGATCCCCGCCCGCTTATAGTGGGCGATGGTAGTGCTAAACGGATATGCGTACGCTCAAACGCCGAGCTACCGATAGATGTCTCTATGGTTCCACTACCATGATCCTTCGCGATTCATTGTCATCTTTGTTTTGTTGTTCTTTATTTATTTGCGTTTGCTGTTCTGTTCTTGTCAGTTGTGCAAAGTTTTACAGTGTGTCCTGTCTTTCGTTGCAACTTCTAAGTTAAGTTGGAGGTGAGAGATGAGCAGAAAACTAACAAACTATTTTACTTGTTCTGCTGCATCTAAAAAACCAAGAACTGTCAATAATTCGTGTGTGAGTGAAAAGCCAGGCAGTTCAACATCAGTGGATGTCGAAAGTGAAACTGTAAACCTGAGCACTGAACCTACGTGTGAAAATGCAGAGAACGAACGTGTGCATGATAGAAAATTAAATGATCGTCCAGACTGTTGGACTTTGGAACAAGAAATCGCATTTTGTGAGAAAAATGACTGGTTGAGCGTTTCAAACAAAAAACTTGGCTGCAGAATTTTCAAAGAAGTAGGAAGTTTAGGCATAGAAAGAAATAAACAAAAAAATGGTTCAAATGGCTCTGAGCACTATGGGACTCAACTGCTGAGGTCATTAGTCCCCTAGAACTTAGAACTACTTAAACCTAACTAACCTAAGGACATCACACACATCCATGCCCGAGGCAGGATTCGAACCTGCGACCGTAGCGGTCTTGCGGTTCCAGACTGCAGCGCCTTTAACCGCACGGCCACTTCGGCCGGCTAAAGAAATAAACAGGACATGAACATTGCATAGCCTTGGGCTACAGTATCTGTGTCATCTTCAGGTGGTTCCAGAGAAGAAGAAACGGTTTCTTTGCATAAAGTCAATTGAAGAGTCCGATACCTTTTTTTTTAGTTCGACATGTTGATGACGTCATGGCTAAAAGCAGAAAGGTGGTATCCTATGCTTCAGTTATAAGTAATTTTCGCTGCATTATATCCAATGTCGGAGTACCCTCTAACTTATTTTTAGAAAAAAGCACTGGGAATGAGTAACAATTTCAGACGAGTTTAAGAAGTCCTAGCTGCACATTTAAAAGCATGCAAGCTCTCGATAGCACATGACAAAGTTAAGACCTTTAGTCGGTACATTTTCATTGACATATTGATTTCTTTCTCGAAGTATGGCGGACAAGGCGACTAGTGTGAAGTCAGATGTTCGTGGGCCCCGGATCTGTGGTGATGACGTCATCTGGGAACAGCCGCTAGCTGAGTGAGAGGCGGTGTTGTCGTCGCCGCCGGGAACGGGACGAGCAGACGGAGACGCGCTGCTGCAGCAGGCGCCGCTGCTTAGCATTCACGGCCGCGTTTAATTAGGGCGGCTGCAGCCGTGCCGCGCTGGCCACCCCTGCTCTGAGACCGCTGCCGGCCGGCCTTCGTTAGCGTCAGAGGTCCGGCTGGTCGCGAAACGCGACCGTGTGGGCCGCCATTGTCCGCGCGGCCGGCTAATGAGGCTGCTTGCCCCAGAAACTGTGCGCCGCGCGCGGGGCGCGTCAACTGTTTGCCCGCGCTGCCAAACCCACTCCCGTCTTAATATACCCGCACATGCCCGACTGGCGACATCAGGAGACAAGTATTTTTGTGCCAACGACACGAGAAGTGTGGGAACATGTGAGGCAATACTGACCCCATGACTTATCTTAGCATATGATATGCTATCTTTCCTATACAACCAGTTCAAAATGGTTCATATGGCTCTGAGCACTATGCGACTTAACTTCTTAGGTCATCAGTCGCCTAGAACTTAGAACTAACTAAACCTAACTAACCTAAGGACATCACACACATCCATGCCCGAGGCAGGATTCGAACCTGCGACCGTAGCAGTCGCTCGGTTCCAGACTGTAGCGTCTAGAACCGCACGGCCACTCGGGCCGGCTATACAACTAGTGACCCGTCCCAGAATCGCATAGTATCAATGGCGGGGCGACTTCCTTATGATACCTTGACGAAAAAAAAAATCGGAACACCAAAACATAATGTAGAGTAACTACACTCATGCTCATAAATTAATTATAATGCTGATACATGGTGAAACAACGCTCTGGTGGGCGGTTTGCGGGTTTAAATCACCTCGGGGTATGACCATGCGGTGCATTTGACCTGCGGTCGTCGCACGGTGGCGCTGGCAGCAGTCCACATACGCAGAGGTGTGTTGGTGCATATCAAAGTGCGGTTCAGCGAGTACGTGTGCAGACGTTTTCAGACGTGCTAATGGTGACAGTATGTTGAAAATGGCTCAAAGAACACATATTGATGACGTTATGAAGGGTAGAATACTAGGGCGACTGGAGGTTGGTCAAACACAGCAGGTCGTAGCACGGGCCCTCTGTGTGCCACAAGTGTTATCTCAAGATTATGGCAACGATTCCAGCAGACAGGAAACGTGTCTAGGCGCTACAGCACGGGACGTCCACAGTGTACAACACCACAAGAAGACCGATATCTCACCATCAGTGCCCGCAGACGGCCACGGAGTACTGCAGGTAGCCTTGCTCGAGACCTTACCGCAGCCACTGGAACAGTTGTCTCCAGACACACAGTCTACAGACGACTGAACAGACATGGTTTACTCGCCCGGAGACCTGCAAGGTGCATTTCACTGGCCCCTGGTCACATGAGAGCCCGTAAAGCATGGTGTCAAGAACACAGTACATGGGCATTGGAACAGCGGTTCCAGGTTATGTTCACGGACGAGTCCAGGTATAGTCTGAACAGTGATTCTCGCCGGGTTTTCATCTGACATGAACCAGGAACCTTGAAAGGGACCTATATAGAGGTCGTGGTTTGCTGGTGTGGGGTGGGATTATGATTGGTGCACGTACACCCCTGCATATCTTTGACAGAGGAACTGCAACATGTCAGGTGTATCGGGACGTCATTTTGCACCAGTATGTCTGCCTTTTCAGGGGTGCAGTGGGTCCCACCTTCCTCCTGATGGATGATAACGCACGGCCCCACCGAGCTGCCATCGTGGAGGAGTACCTTGAAACAGAAGATATCAGGCGAATGGAGTGACCTGCCTGTTCTCCAGACCTAAACCCCATAGAGCACGTCTGGCATGCTCTCGGTCGACGGATTACTGCACGTCTTCAAACCTCTAGGACACTGCAGGAGCTCCGACAGGCACTGGTGCAAGAATCGGAGGCTATGTCCCCTAGCATCTGCTCGACCACCTGATCCAGAGTGTGCCAACCAGTTGTGCGGCCTGTGTTCGAGTGCATGGTGATCGTATCCCATATTGATGTCGGGGTACATGCGCAGGAAACAGTGGCGTTTTGTAGCACGTGTTTTTCGGGACGGTTTTCTCAACTTATCACCAATACTGTGGACTTGCAGATCTGTGTCGTGCGTGTTCCCTATGTGCTTATGTTATTAGCGCCAGTTTTGTGTAGTGCCACGTCGTGTGGCACCACATTCTGCAATTATCCTTAATTTATGAGCATGAGTGTAATTTTCGGGAATATATTTGTCTGCACAACATTTTTAAGTGATTAACATTGCAAGATCATAGGCTGATGCCAGTGCGACATAAACCATTGCAAATGTGAAATGCTCTTATATTAACAAGCAGTGTAATCGCCAGGATGTTGAATGCAAGCAACCAAACGTGCATGCACTGTCTTGTACTAGTGTTGGGTGTCGGTTTGTACGATGGAGTCCCATGCCTGTTGGATTCGATCGGTCAATATAGGGACCGTTAGTGTTGTCTACGTATGTCGCTAAAGTCTTCGTCGAATGATGTCCCACATGTGATCTGATGATCGACCAGGCCAAGGCAACATGTCAACACACTGTAGAGCATGCTGGGTTACACCAGCGGTATGTGGGCGAGCGTTATCCTGTTGCCAACACCCCATGGAATGCTGATCATCAATGGCAGCACAACAGGTTGAATCACAGATGGACGTACAGATTTGCAGTCGGGGTGCGTGGGATAACAACGAGAATCCGGCCGCTGTGATATGATATCGCAGCCGAGGCCGTAACTTCAGGTGTACGTCCAGTGCGTTTAGGCTGCAGACAGGTTGATCCCAGGCCCGCAAAGTAAAGATAACTAACGCTCACGACCGTTAGAGTATGGATTTAAAGCAAACCTGATTTGCGTCCTTGTAGTACCGGTACTAGCGCCACTCTTATGCGATTGACGAGAAATTTGTGTAGACATCATCTTTATGCCTATTAATTTTCGTTTATATCTCAAAATTCCTTCATAGTGTTGCGGTTTCTCCCCACCCCTTCCCCCGCAGTTTGGGTACTTAGATCCTGAGAAATCAGTACCCAGAGCAACCACCTCTGGCCGTAATAACGGCCTTGATACGCCTGGGCATTGAGTCAAGCAGAGGTGTGTACAGGTACAGCTGCCCACGCAGCTTCAACACTATACCACAGGGCATCAAGAGTAGTGCCTGGCGTATTGTGACGAGCCAGTTTCTCGGCCACCATTGACAAGCCGTTTCCAGTTGGTGAGAGATGCGGAGAATGTGCTGGCCAGGGCAGCAGTCGAACATTTTCTGTCTCCAGAAAAGCCCCTAAAGGACCTACAACATGCGGTCGTGCATTATCCTGCTGAAATATAGGCTTTCGCAGGGATCAAATGAAGGGTTGAAGGGTAGAGCCACGGGTCGTAACACATCTGAAATGTAACGTCCACTGCTCAAAGTGCCGTCAATGCGAACAACAGGTGACCGAGACGTGTAACCAATGGCACCCCATACCATCACGCCGGGTGATACGCCAGTATGACGATGACGACGAATACACGCTTCCAATGTGCGGACACCGCGATGTCGCCAAACACGGATGCGACCATCATGATGTTGTAAACAGAACCTGGATTCATCCGAAAAAATGAGATTCGTCGTGAGTACACCACCGCAGGCGCTCCTCTCTGTGATGCAGCGTCAAGGGTAACTGCAGCCATGGTCTCCGAGCTGATAGTCCATGCTGCTGCAAGCGTCGTCGAACTGTTCGTGCAGATGGTTGTTGTCTTGCAAACGTCCCCATCTGTTGAATCAGGGATCGAGACGTGGCTGCGCGATCCGTTACAGCCATGCGGATAAGATGTCTGTCATCTCGACTACTAGTGATACGAGGCCGTTGGGATCCAGCACGGTGTTCCGTATTACCCTCCTGAACCCACCTATTCCGTATTCTGCTAACAGTCATTGGATATCGAGCAACGCGAGCAGCAATGTCGCGATGCGATAAACCGCAATCGCGATAAGCTAGAATCCGACCTTTATCAAAGTCGGAAACTTGATTGTACGCATTTCTCCTCCTTACACGAGGCATCACAACAACGGTTCACCAGGCAACGCCGGTCAACTGCTGTTTGTGTATGCGAAATCGGTTGGAAACTTTCCTCATGTCAGCACGTTGTAGGTGTCGCCACCGGCGCCAACCTTGTGTGAATGCTCTGAAAAGCTAATCATTTGCATATCACAGCATCTTCTTCCTGTCGGTTAAATTTTGCGTCTGTAGCACGTGATGTTCGTGGTGTAACATTTTAATGGCCAGTAGTGTATTTGCAGATAGTAAGTAATGTGTGTACCAAGTTTGGTTGAAATCGATCCAAGGTTGTAGAAGGAGTCCTTTATCTGCAGCTTTGCTCGCATACGCATTTGTGACATATTTCACGTATAAGCAACATGTTGCAAACTTTTATGTATATAATTGACCCGTATCGCAAGCGAATTTTGCCGTCCACTGTCGTTTTCATGCAACTCAATATTTATGAGGTCGTATCTCCTGAACCGAGGCCCACGAGAAAGACGGACCGCGGCGAGCACGTCACGAAGGTAGGCCTGAACTCGCTCGCTCGCTCAGCTCACCAGACAAAATGCGTTTCTAGACTTATTAACTTGCAGCTGAGCGTGTACGTACTAACGAGAATTGCATCCTCTACTCTAATCTGCTGTTATGAAGCTTTACTGATTAACAGTGCTACAATAAAATTTAATTTAAGATCAATACTCGATATAAATAGTATAACGGCTTGTTTATAGCATTTAGTCTCTTCTGCTTAACACACATTTCATACAAGAAGTAGTGCCTCTTACATCTGGTAACCATTTTGGCACGATGGTAATTTTATTGTACTCCAGTACAGCCGTAACAAATTATAAGTAGGCCTATGGACTTCCGATCATTGTAAGACTAGTAGTAGTAATGCTCCATGATAGCGGATTCCAGTAGAATATGCAATCCTCGTTTGTACGTAGACACCTAGTTATGAGTTAACAGGTGTAGAAACTTCGTTTGTCTGCTGAGTTGAGCGAGCGAGCGCAGGCCTACCTTCGTGACGTAAGCACCGCGGCCTGTTTTTCTCGAAGGCCTTGTCCTGAACTGTTGTCTCGTACAATGTGGTATATGCAAACACTGTTTTCAAAATGCACCGAGAATATAGCTAGAAGTAATAAATTAAAACGTCACGCCTGATGTGGCAGTTTTCTGCGAGAACAGCACCGAGCGAGGTGGCGCAGTGGTTAGCACACTGGACTCGCATTCGGGAGGACGACGGTTCAATCCCGTCTCCAGCCATCCTGATTTAGGTTTTCCGTGATTTCCCTAAATCGTTTCAGGCCTTTGAAAGGGCACGGCCGATTTCCTTCCCAATCCTTCCCTAACCCGAGCTTGTGCTACGTCTCTAATGACCTCGTTGTCGACGGGACGTTAAACACTAACCACCACCACCATCTGCGAGAACAGCGAAAATATAGTTAGCGATAAACTTTTTTCCTTTCATCATTTTATTTGGTTTGTCACCGAGAAGAGTTTCGTAAAAGTTTGAAACTACATGCTAAGGCTATTTTACGTTACTAAGTGCTCTCATTCTCAGATTCTGGATCAATAAAGTCTGGCATTCGCGCGTCGTGAGCTGCGTTTCTCTTCACCCGCATTCCCACCCGTTTATCAGGTTGGCGGTTCTTACTCCCACAGGATTCTTTCCAGACAGTAAGCGGTGTGTGCACGAAGCTTAGTTTAAATTAGTTCAGTGGTTTAGGAGGAGATGTGAAATATACATACATGACACACACAAGCGCTCTCCGCCCCCCCCCCCCCCCTTTCCCGCATCACCAAGCTCTCAGGAAAGGAAAAAAAATATAGTGTAAACACATGTTTTTCGTTCAAGAAAATAATTTAAAAGTCGGCATTACACAAGTTTTTAGTAACATCAGAACTAGTTAAAAGTCGCCATTGATCTTCCAAAATTTAATACTCCACTCGCCAGGTCGAACCCCCTGCTCCCAACAACTCCGGCAGTTGACCCTGAACGTAAATAAATGTAACATATTGCGAATACATAGGAAAAGAAATCCACTACTGTACAGCTACACTATTGATGACAAACAGCTGGAGACAGCCTCTGCCGTAAAATATATAGGCGTAACTACCCAGAGTGACCTGAAGTGGAATGACCATATAAAACAGATAGTGGGGAAAGCAGACCCAAGACCCAGATTCCTCGGAAGTATCTTAAGGAAATGTAACTTACCCACGAAAGAAGTGTCTCGTAAGGCGCTTGTTCGCCCGATTCTTGAGTATTGTTAGTCCAACTGGGATCCCTATCAGCTAGGAATGATAGAGGAGATAGAGAAGATCGAACCAAGAGCGGCGCGTTTCGTAGCGGAATCGTTTAGCTGGTGAGAGAGCGTTACCGAGATGCTTAACGTACTCCACTGGCAGCCGTTACAAGAGAGACGCTGTGCATCACGGAGAGATTTACTACTGAAATTTCGGGACAGCAATTTTAAGGAGGAGTCAGGCAACATATTACTTGAAATTTCTTGGCAGATTAAAACTGTGTGCCCGACCGAGACTCGAACTCGGGTCCTTTGCCTTTTGCGGGCAAGTGCTCTACCACAAGGTCCCGAGTTCGAGTCTCGGTCCGGCACAAAGTTTTGATCTGCCAGGAAGTTTCATATCAGCGCACACTGCGCTGCAGAGTGAGAATCTCATTCTGGAAACCTCCCCTAGGCTGTGGCTAAGCCATGTCTCCGCAATATCCTTTCTTTCAGGAGTGCTAGTTATGCTTGGTCCGCAGGAGAGCTTCTGTAAAGTTTGGAAGGTAGGAGAAGAGACACTGGCAGAAGTAAAGCTGTGAGGACGGGGCGTGAGTCGTACTTGGGTAGCTCAGATGGTAGAGAACTTGCCCGGCACACCGTTTTAATCTGTCAGGAAGTTTCATATCAGCGCACACTCCGCTGGAGAGTGAAAATCTCATTCTGGAAACATATTACTTCCCCCTAAATACATTTCGCGTAATGACCACAAGGAGAAAATTCGAGAAATTAGGGCCAATGCAGAGGCTTACCGACAATCATTCTTCCTACGCACTGTTCGCGAGTGGAACAGGGCTGGAGGGATCAGATAGTGCTACCGAAAGTACCCTCCGCCAAACACCATTAGGTGGCTTGCGAAGTATGATGTAGATGTAGAACAAACGATCGTATGGGCGCCCTTGTACATACATACACGCATGCATATATATATACACTCCTGGAAATTGAAATAAGAACACCGTGAATTCATTGTCCCAGGAAGGGGAAACTTTATTGACACATTCCTGGGGTCAGATACATCACATGATCACACTGACAGAACCACAGGCACATAGACACAGGCAACATAGCATGCACAATGTCGGCACTAGTACAGTGTATATCCACCTTTCGCAGCAATGCAGGCTGCTATTCTCCCATGGAAACGATCGTAGAGATGCTGGATGTAGTCCTGTGGAACGGCTTGCCATGCCATTTCCACCTGGCGCCTCAGTTAGACCAGCGTTCGTGCTGGACGTGCAGACCGCGTGAGACGACGCTTCATCCAGTCCCAAACATGCTCAATGGGGGACAGATCCGGAGATCTTGCTGGCCAGGGTAGTTGACTTACACCTTCTAGAGCACGTTGGGTGGCACGGGATACATGCGGACGTGCATTGTCCTGTTGGAACAGCAAGTTCCCTTGCCGGTCTAGGAATGGTAGAACGATGGGTTCGATGACGGTTTGGATGTACCGTGCACTATTCAGTGTCCCCTCGACGATCACCAGTGGTGTACGGCCAGTGTAGGAGATCGCTCCCCACACCATGATGCCGGGTGTTGGCCCTGTGTGCCTCGGTCGTATGCAGTCCTGATTGTGGCGCTCACCTGCACGGCGCCAAACACGCATACGACCATCATTGGCACCAAGGCAGAAGCGACTCTCATCGCTGAAGACGACACGTCTCCATTCGTCCCTCCATTCACGCCTGTCGCGACACCACTGGAGGCGGGCTGCACGATGTTGGGGCGTGAGCGGAAGACGGCCTAACGGTGTGCGGGACCGTAGCCCAGCTTCATGGAGACGGTTGCGAATGGTCCTCGCCGATACCCCAGGAGCAACAGTGTCCCTAATTTGCTGGGAAGTGGCGGTGCGGTCCCCTACGGCACTGCGTAGGATCCTACGGTCTTGGCGTGCATCCGTGCGTCGCTGCGGTCCGGTCCCAGGTCGACGGGCACGTGCACCTTCCGCCGACCACTGGCGACAACATCGATGTACTGTGGAGACCTCACGCCCCACGTGTTGAGCAATTCGGCGGTACGTCCACCCGGCCTCCCGCATGCCCACTATACGCCCTCGCTCGAAGTCCGTCAACTGCACATACGGTTCACGTCCACGCTGTCGCGGCATGCTATCAGTGTTAAAGACTGCGATGGAGCTCCGTATGCCACGGCAAACTGGCTGACACTGACGGCGGCGGTGCACAAATGCTGCGCAGCTAGCGCCATTCGACGGCCAACACCGCGGTTCCTGGTGTGTCCGCTGTGCCATGCGTGTGATCATTGCTTGTACAGCCCTCTCGCAGTGTCCGGAGCGAGTATGGTGGGTCTGACACACCGGTGTCAATGTGTTCTTTTTTCCATTTCCAGGAGTATATATATATATATATATATATATATATATATATATATATATATATATATATATATATGTGTGTGTGTGTGTGTGTGTGTGTGTGTGTTTATAATATGCATTAATGTATTCTGGTAATGCTTTGCTGCTTTCAGGAGTTGCGGCAGATGCCACCTCATTTCTAGCTGAAAAGAAAGTAGCTCACATCATTGCCACAGATGTCACTCCAACGCCAATTAGATGTCGAACAGATAATAACACATATATTACACGCTCATCATTACTATAAACAATACATTATACACACAAACCTTCCTCGTGAAGTAGTCTGTTAATGGAAACCCCATCAGAATCCCTTGAGTTGTTCCTGAGATTAACCTTCAAATATAGCGAGAAAAAAACGTGGCGGGGAACTGTCATTAATAATATGTATACGATGAGCGGAAATAGTCAGATCAACTGATATGCGATGTGGTCGTTTATCTTTACACTGAAATACGGAACGTTAGCGAAGAAAAGCATTGCCAGAGAGATGACTGTCGCAGAATTCTGGGAAAGGAAATATATATCTTATGGGTAGCCTAAACAAACTATTTCAGAGTTCGCCTGTGGCAAAGAAATCACGCAGGCTAATGCGACCAGCGAGCAATACTTACAGAAAAATGCAGCGGTGTGTTTCTCGGAGTGAAGCACACATCCATGGTGCAGAAGGTGCAGCGAGAACATCTGGACACGTACTGGTGGTGACCACCGCGGGGCCTTGCCAGAGACACCTTCGAGGCATCTAGGCGTCACCGCGGAAACGTCTAATAATAGGGGTATCGAGACATGGCAACAGTTAGCTACGCTTAACGACGCCGCTGCTGTTAGGTTGTTCTCGATAGGGCTTGTCCAGCCTGAGGTTGTCGAAAGGTGAGGCAACGTCTAAAATCAAGGTGGCGTCTGGCGTACAGTGCCTCTAGATAAAGTGACGCACGAGGTAACTCAAAATGAATGAAGCGATTACAAACGTCTATAAGTATTCAATGCATAGCGATACATCAATAAGAATTTCTTACGTGAAAGAAACTTCAAAAAAGTTTTGGATACTTCGTAGATGTTCCATATTACTCCTCTTTATAACACGGAAGACATTTAAGCGGTAATTCATTTCACGTCACATATCCTGAAGCAAACATGGCGTCACCGATGCGTGAACACCAGAAATCTGCATTTTGAGTTCTGGAAATGTCCCACGGAAAGGAATCTATGGGTGTTAAGTATGTGATGACATCGCACAGAACACAGTAATGTAGAATGTTGTGCCAGTTAACCCAGCCACTTATTGAGGTCCTTGATTGTATCGCTAACGTAATCATTTCTGCTCTATGATGAAAGAGTAGTTGTTAAATTATAATATTCAGGATGCCTTCTGTTCAGAATCCGCCGCTTTCACTTACGACAGAGAACTTTTCAGTCATGCCTCACCATGCATACGCAACCTCAACCTCAGATTACGCAGCCATCGAAATTCTGAACGATGTTTTACATTGAAACTTCCTGGCACATCACAACTGTGCAAGACCGAGTTCGACGCTGGGACCTTTGCCTTTCGTAGCCAACTGCTCTACCGACTGACGTATCAAGCATGACTTACCGCCAGCCCTCACAACTATACTTCTGCCAGTACTTCTTCTCCTATCTCCCAAACTTTACAGAAGTTCTCCTGCATAGCTTGCGGGACTAGACACCTAGAAAGAAGGATACTGCGAAGAAATGGCTTAGCCACAGTTCAAGGAATTTTTCAGAATGAATTTTCACTGTGCGGCGGAATGTGCACTGTTTTGCAACTTCCTGGTAAATTAAAACTGTGTCTGAGCGGGATTCGAACGCGGGCCTATTCTCTATAATTCGTATCACTGTATCGATATAAATTAAATAGTTATAGGCATTAGTATTCGCTGCTGTCATTTTGAATTACGCTATGTGCAGGACGCCTAAAAAGATGTACCATGTTCACACACGAGATACTGCTGGTAAAAACTAGAAAAAATCTCTCCTAAATACGTTTGCCCGGAAAGAAATATGAACCACTTTACTTTTGTCGAGAAGGGTCGGTCATGACAAGGGAGTCTAACGACCGAAGACGTATACAAATAACCTTAAAATACCGAGATGTATGTGTTCTAACACAATAATGTCATTTTTCTGTAAAACTCTGCATTAGTGAACAAACGATGTATGTATACTAACGAATCTACCAATTACAGAGGCACAAGTCGCTGAAGAACTATAACTTTTAACAGAGATTATGATAAGCAGATTTACAAATGTCATAAACGACCAATTATTTGAAAAAAGAAACTAAAAATTTTCTTGAAACAATTGATGTTAACGCGTGCAGTACTTAGTCATATTTTTAAAAAAAGAAACACAACAAGTTTCTCTTTGTTGAATGGAGAAATCTCATAAATGTGAGATTGGCTCGAAGAATTTTTAAAACGGAAATGCTATCCTAGATAACAAATGATTAACAAAAGCGAAAGCAACATAACGTCAATAGAAGCTCAAATGTTCTCAATGTGTGTACCTAATTTATCAAATACCACTCTGGTCAAACTGTTCTCCACATGGCCGGCCGGAGTGGCCGAGCGGTTAAAGGCGCTACAGTCTGGAACCGCACGACCGCTACGGTCGCAGGTTCGAATCCTGCCTCGGGCATGGATGTGTGTGATGTCCTTAGGTTAGTTAGGTTTAAGTAGTTCTAAGTTCTAGGGGACTTATGACCACAGCAGTTGAGTCCCATGGTGCTCAGAGCCATTTGAGCCATTTGTTCTCCACATGAAAGTATCGTCGGTGGATGGTTGGGAGTAAATGCGAGCCGACTTAGGGACTGTTTTCAGTTTAATTATTGAATGGCAGCTTTCTTTAAATACACTTTCTAAGACAAAAGAAAACGAAACAGCACGAAGGAATAACACGAATGGGACGGAAATCGGTAGATGTGATGTACAAATACAGACAAATTATTACAATTTCAGAAAAATTGGATAATTTATTCAAGAGAAAGAGCTTCATAAATTGCCAAGGCGAATAACAACTTGCGTGAGGACCAGAGGGTAACCATTGCATTACTGACATGCCCAAGTTGTGAACCTCTTTCTCTTGAATAAATCATCCAATTTTTCAGAAACTATAATAAATGTTTATCCGTACATGAACATCACATCTAGCAATTTTACTCCCATTCGGATAATTACTTCGTGTGTGTCTTTCTTTTTTATTTTTGCCTTACAGTGTATTTACTGCAAATAATACGAACTAAGTCCATTAACACACGGCTTTTGTACTACAGTTCCCTTTCAGACGTTAACGTGACGGATAGCTGTGCCTGTACATCTGTACAAAACTGGACAGCAACTCAAGGGCTTACCATAAGTGACCATAGGTTGATTACTTTCGTCTAAATTAGGGGACAATAGTGGAAATTCAGTTAGAAAATAGCTTTCAGAAAAATTTCAGTAGGACCAACTAGGAGCTGTTAAGTGTGCGTAGCTCCGAAGATAAGATGTGGGAATGAGAAGTAGGAGAAGACTGTAAGGTTCCTAGAGAGTCTAATTACCAGGTGTACCGGTATGAAATAAGCGTTTTTTTGTGAAAATGAAACACTAATTTTGAACTGAAAAGTAAAACCATTTTATTCAAAGTACTGACCATTGCTTTCTATACATTTTGATCACCTTTCTTGCAATTTGTGGACACCACGCCAACAGAAATATTCGTCTTTTGAACCCAACCAATTAGACACCCAATTTTCGCCTTCTTCGTAGGAATCTAAGTTTTCCTCAGCCAATGCGTGTCCCATTGATGGAAACAAATGGTAGTCGGAAGGGGCCAAGTCTGGTGAATTCGGAGGGTGGGGTAGCAGCTCCCAGCCAAGTGTTTTGATTGTATCCTGAACCAGTTTTGCTTTGTGTGCTGGTGCATTGTAGTGTAAAAAAATTACTTTGCCATGTCTTCTGGCCCATTCTGGTCTTTTTTCGATCAATGCATAGTTCAAATTGATCATTTGTTGTCTGTAGCGATTAGTATTCACAGTTTCACCGGGTTTTAAAGCTCACGATACACCACACCTTTCTGATCCCACCAAACACAGAGCATTGTCTTCTTGCCGAATCGATCTGGTTTTGCAGTCGATGTTGATGGTTGTCCCGGATTAACCAACGATTTTTCACGTTTAGGATTCTTAAAATAAATCCATTTTTCACCGCCAGTAACAATTCGATGCAAAATTGATTTTCTTTCATATCTTTGAAGCAATATTTGACAAATGGTTTTTTGGTTTTCCATCTTTCATTCAATTCATGTGGCACCCATTTTCCACATTTTTGGATCTTTCCCATAGCTTTCAAACGGTCAGAAATTGTTTGTTGTGCAACATTTAGCATTGCTGCCATTTGATTCTGACTCAAAGTATCATCTTCATCCAATATTGCTTGCAATTCGGCGTCTTCGAAATTTTTTGGTGGTCTTCCACTTTCTTCATTACTTTCATCAAAATCATTACTTCTGAACCATTGAAATCATCTTTTGCATGTTACTTCTGATAGAGCATGATCACCATATGCCTCAACAAGCATTCGATGCGACTCTGCAGCACTTTTTTTCAAATGAAAACAAAGAATTAATGCTTTCCGCAAATCATCACTTTCTGGTACAAAATTCGACATTGTTAACACGATGAAAACATACGATGTTGGCTGGCTCAAATGGCTCTGAGCACTATGGGACTTAACTGCTGAGGTCATCAGTCCCCTAGAACTGAGAACTACTTAAACCTAACTAACCTAAGGACATCACACACATCCATGCCCGAGGCAGGATTCGAACCAGCGACCGTAGCGGTCGCGCGGCTCCAGACTGTAGCGCCTAGAACCGCTCGGCCACTCCGGCCGGCCATACGATGTTGTTTGTTCCATGACTTGATGTATACTAAATGTCTTTGACAGATGTCATACCAACCAAACAAAAAATAATTAAGGCTCGTTCACAACAAATGTTCCCTATCGACACATTTGTATCTTAACGCTCATTTCATACCGGTACACCTGGTAAAGCAAGTAATGTTGCAGTTCCCAGTGACAGGGCAGTCATGCTTCCAGAAAGTATCCCTGAAGAGCGGAGCTTACCAATCTGAGGAAAAGAGTCCGCAGAGGTCGAAGCACGTTATAGACAAGTCTTAATTCAGATAGAAGGGCAGAATTAACTCCTCGACACCGAGAGCACATTCAGAACCGAAATATAAAGATAGAATTTGCTGTAAGCAACTTCAGATTAATCGAAGGGCACAATATAAAAACTAGGAAGTCAAAATATCAGGACACTCTTAGTTCCTCAACGTTAGTACATAACCAGTAACCCTCTATCCTCGATGCTTTTAAGAATCTAGCTCCTACGAATAAAATATTGTTTCACGCACCTCATTGTTTATGACTTCATACCTCCTGAACTATGTGTAACACAATAAGATAATTTTTGAGGTACATTCAGCGGTATATTTGGGTGCTGTCTGCAAAATGTGTTGCGAAGACTTAATAGTAAAGAAGTAATAAATTACACTTTATGCTTACTGAATGACGAATGAAAATGTCGCATGCGATAAACTTTTGTCCTTTAATTGTAGTGGGGAATGTACGTGAGAAAAAAAATTCGAAATTATGTGTAAGATTTATTGGAAGTCTCGAAGTGCTCTTATTCTCAAGTACTTGAATAAACTCTGGGTACTTTCCCCGCCGGAGCTACTATGCCCCTATATACGTACTTATATACAGTTTCTAAATTAAATACCTGGCTTCTTCGCATTCGGGAGGACGACGGTTCAATCCCGCGTCCGGCCATCCTGATTTAGGTTTTCCGTGATTT
Organism: Schistocerca serialis cubense; assembly: GCF_023864345.2. NCBI lineage: Eukaryota > Metazoa > Arthropoda > Insecta > Orthoptera > Acrididae > Schistocerca > Schistocerca serialis. The sequence continues at coordinate 92,047,160 of NC_064638.1, read as the reverse complement.
CCCTAAATCGCTCCAGGCAAATGCCGGGATGGTTCCTTTCAAAGGGCACGGCCGATTTCCTTCCCCGTCCTTCCCTAATCCGATGAGACCGATGACCTCGCTATCTGGTCTCCTTCCCCAAACAACGCAACCCAACTTCGCTTCTTGAGTTAATCCTTTATCGTAAAATTATACCTCTTAATCAATAGACTAGGATAGGATTTTAAATTTTGTCACAAATTATATGAACTACGGGAAGTCAATTTTTTGTTGGGCCCGGACGGCCTTACATACAAGTGGGTGACCGTAGATGTTTTGTGATTTACTTATAGATAATCAACTGATCACTGGTTGGCATCAGTCAGCCAATTTACTACCAAGGGTACTATTAACAGATGACAGGTAACAAGAAGACAACTATGTTGAGCAAACGTGACTTAGTGGTTTGAGAACAATGGGGCTGATAATCCCGTTGATGACAAAGTGATTCTGAAAACGATCGATATGTTGAAGATATGAAATGAAGTGATCGTATGGCGTTGTTGGCCGAGAGGCCCCATGACGGGCAGTTCGGCCGCCGTATTACAAGTTCTTTTTAGTTGTCTCCACTTCGGCGACTTGCTTCGTCAATGATGATAAAATGATGATGAATGACACACAACACTCACAAGGAGACGGCACGAACGTGGGGTCAGGGATGTGTCCGAAGTTTTGTGTGGTGAAAGAGGACCCCTAACACCTCACGTGGCTAAAATATTAGGACGGACTACCCTGAAAATCGATCCAAAGTTTCTTAGGTGCCTTATGAGTGTAAAATGTTAGTCCATTGCCGAGCCACCGTCTGGCCTAGATGTTTAGGTCTTGGGTTCTATTCCTCCTCTGGCACTTATTTTTCTTCTGTTTCATTTTCTTTTGTTAGTCCACCAATTATTCAGAAAGTTTCCCAAACCTACATTATCTTTAACAAATTAGTTACATTATTGAATAAAAATTATTTTCTTTTTGTCCAACAAACACAATTCATGGCGGTGGGTTTTCCATTTTTCATTGTAAAGTATATAAGGAGAATCATTGGGTTTTTAATCAGAATAACAAATTCGATTGGGAAACATTCAATTTTTATACAAATAATAATTATAAACAAAAACTGCAGTGGTAATTATCGTAAAAACAAACAAAGCAATAATTTTTGCGACATCCTGCGCAACATATGAAAGCGGATTTTTTAGAATCACAGGGCGTTTGTAATAAATCTGCACAGAAATATGCCCCATTAACATTTACGAAAATGTTTTGAGTTTCTGATAATTTTGAACCAAACCAGGCATATTGAATCATGTCTCGGAATATTGGTGACGATAACTGATGGTGAAATATAGAATGAATTTTTATACAGTCTTCCTGGCAATTAATTTCACGATTCTCCCGTAACATTGCGCTGCAATTTTGCAAGCAACAGAAGGAAAAAAAAGTGCCAGAGGATGAATCGAACCCGAGACCTCTGGCGTAAGGGTCCGAATGCTAACCGTGTAGGCCAGACGGCGGCTCGGCAATGGACTAACATTTTATACTCATAAGGCACCTAAGAAACTTTGGATCGATTTTTCTCGGGATTTTCCCAGTAGTGCATCCTAATATTTTAACCACGTGAGGTGTTAGGGGTCCTCTTTCACCACACAAAGTTTAGGACAAATCGCGGACCCCAGGGTCGTGCCATCTCCTTGTCAGTCATCTCGAGGCAGAGAAAATCCCTGGCCCCGCTGGGAATCGAACCCGGGACTCCGTGCTCGGGAAGCGAGAACGCTACCGCGAGACCACGAGCCGCGAGCGTAGAGGATATAATAAGACAAGATGGCATTCCTGCCGGGATATTTATGTTTTAGGTACAGCCATTGCTCCCACTTTAACCAGGCTGTTCAGTGAGTGCCTTGCCAAATGAAAATTTCCAAACAGGGTGTAATAATGATTCGCAATTTTAGTGTAACGGATCGTGTAACCCACCCACATCCGTCGCCAGGTGCTACGCCGTTGGTGAGTTTCCCGCAGAGCGGATAAAACCTCTGATTTAAACGCTGCTGAAGGTTTCTCATTCGCCGCTGGAATTCAATAGCCGTAAATATTTCACCGGAACGTCGCACGGAAGGGCACGCGCGGTCGTTGTGCAATATTAAGAAGGGGTAGGAAGCAGTGAGACGTGTGACGGCGCAGAGCGGTAACCCAACGCGCGCTGCTGCATTGCGGGTTGCCGCCATCGCGGGACTGGTACGCACTGGCACGGCAGCCAGCGGGCGGCCGGACGGCAGACACAAAAGACAGCGCCGCGCCGGTGCGTGCCTCCCGGACGCCCTCCATCAGAAGGAAAATTAAACGTTCGCTCTTTGTTCGAGCGAACCCTGTTGACTGCAGCAAAAAATCCTAGTGCCAATTCGTGTGTCCAGCACAGACGCCGTTGTAATGTAAGAGTAGAGTGTCTCCCTTCTGTTTTATGTTTTTACTAGCTGACAAACCCGGCACTGGCCGGGTATTCATTTTGGCAATTTTATTATGAAGGTGGTAGGGGTAAAATAAAGGGAGCAGAAAGTATTTATTTACAGTTTGTACAGAAACCGGATGGCAGTTATAAGAGTCGAGGGGCACCAAAGGGAAGCAGTGGTTGGGAAGGGAGTGAGACAGGGTTGTAGCCTATCACCAATGTTATTCAATCTGTGTATTGAGCAAGCAGTAAAGGAAACAAAAGAAAAATTCGGAGTTGGAATTAAAATCCATGGAGAAGATATAAAAACTTTGAGGTTCGCCGACGACATCGTAATTCTGTCAGGGACAGCGAAGGACCTGGAAGAGCAGCTGAACGGAATGGACAGTGTCTTGAAAGGAGGATACAAGATGAACATCAACAAAGGCAAAACGAGAATAATGGAGTATAGTCGAATTAAATCAGGTGATGCTGCGGGAATTAGATTAGGAAATGAAACGCTTAAAGTAGTAAATGAGTTTTGCTATTTGGGGAGCAAAATAACTGATGATGGTCGAAGTAGAGAGGATATAAAATGTAGACTGGCAATGGCATGGAAAGCGTTTCTGAAGAAGAGAAATTTGATAACATCGAGGATAGATTTACCTGTCAGGAAGTCGTTTCTAAAAGTATTTGTACGGAGAGTAGCCATGTATGGAAGTGAAACATGAACGATAAATAGTTTGGACAAGAAGAGAATAGAAGTTTTCGAAATGTGGTGCTACAGAAGAATGCTGAGTATTACATGGGTAGATCACATAACTAATGAGGAGGTATTGAATAAGATTGGGGAGAAGAGGAGTTTGTGGCACAACTTGACTAGAAGAAGGGATAGGTTGGTAGTGCATATTCTGAGGCATCAAGGGATCACCAATTTAGTATTGGAGGGTAGCGTGGAGGGTAATAATCGTAGAGGGAGACCAAGAGATGAATACACTAAACAGATTCAGAAGGTTGTAGGTTGCAGTAGGTACTGGGAGATGAAAAAGCTTGCACAGGATAGAGCGGCATGGAGAGCTGCATCAAACCAGTCTCTGGACTGAAGACCACAACAACAAACATATTAGAAACGAAAACAAAAAATGAACTGAGTTTGTAGCGTAGATAAAATTACATCCAAAGGCAAATACTGCAATGCTCCGGTTGCGTGGTCAACAAAGTGGAAGGCAACTCCATATAGAGGCAGAGGTAGAGATAGAGACAGATATTTTGTACACGAAGTAAAATCGTGTCTGTATTTCTACATACCTATCTTCGCTAAAAGAATAGCTAGTTCGGCATATTTTATAGTCACATCCATTGGAGTAATGTGATGCGCCTATTAAATAATTTTGAAGAACTTAAAAAATTATAACCAATGTTTAAATTCCATCTGTACGAAAAGGAAGGACGGTGAGGATGTGGGGAGGTGGGGGGGAGGCAGTAGGGAGTGAGGAAGTTTTTCATAGGCAGTCGATTATGAAGATGCATTAAACAAAGAAATTGTTACAATTTAGTAATAACATAAAGCAGTGAGCTAAAGAAGAAGAATAATAATTGGTGGCACATTACATTCTTTAGTAAAAATGAAATTGGGTGCATGTAGACCTCTAGCTCGAAAAAAACAATCAATTAGTTAATTTATTAGTTGGGTTCATATTCAACATATCATTTGTACTATTAATCGTAAACATGTGGAACGAGTCGTTTTGCGTTCACATTATGCATTTATATGTGAATATGGCTACATGCTGAAAATGTACATTTTTTGAATACAGGTGTGAATTAGTAATTCCTACCAACCACCTTTTACCTATTGCAAAAATTGAAATTATTCTACAGAATAGTAACTTGCCAAAGAGAAAGTTTTTATATTTGTTTTCAAATTTAGCTTTGCTGTCTGACTTCTGTATCATTTGGAAAGTGACCAAAAGTTTTGATGGCAGCACTGTGCAGCCTTTTCTGTGCTAAAAAGAACGTTAATGTAGAATAAGGAATGTCATTTTCTCCTGGGTTTGTAATTACGGACATCATTCTTCCTTTTGAATTGTGATGGGTTATTTACATAAATTAATTGGAAATATATATGGTGTGAAGCAGCATTTAAAACAAATGCATAATCGTAGGTGAGCAACACATATCAATCTCAAATACGTTTTTAAGCAATGAAGATTTCATTCTTAAAATGAGTTATCGTAGGACATCATTCCTTATGAGAGCATCGAATGAAATATGCGAAATATGTTAACTTGGCAATTGATTTCTCCCCAAGATTTACAATGATTCGAAGAAGAAATGTGTCTGAACTAAATGGTTAATCTCAATCGATAGTTTGAAATTCTTTCCAAGTATCTTCAATTGTTAGCTCATATCAGCAGCAAGTTGAGCACCATTGTACGGAAGGTGTGCTAGTTGCTTGTAGTAAATCAGAAAATGGGTGATTAAATGACAAAGATTAAGTTCTAATAATGAAATCTGGCGTTATTCGTTGAGCCTTGCCTCGTCACATTTCTCAGTAAGCCTCACTTTTCGTCTTTAGCATCTTGTTGTTGTTGTTGTTGAAGAGTTACAACGGAAGCGTATCGCTTTTATTCTCGAAGCGGCATCAGTGGTGGCTCTATAAATATAGCGTACTTAAAACGTTTCTATATTTTGTTATTTATAGCTAAAAACTGCTTTCGCTTATGAATCTGGTGTACAATTTGCTTACCGTGTTCGTTACGCCTTTTAGCACGGTTTTTAAGTCGACTGGTTGTCGTTAGCTCAGGTTGTAGGGAAAAGTATTGATTGCACTCTCACCCGTCGCCATTTTTTGCCTTGTACAAACCTACTTGTTCTTTTGTTACATTTGCGTTCTTTGTACTTCGCTTTTGTAAAACTTCACACGTAATCTTCACAGAAAGTTTACTGTTGTTCCGTCTGCTTTGTAGTAAGGGCTATTTTTGTGTTTGTTAGCTTTTCTTGTGGCTTGTATAACGTTGACTTGTACTCGACATCTGGGGACTGTTCTCTGCTTGCAGTCCAGACAACTGCAAATGTGGGTACAAATAAAAATTTTAATCATGTTATTACAAATTTTAAAATTGTTTCTCTACTTTCGTATGCCTTGCGCAACTGTTTCGCTTATGACGACAAAACCTAAAAAGTCTATTTCTAGTGGTAGAATTACTCGCTGTTCTTCCACTGCTCGTAATTAACCTCGGCGCGGGAGCGCAGTATTTCCTAATGAAGTCTATTTAAGAGGGACGTATCCTTAATTGTTGGTTAAACTCTGCGTGTTTGCGAGCATCCTTAATGTGGTCGCTGGTGTCATTCCGGTTGGAAATTAGAGCGGCGACTAAGTGGCAGCACCATACGACGCTCAAGAAATACAGGGAGCGGCGGGGGGAGAGGGGGGGGAGGGGGGGAGCAGCGTCTGGCGCTGCACTAACATTTCTTGTAGCGTCAGCCTCATAGCTAGCTGAATCCATTTGTTTACAGCCAACGACATTTTTCTTACCCGGAGCAACTCCAGAAGCAAATAAACCTCTCATGGTCGCAAGGGACGCAATATGCAGATGACATTGAACCACATTTATGCCGACGTACATTCGCTTTAATTGCCCCTCAGGCCGGATTCAACCTCTGCCAAATGTCCTCAATCGCGTCATTGCTGACTTTGCTTCGCAGCGCTAGTCAACCGGTGCCAAGTAGAACTTTTTTCATCAGACTTTTTGAGTCACGTTTAAGAAATTAAATCCCCTGTTTATTCCCTTGAAACAGACATAGAAAACTGATACTCTAACCTCCTTCAAAAATTGAAGAGATCTTGAGAAATGTCTGAAGCAGACTGTCGCAAAAGGCTTCCCTTACTGTACAAGATTACCTCATACTGACTGTCTCTGGAATGAAGCGGTCACAATAATGTTAGTGATGAACTTATTTTCATTAACATTTGACCAGAGTCGATGTATTACGAACCATCATCTGCCCTAAAAGAAGAAAAACAGGAGGCACTCTAGAACTAAGGATATTTAACATATTAAACAATTCAACACCCAAGATCGTGATATTGCACATCATATTACTTGCTACGAACAGCCCATCAGTGTCAACTGCAGTATCACAGGAAGCAAACTAGGGCTGTGAGAGCTTCCACAACATGACAGCTCAGACAGACACCACTATATATCACACACGCAATTTTCGTTTCAAAATGAATCCTAAATAAAACACTGAAGTTTACGAACTGGAAAGGCAGCCATGACGATTCTCAGGAAGTTTTGGCCATAATTGTGAATGAAGTTGCGAATTTGCAAATGAAAATATTCAGGGCCAACATTTTCATCTGAATCATTTGCTTTGTAGTCAGATGATCTGTAAATTTCATTGAAAACGGATTGCTTTCTCGCAGGCGAACTGTTTTAGGTACCAGTTGGTCTGGATTTCGCATCTTGTAGTGTGAGCTACAAAATTAAATTTCTACATAGTTCTGTTGTCCTGCAGTGAGATTCGCACATGTCGATATCAAAACAAGTTTTACACATTTCTTAGATACCAGCTACAAGAAACTTTCACACTAACTCAAAAGGACCCCTTGGTCTTTTTCCATTTGTTTTTTGAAATGGAAAAAACACGCCGGTCGTCATCTCATTAGTATAGGATCTATGTTACTCAAAGTGCGTTCTTAAAAACAGCACTGGTGTTTTGCTTTTAGGTGCAGAGATGGACACATTTTGCGGTTGTCCAACATGCGAACACGCTTTGTATGGTTGTTCATGCGAGAACACAGTTCTTCTAAATCGACTCTGCAACATTGAAATACTGTATTTTGCCCTTCCGCTTTATTGATAGTCATACAGTACGCCAATCATACTGGAAATTTGTGCAATTTAAAATCTGAGCAGTAATTTAGCTGAAGTAAGTGGAATTCATGGTATGAATACTGACTCATTTCTCTTTTCCAAATAATATTTCTGCTTCTACGTTTTCATTTAGAAGTTTTTTCCGTGGTCGCACCGGAAACACTGGCCGAATTCAAGAATTCTGTTGGGAAGTTTACGTTTTTGTATTGGTTCATCACTTTATCAATGGACTTCAATATTATTTTCTTCCCATGGTATGACACTCCGTATTCACTGATCTGTCTGACGACTACGTAATTTTTTGTCGCTAAAATTGTTCACTCACTCAACCATTCTCTGCTTCAATTGATTCTCTGTAATATCGGATATATTTTTTTTAAATTATTTGTTCCTCAGTCTTTACTCCGTTGCACAACGAATTGGTTAAGAGAATTTTGTTGGAGTGCGGATCAATGCGATATGCGCCGTTTCCAAGTTGTATTCTAGATAGTTACAGAACATTCAAGAACATTTCGAAACATTCGTTAATACTGGAAAAAGTTCGAGAACACTGATGAAGTAGGAACAGGAAACGTCCTGCTGACACCACGATGTAACGGCGACCTTTAAGAACACTCTTGTTGTAAGGTGTCAGGCAAATCCAACACCTTCCATGAAAACTCTGACATGATAAGCAAATCCATAAGTATGTCACATAGCTCCGAATAAATCGTGACATTACATTAACCAAAGTAATACGAGTAACGAGTGAGCAAATGGAATACCACAGACTAACACAAGAATGCCTAAATGCATGTCATACCTTCCCACCGTGAGACAGACGCAGTTCCGAGTGGAGAAACGAGAACAGAAGCCGAGAGCAGAACCGTGTTAAGCTAGAAGGCCCTACGATAAGGGACGGACACCCACGTCGCCAGCTAACCACCAGGACCAACCCCCAGCCCATGTTAAAAGATAGAGCCCTACAGAAGAACAGTATAGATCTTACGATAACACAAAAAGGGCCACACCAGCCGCAAGTTTTAGCGTGAGACTTTTTCGCGTCTCTGTTACGTTGCAAACCTAAAAAAACATTGCCCCACCAGGAAAAGTAACCTCTAGGACCACCCCCCAGCCCATGTTAAAAGCTAGAGCCCTCCAGAAGAACAGTATAGATCTTACGATAACACAAAAAGGGCCACACCACCCGCAAGTTTTAGCGTGAGACTTTTTCGCGTCTCTGTTACGTTGCAAACCTAAAAAAACATTGCCCCACCAGGAAAAGTAGGACCACCCCCCAGCCCATGTTAAAAGCTAGAGCCCTCCAGAAGAACAGTATAGATCTTACGATAACACAAAAAGGGCCACACCACCCGCAAGTTTTAGCGTGAGACTTTTTCGCGTCTCTCTTACGTTGCAAACTTTAAAAACATTGCCCCACCACGAAAAGTATAAAGTTTCTCATTGGATAGACAGAATTTTTGTAGGCGGAGCTTAAGGTCAACATTGAGACCCTGATTGATCAGATGAAAACACAGCCAGATAGTTTCTTTTTAAACCAACTTCGGTAAATTGTAGTAAGGAGAAGTTAGGAGAGAGTTGCTTCTGAGACGGCGAGCTGGATGGAGCTGCGCCGGCCGCCGCCCCCTGACGAACACCGACAAGGTAATGAACGCACGCGATGCCGCATTTTTGAGCGCATAAAGCTTCACTCAGAACTGCAGAAGTCTCATCTGTTACATCCCCTTTTTACGTAATACTAGTGTCGATCGTCAATTAAATCTCATGGTATTCACATTTGCTACGTAAGTTAAAATCTGAAATGCGATGATTTTTCTGTTATATAATTATTGAGAAGCCACATCAGCCACTGAAATTTACGACAAGTTAGATAAGTAATTAAAGATAATTGAGGGTCACTGTAGACCATTTTGATAGTTTTCTCTTTTGTGAAACTTAATTTAAACCTGGATTATAGATGTGATATGGCATAGGTCATCCTTCGATCCATTGTAGAACTTGGAAACCCATTCAGGGAATATTCGTTCACATTTTTGTTGAACGCAGTTGGTTTTTATCATCCTGTATTAAAACATTTCCTTTTATCAATAGTGCAATTTATAAACAATGTTTTGTGAGTAGAATAAAATTTCCAATGGTAAACTTAACTGCTTTTTCGACGTTATTTTACCAGCTAACTAAAAATAGGAAAGCCTTGAACCCCTTCCACTTAATTTAGTTAGTATTAAGATTCTTTTATAGGGAGTGCAGTGGAGCTGACGCTGAAATCATTAAGTATTTGGTTATATCATCGCTAGTCTCACTGAACTCTTCTGAACTCTACATGTCATGTGTGGTCTGGCGTCTCCTTACCAGCAACAGGTCCCAGGTTCAAACTAGTCAATTCCCTAAAAAACACGCTCAGAGCGTCGTTGCGCGAAAGTAGTAGGGAGACAAGACATAGAAGAACAGACACCACTCAGAATGTTAGATTATCTCCGCAACTACAACAATACAGCTGCCACATCACAACCATTGTAGGGCACAACAGGAGAAAGATGGGTAACACTAGCCGCAAGAACCAGCGATCGCCTTGGGTGGTTTTAGAAGCATGGGCAACTTCGTGGCAGTTAATGTGCATCTGCGTGGTCCTCTATCTAGGAAATCATTGTATGTCATTACTAGGGGCCCTGTGCTCAACACAACGCTCTTCCTCTGTGCCGATAATCAAAACCGAGCCTTAAATTCCTCCTCAGTTGCTCCCAGGCGATTCATTAACACTTTTCGAGTCTCTGTGCCAAAGAAAAATCTTTGGTAGCACAGGGAATCAAAGCCAGATCCTCGCGTAGCTGTGGTGGGTCATCTACCGGGGCAGAAAAACTGAAAATTGCACTATGAAAGTTTTGAAAAAAAGACGTATGAATTTTGCCGACTTGCTGTGAAATTTAAAGCAGGATAAATTCATAGATGCAAGTCTCGCCGGAAGAATGTGCCAGTGGCAGTTTGAGGCTGTCCCTCTGCGAGATGGCGGGGAGGCTAATGAACCGAGTCCGGCCCCCAGTCTCATTACTGCGTTAGTGGCGTAGTTCCGACGGGGGGAGGGCCTGATGGATATTGCGACCGTGACCCCATCTCATGGTTTGATCTCCTTCCCTAACTTTACAGCGGCACAAATGGGCCGAAACTACTCAGACAAAGCTGGCAGTTCTAATTACTAGTTCTGGCACTTAGTTATCGAGAATTTCTGCACAACTTACAGTCTCGCGATGCTGGAGACGATAGCTGGTTGTTTCTCTTTACAAAACGGGTAAAATAGCGGAATGATAGACCGACACAGGGTTGTATGTACTTGCATGTGAAAAGTATACCCTTGTAAAATCAGATTTTTTTTATATGAAAATTTTTTGTTCTATGGACAAAATAAAATTTCATCCCGCTTTCTATCTTCATTCGTGAAACAACACGAGTCTCTTTTTAAAACGACTTATATATATCTAGTCTGGGCCAGAAACATAGTTACCTCGACATCGGTACCTATTGAATGATACTGGTTTCGAGGATAAACCTGCCCCATCTCACTGAGGGTCATGTGAAGAAGGTTATTTCGATATTAAGCATTAAATTTGGGAATTTGATGTTCCTACAATATTTTGCAGTGCCCTTGTCTCAAAATGACGGTTCCACTCGCCCCAGTTTAATGTTTTCGCGTTTTCCCTCTTGACGCGAATAAAGGGCTCGTTTCCTAAACAAGTCCATGACCGATTGTCTATCCATATCCACTCGAGCTTTTGTTCTGTATAGTGACTCCAGCACCATGTGTGTCTTTAACGTTACAGACTATTTTACGTTGCACAGTTGTTTCCTTGTCTGCACTTTTATCTTCTGCAAGAAAACACGAATGAGGAAATAATTACTCCCGTACTGAAATATGCACCAGCAACAGCACTACAACCCTGAGACGGCTCCTGCAGCTCAATAAAGGAAATACACAACTGGCCATTAAAATTGCTACACCAAGAAGAAATGCAGGTGATAAACGGTTATTCATTGGACAAATATGTTATACTAAAACTGACATGTGATAATATTTCCATGCAATTTGGGTGCACAGATCCTGAGAAATCAGTACCCAGATCAACCACCTATGGCCGTAATAACGGCCTTGATACGCCTGGGCATTGAATCAAACAGAGCTTGGATGGCGTGTACAAGTACAGCTGCCCGTGCAGCTTTAACACGATACCACAGTTCATCAAGAGTAGTGCCTGACGTATTGTGACGAGCCAGCAGCTCGGCCACCATTGACCAGACGTTTTCAATTGGTGAGAGATCTGGAGAATGTGCTGGCTAGGGCAGCAGTCGAACATTTTCTGTATCCAGAAAGGCCCGTACAGGACCTGCAACATGCGGTCGTGCATTATCCTGCTGAAATGTAGGGTTTCGCAGGGATCGAATGTAGGGTAGAGCCACGGCTCATAACAAATCTGAATCCAGTACGGCGATGACGAATACACGCTTCCTATGTGCGTTCACCGCGATGTCGCCAAACACGAATGCGACCATCATGATGCTGTAAACAGAACCTGGATTCATCCGAAAAAATGACGTTTTGCCATTCGTGCACCGAGGTTCGTCGTTGAGTACACCATCGCAGGCGCTCCCGTCTGTGATGCAGCGTCAAGGGTAACCGCAGCAATGGTCTCCGAACTGATAGTCCATGCTGCTGCAAACGTCGTCGAACTGTTCATGCAGATGGTTGTTGTCTTGCAAAGGTCACCATCTGTTGACTCAGGGATCGAGACGTGGCTGCACGATCCGTTACAGCCATGCGGATAAGATGCCTGTCATCTCGACTGCTAGTGATACGAGGCACGGAGTTCCGTATTACCCTCCCGAACCCACCGGTTCCATATTCTGCTAACAGTCTTTGGATCTCGACCAATGCGAGCAGCAGTGTCGCGATACGATAAACCGCAATCGCGATAGGCTACAATCTGACCTTTATCGAAGTCGGAAACGTGATGGTACGCATTTGTCCTCCTTACATGAGGTATCAAAACAACGTTTCACTAGGCAGCGCCGGTCAACTGCTGTTTGTGTATGAGAAATGGGTTGGAAACTTTCCTCTTGTCAGCACGTTGTAGGTGTCGCCACCGGCGCCTACCTTGTGTGAATGCTCTGAAAAACTAATCATTTGCATATCACTGCATATTCTTCTTGTCGGTTAAATTTCGCGTCTGTAGCACGTCATCTTCGTGGTGTAGCAATTTTAATGGCCAGTAGTGTAAATTTCCTGAATGAGTCTGCGATCAATGAACAAAAGCGTCTAGACGATTTAATAGATTTATTTCTTTATTTCGCCGTTTCGGCTATAGCCACCATCAGATACCAAAAATTTAGAACTTGCAAACCAAGGTTCAGTGTCAGTATTGAGAACCCATGCCTAATCGGGGCATCAATTGAGTTGATGGGCCGATTTGCCATAGGTTCTTAATACTGGCATTGAACTCTGTTTTGCAAGTTCAAAATTTTTTACATCTGGCGATGGTTGAAGACGAAACGGTGTAATAAATACGGGCATTTATTAAGCAACCTAGACGGTTTTATTCACATAAAAAAGATCCTAGAGACTAACCTTCGAATATTCTAATTTAATTACGTCTCTTCACCAACTGCAGTTTAATCAAATCACATAAGGCAAATACCTGCTTGAAGAGAACTTCTCAGCACGAGTCTCCACTAGAATTTTGTTGCCCGTCAATAAAAATATTTTTACTCTAGAACATGAGAACTTTATTAAATTCAACGGCCACAATCCACCTTAAACGCAAAGATGGTCAGATGTGATGGACGGGGATCCCGCCTCGCTTATAGCTCGATACCGCCAACCGGCCACTTTTTGAAGAAGATCCTTTTTCCAGTTACGCGGCATCACAGTGAATTGAAGCGACTGGCATAAAGGTAATGCGATCAAAAGGTGGAGGGGAGTTAGCAATGAGAACGGATGAAAGAAGGTAAGGACGGAGGTAGGGATGGCTACAAAGCCGGCTTTGTGCATACACTGAAGGCGCATTCATCCGGACCATCCGCTGCTCGTACGGAGAACGACAGGTCCGTATTAGCCACAAAGGAAGCAGTCTGCACTCACAGCAGCCACACGTAACGCATGTGAGTAGCTGAGGCGCATACAGTGTCGTCCAGTTTCTCTCTGTGAAGATAAATAGTGCCCCATTTGAAGCAAACTGATGTTATCAAAATCTTTATTTTTAAATATAATAATGTAACCAATTTTTAGTCATATGTCACATTCAGCCATTGTTTTATCTTTCGTAACATCTTGAAAAAATCTGAAAGCCTTGGTCGAACTAAACCTAACATCTTGCATTCACTCTCAAAAATATTGTCTGTGAAAACAAAGAGGAAAAGGAATTTAAAGAAAATGGGCTCACTCCGTTTGTGGCCAAGGTAGAATACTATATATCTTATGCATGTTTGTGCCCCTTCTATTAACTGAAACCTCTAATTATTCGTCTAGAACTCTCTCGGGCAAGTTCATTAGAACACTTATTTTAAAATGATTAAGCAGACCCTTTCCGTTGTCTAGGCCTGCACTGCAGTGAGGCGGCATTGTTCAACTAAGAGCACGACTTTACGACAAAGCGTCACTTGCTTTTTATTGTTTCACGTCTGTCCCTTACCATAATGCCACCAGATAGTGTAAGAAAAACTGTAATTCTTCTTCACTAAATAACAGATTTACACGTTTTATATCACATTCACGTTTTGTGGTCACACGCTGGAAATAAAGAAGTTTCTAGTAAAATTTAATTCGCAAACAATTTTTCCTTCGCTGGAGACTTTCAAATTCCAAACATTCTTGTTGGGTTACTGATAAATTTTATTATATCAGCTTGAATAAACAAGCGAAAATAGTTTTAGGTCTGATAGACTGACGAAATTTCCGGTTAATTGAAGAGTTGATCAGAATGATACGGATGTGCAATATGCGACAAACGACAGCTGTAACCCTATGATTTTTTTTTATCATTTTCACTGCCGGTTTCAACTTAGTTCGGCACTTCAGATAAAAAAGTTCCTCTCCGGGGGACACCACCTTGACGAAGCACTGTCCGTGCGGGTGGAGAGGCTTGCGTATCTGCGTGAAGCGGAGGGCTATGCCGAAGGTAGAGGTCCAACTGCCAGAAAGGCCTTGGCTCATGGATCAGACTAAGAGTGTCCCACAACGTCCTGTCTTCCTTATCCACTCCTAGTCCTTACCCAATTCCCTTTCCCAACTCAAGGTGTGATGCGATCGGTGCCGAGGGGTGCGTGGCACATTGGAAGACGTGTCGCAAACGGAGCCTCAGGGATACCTGGCGACCTCCCTGAGTAAGTAGCCTTACACTGCGCGGGGTTTTCGTGGGATGGACGGCGTAGATCCCCAAATCACGCGGGACCAAATGGACACGACAAAAGAAAATATATTAAAACGAACTTAGGGGCAAACTGAGACCTCAGACACCCGAACATCGGGTCAGGACCGATGCAATTCACTCCCACTGCTGAATCGGAATCTAGGCCTGAACCAGAAGTGGGAACTGTAACTGAGACGTTGGACCTGATCAATATTAAAACTTTGTCTAGGCCGAGAGGAGGAAACTCCTCAGGGAACAAAGACAAAAGGAAGGGAAAGAATGGCTTCCCAAACACAAGCGGAGGGAATCAAAAGGGCTTGAGCCCAAGACCCCCAAGAAAAATCTGTCTCAGATTGAAGGGGATACACAGACCCCCACAACGTCGAAGACAGGTAGCAAGAGGATAAGGGAGGAATCTAACACTTCCTCCTCCCTGGATAAGAGATCCCAGAAAAAGCCGAGGCAAGAATTAGGGAAACAGACCTATAGTACTGCAGTCTCGGTTTTTAAGATGGCAGTTATCCAGAAAGGCTCTCCACTGGTAGCCATCACCTCGCAGCAGGAGGAACTTGTACAGATGGCCCTCTTTGGAAAGATTGGGACGGGGGGCCGGGGGGGGGGGGGGGAGGGAGGGGGAGATGTTGGTCCAGGACTCAACTGTACCGGAAGGACGAACCCTGGTGGTGAAGGTCGGAGAGAAGTCTGAAGGCGATGCGGGAGCAAGACCTGCAATTGTTTTTAGGGTAATCAAAGACCTCAAAGGCAATGACGGCAGCAAGACGGAGACTGGAGGTACTGCAGATTAATCTGCTGCACAGTAAAGGGGCCATTGCCGCCTTGAGCCGCTGCCTGGGGAGATTGGAAGTAGATGTGGCCCTGATACAAGAACCCTACTTATATAAAGGGGGCTTATCGGGGCTCAGTGGCACTGGGGGTAAGCTTATTTATGGTAAAAATCTAAGAAACTCCAGAACATTCATCTATGTAAGAAATGGAATTTCTTTCATTGAGTGGGCCTTGGTGGAACAATAACTTGGAAACGCAAAGAAAGCAAGTACGAAGAGTGTTAAACCTTGCGAGACGTAAAGAACAGTGGGAAAAATATAGTGAGACCCTTGTCAACTACAACCAGTCCTGGAAGGTATTCTGTGAGGAAGTGGAGAGCGTGGCTGCTCAAGCCACAATTCACAGAGTACCAACCGATCCAGTAGGTACGTTGAGGAAGGAGGATGGGGAATATACAAAGACCGCACATGAGACACTGGAACTGCTCCTCAAGACTCACGTTCCTCAATATGCTCTGGCGGATAACACAGACCGGAATGTGATCCCAGAGAGACAATGGTTCTCAGGCACTTGAAGAGAGGACTGGAAATCGGCCAAGGAGCGTGTGGACTTCAATAAAATCCAATGGGCGGTGGGAACATTCCAATCGCTCAAGTAACCTGTTCCAGATGGAATCTTTCCAGCTTTCCTGCAACAGGCAGGAGAGAATCTCATAAGAGTCCCATGCATGTTATTCAGGGTTAGCCTAGCAGTAGGAATCATTCCCAATGCTTCGAGGGCAGTGAAGGCTGTCTTCATTTCAAAGCCTGGGAGAATTGAACACACCAAGGCCAAGGATATCAGACCAATCAGTCTGTCCTCCTCCATTCTTAAAACATTGGAAATACTGGTTAATGTATATGTTGTGGAGAGGAGGCTAATCAGAGCCCATCTACATTCAAACCAACACGCATATCAACCAAGTAAATCATGTGAGACAGCTCTCCATCAGCTCGTTGGGAGTTGTAGAGGAAGCACTTCACTTTCAAGAAATAGCTCTCTGCATCTACCTGGACATCTAGGGGGCCTTCAGTAACACGACCTTCGATTCCATGGTAAGGGCAGCAGAGATGCACGGCCTAGGTAACACTATATGTACGTGGACTAGGGTCATGCTTAGTGGAAGGAAGGTAGAGGCTACCATGATGGATGAAAAGATGGTAATTAACACCACTAGAGGTTGTCCACAAGGAGGAGTTCTGTCCCCTCTATTGTGGAATCTAATTGCGAACGAACTCATTGAGGAACTAAATTCCAGACAATGCTTTTGCCAAGGATACAAAGATGACCTTGTCATAACAATAGTTGGCAAATTTACTGACGTAGAAATATAGCACAAGGTGTATTGGACATTGAGCAAGACTGGTGCATGAAACAGAATCTAAGGGTTCATCCTACGGAGACTGTTGTGGTGCCATTTACGAAGAGACATATCCAACACTCAAGTTGGAATCTGAAGCTCTTCGATGAAACTCTACCTGTGAAGGGGATAGTGAAATATCTAGGGGTAACCTTAGATGAGAAACTTACATGGGCCCCTCACGTTAAGAGCATCTGCTCCGAGGCGAAAGGTACTCTATCAGAAGGGCTTGTGGCAAAAACTGGGGTCTAAGCCCCAGAGGTACGTACTGGAGGTTAGATCTAGAATTTCCTACAGGGCCGTAGTTTGGTGAAAGAAGGTAGAACAGCGGGTTGCAGCTAAGGAGCTTGCTAAGGTGCAGAGACTGGCATGCTTATCCATAACAGGCGAAATTAGCAGCACACCAACCGCTGGGATGGAAGCCATGCTGGACATGCCTCCACTACACCTTTGGGTCAAGACGGAGGCAGCAGCTGGTGCGTACAGACTTAAAACTGGCAAAAACTGGATCTTATTGAGATATCCGGAATCACTCACTAAGACAGTGAGTGAGGTAAATGTAGGAATGGCTGGGGAAATGCCGGCCGACTATATAGTAACGCCCAACTGCTTCTACAGGCCTAATAATATAATAATTTGAAGCATGGAGCAGTTGGAAAAACAGTTCGACACCGTACCGGGGGGGGGGGAGGGGGGGGGGGGAATTGTTTGGTTCACCGATGGGTCGAAATCAGACCAAGGCGCTACTGCAGGGGTGTACGGGGTTCGGCCAAGACTGAGGGGCATCATCTCTCTAGGAAAACTGGCCTCGGCAATCCAGGCTGAAATTACTGCAATCAGGCCATGTGTGGAGGAGAATATGCGTAGGTGCTACAAGGACCATAGCATCTACTTCTGTTCAGAAAGCCAGGCAGCCCTGAAATCGCTGGCAGCTCCTACAACGAGATCTAAGATTGTTGCAGAATGCCACAGAGCTCTGGTGGAGCTAGAGGGAAGCAATAGAGTAAACCTAGTGTGGGTCCCTGGCCACTCAGGGATCTGTGGCAATGAACAAGCCGACAGATTGGCAAGGATGGGGGCAACGACTCCATTCACTGGACCGGAACCTGCCCTGACAATTACCAAGGCTATGATCAAACTAGAACTACGGAACTGGCTTAGAAAATAGCACGTAGAATATTGGACCCACGTCTATAAACAAAAACTTGGTAAGGTAATGATACCTAAGCCGTGTTTTAAAAGAAGCTCTCCTGGGATTGAACAGGAAAAAGATTAAACTCATGACTGGTCTGATGACTGGCCACGAGAATTTCAAAAAACACCTACATACAATGGGTCTAACGGAAGAAGACCCTAAATGTAGGATCTGCGATGAGGGTGAAGAAACTGCATCACACCTAATCTTCGAATGCCTGGCATTGGAGAGCATCAGATACAGAATTTTCGGGACAACTAGACCCGAAGAAATTGTGTAACAAGAAACTGGTAAAGAGACTCCTTGCACTATTTAACGGCATTGGTTGGCTTTACTAGATATACAGGTAGCGATAACGCACAATAAACTCAATTTCGGTGCGGGCAGTGGCAGGTTAGACCAAAGCTGTCTTAGCTTCCCTGTCAAAATAAAATCATTTACTGCGGTTCGTTTTCCTGTATATCATATATGTCTTTGCCGATTATGAAAGCGAAAATAAGACCATATAGAGATTAAAACATAAGTTGGTACGCACATAATACGGAAAATATTGTGTTGTAGCAGTAGTTCGTAGCGGCTGAAATGCGCTAAATTGTTCTCCGGTACTTGTTATGTATGCTGTTCTGCAGCCTCAACAAACTGTATGAAATGAATACTGTTGTAATAATGGTCTATGATTTTTTATATTTTACTTACTGCAGTCGGGTTCGGTTATGTCTCATTCTAAAGTGGTAACTTATAGGACCTTAAAGGTTATTTTTATATACGATCTATTCTTATTTTGCCATATTTACGCAAAGTTGTTTCATTTCCCAAAAATCTATCTAAAAAGGAGCACATTGGCACTACTTCACTTCACACAGAATGAACTGATCCCTGTCACAATTTATGGCACTAAACAGCACATTTGTATATTCTGGTATCCAAGAGACGCTACTTTATGCTATGACGAACTAAATATGTAGAGAAGTTACTTCATTTGCACTGATTAACAACAAATATGTGTACAAACAATGACTCTCTAAAAGGAAGCCGCAGAGCTCAACGCAAATGATCGCTTTTTCTAAACGCCACAACTGTGCCCCACTGCGGTGTAGAAGTTTGAAATTTTGCTGAAAAGTGGCTACAACATTCCTCTGTAATGGTGCTACGTCACCTCCGTGCTCGGCGACGCTTCAAACAACAAGATGTCAGAGGGAGGGGGGGGGGGGGGGAGGCAGAGATCAGAAGTTCACGTAAGGTGTAAGGTGGGTTACTGATGTCACATTGGCACCAACCTTCTGCCCTACGCCACCATGGATGCACCGCAAGACGGGAAGGTCATAACACCCACCTTAACCACATTTCAGCTCACTTTTGAAGCCTCTATTTTGGAGGTCAGAACAGCTACGCCCAGCATTCAGAGCACGTGGTTTTCTTGTGGGTGGCAGAGGAAAACAATTCGGACACCTCCGCTCAGAGTCGACACGAAAAGGCCTTAGCGAGTTGCATAAAGGGCGTCAATGATATCACCCCTTTGCCTGGGACGTTGATCCCATACATTTCTCAATCGAAAACGAGAGTTCGCAGTGTGATGAGCAACAGTACGAAGTTCTTGACAACCTTTGACCTTCGACTTTTTTGTTTCCAATGGGCCCGCAGCTTGATATAAGTCGTGTAAAGACATCATGAATTAAGTCCAAAAAGCCGCTTTTGTTTTGAGATGTTTATTTAATCACGACAGGCCTGTTTCAGCACTATTGCCACCATCAGGCGATGTGGAAGTAATGGTTTTATTATGTACTATTTTCTAGGGCAGGCGGTGGCCTACTTGTCATATATGAGACTGACAACGATACATTTATGGAATTCTTAATTTACCTATAACATCGCTGGTTAGTCACCTAAGCGTTTTTTTACGTCTTTTAAAGTTATTTTATGACGTAACTTTCATAGGCTATATTTGTTGGAAGTTATAGCTTGAATTTTATTTGTCACACACAAAAAATAAAATTCAGGCTATAACTTCCAACAAATATAGCCTATGAAAGCTACGTCATAAAAAAAACTTTCAAAGATGTAAGAAAAACGCTTAGGTGACTAACCAGCGATGTTACAGGTAAGTTAAGAATTCCATAAACGTATGGTTGTCAAGCTCATATATGACAAGTAGGCCACCGTCTGCCCTAGAAAATAGTACATAATAAAACCATTACTTCCACATCGCCTGATGGTGGCAATAGTGCTGAAACAGGCCTGTCGTGATTAAATAAACATCTCAAAACAAAAGCGGCTTTTTGGACTTAATTCATAATATCTTTGACTTTGTTGACACCCCACGGATTACCAAACCTTCTCTAAGGACATCGTGGGCCAGCAACCCCATTAAATGCAGTGCGACTGCAATTTTTTGCTCTAGCGTACAGGGTCGGACCACGAAGGACCGTTCAAAATCATTCGACGAAATATGAACGCGATCCGAAGCAGCAAAAGGTGCTTACGCTTTTTCAATCCTCCTGTTTCCGCCCCCACCCTTCCCGTGGCGTAATGACGGAGCTGTGTGATATTAACATGCGTGAATAAAATCGCAAAAGGTCCCTCTAAGACACCGCCCTCCCCCACCCCACTTTGTAACAATCTCGGTGCCACCCGCCCGCCTTTGTTGCACACTTTGAAAATATACATGTACGGAGAAACTGTGATGGGGTCCTGGGCGCTTGCAAACAGGCAACCTTTTGGGACCCCTTCATGCCAATGATGGATTTCTCACACACAACAAATAAAATTCAGGCTATAACTTCCAACAAATATAGCAGCAACGTACCCTGCCTGCACGTGTCGAGGACTCTCGTCACCGTTTCTGTCTGTACATTTTAAGTGCTGAACAAATGTTGGCTGGTACACCGAGGGTGTCTCCGAACTGAGAATCTTAGCGCGAACCTTCGCCGTTTTATTTACATGTGTGATCACACCACATCCCGTCGACATCGAGGTCATTATAGAGGGAGCACAAGCTCGGATTGTGTCAAGGAGGGGGAAGGAAATCAGCCGTGCCCTTTCAAAGGAACTATCCTGGAATTTGCCTCGAGCGATTTAGGGAAATCACGGAAAACCCAAATCTGGACGGCCGGACGCGGGTTTGAACCGTCATCCTCTCGAATGCAAGTCCACTGTGCTAACCTCTGCGCCATTTCGCTCCTTGTGATCAAACCACAGAAGGGCGTGAAACATGAAGGCGGAAAATGCATAAGCATCCTTTGTGCTTCGAAACACGTTGAAATTTCGCGAATGATCTGAACTGTCCCTAGTGGCTCCCCCCCTGTACACCAGAGCAAAAACTGCGATAGCACTGCAATCCAAAGGAGAGGGGCCTCATTGAGTTGCAGACTCAAGCTGTCTTTAGAGAAGGATTAAATCGTCCGGGGGGATGTCAGCAGTGTCAAAGGTTGTCAAGAACGTCGTTTTGTTCCTCATCACCCTACCCACTGTCGCTTGCGAATGCGGTATGTATGGGAAATCAACGCCTCAAGGAAAAGGGGTAGTTTCACTGACGCCTTTTGCGCCACCAGCCTTTAAGACCTTTTAGTGTCGACTCTGGGTGGAGGTGTATCTGAAGCGTTTTCCTCGGCCACCCATAAGCAGACCGCATGGCTTCATTGTTGGACATCGCAGTTCTGACCTTCACCGCAGAGGCGTGAAAAGAAGGGATGAAATGTCGGTAAGAGGGGGTCTGAATACATTGTGATGCGTCCACGGTGGCGCTGGGCAGAACTGTGGTGAAGTCTGGAGCCAGTGTGACATCATTAACCCACCTAACACTTCAAATAAACTTCTAAGCTGTGACATTCTTTCGCAAGTGTCGACACTTTGCTGTTTGAAGCGTCAGCGACACCAAGGTTAACGTCGCAGGGCGTCACGCTTTTTAACCTGTGCGGAGGAAAGTTGTAGGCACCTTTCAGCCGATTTCAAATTTCTACGACGCAATGGGAGACCATTATTGCGTTTCGAAATCGTAATCCTTTAATTGTGTTCTGCAGTGTATATTATGGACTGGAAACGTTTTTCAATATTATAGATATTTATAAGATGGTATTAGAACTTGTACACAATATATTATGGAAACTGGAGTGGAAAATTTTCACTCTTAGGTCACTTTGTTCATTAGTTTGCACCGCGGGGGGGGGGGGGGGGAGGGGGGGCAGAAGAGGGACGACTTTATTTAGACTTTGGAATGTTAGTGTCTCAGCATTTTCGTCTACTGATAAAGGTCTTGCCTGTTTGTCCCATGTATAATGAGGAATAGCTCAGAAAGTTTAATTTACACATGGCAGATTATTTTCCCAAAAGCGCAGAATGTTTAATATTGCGAATGGGGCTCTGTTTCAGTTTGCTGTTAATTAAGAAAATTGTTTTAATCCCGTCCCTGATTAGCAGATTTCATATGAAATTTAATCCATAAACGCGATTCTACAATGTTTTCGAAGATATTTTTTTTTGTAATGACTCAATTAATTAGTGAATTTATCTTTCAAATGTGTGTGTGTTTGTTTCATATCACCATCTAAGTTAAATGGCAGGTAGGAGCTGCTTGGAATAAAATTTATTCATTTCGACACTGTCGCCTTCAAGAGGCTAATGTCGACGTCCTACGCCATTTTTCGTGATGTCTGATATCATGAATTAGGGATCAATATAGATGTACGATGTAGGAACCAGCGTGAGGTGATTGGGGCACTGACTCCCTGTACTGTATATTTTTTATGTTAATCACACATGTTTATTGTCTCTTCTGCACAAAACTTCGAGAGGCAACTTCCGAACAAGCGTTAATGATTCGGAAAATGCTCTCACGACGTAAGTTGTTCTATAAACGAGCACTTGAAACACAGAAGGTACTGGGTGTTGCAACAAAAGAGATGATAATGTAACATAAAACAGATGTATCTAAAGTATGTGGCAACTAAAATAAGTTACAACTGAGGAGAGAGACTGTGTGTGATCACTGATGAAATAGAGTGTCTAGTGTTGTTTGTGAAAAAAGTGCCGTTTTTCGACATGTAAGGAGGGTCTTTTTATTTTTTTAAAGGAAGTTACTGTGGAGCGAAATTAGCGTACTACGCAAGAGGTCAGCATCAAACCGACATAATCGCCTGACGGCGCTGGTATGACACTTAACATTTTGCGCTAGACCAAAACTTTATTATTCCAGATATTACTATTTTCAGCTGTAGAAACAAACCTAAATTCGACAAAGGAGGGAAAACCACCGATGAAAAGTATCACCAAGTAGTAACGACAGTTAGTATACTAGAAACAGGTGCTTTATGTGTTGATAAATGTCGAAATATAGCGCAATGAAGGCACAAAACCGTAGGGCTAATTAAGTGACTATCACTATATATTTATTTTACAGTAACAGTAAAGTTGCTAGGATGTGGTTAAGCTGCGTGTAGGTGCTCATGATGGACGATGATAGTCATTAATCGTTCGTGAACTTTCTTTTCATGTTTCTGGAAAAAATATGGTGCTTTTCTAAAACACGAGGCATGATGTAAGTGAGAACCGTTTTTAAATATGGCCACTGCAGCGCTGAGTGCAGGCATCTATTGCGCATCCATAGATGCCATAATGGAATCATAAATGCGTGTTTATAATTTCTTTTTGCTTATTTAAAATTTCTCATCTAACTGAAACACCACCGACGGTCCAGTGTGTAAGAGTCATGAAAGTCATTGGCAGATCTGCGAGGATCTTGGAAGAAACATTGAGTGAAATGCTTTTGAGCGTATAAAGATGGGAGTGTAATTATAATGTTCTTAATAAAGTGTGAAGTGGACAATCAGCAATTATCATTTAAGATGTCGTTCAGACGTGAGGCGCAAGTTCGAGAAAATATTACCTTTAGCTACTGCACTTCAAGGAACAAACATTCACGTGGTCGGTATCACGACAACAACGAAGTCAAAATAGGCTTTCAGCTGCAGCTGGAAAATATGCGGCAGATGTTTACGGGAATGAAATTTTGAATAGATTTTCGCTATGGCAAGCGCTTTAGTTCTGGTCGCAATTATGTTGGAAAATAGTTTATAGACTGACAAATAATAAAACTGTTTGAAAACGGGAACTTTCCTATATTAAAGTCGTACTTCAGATGTATATTCCATACTTTCGAAATAAATGCTGGAAGGTTTCTCCATCAACCAGCAAACACACTATCATAGCTCTGCGTTCTGAACCAGTTGCCTCATTATAGGCGCTGAACTGAAGAAATAAAAAGTTTTTTTAATGAGAAAATGGCTGCCTGAATTTAAGCATCCCTGTATCCCCACATAGAATGCGTTTTTTTCTTTTTTAGTTTTCTGTTTACTTTAACAGAATGTATGAATTTTTTTTTCAAATCTGTTATGTAAAATACAACTATTTTGTCAGTATTACGTAGCGAAGTTACTTGAGTTGGTGAAGCTATGAAATATGTTGAAATCAAGGCTGAATACATTTTTGCTGAACGTTTTTATTTTGTATTTTTAATACAATTATATATAATGTGACTAATATTAACCACAAGATACAAGTATAATGAGGTATAAAAGAACACTAAATTGAATGGCAAAGATTTTCAATTTAAAAAATACGTTAAATAGTATTTCTAGTACCTTGCTTAAACAGTTTATTTCCTTATTACCAAACAGCTTCCATCTCGAGTCAGCTTTACTTGACACGTATCATACAGTACCGCTCACTGTCTCATTTTTTGCACACACAAATAGAGCCTGATGCGCTGTAGAACACACATCCCTAGCAGAGTTTTGGTTGACGTCACAGCCAAAGCCTTCGACACTATGTACTGTCCGCCTTCACATGCTACTGAGGATCTGGTACCCACTGCTCACAGGGACATTCAGGAAGTTCACATTAGTAACGAGAAACTGAAACGTTTCGCATCTTGAGTAAGCAGGTATTCTTGCATTACTTGCTTGGTATTGCACGTATCGTTGCAACTTCTTCCCCTTTTTTTCCAGCACCTGCCTCTGCATTAGTTATCGATTCATCTCCAAGCGTTCAGTCTCAAGCCTTTCAATAAATCATTGGTTGAAGTTAACGATACAGAACTTTGGCTTTGATTCATGCCTTAATGATTCGTCATGCGATGTCGTAGATGCGCAAGCAGAGTCAGAACAGACACTGACATTTATTATACTTCCATAAGAATTTTTGGAATGTAGTTAGTGGTGACAGACAGATCTATATCAATACCGAGATGTAGGTCAGACTGGAAGGTGGCAGTTCGGTTGAGAGTTGGCGAAGCCCACGAATGTCAAAACGAAATATTTTTGTAGCGTAGCATAAACTATGTTAGGCTGAAAGGTAAGTTTTTTTATTCAAATGGCGAAGCTAACAAATTTGTCATTAGAATAAATATAATTCTTGTTATGGTGCATATTTCACGAACATAAAATTAGATGGTTGGTATCAGCGACTTCAATAGTTTCTTAAAATACATTCTTGGTACTTCAGTACCCATACATACAAATGGGCATATATTCGCTTTTTCTATTCAGATAGTCGTTATTCCCGAGATTTAGTAGTCAATTAACGTCCGTTAAAATTAGTATGACTGCCAATAATTAGTTTTTAGACCTATAGTATCGTGGCTGACAATTTAGGGTATCTCCGCTCAACTGTGGTATACCAGTAGTGAAACGAACAACTCATCAAAGGTCATTACCCTGAAGGGAGATCTTTCAGTTAATACCGTGTATCCACGTGAAAGTGGAGAAAGTACTGTGCATGCAGACAGAGGCATTTTAAAGTTGACTTTTATATTTTGTTTATATCGAAATTGGGATGTTTCCTCAACTGTGATTACATAATTGCCTCAAAACGTAATTTCAGTTCCTTGGGGAAATAAATCGACGATAAAAAGCTAATCCTTTCTCAAAATTTAAAACGGGTACAGTCTAAAGCCGCGTCGACACCGACTGCAAGGCGCCGCACAGCACAAAACAAAAGAGGTTCGGAGCAGCGCGGCGCGTTCGGTGTGAACCGGAAACTGCGAACTCCGCGCAGCAGCGAACTCGTCAGGCGCAGCGTCAGTACAGCAAGAAAATGGTTAGATAGTGCGCGCTCCGTTTGGTCGGTATTTCTCGTTTTCCATTTTTACCGGCGCTTGTACGCCCACAGGAACATTGCTGCGCACTTACGAATAGTCTCTCCATTGCGTACAGTTCTGCGCTGCTCTGCACCGCGCCTTCCTGTGTGGACACGGCTTATTCTCGAGTGCGGCGATGAAGTGGAACAAATAGTTCAAATGGCTCTGAGCACTATGGGACTTAACATCTGATGTCATCAGTCCCCTAGAACTTAGAACTACTTAAACCTAACCAACCTAAGGACATCACACACAGCCATGCCCGAGGCAGGATTCGAACCTGCGACCGTAGCAGCAGCGTGGTTCCAGACTGAAGCGCCTAGAGGTGCTCAGTCACAGCGGCCGGCCGAACCGTCTGTTACGAAATGCCTGCAGTAACAGCCGTTTTACAATTTCATATGTACACTTTCTTTTTATAGCTCATAATTCCCAGTGTCCGGCGTATTTCCAAGCCGCACGCCGTAAATGCACATTTAACAGTAGTCTTCACAATTTATTCTGCAGAACTGAATTGAATATGTATTAACGATTTTCTGCGAATTATTTGTGACAGTAATTTCAAATAACAGTACCGAGGGAAAGTTAAACTAAAATTTATGAAAGTGCAAAATCTGCCAGAACTGTCACAGGTGTTATTACCGATTCGCAAAGATATTGGAGAAAAATTATTTTGTGGTGCCTTCTAGGCCAATGAGGAAATCACTTACATTAATATTTTCTTTATTTCTCCTTGCAAATGATTTCAGTGAAGAGCAAACTTCCAGTGTCTCAAATGTGATATCCCTTAAATGTTTATCTCTCTTGAGAACTCTTCAGTTCCTGTCAGTTCCTTACCAACGATTAGCAATTAATGCTGGTGGTGGTGGCAGCGTCTTAAGCGCTTTTTTTGTATTTACGTTTTCTAACAGTTAAAAATTGTTTAACAGTTCTACGTGGATCACACGCTTCAAAAACTACTTCTTTGTTGCCCTTCTCTTCGTCAAGGCGAAGTCAGTCACAAAGAAGAAAGCTATTTCCACTGAAAACAAAACTGTTCTATTTCCTGTTCCAGACAATTAATTCTGTAACTTACAATAATTTATGATCGTCATCGGACTAACTCTGTGCGTATGCCTCTTATGCTAGAAATCATGCCAGGAACACATTCCACCAGACTTTTGATATGTCGGCCTAAATGCTCCTCAGAAAAATACACTTTTGCTTTGCGGTACCTCATTTTTACAGACGCCGCCCTAGGCAGCTTCGCACTGTTACGTATAAAGCAGTGAACTGCTTGCAGCTACATGCTAACTCATTAACATTTTCAACTAATTCGTGGTGGTATGCAGTGATTTTCCAGATGTGTAGACACTCATCCGTTAACACATATCAAACTCTTGCAAGTATTGCGACGAGGGAGTTTCTCGTTGAACCTGTGGAGTTAGTAACGTTCCAGTTAACAGCGGATTCGCTGTTCGCAATAGTAGTAGGCACGTTTTTCCTTTCGGAAGTTGTTACTTTCTCTATAACACTCTAGCTGCGTTCGATCATCTAGAATTTGTAGTCGTGCGTTGTAGGATGTACATCTACATCCAAATTTCCACGTATATCTGAAAATTCAATTAAATTAATAAATTAAATATTATTTTGGATAAACATCTACGGTACCTACACTAACATTAGTAAACAATGTATAATGGATGGATCTGTGACATGAGATCCTTCAAGGTTATCAGCTTCTACACTTTTATTTCAAGAGATAAGTTTGTCTAAAACGATGGAAATACGCCCATGTGAACTGAAATGATTAGTAAAAATGTTTCATTTCTAAGTCACATTCCAACAATTTCGATTCCCGATTTCCTCTTAAAGCCATAAGTTCTTGAAGTTAAAGATGTTGTAAAACAAAGTAACCAGTATATCATTTTAAAATAATTGAGGTATAAGTGACTGGTTGGACACAAAACACGCTGTGGAACAGTCACCTTGAAATACATTACGTCTTAATAAGATTTTTTTGGGAGCGGGGAAGGGGGAAGGCTCTGCCCTACACATACCTTCAGAAACAACGCCTTACGCTTGTGCCGTCGTCTCTCTATCTGGAAAGAAGTTGGTTGGTTGGTTGTTTTGGGGAAGGAGACCAGACAGCGTGCTCATCGGTCTCATCGGATTAGGGAAGGAAGTCGGCCGTGCCCTTTCAGAGGAACCATCCCGGCATTTGCCTGGAATGATTTAGGGAAATCACGGAAAACCTAAATCAGGATGGCCGGACGCGGGATTGAACCGTCGTCCTCCCGAATGCGACTCCAGAGATAAGAAGTCCTCCTGTATATCCAGCACTTTAACTTACCAGCTGCCACAGTGTAGTGGCTTGACCAGTGATGCACTGCACTAGTAGATGTCGCAGCAGTTTATACTGTGCGTGCAAACCAATTTTACACTCGGCGCGTTGCCCTAAATGGAAAATGCCTTGACGGTCGTTCCCATCTGCCACCGCAAGGAGTGTCAACTTAGTTTGCGTTGACAGTAAGTACGTCAACCCGTGCCGAGGCTACATCCTGACCTCTCAACACTGGACCACTTAATCCGGTGTTCACATCGGACGAGTTCCACTTTGCAGCGCCGCGCATAAACGTGCAGCGCAGAGCAGCGCAGAATGGGTAAGAGTGTTCGTAGGCGCGCACCAATGTTCCAGTGTGCCCGTGCTCGCTTCGGCAACAAAGGAAAAAGATAAAAGCCGTTGAAACAGAGCCTCGCCCGAACGAATCATTTCGTCCGATGCACGGATACTGCGCGGAACTTCAGTTGCTGGGTAGAGCGGCGCAGTTCGATATCCACACTGGACGCGCCGCGCCGCGCTGTATCTCTTTCAATAGTTTTGCACGGCAGGTGTGGACGCGACTTCACATCGCTAGCAATGAGATGGCTGGCTGCTTGCTGTCAGGACTTTGTTGGTGGTGATGAGCAGGGGAGACTTACATCTCAGACTCTCACCGTGCACCTCGCCCGTCTGGAGTTACACCTGCTTTGGATCCGTACTTCTCCTGAGCCAGTATAGAGCGATTATGTGCCCCGTGCTCGCTTTTATGTTGGCTTCGCCGGAGAAGAGCGGTCTCCTTAATAAGAGACTTAGAAGAAATGTATGGATGCACCAGAATAACGAAGATAGATCTGCAGGGCAGCTTTTTGAAACCTGCCAAATTTTACGAAATTATCCACAATTCAAGAATGAACTACCACCGTATGATTCCAGAAACGTTTGACCACACTTTTGAATGCGTAAGAAACAACATAACTGGTCGACGGGCTACGCTAAGGCCTAAGCGACACAAGCTGAGAGGTGCGCCGGAGGAGCCCAAGTGCAAAATTTATTTATAGAGTGAAAAATAATTAGTAGCGAAAGCTGAAACGGATGAAAGTGTACGAGAATACTCGTAAAACCAAAAACATTCCAAAAAACGTGAGCGAATTGTGCATGTGTGGTTACAAGCAGTCTCTGAAATATTGTCCGAGTTAGCAAAGATATAGACACTACTGGCCATTAAAATTGCTACACCACGAAGATGACGTGCTACAGACGCGAAATTTAACCGACAGGAAGAAGATGCTGTGATATGCAAATGATTACCTTTTCAGAGCGGTGGCGACACCTACAACGTGCTGACATGAGGGAAGTTTCCAACCGATTTCTCATACACAAACAGCAGTTGACCGGCTTTGCCTGGTGAAACGTTGTTGTGATGCCTCGTGTACGGAGGAGAAATGCGTACCATCACATTTCTGACTTTGATAAAGGTCGGATTGTAGCCTAACGCGATTGCGGTTAATCGTATCGCGACATTGCTGCTCGCGTTGGTCGAGATCCAATGACTATTAGCAGAATATGGAATCTGTGGGTTCAGGAGGATAATACGGAACGCCGTGCTGGATCCCAACGGCCTCGTATCACTAGCAGTCGAGATGACAGGCATCTTATCAGCATGGGGACGTTTGCAAGACAACAACCATCTGCACGAATAGTTCGACGACGGTTGCAGCAGCATGGACTATCAGCTCGGAGACCACGGCTGCGGTTACCCTTGACACTGCATCACAGACAGGAGCAACTGCGATGGTGTACTCAACGACGAACCTGGGTGCACGAACGGCAAAACGTCATTTTTTTCGGATGAATCCAGGTTCTGTTTACAACTTCATGATGGTCGCATCCGTGTTTGGCGACATCGCGGTGAACGCACATTGGAAGCGTGTATTCGTCATCGCCTTACTGGCGTATCACCCGCCGTGATGGTATGGGGTGCCATCGGTTACACGTCTCCGTCACCTCTTGTTCGCATTGACGGCACTTTGAACAGTGGACGTTACATTTCAGATGTGTTACGACCCGTGGCTCTACCCTTCATTCGATCCCTGCGAAACCCTACATTTCAGCAGGATAATGCACGACCGCATGTTGCAGGTCTTGTACGGGCCTTTCTGGATACAGAAAATGTTCGACTGCTGCCCTGGCCAGCACATTCTCCAGATCTCTCACCAATTGAAAACGTCTGGTCAATGGTGGCCGAGCAACTGGTTCGTCACAATACGTCAGTCACTACTCTTGGCCGGCCGCGGTGGCCGAGCGGTTCTAGGCACTTCAGTCTGGAACCGAGCGACTGCTACGGTCGCAGGTTCGAATCCTGCCTCGGGCATGGATGTGTGTGATTTCCTTAGGTTAGTTAGATTTAAGTAGTTCTATGTTCTAGGGGACTGATGACCTCAGATGTTGAGTCCCATAGTGCTCAGAGCCATTTGAATCATTTTGAACTACTCTTGATGAACTGTGGTATCGTGTTGAAGCTGCACGCGCCATCCAAGCTCCGTTTGACTCAATGCCCAGGCGTATCAAGGCCGTTATTACCGCCAGAGGTGGTTGTTCTGGGTACTGATTTCTCAGGATCTATGCACCCAAATTGTGTGAAAATGTAATCACATGTCAGTTCTAGTATAATATATTTGTCCAATGAATACCCGTTTATCATCTGCATTTCTTCTTGGTGTAGCAATTTCAATTGCCAGTAGTGTAGTATAGTATAAACCCCATTTAAAGGGACGCAAACTTTACCCAAGAGTTACCTTTACAAGAAATGCAATACCACTTCAGCACGTTACTTGGTACAAAGTACAGTACACTTAAAAGATGCGTTTCTCATGTCGTCCTTACGCTTGGAGGCGGTACCGCACTTGTCACTGCAGTCAGTCACGAAATCTTTAAAACACACCCGGAGCATCTGACTATACAATCGGCTGTTCCAGTTCTACAGCCACATCAACGGGACTGCTGTTACTTCGCTTTTGAGATAAACGCGCGGTGAATTTATCTTTGACCAAACTGGATCTTGGACCAAATTGGACGTTAGATGTCGCCGTATGTCAGCAACAAATGTGCCTGTGACTCCATCACGCATGTACGACATTCCCTAACGTTCCGCACAGGTAGGCCATGGATGAAAATTGAGCCAATTAGATAGGGGACTTTAGCGAAAAGTTCACATTTCAAACGCATCTTTGCCAACTAGGACAACACCGGGTGTCCAGAAATTAAGTATCGATTTTGTAGGATACGATTGTGTAGGAATAAGATGTATATACTAGCGAATTGCAGGTCCATTATATATGTATAAGTTGTAGTTCTTGCTGAAAACTATTGAAACGTCCCCTTAGAAAAATTTATGAATTACTGTGCTGGTAAACCTCTTACGTTATTTGATTTTCAAACAGCCGAGCAGAACTGAACGTACTCAGACATTTCTCTCTTTACTTATTCTGATCAACACTAAACTGACACACAATATTTTTAGCGCAACGCAATCTGACTTTCAATAATCCCTACAAAAGAATGGCCCTGACTAACAATAACCTATACCTTTCATGAATCACTTACCTCACAAAAAATCTTCGTTACTCGAACTATTGCAATACAGCGAGCGCCAATACTGCCAGCTAAATAAAAGATTCTAACTACTGAAGGCACTAACTACTGATAGGCATAGTTAGCAAAATGAAAGATTTTGATAGTGAACAAACAATGTATTTACCTTAATAATGTTCAAAAGTCATCATATATATATATATATATATATATATATATATATATATATATATATATATATATATATATCAGTTCATGATATAAAGTATTACAAATTTACTCTTTCTGATGGACACACGTCCAGATCGTCCGCTCTCAAAATTCTGCCATCTCTCTCCACACATCCACCACTGCTGGCGGCTCACCTCCAACTGCGCAACGCTACGCGCTGTTCACATCCAACTCCCCAACACTACAATAGCGAATATTCCAACAATGCCAACCAGCCACAGACTGTACACAGAACAGCCAGTGATTTTCATACAGAGCGCTACTTGACGTTACCAACATAAAAACCTAAACAGCTTACTTACACTACGAACTGGCTGAATCGCACCGCTAAACATGTGTTTTGTTGCTACATGTACCTGAACAAGTATGATAACTGTGCAGGAGATTATAGCCATTTCAACCTCTGCTGACCGAAAGAGACATCCAATGAACGCAGTCCAAAACCAGTGCGGCGATTGTCGTTGGAAGTGGGCATTCGTAACTCGACGGTACATGAAATGTTCCGACACACGCTGATAAAAACACCATACTATTTGCAGGTTCTTACTCGAATGAGGATTTGGGAGAGTGTATGACCATGTGCCAACATTTGCTTGAAGCAAATGCAAATCGCAGTAAGCTCAAACAGTTCCTATTCAGCAACGAGATCACCTTTCACACTTTTGAAAGGGTTAACCGACATAACTGGATCATGTGGGCTGACGAACCATCGGTGGAGCACCTGAAATTCCGGCGAGACTTTCCAACAGTTAATGTGAGGATGCAAAAATCAATCAATCTATGGTTTGTTTTCCTTCACTGAGAAAAACTCCATGAATGGGGCAATGTGACTCGGATATGCTGCGATAGTTTCTTTCTCCACAGCAGTATGAACCCGTGCGTAATGTTTACTTGCAACAGGACGGAGCACCTTGCCATTATGCCTTAGACATGCGTATGTTTTTGAATTATGTGTTTCCTGCAAGATGGACTGGGGACGCAGGACTCATGATCTGGACGAGACGTCAACCCGACCTCACATCCATGCACCACTTTGTTTGGGAATTTATTAAGGGACGTGTGTTTCACCGACACCGTATCAACTCATTTGTAGAGTTTTGAGACCAAATTAGAGAAGTTGCTGCAGCTATAACGCCAGAAATGCTCCGTAATGTCATTCGTGCCACAGGTTGCAGATGGTACTTACGTTGGGATGTGAACAGTGGCTGTGTTGAATTACAATGTGAGAAACATATGCCACTAAATAATAAAAATAAAATAATTGTTTCAACAAAATCGACATTTAAGTTCTGGACACCCTGTATTTTATACTGAAGTCAGTGGGAGCTAGAAACCACACGCCCACAAATATCTAGCAAAACGACTCGTTAGCGGACCCACGTACACTGGAACGATTTTCTTTCTGCTATCGTATGCTTCAACAGTGTACATTTTCACTGTTAATTCTTATCCTCAGCAACATTTTTTCACCAAATGGAAAGTAATTGCTACTTCTCTTCACATTTAAACATTCCTGTAACAGAGGAAAGCCTATGTAGTTACTTATTTTAACTCTTCCAGAGATGCATTTTTTCTGGGAGGAAGGATACATTTTTTTATGATTTTAAGTGCAAAATCTATACAAAAATATGTACCCGTTTCCAAAACATAATTTGTACACTTGGCTTCATTTTATGGACTAAAATAACTAATTATGTTCTGTATTGTAATGAAAGTAAAATGATCATTGAATAATTACCATGCAGTGTAACAATAACAAAGTCAATTCTACGGTGTAATATAGCGAACCAATCACATCCATGTATTCTGGTTGTCGCAAACTGCTGCTGGCTGATATTTTCATAGTGATGTCCAACAGCTGATAGCATTTGCATATATGATGAAAAGGCTTAACATTCACAAATGATAGCCTCATATTTCCCTTGAGAAAGAAATACTTCTGTTGCAGCTAAGACACAGTAAAATAAATGTACACAATTGCAGCCAGAGGACCTGAAAGGGTTAAAAGAAATTCCAGTCAACTCTACGACAACTAGATTTAGATTTATATTTGAAGGTCTTATAAAGAGCCCAAGGAAAGGCATCTTTTTCTGTTGGAGGTGGGGGTGGAATGGGCGCTAAATGAAGTGTCGCTCGTGGGGAAAAAACGCTCTCAAAGTGGCCCTGTTGGTCAATTTAATTTCAGGGTACGCATCAGGCCAGTAGAAAACTTTCAATCTTAATATGGTAAGTGAACATAATTAACTTTGTTTATTAACATTTTCACAATAATATTACTATTATTAATAATGCTCAGTTAATGAGTAACTTTGTACAAGCTAGAAACAGTCAAATTTGGCAATCGTTATGGGCCGTGGAGCGCCTCTATCGGACTGCAAGCAAACATGTTTGGTCGGTCAACTCGTCTGTCCGATGTCGATCTTCACCTGTTGTCGGATCGGGCTTCCGCTTCCTCTGTAGGCACTTACACTGTAGTCTTGGTGTTTGTCTTCGTTCCGGTGTCGTCCGACGGTCACCCAACAAAGGATCGGATAGAGAGAATTACCGATCCAATGTAGGTGTAGTCTGACGCAGTCTTCTCGTGGCGCAATCACAGCGCACATGTACTATTGCCTGTAGTGTCTTCCTGTCGGAGCAAGTCGTGTGTCAGAGGACGCTGTCCAATACGTAGACGAGTGAGAACTAACACTAACAATAATGCTGGGAAGAGGGCAGTCACAGACCATTCACTGCACAAACTAGTCACTGTCAGGCTTCCTTTCGACGCTGTATAGTTAGTTTGTTTTCCGAAAGTACAAGAAATTAAATTAACTTTCACTGAATCGCGCTGTAAATGCTAGAAGACGAAAGAATGCAGTCTCTAATATCCACTCGTTCAGCTATATGGAAAGAGACTCAGAAAGTTACTGCAGTATTAATCGGATGGCAGGCATTTCAGCTTCCGACTTAGGCGTCTCCAGCGGTCGCGGAAAACGCGTCATCTGGTGATGGCCGTTGGCACGCTACGGGAAATTAGTACCAGATACTGCAGCTAGGTTCTCGCCACTCAACCCTTCGTTACATCGATATATGACTGCAACTGTTTCCTCGCCTTTCTGAACACGGACTTTAATTTGAAACTTGAATTGTGTCTGGCTTCGATCATCGGTACTAATTTGATCAAGCTATTTGCAATCCTTGCCTTCATTTCTCTACTGAGTTTAGCGTCTAGCTCGGTTTCCCCATGATACGCTGTTCGCAGCAGTCATCTGTCTACTTTATGTCAGCCTATGACAGAAAATGACTATCTCAACGAACATGGAAAACCTGTTTGGCTGGCGGAAGCGTCACTTAAGTATATCATCTGTTTTCTGGGGTAACTTGTTCGCTAATCGTTTCTGCTCCTGTTCAGCTTTCCTACGACAGTTTTCGCACCACTCTGTAATCCATCTATCCTTGATTTTGTGTACAAAATCGAGCACAACAGTATTAAGCATGGTGATATACTGTGTTTGTGGTGTTTCCGCAGTTTTGGCCAATCTCTGTCAATGTTGCGCAATATTATTGAGCTGTTCTTGGCCTTGCACTTCCGCGCAGTATACAGGGTGGTCCATTGACAGTGACCAGGCCAAATATCTCACGAAATAAGCATCAAACGAAAAACTACAAAGAACGAAACTCGTCTAGCTTGAAGGGGGAAACCAGATGGCGCTATGGTTGGCCCCCTAGATGGTGCTGCCATTGGTCAAACGGATATCAACTGCGTTTTTTAAAAATAGGAACCCCCATTTTTATTACATATTGGTGTAGTACGTAACGAAATATAAATGTTTTAGTTGGATCACTTTTTTCGCTTTGTGATAGATGGCGCTGTAATAGTCACAAACGTATAAGTACGTGGTATCAGGTACCATTCCGCCAGTGCGGACGGTATTTGCTTCGTGGTACATTACCCGTGTTAAAATGGATCGTTTACCAATTGCGGAAAAGGTCGATATCGTGTTGATGTATGGCTATTGTGATCAAAATGCCCAACGGGCGTGTGCTATGTATGCTGCTCGGTATCCTGGACGACATCATCCAAGTGTCCGGACCGTTCATAGGATAGTTACGTTATTTGAGGAAACAGGAAGTGTTCAGTCACATGTGAAACGTCAACCACGACCTGCAACATATGATGATGCCCAAGTAGGTATTTTAGGTGCTGTCGCGGTTAATCCGCACATCAGTAGCAGAGAAACTGCGCGAGAATCGGGAATCTCAAAAAAGTCGGTGTTGAGAATGCTACATCAACATCGATTGCACCCGTACCACATTTCTATGCACCAGGAATGGCATGGCGACGACTTTGAGCGTCTTGTACAGTTCTGCCACTGGGCACAAGAGAAATTACGGGACATTGACAGATTTTTTGCACGCGTTCTATTTAGCGACGAAGCGTCATTCACCAACTGCGGTAACGTAAACCGGCGTAATATGCACTACTGGGCAACGGAAAATCCACAATGGCAGCGACAAGTGGAACATCAGCGACCTTGGCTGGGTTAATGTATGGTGCGGCATTATGGGAGGAAGGACAATTGGCCCCCATTTTATCGATGGCAATCTAAATGGTGCAATGTATGCTAATTTCCTACGTAATGTTCTACCGATGTTACTACAAGATGTTTCACTGCATGACAGAATGGCGATGTACTTCCTACATGATGGATGTCCGGCACATAGCTCGCGTGCAGTCGAAGCGGTATTTAATAGCATATTTCATGACATGTGGATTGGTCGTCGACCATACCATGGCCCGCACGTTCACCGGATCTGACGTCCCCGGATTTCTTTCTGTGGGGAAAGGTGAAGGATATTTGCTATCGTGATCCACCGACAACGCCTGACAACATGCGTCAGCGCATTGTGAATGCATGTGCGAACATTACGGAAGGCGAACTACTCGCTGTTGAGAGGAATGTCGTTACACGTATTGCCAAATGCATTGAGGTTGACGGACATCATTTTGAGCATTTATTGCATTAATGTGGTATTTACAGGTAATCACGCTGTAACAGCTAGCGTTCTCAGAAATGATAAGTTCACAAAGGTACGTGTCTCACATTGGAACAACCGAAATAAAATGTTCAAACGTACCTACGTTCTGTATTTTAATTTAGAAAAACCTACCTGTTACCAACTGTTCGTCTAAAATTGTGAGCCACATGTTTGTGACTATTACCGCGCCATGTATCACAAAGCGAAAAAAGTGGTCCAACTAAAACATTTATATTTCTTTACGTACTACACGAATATGTAATAAAATGGGGGTTCCTATTTTTTTAAAAAATGCAGTTGATATCCGTTTGATCTATGGCATCGCCATCTAGCGGGCCAACCATATCTCCATCTGGTTTCCCCATTCAAGCTAGACAAGTTTCGTTCTTTGTTGTTTTTTCGTTTGACGCATATTTCTCGAGATATTTGGCCCGGTCACGATCAATGGACCACCGTGTATCATAGAATGCAGCAGCCAGAGGGCTAAACTTCAGTGCGCGCCCAGCAGCCGAGGCCGCTCCTACTTCTATCTGTATCTCTGCCTCCACTTCCACCGGCGTGCCCCACGTGAGCGTTGGCCGCCATGCCAGCTGGCACGGCCCACCCACCAGTCGCCGTGAGCCGGCAATCTGTTGCTCTGCCTCGCTCGACCCAGGAGACGCCGCAGCGGGCAGCGGCGACCTACGCCAAATTGCCCGCTCTACAGATAATGAGGACGGCATATCTCGCGGGGTGTTTACCGCCTCACGGATCAGCGGCCTTGCTGAACGCTTATTAAACCGGACACTGCGCTCTCACGTGAGCGTCTGCATCCGATTCGCAACTCGTTTGTTTTGCTGGCGAAGTTTTAAACAGTTTTGAACGATGACGGTGTGCTTCCGGGTTTTCTGTTTAGCTTTTTTTCCATTTTATGAGCAATATTTTGACAAGCGACCCACCCGTCTTCTGCAAGTGCTTCGAGTTGTGCTGCTATGTGTACATCTACATGTACAGGCTGATCAAAAAGTCAGTATAAATTTGAAAACTTAATAAACGACGGAATAATGTACACTCCTGGAAATGGAAAAAAGAACACATTGACACCGGTGTGTCAGACCCACCATACTTGCTCCGGACACTGCGAGAGGGCTGTACAAGCAATGATCAAACGCACGGCACAGCGGACACACCAGGAACCGCGGTGTTGGCCGTCGAATGGCGCTAGCTGCGCAGCATTTGTGCACCGCCGCCGTCAGTGTCAGCCAGTTTGCCTGCCGTGGCATACGGAGCTCCATCGCAGTCTTTAACACTGGTAGCATGCCGCGACAGCGTGGACGTGAACCGTATGTGCAGTTGACGGACTTTGAGCGAGGGCGTATAGTGGGCATGCGGGAGGCCGGGTGGACGTACCGCCGAATTGCTCAACACGTGGGGCGTGAGGTCTCCACAGTACATCGATGTTGTCGCCAGTGGTCGGCGGAAGGTGCACGTGCCCGTCGACCTGGGACCGGACCGCAGCGACGCACGGATGCACGCCAAGACCGTAGGATCCTACGCAGTGCCGTAGGGGACCGCACCGCCACTTCCCAGCAAATTAGGGACACTGTTGCTCCTGGGGTATCGGCGAGGACCATTCGCAACCGTCTCCATGAAGCTGGGCTACGGTCCCGCACACCGTTAGGCCGTCTTCCGCTCACGCCCCAAAATCGTGCAGCCCGCCTCCAGTGGTGTCGCGACAGGCGTGAATGGAGGGACGAATGGAGACGTGTCGTCTTCACCGATGAGAGTCGCTTCTGCCTTGGTGCCAATGATGGTCGTATGCGTGTTTGGCGCCGTGCAGGTGAGCGCCACAATCAGGACTGCATACGACCGAGGCACACAGGGCCAACACCCGGCATCATGGTGTGGGGAGCGATCTCCTACACTGGCCGTACACCACTGGTGATCGTCGAGGGGACACTGAATAGTGCACGGTACATCCAAACCGTCATCGAACCCATCGTTCTACCATTCCTAGACCGGCAAGGGAACTTGCTGTTCCAACAGGACAATGCACGTCCGCATGTATCCCGTGCCACCCAACGTGCTCTAGAAGGTGTAAGTCAACTACCCTGGCCAGCAAGATCTCCGGATCTGTCCCCCATTGAGCATGTTTGGGACTGGATGAAGCGTCGTCTCACGCGGTCTGCACGTCCAGCACGAACGCTGGTCCAACTGAGGCGCCAGGTGGAAATGGCATGGCAAGCCGTTCCACAGGACTACATCCAGCATCTCTACGATCGTCTCCATGGGAGAATAGCAGCCTGTATTGCTGCGAAAGGTGGATATACACTGTACTAGTGCCGACATTGTGCATGCTCTGTTGCCTGTGTCTATGTGCCTGTGGTTCTGTCAGTGTGATCATGTGATGTATCTGACCCCAGGAATGTGTCAATAAAGTTTCCCCTTCCTGGGACAATGAATTCACGGTGTTCTTATTTCAATTTCCAGGAGTGTAGATAGAGAGGTATAAATTGACACACATGTTTGGAAGGACACGGGGTTTTATTAGAACCAAAAAAAAAACAAAGTTCACAAAAAGTCCGAAAGATGGCGGTGAACAGCAAAACGTCAGTGACTGCGCGTGACAATCGTGTACAAAAAGAGCTGTAATAAGAGAGAGAATCAGATGCGCCAGCAGTCGCAGCATGTTGGCGTTACCTGAAAAGGCGCTTTTAGTGAAGCTGTATTATCAGAATGGGGAATGTGCTAGTTCAGCGTTATGATCCTATCGCCATAGGAAGGGGATTCGAACGGGTAAAGGTCCGCTGACAAATGCAGCTGTGGCGAGAATGATTTCGAAGTTCGAAGCCACGGGTTGTTTAGACGATAGACCCATTTCGTCTATGCACGAAATGGAGACTGTAGCGGGTTCGTCTATGCACGGGGAAATCGGCGCTCGTGCAGTCGCACGTCGCACCGGCATTCCATACACTACGGTTTGGTTGGCACTTACGCATACCCTCCGATGCTATCCGTACAAAATCCATCGGCATCATGAACTGATAGCTGGCGGTTTAGTGAAGCGGAGTTCATTTGCGGTGTGAGCGTTTCAGAAGATGTCGGAATATGACGATTGGTTGAGTAATGTGTTGTGGACCGATGAAGCTCATTTCACGCTGTGAGGGTCTGTCAACACCCACAACTGCAGAATTTGGGCTACCGAAAATCCTAGAACTGTCGTGGAAACTCCATTGCACGACGAGAAAGTCACGGTATGGGTTGGATTTACCGCGTCTACCATTATCGGGCCTTTTTTCTTCGAGGAAATGCATGATTCTGGTTTTGTAACTGCTACCGTGACGGGCGAGAGGTACACCGATATGTTACAGAATCGCATCATCCCCAGCCTGGCTAGTAAACACCTGCTGCAACGTACGATGTTTATGCAGGATGGCGCTCCACCCCATATTGCTGGATGCGTGAAAGATCTCCTGCGTGCGTCGTTTGGTGATGATCGAGTGCTCAGCCGCCACTTTCGTCATCCTTGGCCTCCCAAGTCCCCAGACCTCAGTCCGTGCGATTATTGGCTTTGGGGTTACCTGAAGTCGCGAGTGTATCGTGATCGACCGACATCTCTAGGGATGCTGAAAGACAACATCCGACGCCAATGCCTCACCATAACTCCGGACATGCTTTACAGTGCTGTTCACAACATTATTCCTCGGCTACAGCTATTGTTGAGGAATGATGGTGGACATATTGAGCATTTCCTGCAAAGTGCATCATCTTTGCTGTCTTACTTTGTTATGCTCATTATTGCTATTCCGATCAGATGAAGCGCCATCTGTCGGACATTTTTTGAACTTTTGTCTTCTTTTGTTCTAATAAAACCCCATGTCATTCCAAGCATGTGTGTCAATTTGTAGCTCTCTATCTACATTATTCCGTGATTTATTCAGTTTTCAAATTTATACTGACTTTTTGATCACCTGGTACATTATACTGTGCAAGCCACATAATGGTATGTGGCGGAGCATTCGCTGCCTGGGCTCCAACTGGACAGGCAAAACTCGCAGCACCTGA
The DNA here is from genome assembly GCF_023864345.2 of Schistocerca serialis cubense. Taxonomy (NCBI): domain Eukaryota; kingdom Metazoa; phylum Arthropoda; class Insecta; order Orthoptera; family Acrididae; genus Schistocerca; species Schistocerca serialis. The sequence continues at coordinate 92,005,760 of NC_064638.1, read as the reverse complement.
AAAGGACTGCCTTGTGCATCGGCGAAATATGGCTCATAAAATGCAAACAACAACTCGATGGAACACCCGGAAGCACACCGTTAATCAACGCGTCGGCAAAACATGCGAGTTCAAATTTAGTACAAATCACTCACCACAAGTCAGGTTAGATGACATACTGCAATTGATAATGTCAGATTTAGGGCTCTCGACAGCAAGGACCTTTTTTATCTTCGCATTGACCAAATAAGACCATGTAACATTTCCAATCCTTTCTTTTTTGTTCCCTATTTTCCCATTACTCCATTCCTTCAATTCCCCAACTCCCCCAATGTTGTCTTTTTCTGTCCATGTCGTTCTCAGATTTCTTATTTCTTCTAACTTGAAAGCCTTCTACATTCAGTATTTTTTTCTTAAAAAGGTCGCTTTCTGTTACCTCCGACTCTCTCATCTTCCTTTTTAGTTCTTTTTCTTATTTCCGTAATCCGTGCTACTGTCGACTTCTTTTCCCAGAAATACAGGAATATTTGTTTCGTTGACCTGCTCTCATTCATTCGACAGAAGTTTCCACAGAAGATTAATCTTCTCTTTGCCTTTACTTCTCATATACTCCCCATATTTTCGTAGACCTCTTCGCCAAGTCTCTGTAATTTGTATTGAACCTATTACTTTTTTAACAACCTCTCTTTCAAGGACCTCTGTTCTGTGCGTTCACCGTTAAGCATTCACATGCATAAGTATAAACATTCTGGAATTAACACCGTGGTACAGTGTTTTAGTTTCGTTTTCTATACCTGCTTTTCTTATTGTAGATACTAGGGATAGCTTTCATTAAGTCATCAAACACATTTTTGTCGGCCAATTTCTGTTGAAAAAATGCGGAATTTGTTGTAGGACATCCTGGAATAGTCCTTATAGTGTCATCAAGTTCCAATGGGTGGCGGCGCTATACCTAGTGTTGAAAATGGAGTCTATAACGGTGATCGTTCAAACCAGAGACAAGTTATTGAGCTTCTTTTGCCGGAAAACCGGAGCATAAGCGCTTGCAGTGTGTGTACGGAGACCTGGCAGTGAACTGATTCTGGCGCTAAAACATCTGTCACTAGTTTGATAGCCGGCCATGCTGGCCGAGCGGTTCTAGGCGCTTCATTCCAGAACAGCGCGATTGCTACGGTCGCAGGATCGAGTCCTGCCTCGGGCATGGATGTGTGCAATGTCCTTAGATTAGTTAAGTTTAAGAAGTTCTATGTTCTAGGGGACTGATGACTCAGATATTAAGTCCCATAGTGCTCAGAGCCAGTTGAACCAAGTAGTTTGCTAAGGCCAAAAGTATCCACCAACGACGTCTTCACAGATATGGCTTGTCTGACTGCACAGGGAGTATGGTCATCTTCAAACACAAAGTTCTTATTTCGTAACTTACTTGGAGGATGTTACTGATGAGAAAGTAGTTTCACCAGTAACAATGTTATTCACATACCAAGATGTGCCACTTGCGGATATCCTGAGGATGTTCTTGGAACAAGAGACTTAGTAGCGCTTCTGTTGCAATAAATACAGTTTCTGGAAACACTACGTGGAACTCAGCTCGATTTTTTTTTTTTTTTTTTTTTTTTTTAAGACTGCCAGAATATAGACAATGGAGCCTTACCTTACCAAATGAGATGGCCAAGAACCCGAAAAAATCTTGGCCCTATTTAAAATCGCTAAGCAGGTCTAGACAATATTCCATTGGAACTACTGACGGCCGTGGGAGAGCCAGTCCTGACAAAACTCTACCATCTGGTGAGCAAGACGTATGAAACAGGCGAAATACCCTCAGACTTCAAGAAGAATATAATAATTCCAATCCCAAAGAAAGGAGGTGTTGACAGATGTGAAAATTACCGAACTATCAGCTTAATAAGTCACAGCTGCAAAATACTAACACGAATTCTTTACAGACGAATGGAAAAACTAATAGAAGCCTACCTCGGGGAAGATCAGTTTGGATTCCGTAGAAACACTGGAACACGTGAGGCAATACTGACCTTACGACTTATCTTAGAAGAAAGATTAAGGAAAGGCAAACCTACGTTTCTAGCATTTGTAGACTTAGAGAAAGCTTTTGACAATGTTGACTGGAATACTCTCTTTCAAATTCTAAAGGTGGCAGGGGTAAAATACAGGGAGCGAAAGGCTATTTACAATTTGTACAGAAACCAGATGGCAGTTATAAGAGTCGAGGGACATGAAAGGGAAGCAGTGGTTGGGAAGGGAGTAAGACAGGGTTGTAGCCTCTCCCCGATGTTGTTCAATCTGTATATTGAGCAAGCAGTAAAGGAAACAAAAGAAAAATTCGGAGTAGGTATTAAAATTCATGGAGAAGAAATAAAAACTTTGAGGTTCGCCGATGACATTGTAATTCTGTCAGAGACAGCAAAGGACTTGGAAGAGCAGTTGAATGGAATGGACAGTGTCTTGAAAGGAGGATATAAGATGAACATCAACAAAAGCAAAACAAGGATAATGGAATGTAGTCTAATTAAGTCGGGTGATGCTGAGGGAATTAGATTAGGAAATGAGGCACTTAAAGTAGTAAAGGAGTTTGGCTATTTGGGGAGCAAAATAACTGATGATGGTCGAAGTAGAGAGGATATAAAATGTAGGCTGGCAATGGCAAGGAAAGCGTTTCTGAAGAAGATAAATTTGTTAACATCCAGTATAGATTTAAGTGTCAGGAAGTCATTTCTGAAACTATTCGTATGGAGTGTAGCCATGTATGGAAGTGAAACATGGACGATAAATTGTTTGGACAAGCAGAGAATAGAAGCTTTCGAAATGTGGTGCTACAGAAGAATGCTGAAGATTAGATGGGTAGATCACATAACTAATGAGGAAGTATTGAATAGGATTGGGGAGAAGAGAAGTTTGTGGCACAACTTGACCAGAAGAAGGGATCGGTTGGTAGGACATGTTCTGAGGCATCAAGGGATCACCAATTTAGTATTGGAGGGCAGCGTGGAGGGTAAAAATCGTAGAGGGAGACCAAGAGATGAATACACTAAGCAGATTCAGAAGGATGTAGGTTGCAGTAGGTACTGGGAGATGAAAAAGCTTGCACAGGATAGAGTAGCATGGAGAGCTGCATCAAACCAGTCTCAGGACTGAAGACCACAACAACAACAACAAGCAGGTCTAAGGTTTCCATTCAGCCACTCATTGACCAATCGTATGGCAGTAGAATGGATATGAATGGTAACCTTCCTCGACACGCCACAACAAAGAATTATATCTCAAAACTGCTGTCGTTAACTGTACATTTACTTTATGTTCATCCGGAACCTCTTCCGCGACTGGATGGAAAAAACACATGGGCCGGATTTGGCCCACAGGCCACCCACACGTGGTCTAGGGCCTTCAGCGAGGTGTACCAACGGTGGGGGCGGGCGGTGGGTGCAGAGTGTGTGAAAAGAGAGAGATAGAGAGCGAGAGAGAAAATAACTGTGCGATCCGTCACGAGTTGTTTCAATTAGTTCGTCAGCATCGTGTAATTGTCCAAAAACCTACTGAGAGGCGCTACAGGGAAGATATGCGCCAGGGATAGTTTTACTCTCAAAATTAAGGGAGCGTACATTAAAAGAGGTATCGAGGAACATGCAGCTACGTACTAATCAAGATGATAAGGCTAAACTTCAGTATTCATGCATTCAGTGGGAAAGTTGGCAACGATGAGGAAGGGTTGCGCTAGTGGCTCTTCCTGATAATCTACGGCCTAGATTACGATTATCGCAGATGTGGCGCTTCTAGAGAAAAATATATGACCGAAATCAGATTAATTTAGGTTGAAACATCGTAAAAACTTTTATTTGCAGCAGGATGTCTTTATATATAGCGAAAGTTTTGTAGGAACCGAACGATTTCCGAAGTTTGTAAGCCCACTGTTTTAACTGCTGCGAGTAAAATGAACAGCAATGACTGTTACAATCATCATTATTTCACACGTTTGTCGCCTCTTTCGGAATTCTTCACAACTGGAAAACTGGTGGTTAGGTTGTGACCTAAGACCTTAAATTTCTTTGCGCATTCCGCTCTATATTTTATCTTATATATTTCTTGGTGGACCTGTTAATTTTTCCACAAACAATGTCACGAAGACGCTTATCTGTCATTGATTTCGCCATCTTACGTAATCAGTCTAGGTCTCTCATTGCCAACTGCTATCCCGTATTCCGCGATTTTTCTGAAAATAAATTCAGCACACAAGTGCTACGCTTTGTAGTAACAGATACACTCGTCTGCATATCAGTATCATAGATATAAATGTAATAGATACCTTCTGTCTTAATGGCTTCCCGACGTCTGCTCAAGTTTTACCAGATGGTAAACTTTTATATTGCTCTGGAAAAGTTAATGACGAGGTGATGAAGTAACATATATTTAGTAATAGGGCGAAAATAAATCGAAGTGCGGGACCATTTTTCCAGAGGTCTCCCTGTTGTGCGTAGGGAGCTGCATTTCACAAGGTGTGAGGTCAGCGTTACTATAGCGCCAAATGGCAATATAAGGCAGTTGAATGAACGGTGGCCCGCATCTCGTGGTCGTGCGGTAGCGTTCTCGCTTCCCACGCCCGGGTTCCCGGGTTCGATTCCCGGCGGGGTCAGGGATTTTCTCTGCCTCGTGATGGCTGGGTGTTGTGTGCTGTCCTTAGGTTAGTTAGGTTTAAGTAGTTCTAAGTTCTAGGGGACTGATGACCATAGATGTTAAGTCCCATAGTGCTCAGAGCCGTTTTGAATGAACGGTGTGTGTGTGTGTGTGTGTGTGTGTGTGTGTGTGTGTGTATGTGGTCAATCGCCCAACAGTTACGGTGCGCTGTAATGGTGTTCTTCGCTACAACAAGGCCTGGATAACTTCGCAAGGAGAAGAATCGTCGGTTCGGGATACTGGAAGAAGGTCGTGTGTAGCCCAACAGTTTGATAGTGCTGATAGCATTGTTTACGTGCATGCGAAGTGTCCCGAATGACAGACAATGGTGCTCGAAGGATAGGAGGTGGTTGAAATGGCTCTGAGCACTATGGGACTTAACATCTGAGGTCACCAGTCTCCTAGAACTTAGAACTACTTAAACCTAACTAACCTAAGAACATCACACATATCCATTCCCGAGGCAAGATTCGAACCTACGACCGTGGCGGTCGCCCGGTTCCGGATTGAAGTGCCTAGAAGCGATCGGCCACAGCGGCCGGCCGATAGGAGGTGGCCGACAGCGGCCAACTACAGCAGCAGGTGGCCGCTACATTGTGCAACAGGCAAGAAGGGAACCACGTCAACCAGTGGATGCAGTTGCGACCACAATAAATTAACAGGACTGCAAGACACGCTATGTCACACTCCACCATGGCACAGTGACTGCATGAGGGTGGTCTCATGCTGGGTTCCGTTGAACCCGCCCATCAGCGGCATTGCTATTATCCCAAGAGCATAGCGACTGCCCCCCCCCCCCCCCCCCATGAACCATGGACCTTGCCGTTGGTGGGGAGGCTTGCGTGCCTCAGCGATACAGATAGCCGTACCGTAGGAGCAACCACAACGGAGGGGTATCTGTTGAGAGGCCAGACAAACATGTGGTTCCTGAAGAGGGGCAGCAGCCTTTTCAGTAGCTGCAAGGGCAACAGTCTGGATGATTGACTGATCTGGCCTTGTAACAATAACCAAAACGGCCTTGCTGTGCTGGTACTGCGAACGGCTGAAAGCAAGGGGAAACTACAGCCGTAATTTTTCCCGAGGGCATGCAGCTTTACTGTATGATTACATGATGATGGCGTCCTCTTGGGTAAAATATTCCGGAGGTAAAATAGTCCCCCATTCGGATCTCCGGGCGGGGACTACTCAAGAGGATGTCGTTATCAGGAGAAAGAAAACTGGCGTCCTATGGATCGGAGCGTGGAATGTCAGATCCCTTAATCGGGCAGGTAGGTTAGAAAATTTAAAAAGGGAAATGGATAGGTTGAAGTTAGATATAGTGGGAATTAGTGAAGTTCGGTGGCAGGAGGAACAAGACTTCTGGTCAGGTGACTACAGGGTTATAAACACAAAATCAAATAGGGGTAATGCAGGAGTAGGTTTAATAATGAATAGGAAAATAGGAATGCGGGTAAGCTACTACAAACAGCATAGTGAACGCATTATTGTGGCCAAGATAGATACGAAGCCCACACCTACTACAGTAGTACAAGTTTATATGCCAACTAGCTCTGCAGATGACGAAGAAATTGAAGAAATGTATGATGAAATAAAAGAAATTATTCAGATTGTGAAGGGAGACGAAAATTTAATAGTCATGGGTGACTGGAATTCGAGTGTAGGAAAAGGGAGAGAAGGAAACATAGTAGGTGAATATGGATTGGGGGACAGAAATGAAAGAGGAAGCCGCCTGGTAGAATTTTGCGCAGAGCACAACATAATCATAACTAACACTTGGTTTAAGAATCATGAAAGAAGGTTGTATACATGAAAGAACCCTGGAGATACTAAAAGGTATCAGATAGATTATATAATGGTAAGACAGAGATTTAGGAACCAGGTTTTAAACTGTAAGACATTTCCAGGGGCAGATGTGGACTCTGACCACAATCTATTGGTTATGACCTGTAGATTAAAACTGAAGAAACTGCAAAAAGGTGGGAATTTAAGGAGATGGGACCTGGATAAACTGAAAGAACCAGAGATTGTACAGAGATTCAGGGAGAGCATAAGGGAGCAATTGACAGGAATGGGGGAAATAAATACAGTAGAAGAAGAATGGGTAGCTTTGAGGGATGAAGTAGTGAAGGCAGCAGAGGATCAAGTAGGTAAAAAGACGAGGGCTAGTAGAAATCCTTGGGTAACAGAAGAAATATTGAATTTAATTGATGAAAGGAGAAAATATAAAAATGCAGTAAGTGAAACAGGCAAAAAGGAATACAAACGTCTCAAAAATGAGATCGACAGGAAGTGCAAAATGGCTAAGCAGGGATGGCTAGAGGACAAATGTAAGGATGTAGAGGCCTATCTCACTAGGGGTAAGATAGATACCGCCTACAGGAAAATTAAAGAGACCTTTGGAGATAAGAGAACGACTTGTATGAATATCAAGAGCTCAGATGGAAACCCAGTTCTGAGCAAAGAAGGGAAAGCAGAAAGGTGGAAGGAGTATATAGAGGGTCTATACAAGGGTGATGTACTTGAGGACAATATTATGGAAATGGAAGAGGATGTAGATGAAGATGAAATGGGAGATATGATACTGCGTGAAGAGTTTGACAGAGCACTGAACGACCTGAGTCGAAACAAGGCCCCCGGAGTAGACAATATTCCATTGGAACTACTGACGGCCGTGGGAGAGCCAGTCCTGACAAAACTCTACCATCTGGTGAGCAAGATGTATGAAACAGGCGAAATACCCTCAGACTTCAAGAAGAATATAATAATTCCAATCCCAAAGAAAGCAGGTGTTGACAGATGTGAAAATTACCGAACTATCAGCTTAATAAGTCACAGCTGCAAAATATTAACACGAATTCTTTACAGACGAATGGAAAAACTAGTAGAAGCCAACCTCGGGGAAGATCAGTTTGGATTCCGTAGAAACACTGGAACACGTGAGGCAATACTGACCTTACGACTTATCTTAGAAGAAAGATTAAGGAAAGGCAAACCTACATTTCTAGCATTTGTAGACTTAGAGAAAGCTTTTGACAATGTTGACTGGAATACTCTCTTTCAAATTCTAAAGGTGGCAGGGGTAAAATACAGGGAGCGAAAGGCTATTTACAATTTGTACAGAAACCAGGTGGCAGTTATAAGAGTCGAGGGACATGAAAGGGAAGCAGTGGTTGGGAAGGGAGTAAGACAGGGTTGTAGCCTCTCCCCGATGTTGTTCAATGTGTATATTGAGCGAGCAGTAAAGGAAACAAAAGAAAAATTCGGAGTAGGTATTAAAATTCATGGAGAAGAAATAAAAACTTTGAGGTTCGCCGATGACATTGTAATTCTGTCAGAGACAGCAAAGGACTTGGAAGAGCAGTTGAATGGAATGGACAGTGTCTTGAAAGGAGGATATAAGATGAACATCAACAAAAGCAAAACAAGGATAATGGAATGTAGTCTAATTAAGTCGGGTGATGCTGAGGGAATTAGATTAGGAAATGAGGCACTTAAAGTAGTAAAGGAGTTTTGCTATTTGGGGAGCAAAATAACTGATGATGGTCGAAGTAGAGAGGATATAAAATGGAGGCTGGCAATGGCAAGGAAAGCGTTTCTGAAGAAGAGAAATTTGTTAACATCCAGTATTGATTTAAGTGTCAGGAAGTCATTTCTGAAAGTATTCGTATGGAGTGTAGCCATGTATGGAAGTGAAACATGGACGATAAATAGTTTGGACAAGAAGAGAATAGAAGCTTTCGAAATGTGGTGCTACAGAAGAATGCTGAAGATTAGATGGGTAGATCACATAACTAATGAGGAAGTATTGAATAGGATTGGGGAGAAGAGAAGTTTGTGGCACAACTTGACCAGAAGAAGGGATCGGTTGGTAGGACATGTTCTGAGGCATCAAGGGATCACCAATTTAGTATTGGAGGGCAGCGTGGAGGGTAAAAATCGTAGAGGGAGACCAAGAGATGAATACACTAAGCAGATTCAGAAGGATGTAGGTTGCAGTAGGTACTGGGAGATGAAAAAGCTTGCACAGGATAGAGTAGCATGGAGAGCTGCATCAAACCAGTCTCAGGACTGAAGACCACAACAACAACAACAACAACATAGCGACTGGACCAATGTCGAGTAGGATCGCGTGCTCCTCTCGGATGAGAAGAGATTCAGTCTGAGAAGTGGTCCTAGACGTACCTCATATGGTGAGAGGTGATAACAGGTAATGCAATCAGAAACATTGTCGAACATGATCGTTTTTGTGGTCTGGGCGTTATGGTGTGGGCAGGCATGATGTTGCATGGGCATACTAACCTCCAAATCTTTGAACACGGTACATCCACCGGTCATTGACACTGTAGTCCTTCTCCTTGAGCATCTTTCGAGGGGTGCATTCGGCCATAACTTTCTTTTTATGGACGACAACGCGCCACCGCACCGAACAGCGCTGATGGTGAAGCTCTTGGGAGAAAAGGATATTCTACGAATGGACTGGGTTGCCCGCCCCCCCCCCCCCCCCCCCCCGACTTAAATCCCATCGAGCACGTGCGGGTCGCGTTGCGGAGACGTATTACAGTACGTCCACCAGAACCAAAGACATTCAATAACTGTCAACCACGCTGGTGAAGAAGTCCTCACCGACCCTGTGGCTAGCATGGAAGCACGTTGAGGAGCATCCATTTCCGTCCGTAGTGATCACACATTCTATTTCTGTTTCGTAACCTCGAGGGCACCATCATAAATCGCGGTAACTTCAGTGTAATTATTGTCATTGAATGAAGGTATCATTTCTGTTCCTTGCATTACGTGTTTCTTTAAGTTACCTTCTGTACTTTTCTACAGCAGTTCTTTCTATGTAAGGACCAAGTTCCATCGAGTTCTACTACCTGGCAGTGACACGTTATGCAAAATTTACTTAATGTTTGCGCACCAGAGTGCGTGGCAGTAGACATACACATTACACGCGAATGGAACAGGAAAGCACCAGAACGATGATTGTATTGTATTGTATTGTAACCGGGGACCTAGAAACGACGGAGGGGCTCCGTCCCCGACGCAGCCGCAGTGGTCCACAACCCCACGACGACTACCGCAGACCACTTCACCCCTCCGCCACCCCACACCGAACCCAAGGTTATTGTGCGGTTCGGCCCCCGGTGGACCCCCCATAGAACGTCTCACACCACTACGGTCGCAGGTTCGAAAACTGCCTCGGGCATGGATGTGTGTGATGTCCTTAGGTTAGTTAGGTTTAGGTAGTTCTAAGTTCTATGGGACTGATGACCTCAGAAGTTAAGTCCTATAGTGCTCAGAGCCATTTGAACCATATGAACCTCCCTCGAGCATGGGTGTGTGTGTTGTCATAGCGTAAGTTACTTTAAGTTAGATTAAGTAGTCTGTAGGCTTAGGGACCGATGACCTCAGCAGTTTGGTTCCACGAGACCTTATCACAAATGTCCAAATTTTTCCCAGTTGTGCTTCATTACTACGTGACAATAAATACTAACTTTTCGATAGACGTCTGTAAGTTATAGTTAATTTGGTGCATGATGAATTTTTGTTCACTCAGTTGTTTACAACAGTTCGGAGATAATAGTTCGACCTCCGAGGCGGCGGGTAACACACATTTCACAAGACTTTCCACAAACGGGACGTCATTTTGATGTCGCGCAATATCGACGACTGCAGCAACTGCTATCGACACATTAGCGTTCAATACGAGCCTTCCGCACGTCGTTCTCGGTACAACTTACAATTATTGTTATAATTAAACGTCGCATAATGATTTATCGGCTGTTACTGCTTTCACTGTGCGGCTGGTCCCGGAGGAGGTTCGAGTCCTCCCTCGGGCATGGGTGTTGGATAATTTAGGTTAAGTAGAGTGTAAGCTTAGGGACTGATGACCTTAGCAGTTAAGTCCCATAAGATTTCACACACATTTGAAATTTTTGCTGCTTTCATATTAGAGTGCTGTCTCAGGAGTGAACTGTTATCGTGCATAATTTGCAAATTAAGCATGATACACGCTTTTATTATAACTTGCAGTATGCCGTTTCAAGGCAACGGCACATTGAAAACATACCACAAACGCGTCACCATTATTTATTTACTTTATTTCCGAATATGTCCGCCTCGGTAGTTACGGGGTCAGCGCGACAGATTGGTAATTGAAAGGCCAAGGTTCGGTTACCGGCCGTGTCCGAGATTTTCTCCGCTAGCGGTCTGGATGTAACGTTGCCTTACATTTGTATCGGCATTACTGAGACGAAAATTGTCGCAAGCATATTGTCGTATCTTCTTTCCACTACTGAGATGGCTGTATGGGCACGTACCGAAAAGGGGGGGGGGGGGAGGTTGGGGAATACGAATATGTGGCGGTTTCCGAGCGCGTGGTTAGGCAGGAACCTGAGAGAACAGCTTTAAATTGTTGCGACAAACGAGCAGTAATAATATTCATATTCTTCCTTTTCACAAATAGTTGGATCTTTATTTCCGAATATGTGGCCATTTCCAAGTGTGTGGTTAGGGAGGAACCTAAGAGGGCTGCTTAAATTTATTTGAATGAAACGAGGAGCGACAACATTCATATTCTTCCTTGTCACAAACTGCTGAGCAGCAAGTCCTATACTCCTAGCTCACTCATTTGTTACATAGTTTAATTCTTAATTTCTTTGCGTGTTTTTGGTACTTGCATTGTTTAATTCATAAATTTCGGGCGTATTATAGTATTTGAGAGTTGTAGCATCGCGTTTTAGTACCTGAATAGTGTAAATTCGCCGCCGCCGAGCAGTGTCAGCAGCGCGCAAGTAGCAGCATTACTGCATTTACTAGGCAATCTTCTATTTTAATAACCATTTAAATTTTGTTGATTTGTTTGCGCTCTCTGTAGATTAGTTCAGGCGTTCTTTGCAAAACAGTTTTTAGCATGGATAGGGACTGCAACTGCTGTGTTCGGATGCAGGCTGAGTTGGCATCCCTTCGCTCCCAGCTTCAGGCAGTGTTGGCTTCGGTCACACAGCTTGAGGCTGTTGCCAATGGGCATCACTGTGGGGGTCCGGATGGGGGTTTGTCGGGGACGGCCAGCTCGTCCCACGCATCCCCTGATCGGACTACGACTGTGGTTGCCCGGGATACTGCCCGAATTGAGGCTGATCCCTCACCTGTGATGGAGTGGGAGGTCGTCTCAAGGTGTGGCAGGGGGCGAAAGACATTCCGGAGGGCTGAACGGAAAGCCTCTCCAGTTTGTCTGACGAACCGGTTTCAGGCTCTGTCTCAGGCTGATACTGATCTTCGGCCTGACATGGCTGCTTCTCCTGTTCCAGAGGTTGCCCCTCAGTCTGCAAGATCCGGGCAGTCGCAGAGGGTGGGCTTACTGGTAGTTGGGAGCTCCAACGTCAGGCGCGTAATGGGGCCCCTTAGGGAAATGGCAGCAAGAGAGGGGAAGAAAACCAATGTGCACTCCGTGTGCATACCGGGGGGAGTCATTCCAGATGTGGAAAGGGTCCTTCCGGATGCCATGAAGGGTACAGGGTGCACCCATCTGTAGGTGGTCGCTCATGTCGGCACCAATGATGTGTGTCGCTATGGATCGGAGGAAATCCTCTCTGGCTTGGTGAAGACTGCCAGTCTCGCTAGCAGGATGAAAGCAGAGCTCACCATCTGCAGCATCGTCGACAGGACTGACTGCGGACCTTTGGTACAGAGCCGAGTGGAGGGTCTGAATCAGAGGATGAGACGGTTCTGCGACCGTGTGGGCTGCAGATTCCTCGACTTGCGCCATAGGGTGGTGGGGTTTCGGGTTCCGCTGGATAGGTCAGGAGTCCACTACACGCAACAAGCGGCTACACGGGTAGCAGGGGTTGTGTGGCGTGGGCTGGGCGGTTTTTTAGGTTAGATGGCCTTGGGCAAGTACAGAAAGGGCAACAGCCTCAACGGGTGCGGGGCAAAGTCAGGACATGCGGGGACCAAGCAGCAATCGGTATTGTAATTGTCAACTGTCGAAGCTGCGTTGGTAAAGTACCAGAACTTCAAGCGCTGATAGAAAGCACCGAAGCTGAAATAGTTATAGGTACAGAAAGCTGGCTTAAGCCAGAGATAAATTCTGCCGAAATTTTTACAAAGGTACAGACGGTGTTTAGAAAGGATAGATTGCATACAACCGGTGGTGGAGTGTTCGTCGCTGTTAGTAGTAGTTTATCCTGTAGTGAAGTAGAAGTGGATAGTTCCTGTGAATTATTATGGGTGGAGGTTACACTCAACAACCGAACTAGGTTAATAATTGGCTCCTTTTACCGACCTCCCGACTCAGCAGCATTAGTGGCAGAACAACTGAGAGAAAATTTGGAATACATTTCACATAAATTTTCTCAGCATGTTATAGTCTTAGGTGGAGATTTCAGTTTACCAGATATAGACTGGGACACTCAGATGTTTAGGACGGGTGGTAGGGACAGAGCATCGAGTGACATTATACTGAGTGCACTATCCGAAAATTACCTCGAGCAATTAAACAGAGAACCGACTCGTGGAGATAACATCTTGGACCTACTGATAACAAACAGACCCGAACTTTTCGACTCTGTATGTACAGAACAGGGAATCAGTGATCATAAGGCCGTTGCAGCATCCCTGAATATGGAAGTTAATAGGAATATAAAAAAAGGGAGGAAGGTTTATCTGTTTAGCAAGAGTAATAGAAGGCAGATTTCAGACTACCTAACAGATCAAAACGAAAATTTCTGTTCCGACACTGACAATGTTGAGTGCTTATGGAAAAAGTTCAAGGCAATCGTAAAATGCGTTTTAGACAGGTACGTGCCGACTAAAACTGTGAGGGACGGGAAAAACCCACCATGGTACAACAACAAAGTTAGGAAACTACTGCGAAAGCAAAGAGAGCTCCACTCCAAGTTTAAACGCAGGCAAAACCTCTCAGACAAACAGAAGCTAAACGATGTCAAAGTTAGCGTAAGGAGGGCTATGCGTGAAGCGTTCAGTGAATTCGAAAGTAAAATTCTATGTACCGACTTGACAGAAAATCCTAGGAAGTTCTGGTCTTACGTTAAATCAGTAAGTGGCTCGAAACAGCATATCCAGACACTCCGGGATGATGATGGCATTGAAACAGAGGATGACACGCGTAAAGCTGAAATACTAAACACCTTTTTCCAAAGCTGTTTCACAGAGGAAGACCGCACTGCAGTTCCTTCTCTAAATCCTCGCACAAACGAAAAAATGGCTGACATCGAAATAAGTGTCCAAGGAATAGAGAAGCAACTGGAATCACTCAATAGAGGAAAGTCCACTGGACCCGACGGGATACCAATTCGATTCTACACAGAGTACGCGAAAGAACTTGCCCCCCTTCTAACAGCCGTGTCTCACAAGTCTCTAGAGGAACGGAGGGTTCCAAATGATTGGAAAAGAGCACAGATAGTCCCAGTCATCAAGAAGGGTCGTCGAGCAGTGCGCAAAACTATAGACCTATATCTCTGACGTCGATCTGTTGTAGAATTTTAGAACATGTTCTTTGCTCGAGTATCATGTCGTTTTTGGAAACCCAGAATCTACTATGTAGGAATCAACATGGATTCCGGAAACAGCGATCGTGTGAGACCCAACTCGCTTTATTTGTTCATGAGACCCAGAAAATATTAGATACAGGCTCCCAGGTAGATGCTATTTTTCTTGACTTCCGAAAGGCGTTCGATACAGTTCCGCACTGTCGCCTGATAAACAAAGTAAGAGCCTACGGAATATCAGACCAGCTGTGTGGCTGGATTGAAGAGTCTTTAGCAAACAGAACACAGCATGTTGTTATCAATGGAGAGACGTCTACAGACGTTAAAGTAACCTCTGGCGTGCCACAGGGGAGTGTTATGCGACCATTGCTTTTCACAATATATATAAATGACCTAGTAGATAGTGTCGGAAGTTCCATGCGGCTTTTCGCGGATGATGCTGTAGTATACAGAGAAGTTGCAGCATTAGAAAATTGTAGCGAAATGCAGGAAGATCTGCAGCGGATAGGCACTTGGTGCAGGGAGTGGCAACTGACCCTTAACATAGACAAATGTAATGTATTGCGAATACATAGAAAGAAGGATCCTTTATTGTATGATTATGTGATAGCGGCACAAACACTGGTAGCAGTTACTTCTGTAAAATATCTGGGAGTATGCGTGCGGAACGATTTGAAGTGGAATGATCATATAAAATTAATTGTTGGTAAGGCGGGTACCAGGTTGAGATTCATTGGGAGAGTGCTTAGAAAATGTAGTCCGTCAACAAAGGAGGTGGCTTACAAAACACTCGTTCGACCTATACTTGAGTATTGCTCATCAGTGTGGGATCCGTACCAGATCGGTCTGACGGAGGAGATAGAGAAGATCCAAAGAAGAGCGGCGCGTTTCGTCACAGGGTTATTTGGTAACCGTGATAGCGTTACGGAGATGTTTAGCAAACTCAAGTGGCAGACTCTGCAAGAGAGGCGCTCTGCATCGCGGTGTAGCTTGCTAGCCAGGTTTCGAGAGGGTGCGTTTCTGGATGAGGTATCGAATATATTGCTTCCCCCTACTTATACCTCCCGAGGAGATCACGAATGTAAAATTAGAGAGATTAGTGCGCGGACGGAGGCTTTCAGACAGTCATTCTTCCCGCGATCCATACGCGACTGGAACAGGAAAGGGAGGTAATGACAGTGGCACGTAAAGTGCACTCCGCCACACACCGTTGGGTGGCTTGCGGAGTATAAATGTAGATGTAGATGTAGAACAATCCCTGCAGTCGTTTGCAGAAAGTCCGCCGAAGTGAGTGTTGCCTGAGGTGGTGGGATACCGTCAGTGTCTGAATCAAACACCGAGGATGATGCGGCGATGATGTCAGCTCTCACTGAGGTAAATTTCTCTCTGACTCAACATCTTTAAAGGAGCACGTGACAATACCATTCACTTACGGAATACCCAGAAACAACTGATGTATTCACAATTCCGTCAGTGCATAAATGTTAAAACCTCCGAACGTTTATCTGGCGACACCCATTCGTAGCATCAATAACGTTTTGGAATGTCACATCTCTTTATATGTCACAATTTGCTGCTGATGTTAATTTGCAATACGATGAGGTCTATTACTTCAGTCTGACTACAGACAAAAGTTCCTGTTGAAAAATTTAACGATAACTATTGTCTCTTTCTTTACTTATTCAAAAGCATACTTACTTAAGACAAGTTTCTACAAAGAAATAAACGTAATTTCTTCAGATTGCCGTCATCAAATAATGAGCTAGGTGGCGTAGTGATCAAGACAAAGCACTTGTATTCGGAATGATCGAGGTTCAAATTCTCAACCGAGCACTCAGATTTAAATTTACCGACGGGCGTCGGCTGGGGACACCAATCTTTTCAAATCAGTAAGTCAGTACGTGAACGGTCGCAGTGCAACAGACCTCGAAGGCCGAACATACGGACTTCAGGCGACGGACGGTGGAATTAAATTCAATCTGTTTTCTTCGCTCATATGGTGCAACGTTCCCACACGCAAAACATGAGTTGTGAGAAGTTTCCAAGTTTAGTGCAAGAAAGAAGGAGTTTGCAGCATGTTGAGGATGAGATATAACAGAGACATGTCTCGGAATCTATAATCTGAAATCACTGCTTTATTGGCAGCAAGTTCCGAACAACTTAAAAACTGAATGATAATTGATTGAACATTATCATCAATTACATTACGTATGTTCTGTGGTTATCTAGCCGTCTCAGCCTCGTGTCAACACTTAATACAGTGTGTCATCTGCAACGTAGACAAAATTATAGAATGTAACCTCAAGCGAGAAAGGCGGTGTATGTCAATTTTGATGCATAAAACGGATCTTTTTTGGATAGTGGTATTTGGGCATTAGACGTCTCCGAATTATTGTTGTTGCTTACTGGTGTTTTTATGCCAGCAGGGTGATGCAAACGTAGTGTATGTGTTTCCAATTTTCAGTGCTTCAGGTGTACGGAGTATCCTATTTTAAAATTTATATTTTTCATGCATACGCTGAATGACAGTCACTAAAGGTTAATTGACACATGTCTGTGTTGCTGCTTTTATTTGAAGTTGTGCAGAGTGTTTGTAATCTTCCTTTTCAATGTCACAAAGACTCAGCTAGAGTACGTAATAGAAATTTACCTCTTCATCTCATATATTCGTAAAATCTGTCTGATCATTCCAATAACCGAGGAAGGAGTGTAGGCTAGAGTACTCGCCACGTTCGAGACAGATATAGGCCATTCGCATGCAATGCGGCAATCGCTCCCTGCACAGAGGCGTCATGATATCCGTCCCGGCTACGAAGGTTCAAATACATTATAATCTCCTTGATTTCGCCAAAAATTGGTGAAGATCGGGTGCACTACGAGGTTAGCTGTCGGCCGAACTTATAGTGCGACCTCTGGCAATCGTTGACGCTGCCGCTGTGAACGTAGGCAGATGACAGAAAATTCTATTTGAAACTAAAGACAGATTCTCTTCATATCTATTTCCTACATTTTGTTCCCTGTCTATGGCCCCGTCGTCAACGTCTTAATCAGCACTAAATGTAATTGGACCTACGATCCAGATAACTGCTGCCCAGTTGCGTATTAACTATCTTGTTAATCTAAATGTCAATCAAATTACCGCAACCTTCATTTTACGCGATTTTCGTTCCGTATTTGTTTAGTTTACCGTCACAGTTGCAACGCGGACTTGGTTCGAACGCTTGCGATCATTTTCAAACCATTGTTTGCATCTCATATTTAGTTTTAAATAATTGCAATGAAACATTTGAAAGACTTGTTCATACATCAGGTCAACACAAAAAATGTTCCGTTATTCTGAAACGAACATTCTAGAACGGGTGAAAGTACATACGAGGGCGTGCCTAAAAGTAATGCCTCCGTATAGTTTATGTGAAAACTCATAGCTCTCTATGTAATACAAATGTTATTAATATTCTACACCTTTATTTTTCATGTCTGCGTATTTATTTCTGAACGTAGTCATCCCGGCGTCGAACACATTTGTCCCAGTGACAGACCAGTTTATTGGTACCGTCGCTGAGCAATGTTGACGAGCCCACAACCTCACGTATTGTTGCACCGTTTCATCGCTATCAAAGTGAAGTCCTCGAAGATGTTCTTTTAAGTTTTGGAAACATGAAAACCGCGTGGGGCAGAGTCGGGATTGTCAAGATGATCGATGACAGTGAAGCCAAGGCGTTGGCTTGTTGCAGATGTCGCAGGGCTCTGTGTAGTCTGGCATTGTTATGCTGAAGGAGATGGTGTTCTAAGTGCTCTTAGAATTCGAAATTCGATTACAGCACGCCGTTTCTCATTCACCGACATAGCTATGTTACACACCGCCATGTTACACGTTACTATTGGAGCCCTGTAGCGGCAGAGGGCTTCAAGTATGCAAACATGAAGAAAAAAGACGTAGAATGTTAACATTTGTTTTATTTAAAAAGCTTTAAGAGGCTTCAACTAAATTCGGAAGCTTTACTTTTCAGCACGCCCTCGTACATCAATTAATACATTCTGCACCATAAGGATCTGAACTACGTAGCGCATGATACTTTATCAATGAAAACTGCAGGCAAATTGCTCTCAGTTTGACAATAACTGGAATATAGTCATCATGTTCTGCTGTTTTATACTAATAACTATAAATCGTTGGATTTTTATGTGGAATCATTCGAAAGTAAACTTACTTGACGTGTCTAAAATGACCTATAAAAGTATATCGGTATTTAAATTTGTGTGTTAACTATATAGTTAAGTAGGGTACTTATATCACTCAGATTTACGAATTTGACGTATATTATACCACAATATGGATCGAAAATCACCAATAAGCCAATAAGAAATGCCTGGTTGAAATTTTTCTCATTGAAAAACATTACACTCTCAGAACAAAATTTGACTGCTTCATTAGGTGGCCTATAATAGAAACTTGCATCGCACTGATCCGGATACAAAAAGAGCGCATTGTCGTTAACATTAGAGAATGGCAAGGAAAAGCACTCACAGCTTTCATTAAGCAAATATCTTGTCATATCCTGGGACGCTTTAGATGACAGAAATCCAAGTAGCATCAGAAATGCAACTCTCGCTTTTGCCGTCATAACTCTAGACTATTTCTGATTAAATCTTTCGAAACAAATCAGGCTGATAATAGGTACAGAACATGTGAGTCTGTTTCAGCTCTCGAGAGGAAACGAAGTCGTTGATAAAGGCACGGGAAGGAGGAGGGGGGGGGGGGGGGGAGAAACAGGATGACTGTAATTCCAACTTAGACTCAGCAGCAAACGGAAGCGGAAATAAACTAGTATTTTCCGGTGCGCGATTTCAGAGATTCAGTGAGCGCCAGAATGGAAACGCCCTGGGTTCGACCGTTTCCTAAAGATCTGACGCAGCGTGTACAAAGAAAATTCCTGCACTTTTGACAAATGATGATAGACAGTACTCCAGTGCTAACTACAGACGAAGCAAATTAGACGACTGAAGTGAAACAAACGAGCACAGGAGAGGAAATTTCACGTACTTACCACTGGTTGTACAGCAATGCATATCGCCAAATTTGTTGCACTGAAATAAACTTTTTACTAATTTGAAATCATTAGCAGAAAACAGCAGTTTAGCAATTATGTTTCGTGTAATCGTTATACGACAGGGAAAGTATCGGCTTTCAGTCATTTCTGGAAAAAAATTTCAAGTGGGCTCAGTTTGTATGAAAATAGGACACGAAAAAATGAAAAACAAAACTAAGGATGAAATACGATAATTTACAAATGAGAAAAGTGAATAACTAAAGGACTTTCAGCTAGAATCAAAATTTATTCTCCGTTAAGTTGTTGTTCCAGACTTTTGTTCGTCCCTCATGGGACAGATAGCATTCTTTTCGTTTCAGATGTCGTTATCTAACTCCAATTTTCGCTTCTGAGGAACGCCAGTCGGATAAACTTCCGCCAGTAGTCTATTGACCATATGAATCTTCGAGTTTTGTCATTCTCTGGAACAATGTAAACTGGGTTTACTCAACATGAAACAGATCTGATGCTCATATCCACCTAGCGTCGACAGAAAATTCATAATTTAAGTTACCTATATTTAATTAGTTCTTTAAGCGAGTTAATTTTCCGTCTCTGTGATTTAGGTTGTATGAAAACATCCTGATGTGATTCAAGGCTGACAACACTACTGAAAAAAATGAAACTATGAAAACTACTTCACAGTCTTCTGAGTCTTACATAACTCTCCTGTTGGTTTAGTCACAGAGCATGTAGGACAGACAATTAATCAATCAGGCATTACTTGCTTCCAGTTAATGGAAATTTAAAAGGCGTAAATTTAGACGACACTACGGATTACTTACTTTATTTTCAACTGTTAGCAAAATTTACTTTCCATCAAAGTCTGTCGTGGCATGGACTATTCTAGAAACAACAGGAGAACTGTTCTACTTACGATCCTGTTTCGCAGGCTGAAATGTAGCAAAGAGAAACGAGAGCTCATACAACGAGATGTAAATTCCGCACCTCCTCCAGAAGAAATCAAAATTTTTGTTTTGCTTTTGAAGGCTCCCTCAGAATTGTCACACACACACACACACACACACACACACACACACAAACACACACACAAACACACACACACACACACATATATATACACGCACCTATTTACAGTTTTAGTTATGTGAAGTGCAGCAAGCAGAAATAACATCAATCTGAAATGAAAAATTTGTTGCTTTCACTACATGCATTATTTCACTACAACACGATTTTTCTGCATGTGTCATCTGATGTTAGCCAGTAAAAATCAAGAGAGAGCCCTTTTAACACTGTATTTAAAATGCTCCCATGGCTGCTGAATGCTATGACTGAGATAAACCGTACTGATGCAATATTACTGCACTGTTCATGCCGGTATCTTTAAAATCAATGCTTCTTGGTAACCACTCCTTTGTTGGGTCATTAGTGCACAAAATAAGATGTGAACATTCAGTCATGGAAGTTTAATAATCAGTTAGAGACACCTCTTATCAGTAAAAAGTTGCTTACTTACCAGAATTCTCCCCGTTGTAGTCTGACCAGAAATCAGCTCCCCAGCCCAGTCTTTCGCTTCTGTCATAAAAGTCCCTTCGAACTCCTGCTTGCCCTGTCGGGCGGCTTTCTGTTCTTTCTGTTTCGGGTCATTTGGAGAAAATTCTGGTTCTTTGCGGCAACACAAGAACGCGAAGGCTCTCCACAACAATACTACCAGCAGTCCTGCTAAGAATGTGAAGATACTGGACAACAAAAAACACCACCACTTTCGAACCTTGAGGCAATCTTCTTCCTGCGGAGATATCGCGGTCGTTGTTTCGCAACACGACATTCCGAATAGTTCGTCGGGTTACCTAGGTTGACCGACAAACTTCATGGGGTTCGTGGCATTCACCTCGGTACGTACACATGAATAATATAACGGTATGCGAGGATCCCCATCAGAAGACCTGCTTGCAGCTCGAGCGCAGACGACGAAATGCCGCTGGGCTCTGAGAGGCGTGGATCAATACACCAGCCAGCCAATCGCCGCCGCGCGGGCCGTCCGGCGTATTTTCGGTGCGAACAAGGGCTGCCAACGTTCAAGACAAACAAATCGATTGTCCCGTATCTGTGGTACCGCCTTTACATTGACTGCTTTTCAAACTGTTACCCTAGGATAACGTACGAACTCTGAAATTTTACTGTTAATTTGCTCTGCCTGCCAGCACGAATAAACGGCAAGTGCAGAAACGTAGAGAACTCATATCACGTTGGTAGCTATGACGAGCAACTGAAGTACGCGAGCCACAAACTAACAAAAACGACAATAAACTTTTCTAGACTTCTCACGTTAACTGTGAACATGAATAAGTTCTGAATAAAACGAACACAAACATCATTAGCATAAAACTTGTCTACGAAGCATTACACGAAAGGCATAACAATCAATGTGGACAAACCCTTCTTATGACGCATTTACGAAAAGAACGAAACATGCTGACACTATCTGTTGCAGGTAGGTCGGAGAGTGTGATGACTGAATTACGTAACTCATGAAATGCAAGCTGTACATGCGCCTCATGAAAATCACTGTGGAGCAAGGAAGACAACAAAACTAGTACCGGTACGTCACATATTCCGCGCATGTGAAACACGTGTCGTTGGTTTATTAACAAAAGACAGCCATGGGGAGAAGATGACGACGTAACTTTAGCGTCTCGGCAATTAATTTCGTACAGAATTCGTATTGTTACAAACATCGCCAAAAGAAACGTGCGCTGATTTGCTTCGAATCCGTAAATCTGAATTAGTGCGCCCAACAGAGGAGTAATACAGGGAATGAACAGTATTTCATGTATATAATGAAGCTCTCTGTGAATAAGTGGCGGCGAACAATCACTCTATTCTCCACAGTTAAAAACATGAACATTTGATGTAAACGTGATAACGCCCTTCACTGCTCATATTCGAAGTAAACAGTCTACATTACTACCGTATAGAATACAGAATGTAAAATTTTCTCTTTCAATTCCTCGTCTTGTGGTTTCTGAATGATCAAAAAATGGCTCTGAGCACTATGGGACTCAACATCTTCGGTCATAAGTCCCCTAGAACTTAGAACTACTTAAACCTAACTAACCTAAGGGCATCACACACACCCATGCCCGAGGCAGGATTCGAACCTGCGACCGTAGCAGTCCCGCGGTTCAGGACTGCAGCGCCAGAACCGCTAGACCACCGCGGCCGGCTTCTGAATGATCTCATAACAAAAAGGCAGAGGCCTATTGTATTGCACATCATTTTTGATGAGATTTCATATTTATGACATTTTGTAAAAATTAACGAAGAAATTCATTATAGCTTTATGCGCCCATTTGAAAACTCACTAAAAATTAAATTTCAACTTACGTAAATTGACTCATCTTTAATTTTTTTATTTTTGTAAATTGCGAAAAGTTATTCCCGTAGTCCATTCCCATCAAATAATTATTCCATGAAAATGTTTTGAACATTTACCCGTTGTCACTCATAAACTTGAAATATTGTCCTACACGTAACAATTAGCATAATTATCCTTACACTGCATGCAGCAATGGCATTCTTGGTTGCCAAACAAACAACTGGTCTCATTCCTCAAAGAAATGCCAATCTGACTGTGGAATGACGCTAGTCAAAATGTTTTAATGAAATCTGGAATAGCTAGTTTCTGAAAACAGTCATTCTACTATTCAGAATTGTAACATGAGAAAAGTACGACCTCACCCGATAGTACAGTGCACATTTACTCTAAAGCATTCCTTGCAAAATGGAATATCAGAATTTCAGAACATTTAATTGTATGAACAGATTAAGTGTAATGAACAATACTTACACACCCATGATGATTCCAACAACTGGAACAAATCGTTTAGAATGCATGGAATGTGGTGAAATATGCAGAGCAGTGGAGTATACGTACTAAGACTGGTATGAAGTGTGGCTGTGAATGCCTAGGTTTCAATAAGCCTCTTGAATGAAGGTTGGCAAGGGCATTAGAGATAGAATCATTTACAAATCATCATTCTAAAGCTCATGAAGAGCTGGGACACATCACCACATTCTCCGTATCCTCGCCTAATGAAACTTAAACCAATTCCCTCTAAATAGCCATGAAATACTTTATGATATTAACCTATCTTTGCAGATGTAACAGAACTACTTTTTCCTTACTCTCATCGAGGTCTTCTCCTGATATTCGTATTCCAAAAGCTTAGTTTCAGATTCTGTTTCTAAATTATCTCTTCCTCATTCTTTCCTGGCTATATATCCATACCTTCATATGATCCAACACAGTCACTATTACTCAGCATACTATTCTTCAAATTTACATAATTCTATTCTTTGTCCTTCTAACTTGCTGCACCTACACCACATTCCATCAATATCTTCAACTTCACAAAATGATTAGCTGTACAACCATCCCTTGTTAAGCGTCTTAAGCAAATATTATAACATACTTTAAAAGTTTTTTTGTCAGTTTTGTTTATATAGGCTACAAAACTTGAGTGTAGAGTGCCTGTAGCTTATACCTTTGACAGCCCCGATCCCCATCAATTATCGTGAAGAAGATTAAATAACAAAGGACAGACAAGCAATAGGCTGTATACTGTATATAGAACTTCTTGAGGCTATTTGCAGATGAAATAGATGTTTGTAGGAAGATTGTGATGTCAGGATATTGTATCAAACTACTGATTGATTACATTATTGGCAGTAAATCAATGCACTAATACCCAATAGTAACTATGCACAGCAGCCTAATGTGTAGTGACCATAAAACGAAATGTAGAAAAACCAGATGTCAGGCTGAGATTCAATGAGAGAATCTTAAGGAAATAAAGATCATCAATGAAAGAAATACTTTTGTAAGCTATTTCTTTCTTGAGCGATTCTCAACTGATCACCAGTCTGTGACTCTTACTAAGTTGTATTAGCAGAAGAGCTAGAAAAGATCCATGTTTTGTTACAGTTGAATTTAATAGCCGTGAGAGATTACAAGCATGTTCAACAAGATCAAGTGGTAGATTCTAGAAGAGAGGTGCTGTCAATCAATGGAATGTTTACTGTTGAAATTCTGATACAATTTATGCCACAAAGAGTTGGGTAATATATTACTTTTTCCCATATATGTCTCATGAAATGAACATGAGGAGAAAATCGGAGAAATTAGAGTTCATATGGAGGTTTTCTGACAATCGTTCTTCCTACACATCTTTCATTAATGGAGCAGGTAAGATAAGAAATGGTAGGGTACCAGGAGAACTCTCCACTACAAACTGCATGGTGACTTGTGATGATGTAGATATTAAATGTCAGTCACTAGAATGCTCTCCTTGTCCATCATCTATATCACAGGATATAAAAACACTACAGAATTCAAATTTATATATGTATTAATTAATGATCAACGTAGACAAAAGTAAGATTTTCCTGTTGTGACAAATGGCATACGACACAGTGGTCTGATAACTATTTGCATGCGCTGCATGCAGAAAATCAGATTACTACTTAGTTCAAGGGTAGCAATGAAAAATATGACTTCTCAAATAGTGATGAATAAGGTATGTTTTTTTTCTTTTTTTCAATGAAATCCTATGAACAGAATTTGCTTCACCATGAACCAATGGCATGTATAAGAAGCAATCGTTAATACATCTAACTGTTATTAAGTAAGAGGATACGTTCAAAAACATTTAAACTTAACACAACTTTAGTGTTGGTATTAAAAAGTTTTAGGCAGTAATGAGAGACATGCTTCAGCTTGTTTTAGAGCACTATACTGGATAAATGGTAAGGGTGACACTCAGGAGGAGCTGTCATGTATCACTGCTGGTCTATATTGCTGCATGCTGCATATAGCATCAGCAACAACTACTTCCTTAGGAAAATCATGTGAGGGAAAACTCATACCCTTCATTTTGAATACTGCACATCCCTAGTCTAATTTTCTAACAATGTAGGACTGTTACTTACCAAGAAAGATGGCACACCAGTTAGCACATTGGACATGCTTTCGGGAGGACGATGGATCAAACCTGCAACTGTCCAGCCTGATTTAGGTTTTCCATGCTTCCCTAAATTGCTTCAGGTAAATTCCTTTGAAAGGGCATAACTGACTTCTTTCCCTATCCTTTCATAATCTGAGTTTGTGCTCTATCTCTAATGACCTAGTTCTCGACGGGATGGTAAACTTTATCATTTAGCTACAACATAGCAGGTCAGCAACTGGAAGCAGTTAATTCCATAAATTATCTGGGAGTAGGCATTAGGAGTGATTTAAAATGGAATGATCATATAAAGTTGATTGTCGGTAAAGCAGATGCCAGACTGAGATTCATTGGAAGAATTCGAAGGAAATGCAATCCGAAAACAAAGGAAGTAGGTTACAGTACACTTGCTTGCCCACTGCTTCAATATTGCTCACCAGTGTGGGATCCGTACCAGATAGGGTTGATAGAAGAGATAGAGAAGATCCAATGGAGAGCAGCGCGCTTCATTACAGGATCGTCTGGTAATCGCGAAAGCGTTACGGAGATGATAGATAAACTCCAGTGGAAGACTCTGCAGGAGAGATGCTCAGTAGCTCAGGATGGACTTTTGTTGATGTTTCGAGAACATACCTTCACCGAGGAGTCAAGCAGTATATTGCTCCCTTCTATGTATATCTCGCGAAGAGGCCATGAGGATAAAATTAGAGAGATTAGAGCCCACACAGAGGCATACCGACAATCTTTCTTTCCACAAACAGTACAAGACTGGAATAGAAGGGAGAACCGATAGACGTACTCAAAGTACCCTCTGCCACACACCATCAGGTGGCTTGCAGAGTATGGATGTAGATGTAGATGTAGAACCTCCTCCTCCTCCTCCTCATACTGCTCAGTCTGTCAAACTAAATTAGGTGACATCTGAAAATGTGATGGGTGCAGCGACATTGTGTATTAGCACCCCAAAGTAACCACTGTGATTGACATGCCAGCAAGCTGATGATTCAGAAAAATACCTGGAATCTATATGATTTCTTGTAATTGTATTCTTCTCAGGTTTTATTGAAGCATAACAGCCCAATCAGCTTGGTCATGGAACATGTCACTACACATATATAATGACAATAACGACAGAAAGCAAGCATGTAAACCACTCTCTCTCTCTCTCTCTCTCTCTCTCTCTCTCTCTCTCTCTCTGTCACTACCATTGTCACCTTCTGACACAGGGGCTGTCTGTGTACTTATGTTTTCCTTTTTGAGAGTAAATAAGTTCACAGAATTCTGATAGTAAAAATATGAAAAAAAAAAGATTTGCAATAATATACACAAGAAGCACTACACTGATGAGCCAAAACATTATGACCACCTGTGTAACAGCTTGTTTGCTCATCTTTGGAACGAAATACATCACTGATTATGTGTATCTGGGACCTGACAATTTGTTGGTAGGTTTGTGGAGGCATGTGACATTCGATGGCTACACACAGATCATGTAATTTGTGTAAATAATGGTCCGCTAATATGCTTACGTGGTGATTGTGCCCAATAGCGACCCAAATGGGTTCCATAGGATTTACATCAGGTGAATTTGGTCACCAAGACATCAATGTGAGTTCACTATAATGCTCCTCAAACAACTTTAGCACGGTTGTGGCTCCATGAAAGAACAATTATACTTCTGAATGATGACATTGCCATCAGGGAACACATGAAGCATGAAGGGATGAAGGTGGTTCACATCTGTCAGTGTGTCTTCAATTACTACCAAATGTCCCATGCAAGAATTGGAAAACGTCCCCCATAGCATAATACTGCTCCCACCAGACTGCATCCATAGTGCACTGCACATTTTGAGCCACTGTTCATCTCGATGACAGCATTTGTAGAGACAACCATCGACCTAGTGTAGCAAACATGAGATTCACCTGAAGAGCTGACACATTTCCATTGATCAATGGTCAAATCCCAATGGTCCCATGCCCGCTGCAATCATAACTCATGATATTGTTGGGTCAACATATGAACATGTAGGGGTGGTCTGCTGCAGAGCTCCATGTTCAACAATGTACGATGGACGGTTTGCTCCAAAACACTTGTGTGTGCACCAGCATTGTACACTTTTGGAGAGATGCCACAGATCACCATGTATCCTACTTTACAGAGCACACAAGCCTCCAAACCCCACTTTCTGTGAAGAGTCGTGGATGTCCAATCATTTTCCATAAGTGCTCACAACAGTAGCACGTGAACATTCAACCAGCTTCGCCGCTTTTGAGATATTCGTTTGCAGGCTCTGGATAATAATAATCTGCCCTTTGTCAAAGTTGCTTATCTCGATGGATTTCCCCATACCTTCGCTAGGGTGATCCCCCATTCATGTCTGCTCTGCTTACATACTTTTGTTAATGTATCATGTGCCAGCAACACCATCAGGTGGCATCCAGTGTGGCGGTGGACAGTGGTCGTAATGTTTTAGCTTATCAGTGAATATCACAGTGAAACACTTGAAACTACTGTGAAAAGCTACTGCACACAAGAAAAAGATTTGAGTGCTCCAGTAAACTATTTTGACTTAATTTGAAAATCCCAGTATAATTATTTTATCACCATCACTTTTTATTTCTGTTGGAAACCCACTCAAAATGAAACCCTAACTATAATTGCAAATCATTTTTCTGTTTAGCCACCAAAGAAGTGAATGCTACAGTTCCTTTAGAATGAGTTCATACTATTAATGAGGGATCCTATGAGGGGCTCTGTTTGCAGCTTTTAATGGCATCACACGATAATTTGTTTTTGTCTACAATGTAGTAACTTAAGTAAAACTTTTTATTTCTTTCTTTAGCGCCCGGTTTATTTACACACAATGCAAAAGACATGCTTTCCTAATGATTTCTTTATGCTACAGTTGTTTTCACAGTTGCAATAGCAGAGAATAATTATCTTGCAGTTTGAAGTTATGTATTTTACAAAAATTGAATGCATATCTGCCAGCATCTTGTTAGGAGGCCATTTGTCTGCCTGTGGTAGGCAGTTGTCATCCTATGGCTGCCCGGCATGCCATATGCCTCAATATAGGCTGGCCACTTCTGCCTCCAGCACACCTACAACCAGTAGGTAATCTGCTCCAGTGTTCCACGCACTCCTCCACCGGAGACAGTACGTGCCAAGTGTCACTAGTGCACTGTGTGTTTTGGAAACACTACTACTGACAGACAATAACATGCCTGCTGACATGCTGACCACTGACAGACATTAACAAAGGTGCCTTGATCACAAGCAGTGCTCCAATCGCAGGGACTATGCTCTATCTGCAAAACACGTGTTCACTGATGAAGATGGGACATCCTTCTGCCTGTGGCCTACTTAAGCTGTGGCTCAATCACTATCAAGCAGCATACACTCCCGCTCCGGTCTTAACACTCCCAGTGGCTCTTCAGTCAGAGCTTCTCTGACTCAATGGACTTTTGTCATGACCTATGTCATGAAATTGTTTTGACTTGAGTCACAACAAATTCTTGGCTTTGTCAAGTTCATACTAGATCAGGAGGATCTCTTTCAGCTGTACCTGTCATAAACTATATTACATTCTGTGCTGTGTTAATAATGTGCCACTTAGATATGGATGCAGCCTACAATCAGGACACATCATCTGACGATGAGGATAACTTAACATCCGGGTACCATTTAGTCTCGCCCACTGTCCGGCCGCCACCCTCTTCCAGCCATGCCCAACATAACTTCTGCTGCTCCTCACATTGCACCCATGGCCGGCCTCATCCTGAGGGTGTCTTTGCTCCTGAAATCAGTTGGCCATGAGGATAAAGTGTACACACTACAGCAACAGGACTCATCTGCCATTGTACCTGTGTTGTTGTGCTAGTACATACCTTCATCAGGAATATACAGTCATGTCTGGCATTCCTCTCAAGGGGAACACAGCCCAGGGCACACCAACTGTCAACAAGAGTACAGCTCCTTTTTCACTGCACTGGACCTTGTTTACTGGCTGTTTCTGCTGTCCTACACATTCACCAGGAAGCTACAACCATGGCCAGCTTCTTATACAAGGGAGACACACATCAATTGGCAATGAGGTTCACATCTACATTCCTTCCAGCCGCAACCAGTGCAGCCCCCTCACTCTGCCCATTCTCTAAAAAGATACAACCTTGGAATGCCTTCTCCACCCAGCACCAGGACTCATCTGTGCTTAGCCACAAGCCCCCTGGCCACACCTGGTGCTGCTCCTGCTGCACCTCACTTTTGGCACAGAGATGAAGCAATGACTGGCCTCTTGTATGAGAGTGGCGCAACATATTACTTGGCAATGAGCATTCCATCATCATTCCCAGTGGCCATCAACTGGCATCACAGCAACCGGATCCACATGCCGCCTTGTCCTGCCCAGATGCCATCTTCCTTTAGTTGCACCCAACACTGTTTCTATGCATCATGATTTCATGAAGGAGATGCAGCCATGACCAGTCTTCCTCACAAGGTTGGCACAGCATTTTGTGCCCACATCAAGACAGAGTGACTTGTGACTATGTGATGGTTTCTTCACTTCCTCTGTTGCTCCACCTCTCCCTGCCTGCTCCTACACATGCTATGGCAACAACCTTCTCACCATCTAGGGCATCCCTACTGGCCTTCCTCTATGCACATGTACACACCACATCTGTCAATCACCTTCTCGTACTTCATACTTCCCTATTGGCCCCCATTGTTTTGAGACTTCCTACTGGCTCCTGCACTATTGTGCTCCTAACACATGACCTCAGTGCCACAGTGCATCCATGCAAAAGGCCCACTATCTTGCTCCTTCCACACAAACTCAATGACCACAGTTTATGCATTCCAGCACGTGTAGTCTCTTCTTCTTCATGTACGACCTTCAAGTTAATGGTGTGACTGTCACCTCAGGCCTGCTTTCAGGCTTCCCAGGCATGACCTCAGTGCCTCCCAGCACATTCATTACCACAGGGCCACTTGCATGCTCCTCACACATGTTCTCTGCTCCTACCAACCAGGCTCAAATCTCTGCACATTCTGTTTCCCTTGCCAACACCATTGCTCCTCCTGTCACCTGCATCTGGCACTGACCCCTGCATCCTGCCTTCACCAAGAAGATACAACCACAGCTAACCTTCATCATGAGAGTGCCACAGCAATTCTTATCGTCATCACCGTAACCAAGAACCGGCATATATTCTCATTTGAAGCCTCTCACCAAATTCCTTCACAAACAAACCAAGACTGCAAACACCCTCTGCAGCAACTGTTATAACCTCAGCACCCCCATTCCAGGGACAGGGTCAAAGCTACCAAGAGGTCTCAACTCCCTTGGACATCACATGCAGCATGGGGGTAGGCACAGCTTCCTTGTGGATGCCCATCGAAACCGCTCTTCATTGTTGACATTGCACTCATCATCAGCACCAGTCTCCCACCACAGGGGAAGGGGTGTAGAATCTGCTGCCAATATGAAGATGACTTCACCATCTTTTTCCTTAAGGGGGAGGAGATGCCATATATTTGGTCATCTGCTGATCAGTTCTGTCTCTGGCACAACACCTACAGTGAGTGGGTAGTCTCCTCCAACGCTGTCCTCCACCAAAAACAGTATGTGCTGAACCTCACTAGTTTTGAAACTTTACTGCTGACAGACAGTAACACACCTGAAACTTCCTGGCAGATTAAAACTGTTTGCCAGACTGAGACTTTTGGGCAAGTTCTCTACTGACGGAGCCACTCAATCATGACTTACGACCTGTCCTCACAGCTTTACTTCCTTTAGTACCTTGTCTCCTACCTTCCAAACTTCACAGCTCTCCTGCAAACCTTGCAAGACTACAACTCCTGGAAGAAAGGAAATTGTGGAGACATGGCTTAGCCACAGCTTGGACGACATTTCCAGAATTCTGACAACACACCTGTTAACATGCAAGCTCCAGCAGGTGCCACCACCAGATGTGCCAGCCTCAACCACAAGCAATGTACACATGACAGACAGCAGTTCTGCAATTGCAGGGCTTATGGTGCATCTGTAAGTCACGTGTTCACTGAGTGATATCCTTCCATCTGTGGCCTACTTAAGACAAGATTGATATTAAGCAGTATATGCTTACACTATGAGCTTTCATGCTGGCCATACCCGCTTTGACAGATTATTGTCATGAGCTACATCATGACATTTTCATGACCCAGGTCATGATGGTCTCTTGGCTTTGCC
The DNA here is from genome assembly GCF_023864345.2 of Schistocerca serialis cubense. Taxonomy (NCBI): domain Eukaryota; kingdom Metazoa; phylum Arthropoda; class Insecta; order Orthoptera; family Acrididae; genus Schistocerca; species Schistocerca serialis. The sequence continues at coordinate 91,974,301 of NC_064638.1, read as the reverse complement.
ATGTACATACACCAGGAGGAACTCTTCCATTGTATCTACCAGAAAATTTTTTTTTATTCTGTGCTATGTTAATAAAGTGTCACTTATGTGGTACTTGAGAACTCACCATATATTACATGCAGTCTACCACCCAGGAAACATCACATAAATGAGCTGGGATAAAGAGAAACCATTTCCATTTCACTAACTCATAATTCCTTTATACAATGTTCTGTCCAAGGATAATATTATATAAAAACATCAATTTTTAAGGCTTGCAGTCTCTCACTGAAAGTTATTCTCACAACACTGATTCCTGTTGGCTGGATGTGTTTTCTGTTTGCAACCATCACCAAAATATCTGGGAACAAATGAGGGTGTGCTGAAAAGAAGTTGCCCCAGTGATGAACACATTTCTCCCAATGAGAGACCAGTTTCTTGCTACCCTCATTGTAGAATGTTTGACTTCTTTGATGGAGTCACAACCTCACTTTTGCTTGCACCAATTCCTCAGTATCAAATTGAACCCTTCAAACATGTTCTTTCAGTTTTGGAAACAGATGAACATCGGATGGGACCAAGTCAGGACTGTATGGATGATGATCAATGACAGTGAACCTAATGCACTGGCTTGATTGTCATGCTAAAGGTCTTGGTGCACCATATATGGACAAAGTCCTTGAATTCAAAATTCAATTACAGCATGCTGTTTGTCTCACACACTGATATAGTTACTTTACTCTGTGTCATGTTGTAGGCTACAATTCAGAGACCTGTAGAAGCCAAGGGTTGCAGATATGTAGACATGAAGAATGAAGATATAGAATGTTACAACAATTGTTTCATTTAAAAAGCTTTAAGTATTCACATAAAAAAATTTGGTGGTACTACTTTTCAGCATGCCCTTGTAACTGCCATATACTCAGCCATATGTTGGTCAGTTCTGTGTCTGGCTAAGCACCTCTGACCAGTGGATAGTCTTGGTACTGGTGTTCGTCCACAAGACTCAGTATTTGTACTGAACAATGCAAGTGCACTGTATGTTTGGCAACAATATAGCTGACAAATACAAGCATGCCTGCTGACAAGTCAACCTCCAGAAGGCACCACCAGAGGCATCAATATTGCTCACAAAGAGCACACACATCAATGACAATAGCATTGCAATTGTAGCACTATGTTACATCTGTGGGTCAAGAGCTTACCAAGCGCCACACGCATATCCATCCACCTGCTGCCTATTAAAGATGCTGCTCAGCCACAAGTAGGGCGCACAATCTAACATTTACGCTTATGTTCCATGCCTATCACACCTAATGATCCATCGATTGGAGCCCACACCAGCTCGTATCACCAATCCACTAGTCATCATTGTTGGAACCTTCACCTTCTCTGACACTGGCTTTCCTCTGTCTTGTTAGTTCCACATGCACCCATGGAAGATATACTGCAGCATCCGTAATGCTCCACCAGCTATCACCCCGGATCTTTCGTCTCCTCTGATCGTGGACTTCACTGGATTCCATGCCTTCAGAACTGGTATTCTTCTACATGAGCCTCTACCTAGGAGTTACTGTCATGATGGAGTACTGTCACACTCTACATCACGACATCGTCAAGGTAAACATCATGGCTTCAACTCACTCACACCATATCAGGAGGAGCCCTTTCAGTTGTATCAACCAGAACCTATATAATATTGAACCACGTTCTTTAACTACTGTATTAATAAACTGTTACTTACATACTACTTCAGTTGCTGATAGTAAGCGTCTGATATCACAGGAAACGATACGCCAAATTTGACAAGTGCCTGGATAGGTTGGTCTTCAAAGTAATTTCCCGAAATCTTGGCAACTATCATTTATGGTGGATATTCATCTCTGGTGGCCTCACTTCCACAGATGGATGCCTTCTTTACTTTTCCTACTTGTAGTGCCTAGATGAGTTACTGGACCTCTAAATGGCAAAGGTGAACAATAGCAGCATCTTGGAGAATGATATTGATCAGTTAAAGGTGGCACCCTTCATCCTCCAGATCAGCAGTAATCATCTGCATTTCCCTAGCATACACAGAATGTTTGTTTTGTATCACATCTTGCGGCATAATAGTTGTCAAATACTTCTCTTCTTGAAACTTCCTGGCAGATGAAATCTGTATGTCGGATTAGGGTCCAAACATATGATGTTGGTACCTCATTCAAGTCCCAGGCCAGCACACAGTTTTAATCTGTCAGAAAGTTTCAAATCTACTCACATCCTCCACAGAATGAAAACTCATTTTGCACTCTTCTCCTTTATTTATGGCAGCACACAATATGCCCAGTGAATCCTAAATTAGTGAGTTGCCTTCCATCCTCCAAATGTCCATTTTTCTGTGAGATGATTGATTTGTTGAGGGAGTCAGTTTTATCTTTCAAGAACTTTGGATGTTGTGTGATGGTTGTGGTTCATATCTGGAGTTTCACAGTTCTTCCTCATTAGTCTCCCTCCTGGCTGGATTCAACATCCACTGTTGCTACTTTGGTTGTCTGGGTTCAACATGAACAATCATAAACTCTTGTATTTCTTCTCTAACTATTTGCTATGTTAGTGATAGGAGATCCTCGTGGTTGCTCAAGACAGCCGTTGGTATGATATTTATGCAAGTGCACTGTGTAACCCAGTGACATTACACTTTGAATATATGACTGTGTCATCTCCCAATGATGCTGGGCTCTACACTTAAGTTATATGAAACTGCTACTTGTTGTCATCAGATGTTTTCTTAATTTATGCCAGAATTTGTTCCAGCTTTTGCACCTTTCCTCATTGTTTTCACTCCATTGCTGGGCTGTAATGTCCAAATAAAAGTAGATATTGGAAAGACACAAGATACACTATGTATTCCACCTGTCGTATTTCATGACATAGTCAAATCGCTTTAGTAATTTGCACTAAGCCTGAACAGCATCTCCTGAAAACACTGCTGTTTGCCTGATGTTCTTCTGACACACATTGTTGGCAACTTAATGATGCAGATTATGGAAGGAATGTGTTGTTTGTACTTGAGCTCCTGCCTGTGAAAGCAATGGCTTTTGTATAGCTTTATTGGAGCCACATTGGTGTCAATATCCAAGTTTCCTGGTATCTCATCTCCATCTCCATCTAGGTGATTACTTTCCTATTCACAATAAAGTGCCTGGCAGAGGGTTCAGTGAACCACTTTCAAGCTGTCTCTGTATCGTTCCACTCTCGAACGGCACGTGGGAAAAACAAGCACTTAAATTTTTCTGTATGAGCCCTGATTTATCTTATTTTATCATTATGATCATTTCTCCCTATGTAGGTGGGTGCCAACAGAATGTTTTCGCAATTGGAAGAGAAAACTGGTGATTGAAATTTCATGAGAAAATCCCATCACAACAAAAAACGCCTTTGTTTTAATGATTGCCACTCCAATTCACATATCATCTCTGTGGCACTATCTTCCTTATTTCGCAATAATACAAAACGAGCTGCCCTTTGTTGTACTTTTTCGATGTCATCTGTCAGTCCCATCTGATGCGGATCCCACACCACACAGCAATACTCCAGAATAGGTGGACAAGCGTGGTGTAAGCAGTCTCTTTAGTAGACCTGTTGCACCTTCTAAGTGTTCTCCCAATGAATCACAGTCTTTGGTTTGCTCTACCCACAACATTATCTATGTAATCATTCCAATTTAGGTTATTTGTAATTGTAATCCCAAAGTATTTATTGAATTTACAGCCTTCAGTTTTGTGTAACTTATCACATAATCGACATTTAGCAAATTTCTTTTAGTACTCATGTGAATAACTTCACACTTTTCTTTATTCAGGGTCAACTGCCACTTTTCGTGCCATACATATACCTTATCTAAATCATTTTGCAATTTGTTTTGGTCATCTGATGACTTTACAAGATGGTAAATGACAGCATCACCTGCAAACAATCTAAGACAGCTACTCCGATTGTCTCCTACGTTGTTACTGTAGATCAGGAACAGTAGAAGGCCTATAGCACTTCCTTGGGGAACACTGGATATTACTTCTGTTTTACTCGATGACTTTTCATCTATTACAACGATCTGTGACTTTTCTGACAGGAAATCACAAATCCAGTCGCATAACTGAGGCAATATTCCATAGGCACACAGTTTGGTTATAAGACGCTTGTGAGGAACATTGTCAAAAGCCTTCTGGAAATCCAAAAATATGGAATAAATTTGACATCCCCTGTCAATAGCACTCATTACTTCACGAGCATAAAGAGCTAGTAGCGTTTCGCAAGAACGATATTTTCTGTATCCATGCTGGCTACGTGTCAATAAATCGTTTTCTTCATGGTACTTCATAATGTTCAATACAGTATATGTTCCAAAACCCTACTGTAAATCAGTGTTAGTGATATGGTCCTTTAATTCAGTGGGTTACTCCTACTTCCCTTTTTGGGTATTGGTGTGACCTGAGCAATTTTCCACTCCTTAGGTACAGATTTTATCATGAGCGAGCGGTTGTATATAATTGCTAAACTATTTCCAGCAAACCATCAGGAAGTCGTGTATTAGTTACAAGAATGGGATTGTCATCAAGAACTAATACTTTACTCTGAAAACACATTTATTGAGCAAACATGAAGTATGCATGGCACTGAGCCACCTGTCTCAGCAGAGAGTGATCTAACGCATACACAGAAAAATCTACCAAATTACAATACTTACCATAAAGAAGATACATCAAGTTGCAGACAGGCACAATTAAAAGACACTTACATAAAGCTTTTGGTCACAGCCTTCATGAGTCAAAGAGAGACACACACCATTCACACACAAACAATTGCACCTCACTCACACACACACACACACACACACACACACACACACACACACACACACACACACAAGTGTCAACTCCAGCACCTCGGGCCAGAATGCCTTTTTATTTTTTATTCTTTTAATTGTGCCTATCCGAAACTTGAAATGTGTCTTCTTTATGGTAAGCAGCTATCTGTCTTTTACTACGTTGTTGATAGTCCTACCTCAAGTTTTTGTTGTTTTAAATTAAAATACTTGATAAATATGCAAGTCCCAGTACCGTCCAGATATCGTAAATGTTAAATCAAAATAACTGCTGGAAACACAGAGTATGTGGCAAATTGTGAACAGTAATTGTCGTATTACAGTGTGATGCCTGAAACTATTATTACATCATAACACTTCTCTCTGTTAGTGATGACATGCTATGTCCTATTTGTTAGGAACTCTTGAATCCAGGTACACACTATATGCTTATATTTTGATCATAAGACAACTGCGCAGAGTTGCATCATTGCTTTGCAGTAGTCATGGACTTGGCAAACTTGTATGCTGTTATCTGCTTGCTTCTGAGTTTGGCCATCGGGTCCATTTGTCTTTCCCCTTTTGCGAATTTAGTTGATTTCCTATCTTAACACTTCTTGTTTCAATATCTGTCACTCTGATGTTTATGCAACAACTGAAAGGAGGAACTACATTATGGTCCTAATCTGTGAAATAATTTTTAAAAAAGATTTTGACCTTCTCTCTATTGTGCTCTGCTTTGGTGCCAGTATGGTCACTGTGACTGGTCAGATTCTTTGATCCATTCACTGATTCAGTACAAGATAGAAACTTCTTAGGACTTTCTTTGGGAGATGGGTAGATAGAATTTTATTTTTGACACTGATTTTGGCTTCATTCAGTTTTTGTTTGTCTGTAACGCTTTGGTTATGTTTAAATTTAAGATGATGCCCTCATTGCTTTTGGTCACAGCTTTTGAGCACTATTTTTGATCCACAGCAGCTCTTTCCCATCCTTCACAACTTTCCTGGGACCCACTTTACGAACCCTTTACAATACTCTTTAACTTCTTCCATTACATTCAGCTGCTTTCATGATTCTGCATCTTTCATGTCTGAACAACATAATGGACTAACAATAAGTGTTTGGGGAACCATTGGATACAAGAGGTGATCTCTTACAAACTGAGAATAATATGGTTAGAAACTGCTACACCTGGGAGGTTTAAGAGCCCATGGTATGGTCCTATGTTTCAAGTAGCTTCACTGCTCTCCTTGCTCGCATATTTGTCTGACATGTCACCCATTAAAGATGTCTAGAATAATGGCAGTCAGAAACTTGTTCAGCATGATCCATCAGCAACTAACATTGATTCTTTGTGGATTCATAAACAAACTGCAAGGTATGGAAAGTACTCGTAAAATAATCAGGCTCCCTTTGGCACATAACATGTCACTAAGAGGCTCTGATTGCTGCACTTCCCGGTTTCACACCATACTGCTTCCACAAAGTTAGAGATCATGTACAGTTCTGTAATCCAAATAATTTTTATATTGTGTACTTGGGATATAAATTCATTCATATTTATTCTTCCTGGTGCCTTAGAGATGAAAACAGGTGTAAAAGTTAACGTAACCACATAAACTTCCTTGTTATGTTAACATTATGTTTTTGCTGATGAATCTGAAAATATTAGTTTACCACCAGTAATGGAAGATGAATCTTCTGTATTTACATCCATATTCTGCAAACCACAGTGTAGTGCTTGACGGAGAGTAAATCCTATTGTATCAGTTACTGGGCTTTCTCCATTTCCATTCACATATGGATCATTTGATGAATGATTGCTTAAATGCCTTTGTGCATGGTGTAACTAGTATAATCTTGCCTTTGAAATCCCAGTTTTTAACAACGATAGCTCCTTGCACTGGAAAACATGACAGAAACAAATGAACAACTTTTAGCCAAGTATTCAGAGAACACTACTAATGAGCAGCACATCATGAAGCACCCCAAGAAGCCTAAACAATTTCGTTTTTATACTAATTAGTGGAGTTACTGTTAACAACTGCTGCTTGAAGAAGAAATAACAGAAGTATTAAAACTTGTACAAGACAACATGAAAGGAGAACTACCATTTAAGGCCACATGTCAGGAAAAACATAACAATGAGTTTATAATAGAACAGAAATAACAGAGCATCAGAGACATGATTTAAATGCCTGAGTAGTTAGTATTACTAATGACATATGCAGCCAATTACAAAATGCTGAGAAGTTGTAAAGTACAAAGAAGACAAAACCACAATAACACAACAAAAAGACAAAAAAGGGGCAGTAAAAAAGACAACAGAATGGAGTAGAATGCTTTGTTCAAAAGATACATTTTTATGTTACTTACATATTTTATTTCAATCCCTCCAGTGGCATAATTTTGTGTTTGGGTTGAACTTCTAGTTAGACAACATCACAAAAAGAAGTATTTTGCTGTAATTGGAATAACATGTAGACACAGGTCCATCAAATTATGGCCTCAAATAAATACCTCACAGCAGTTCTTCTTGCAATCTTTTGCTACAAAACTTGATGCATAATGAATTGATCCAGATTCTTTCCAGTTCCTCATAATATATGGCCCAAGAAACAGAAGATTTTCATTAAAGCAAATGGGATGACAGATGACGTTCACTTCTTTGATTACCAACCAACATTCTTATTCTTGTTCTTTTTACAAATCAGGATACACTCAGCATTATAATTTAATTCCACAACTTGAAAATAGCAATAATGTTTTTGTTGTATGACTTGACAGTCCACTTGTCGCAAATGTAGAAATACTTGAAAAACGCTAGTATCAATTAATCAAATATAGTAGTTTTTGATAATGCTCTATTCTACTATATCTTGGTAAATGTATTTTTGGGAATAAACCATAGGACAGTACTGCTTTTATGCTTTTCCTCATTTCAGGTGTCACTATCAGTTGACAGATTCTTAAGCTGACATAATTGAGATCCACACTAAATTATCATAAATTTGGCTCCCACATATGTTAAGTCCTCAAAACAGGTTAACTATTTTTACTCTCCAAAGTAAATTTGGAGGCTTCCCTTTAGAGTAGCACTGTATTATTCTTCCATTAACTGAGATATGACACTCTAATTCTCACTGTTCTCCTTATGGTATAACCTAGATACTTACTAAAAAGAGTTGTGCCCTTAATACATGACCCTGTCTTACAATCCTTGACACACTGAAACATTCTGATGAAACTTAAATACATATATACAGCTTTTTATCTACACTTAAAATTATGCTTTAGAAAAATACTATGATAATGAAACTTCCTGGCAGATTAAAACTGTGTGCCGGACTGCAATACCCTTTCTTCAAAGTGCTAGCCCTGCCAGGTATGCCAGGGAACTGTGTGAAGTTTGGGAAGTAACAGATGAGAAACTGGTGTAAGTAAAACAGTGAGGGCAATTTGTGAGTCATGCTGAATAGGTCAGTAGGTAGAGCACTTGCCTGTGAAAGGCAAAGGTACCAGGTTTGAGTCCCAATCTGGCACATGGATTTGTCAGGAAGTTCCAAATTGGCACACACTTCTCTGCAGAGTGAATATTCATTCTAATGCGATAATATCCGAATCAAACTTTACAAAAAGTAAAATTCTATTTCACATCCATACAGGTCAAAATAATGTAGAGAAAGCAGTAAATTAAACAAAAAGCCAGAATAATATTTTCCAAGTTTGTTCCTTCTTTCTTTTAATTAAGCACATTGTATGAAATATGTATGCTGCAACTACCTAGCTACAAGTGAATCCAACATTGGAAAAAATAGAATTACATGGTGAAATGAACTCCTTTCTTAAGTATTCAACAGAAGTACATTTAATAGAATGGGTCCTCTCTCAACATCAACTTTACCAAAGACAGTAAAATCTTAGTACTGGCAGTGTATGCAGTAAGCTCACACTGCATATAAAATACACAGTCAAGAAGCTTGATCTGTAAGCTGTTCCACAAGATTCTCAAAAGCTTTACACATTAAATTAAATCATTTGATTACAGAAGGTATTCACAAGCTGTATTTTCAAATCTCTATACAAAAATACACTACCATCCGAAAATGGCTTACAATCATTTATTTACAATGATTATATTGGAGATAAATGCAATTTTTTCTGGAAATATATAAATTCCCATATTATATACATATATATATCTGTAAATAACCATTGTTTCACAGAATCAACAAATTTAAGGCACAACATTAAAGTACAGCAGCCCTCACAGCTATCACATTTTGTTCCAGGTTGTTTCTAATGTTAAAACGTACAGTCATTTTACAAAGTGAAATGCAGTGAGTCACTAACTTCATGCACTGGAATTAAAATGGTGCTTTACACTCTGATCAATGGACATGATGCTCCATTGACACCAGAACAGAAAAAATATAAATATCATCACAGAATATAGTTTCAAGTATCTTATGTATATAATTTTACTGACATAGTATTCACAGCAAAACTAACATCACAAATATATATCACTTTGGCAATCAGCAAAATTATATTTTACAACTTTGCCAAAAAAAGCTCTTGAAAGTATCATAAAGTTGACAACAACTCCAATAACATGTAGCAGTTACGATCCATAAATGTCAAGACGGAGTCGCCCCTCATTTTCCGTTAAGTACAGGATGTCTGCTAAAGCTTGTTCACAAATGGCTTCCTCTGCTTTCTCAGACATCTTCAAAAAGAAAGACAAAATTATCTATTAGTATTAAAAGAAATTATGTACAAAAACACAATGTTTAATGTCTTGGGAAATCGTACTGTTACTCAAAGAGAGAGGTAATGGAAAAAGAAATAGGGGGACAATGACATACTCCAAGAATTTTTTGACAATAATAGAAATAGCTTACATCAACATAATTCAACAAGTGAATTACTAATCAACTGTGTAATAGCTCTTTCTTTTCTGTATTTTTTTTATTCAGTATTGTCTGGACCTCTTTCTCCTTTTCTCAATTCTTCAGTATTGTCATTAATATACACAAACATGTATTACACAAAGATAAACAAATTTGAATGTGGGCTTCAACAGCAAGAAACAAATTTGTATGTCTCACACCATGAAAATCAAATTGTAGCATTTGTACCTCATGAAATACCACTGCATGCCAATGTGAACAGTACTAAAACTTGGTATCATCAATTTCCTTTTCATCTCGTACAGTAAGCTCCCTTGATACAGGTTTCTAGGCAACTGTTCTGAATTCTTCCAATTTCCTAAACCTTCCCAGTCCTTTTCCTTCATCCCTCTTCTTTGCTCTTTAACCTCTCTGCCAAAAGAAGAAGCTGCTAGTTCCAAAACATGCATATGTCTTTAACCTTTGTATATGTTTTCTTCCGCCACTGCTTGGTGAGTAGATTTTTTTTATCTATTGAATTACATTATATTAAAAAAAAGTTTGGAAGCTCCAGTACTGAAAGACTTTTAGAAGACACGAGTACTGCAGCTCCCATTGTTGACGCCATCAGAAAGGTGCTGCTTAGAGAGTTACCAAGGAAGATTTTAAGCCAACAATAGGAGATTCAAATAAAATTAAACATTAACATCCTCATGATAAATTGTGACAATGATGACTGAAATATGAGAGACTGACTGGAGCAAATTTAAAAAAGAAAAGAACATAAAATGAGTATTTGACTCTTTGTAATATGGTTCACCACAGATCTAGGTATGATCACCTCATTGCCACGTAAGTTAAGAATATTAATTAACATCCATTCAACAGAAAAATTTTCTGAAAACCTTGCTACTAATCTTGTGTGGCTATTGTCACAGCAATGTCAAGTAATAATTAACCAACTCATCAAAAAGTATGACCATCAGAACACACATCAAGCAATTTCTGGCTCATGTGTATGTCAGGAAGCCATGGTAGCTTAACAGTGAATGAATATCACTGAAAGGCTTCGTTGTCAGTGTTAACTATTTACTAGCAATTTTAGTAACCATAAAAAGAGAAAAGGGAAACAAAGCTATTATTATATTCCATGAACACACTGCTTTATTGGAGGTACATGATTTCAATTTCACAAGGATTTCTTTTTAGAAGAACTTGATTGAGGCACATATCAAACATACTATTTGTTCTATTAAAAGCTGTCCAAAGCAGTATCCACGAAGATAAAAGAGAGACTAGTTAGTTACAATAAATGTAGGACAAAAGTTGAATACAGTTAAAGATGAAGATACTAAAAGCATTTATGATGAGATAAAAGAAATTATATAGTTTGTTAAGGCTGATGAGAATTTAATTATCATGGGGATATGAAGTTCATGAGCACGAAAGGGAAGGAAAAGGAAGAGAAGAGAATATAGTAGAAGGACTGAAAAGGGAAGCTGCTTTGTAGAATTTTAGACACAACACAATTCAGTCATTGCAAACACTTGGTTTAAGTATCATGAAAGAATGGTGTATAGGTGGAAGAGACTTAGAGACACCAGGAAGGTTTCAGACTGATCACATAGAGGAAAGACAGAGATCTGGAAACCACATTTCAAAATAAAAAGCATGTCCAGGGAAAAATGGGAATGTTGACCTTAATTTACTGATTATGAACTGCAGATAACGACTGAAGAAATTGCAAAAAGATATGAATTTAAAGAGATGGGATCTGGCTCAACTGGAAGAACCAGAGGATGTTGAGAGTTTAAAGCAGTCTTGAGAGACAAGCACTAGGAAATGATTGACTGAAGTAGGGGAAATGAATACAATAGAAGACAAATGGGAAACTTTGAGAGCTGAAACAGTGAAAACAGTATTGGATCAAAAGGGGGAAAAAAGTCCCAGAAGTGATTCTTGAATAACATATGAGATATTGAATTTTACTGATGAAAACAGAAAGTATAAATCAGAATGTAGAATGATAAATCTAGAATAGTTAGAAGAGAAATGCAAAGCTGTAGATGCATGCATGGCAATGGGAGACACAGAGGATGCATTTAGGTAAATTATAGAAACCTTTGGAAAAAGCACATCAGTTGCATGAATATCAACGGCATAGATGGCAAGTCAGTACACTATGTAAAAATACGGGAAAGTCAAATGGTGGAATGAACTGATAAAAGAGCTATACGTTAGAAACATTAATATTATGGAAAGACGAGAGGAAGTGCATAGGGATGAGATGGGAGACATGATACCGTGAGGATGATCTGACAGAATATTGAAAAACCCAAGTGAACACAAGGCACCTGTCATAGATTACATTCCCTCAGAATTATTGATTGATTCTTTGGGAGGCTGTGCCATACCAAAAGTACTTCACCTGGTATGCAAGATATATGAGACAGGCAAAATATGTTCTTATTTCAAGAAGAATGTAGTAATTTTAATTCAATAGAAGTCAGGTAACTCCGCTATACCAGTCACAAGCCCGGGACCTTGTCTTACAAGCATTGAGGAAGGAGGAGCAAGAGGAGTAACACCTCATAAAAAAACTGGGGTTCAGTTGGCCCAGCTGTTAGCACCCTGTAAGGGCCCCTGCTTAGGGTACAGGTGAAAACTGGTCAATGGCTTCCAAGGCAGATGAAGATGGTTGATACATTCTCAACGGCAAGGAAGGCGGAAGAACAACAAGAGGAATGTTGTTCTCCATAGCCTTGGAAGGCAACTAATCTAAGGGAGTAAACCTACTGGAGCTTACAACCTCGGTAGTAACATGATTAGGTCGTAACAATCCTAATCCACCCAACAGCATTTTCAACGAAAGCATGGAGGACAGACTTACGATTATAATTACCCCATGCAGTAGTCAATCCACCGTCGCCTTTGACAGCATTAGTGGGCCTTTGGATTCCGGGGAGCCCATACCAACATGTTACAAGGATGAGTTGGAGCATCCTGAAACCTTTAGAAACAAGATATGGCATAAATAATGCAACTGCTTCGCCATGCTGGATGTCAACTCCTTGCTCAAGATGGGCAAGCTGAAGCATCTGACAGACACTCTGACACAACACAAGATTCCTATCACAGCGGCACAAGAGACCAGGTATACAGATGAACATGCCTTGTAATCTCAGGGTTATCGAATCTTCAAGGGCAAAGTGGGATGAAGGAAGATGAAGAACATCCCTCACTTGGGAACTGGATTCATTGTCAGTAACAAAATACTTGATTCAGTTGTCAACTTCCATTCACCTAACAGTCGAGTGTCCCTATTAACATTTCGTTGCTCCAATAAGGTTTACACCATGGTGAATGTAAATATACCTATTAACCAGGACAACAAGAGAAACCCTGAAGGCATGGAGCAATTTTGGGAAGAACTCGAGGACACTATCGGCAAGATTCCAGAGCGGAATACAGTCATATTACTGGGTGATTCTAACGCCCAGTTAAGGAAAGAGCAGCGGAAGTATAAATATATAGTGGGGCAATAGCCAGCTCACATGTGCACTAACAGAAATGGAGAACGACTTGTGAGACACTGTAAAGCATTTAACATAAGTAATGAAATCAATGGCCTTTAAGCATCTACCAAGAAAACAGAGGACATGGACTTCACCCAATAAACTCCTAGGAGAGATTCAAATAGATCATATGGCCATTTCAAGGATGTCCTGTAGAGAAGTCCCCTAGGAATACAAGAAAGTCTCAAACTCCCAATCTTACCAAGTTTGACTTTGAAAAACTGAAAACGTGCAATATGCTTACAGAGTGAATGCAAGCACTAGATCATGAATTCAACAAGTGGGACCAACTAAGGGACAAATTAGTAAAAGCCACAACAGAAGTCGCTCCACTAAAGAAGCAAAAGAAACATGAGTGCTGGACAAGAACCTGAGACCAAGTGATTGCAAAGAGACAAGCAGCTTGGCTAAGATGGAGCTCACAGAAGTCCGAAACAAATAAGATGAAGTTCATAGAACAGTGCTGGCTAACTGGCAAAATCATCAGGAAAGTTAAACGTCAGTACATTCAGGATCAATAACTCAATTAGATGAAGATTTCAAGAAGAATAATACTAGAAACTTTTACCAAACTTTCAAGAGAAACCTTAGAAGCTATGCCCCACCCAGCTTATACTTCAAAGAACCAGATGGAAACATAGCCTATAATGACAAAGACAACTGCCGCATATTGGCCAAATATTTTGAGAATCTCATCAACTGTGAGTCCCCTAAAACCTCCTTTATCTATTAAGACAGTCCCACACAACCAAACTCTCACCCTCCAACAGAAGAAGAAGTGAAAAACATCATTTAGTCTTTGAAGAATAGCAAAGCACCAGGAGAAGACGCTATAGTTGCACAACTGTGGGAGCAGGCTGGAGACAAAGCAATCAACAAGTTGACCGAGATTCTACAGAACATTTGGGACACTGAGAAATTACCAGATGACTGGACATCTGCTATGATCCATCGCTTACACAGAAAGGGTGATTTGACTGACATCAACAATTATAGAGGGATCTCATTGATACCAGTCACCTATAAAATATTACTTAAGACATTATTGAACAGAGCTGAACCCCAAATGGACCAAAACTTGGAGATTATCACGGTGGTTTTAGAAAAGGACGTTCTTGTGCTGAACAGATCCTTAACTTGAAGTCAGTATTAAGTCAAATTAAACTAGCAAAATAAACAGTACATAGTTTCTTCATTGACTTCAATAAAGCATATGATTCAATCAACAGACATACTCTTATGAGAATTTTGCAGGAAACAGGCCTGGGCCAGAAAACCCACAGCCTTATCCTAAAGAACCCGAGTAACACTAGATCATGAGTAAAGTTTAGGGGAACACTTTCAGAAACCTTTGACATAAAGACAGGCGTTAGACAGGGAGACGGACTTTCACCTCTTCTCTTCAACTGTGCACTGAATAACATGATCAGAGAGTGGTGAAAAGAAATGGAAGTACAAAATATACTGAGCAATGTTTACCTGGGACGCAAATGGAAAGGACTAGTAGTAGAATGTTTAGCTTTCACAGAAGATCTGTCACTTATAGCAAGCTCAGTGTAAGTAGCAGCTCAATATGCTCAACCACCAGGCTGTCAAGGCAAGACTTCAATTGTCACTAGAAAAGACAAAATACCTCACCAACATCAATGATACTCCCACTGAACTACAGCTGAAACAAGGTCAAATTGAGAAAGTTAACAGATTCAGGTATCTAGGAGAATTGTTGGAACATCATCTATCAAAAGGAACAGTACTAACAACCCAGATAAATAAGTTACAATTAGCATATTGATTAACCAAGAACATCTATAATAAGAAATACCTATCTCACAATTGCAGACTAAAACACTACCAAACAGTTATCCACCCTGAAGCCCTATATGCCTCAGAATGCTTGAATCTGAACAGGAAAGGCTTGACAGATAAACTAGAGATTCAGGAGAGGAAGATCCTGAGAAAAATTCTGGCATCAGTCAAAACAGATGGTGAGTACAGAAGACAATCAAACCGGGAGCTATATATCATACCGAGAAAATCACGGGTGTAGCCAGGAAGAGACATCTCGCTTTCTATGGACATATCACAAGGATGGACCAAACAAGACTAACCAAACGACCTCTCAACTACTGGAAGAGCTGGAAGACACCATGGCTGA
The DNA here is from genome assembly GCF_023864345.2 of Schistocerca serialis cubense. Taxonomy (NCBI): domain Eukaryota; kingdom Metazoa; phylum Arthropoda; class Insecta; order Orthoptera; family Acrididae; genus Schistocerca; species Schistocerca serialis. The sequence continues at coordinate 91,958,857 of NC_064638.1, read as the reverse complement.
TAGAAGTCAAGAAAGACATCCAGGAACTGATCTTAACTGAAAGTGACATTAGAAACTGAGTACTTCTCAGAAGCATACTAAAAGAAAAGAGCTTTCAGGACAGATCACCCAGTAAAAAGACTGGCGCCCTTTGGACAAAGGAGAAACATAGACAGCTAATGTGGGATTACTGGGCAAACATCAAGTCCCTCTCCAGGCTGAAAAGTTGAATATCGTGGTCCTTAGCTGGCCCATTCGAAAAAAGAAGGAGAAGAACAAGAAGAAGAAGGCAGGTATGACTGTTACTAAACCACCAGTTTAATAAGTTGTGGTTGCAAAATAATAACATCAATTGTCCATAGAAAAACAAAAAGACTGGTATCTCAAGGAAGATTAGTTTGGGTTAGACAGAAATGTAGGAACACATGAGGCAATAGTTGAAAAGGGAGTGATATAGGTTTGTAACCTATCCCCCATGTTATTCAGTCTTACATTGAGCAGGCAGTAAAAGTAACCAAACAGAAATTTGGAAAAAGTGTTGATGTTCAAGGAGAAGAAATAAAAGTTTAATGTTTGTTAATAACATTGTAATTCTTTCAGAGATGGCAAATGACCTGGAAGACTAGATGAACAAATGTATAATGTTTAGAAAGATGAACCTCAATAAAAGCAAAACAAGGGAAATGAAATGTAGTCAAATGAAATCACCTGATGTTGAAGGAATTAGAATAGGATATTATACACTAAAATCAGTGGACAAGTTTTGTCATTTGGACAGTAAAACAATTGATGATGGCCAAAACAGAGAGCATATAAAATGCAGGCTGGCAATAGAAGCAAATTGTTTCTGAAGTGTGCAGATTTGTAAATGTAATCACCACTCACAGATTAGGCGTGTTCTGAGTTGCTCACTGCTGCCTAGAAGGTGTACATGAAGCAGTTTATGATCATGGGACTTGCCATCAGTATGTCACCATCCCTTCAGCCATTATTGCCAGCAGATGAATCTTGGTGGTGCCACTGCTTCTTTATTCAAACAGTTCCTCATTTGGTTTCATGAGTCTGATAGGTCCTGTTCCATGCCTAAGAACCTCAGAAAAATATGAGGTGGTACCAGGGCTCATACCTTCTACACCAAAGGCAGCAATGTTAAACATTTGGCTATGGAGCAGGTAAACTTGTAAGGAACTGAAATAAGGAAGTGAAACATGGAATCTAAATGGTGCAAACAAGAAGAGAATACAAGTCTCTGAAATGTAGTGCTACAGAAGACTGCTGAAGATACAACAGATTGATCAAATAACTAATGACGAAGTACCGAATCAAACTGGGAAGAAAGGAAATTTACAAGAGCAGTTGATTAAAAGAAGTGATAAACTGATACGACAAATCCTCAGGTGTAAAGAAGTATTCAGTTTGGTAATGGACGGAAGAGTTAGTGGTAAAAATATCAGGAGTAGCACAAGTACAGCAATAATAGAAATTCCTGGATGGACTATTGGTAAAATAAGAGAATAGCAGCCACTCATCTGTTGCAGACTGAAGTGTGAGGTAGAGAGAAAAACAAGGTTTAGCTACAGTAAGCAGATTTAAGTGGAAGTATGTTGTGATAGTTATGCAGAGATGAAGATGCTTACAGATGATAGATTAGCACGGTGTGCTGCGTCAAACCAGTCTTTGTAATGAAGACCACAGTGAAGACATTGTGAAATAGATTTTTTTTCTATTACAGGTTAAGATACAGAAGAAAGCCGACGCCAGCAATCATTACACTAGATTACATATCCACAGTATAGGTAAGAGATGACAGAGAAAATAATATATGAAGATATCTGAAGAAATAATATACTGCATGAATGAAACTGAGAATTGAACTGTCAGGGGATAATGGAAATGAAAAGGAGGCTGAATTTCTTATGTGAGTTAATAAAGACTTTTAATTGTGCAAACATGGCATACAACCTAACAGGTTACAACAATATGGGTTGGGGAAAACCCAACAGTTAGTTTTACTGTTATTTATGTGGTAGGAGGCAGAAAATCACTTTGTATTTCACATGACAAAAATGAATTTTATAAGTTGGTACAGTAAAGGTAACCAAAGAAGTGTTTTTCAGGTTTTTGCTCTTAAATCACTTCTTTTCCTGACAAATACTAAAGCTTTTTTAAATATTGCAGTACCCAGAAAGAATTAGTAAAATTCAGTAAAAATTCAAACAATGTGTGCCACAGCACAATAAATAATTCAGATAGTGGAGGACTAGCATGCAGACTGCATGAGTAAATGAATTCCATCATCAGTGTATTTGGATGTGTCCCACAATGATGGCTATAACTGTGTTAGATCCTTTGATGGTGACTGCACTCAGGCAACATGCAACATTGAGTGGGATGCTGAGTGAATATACAACACCATGAAGAATGGTTAAGAGCACCATTCTGTGTGCAGAATGTAGTATTGACTCCTGCAGCCACCATAGCTGATGCTTAGTGAATTTGTGCATAATCACATAAACCATGTGGAGAGAGATTCCTCTAATATCAGTCAACTAAGTTTGGATTCTCTGATTCCAGCAAATGGGAGCTCCACATCAGGGCTGTTCAAGAAGTTGTTGGGCAAACAACTGTTCATGGTAGCTCAATTGCTAGAAAGTTGCATTTGCAGTAAAATGGGATAGTCAGACATAATTATGAAGTGCAGAGGAATGGCCATTTGTCAGGTGCAGCATAGCCTTAGATATGAGGACATAGAATTACAGGCAAGTGTTTAAAGTAGTGAGTAGTACTTTTTAATAGATGAAAAGCATCATTATGGCTGGGAAAGTAACTTTAAAGTGAAGGTCAGACATACCAACATCAGTTTACAACATGTCAGTACAGGAGACCTAGATGTTTATGGGATACGATCATGTTTGAAATGTTTAATGTCCAAAAAATTTCAGTTTACAGTAACATTACAACACCTTCCACACAAAAGATTATGAACTCTTAGAAGGCCAAGATTGACAAGCAATGATGCAAAAATTAAAGAAAGCACTGTTAAGCCATGGGATTGAAGTAATATTCATCATGTCAGAGCAGAGAAATAAAGGCCTAAACTATTTTCACGTTCAGACTGCAATAAGAGGTTCAAGATGATTCTCTCTTTGTAGAACAGACAGCTGGGAAATGGAAACACTGCTCATTCCTCCAAGCTGTCACCTTTAATGATAGGAGCAGAGTATCGAAATATGTTCATTGATCTTCTCAGCAAATCTGAGATTTATTTAAAGGATTTTGAGAAGTTAAATGAGAACTTCTGTTTTCAATTGATGTTACTTCTGTTTTCAATTGATGTTAATAATGTGGAAACTGAGATACAGTTGGAATTTATAGACCTACACTATGACAAGCAGTGGTGTGACAAGTTTCATAACAAAATTAATCATGCAGACTTTTTTAAAAATGTTCCTCAAGAAAAGTTTCCATGACTTTACAAGTTTGTGACTACAATTATGATGATGTTTGGACCTACATACATGTGTGAGCAACTTTTTTCCACAACGAAGAGAATGAAATGTACCCAGAGAAGCTTACTAGCAAACATTACCATATTTAAAAATTTGTCTCTGAATTAGCAGTGCTCAGAAAGCAGTATCAGATATCGTGGCTTTTGTTAAAAGCAAAATTAGTAATATTCATTTATATCCTGTTACTTTATACTTAATGTCTGGATAAATGGTCACACAGTACCAGCTAATATCAATTTCAATTTTGTCCAAAAACAGTAGTCATTATAAAGTGGTATCAGTCATTAGAAAACCATGTTTTGTACTTAGCTATATGATATTTTTCGTTTCATCAGAATATTAAGAGATGTAAGTTTCACTTCACTGTAATTTCTCATTGATACTACAATCTCAGAAAATAAATGTGCCATGAAGCAAATTACTTAACTGTGAAGTAAATCTCAGTACAACATAAAGTTAGCAGCTGTAGAATTAGACTCACTGACAACCATATCTCTTGAGAAGCTATCTTGTTCTGATTCCACATTCTCCTCCCCCTTCTCCACTATCAGTTGCTGGGAGCCTACCATTTGCTCACAGCTGAGGCACGAGCACGAACCAGCTCACATGAGCAGATCAGTGAACAGCCTGCTTCACATCATACTTAATTCTTAGAGCCAGGGATCATGAACAGTTTTATACTTTTAATCACTTGCGTATGGTCATGACAATAATCTGCGGTGGAAAGTTCATTTCAGTTACACATTGCAATCTTCTGAAAATAAACTTCTGTGTATATCAATGACTTATCACTGAATGTACTAGAAAGCTCAAAGCTTTTTTATTTGCTGAAGATACAAGCACAATGCAACAAAATTGTAAAAACTGTTAAAGTGGCACAAAAGTTTGTCTTATTACAAGTTTCGAACCATCAATTAATATACACAAACTTCCATGCAACTTCAGTAGTATTTTACAATTTTGTTAAATCATTTCAAGTTGCTGCCATGTTGCTATCTAGCATGGTGGAAGTAAGTAAACAAGTATAGCACTTAGTGATTCAGGTAGGAAACTAAATAATGTGCATTTAGACCATATGTGTAGTTAATTTATGAATCTTGTGTCAGAAACCATTTAGTAAGCTATGAATTTTCACACTGATGTTCCAATTGAGTTAAACTCCTGCAAGGAACTCCCATATAGAAGAAAAGAGGTTTCCCACAAGGAAGCCTTCACATGGGAATGTTTGAAAGGAACAGCTGAATACATTCATGAACACAAAATAAAAATAGGTCCACAAGTATGGAGCATATTCTCTTTTACAGTTCAGAAACATGTGCTTTAACCAGTAATGTACAATTTCAAAGTCTATAAGAATTAAAGTAAGTTAATGACAACTCACATGTTTTTACAGAGTGCGTGTTTCCTCTTGAGAAACTACTCTTGTTCTCAATAGGAATACTGAATATCCATTTAACTTGGTTGAATTGGAATTACGGAAATACTGTTAGTATAATGAGACTCAGAACTGTTACCCAACCCAGTCATCCTGATTTGGATTGTCCTTGGTTTTCCTAAATCATTACAGATGAATGCTAGACTGGTTCTGAGTAACAATCCATGGCCATCACCTTCTCAATTCCCTACTCATTACAAGTAATTTGAAAGTAACATTTTATACAGCCCTAGCATTATTATTTTATTATTATTATTATGGAAATTAACTTTTTTACAGTCATAATATTATTATTATTATTATTACAAATTTCTTATGATACCATTATTAGGATATCTGAGTGTTTTTTGACCAAAAATGAAACATACATTACAAACTTAACACAAACAAAACAGGCTTTCCCAAATTAACTGGAATTATTAATGTACCTTTCTTGCCACGTACAAGTTTTTTTAGTGTTTTTATTCATGATCTGGCTTGCACATTTGAGCTTCCATCCACAAAAATGTTCACTTCAGTTTGTTATCATAAAATCACAAAATAAATAAATACGAAATAAATTTAAACACCTTTTTGTGTCTACCTGGGAAGAAACTGTGATCAATAAGCACACTAACAACAGACACTTGCGTGGTACAGTATATGAAACTTTATCAGACCAATAGAGAAACATATACTATTGGGGAACAAGAACAGTATGGCAAAAATGATGAAGCAATAGAAAACTGTGTATTTGCATCACTCACAGAAAAGGAAAGGTATAATTCTTATACTTACTGGTCTGAATGGAAAGTCAGTTGGTGGAAATTTAAAATTTGGTCCAAAATTTACAGAAACGGTAGAACTTTTATGCAGTGAAAGTGATGGATAATATGAACCACCATATATATCTGTAAAAGCAACACCCTGTGAGACACCATTTTTGTAAAAGATCAGCTTACTTCCAGGAATAATTTTAAGCTGCTTCAGTTTTTCATTGACTGTATCTTTTTCTTCATAGTAGAGGTGGCTCTTGAATTTCACTAGAGGCTGTAAAGAAAAGAAGGTATTTGTAATGTAACTAGTCTTAACCTAATTTCACATAGACTTTTTGTCAACAACATAATTCATGTGGTCTTATAAATCTTGTTTATTGATTTGTACCTCAAGAGGCACAAATCATACATGGGCCAGATGCAAAAACCTGTAGCACTTCCTCCATGTAATAAATGTAGTTATTTAAGATTAATAGCAGATATAAATAAATTGAACAGTAATATATTCTCTTCCACATACACAGGGTGTTCAAAAAGAGTGTTAAATACTTTGAGAGGTGGTAATACTAATTGAAACAAGAAAAATAAGTCCAATAAACATGGGTCCAGAAATGCATAATTTCTGCAATAAACACGTGTTTACAGGAGGTGTTCAACATGGCATCCATTCATGATAAAGCATCCCTCTGCCTTCCGGCACAAGGAATGATGCAGCCTTTGAAGTATACGCAGCTGTTGTACCTGCTGGCATGCAGTGAAGATGTGGCCCTGTAGTATCCGCACGTTACTGACTGGCATGGGGTAGACCAATTTTTTCAAGTGTCCCCATAACCAAAAGTCTACAGGATTGAGGTCTGGGGAAGAAGTAGGCCAAGGTGTGCATCCCCCCCCCCCCCCCTTACAGATATTCGCACACATTATGATGGTGAATGTGTGCTGGTGCACCATCATCCATGAATCACATTTGTATTCGTTGCTGGAATGGCACAGCCTCCTGCACGGTGGGCAATACATTAATGATCCTTTGACCTTACAGCCTTAATGCACTTTATATGACATGGGGTACAGAAACTGTTCCCAAATAAGATACTGAGACATGCCTTCTGCAGCTGCTTCTAATCAATACACAATGCTCCCTGGGGTTTCTTTCAATGAATGTAGCACATGGTCCTCCATGTCTGGTGTGAGGAGTGAGCAGGGCCTTCCACCATCAGTCTTTCGAGATGCAAGGGTACCTGTGTCCTTCAGAAACTGGAAAAGTCTGCCAAACAGCTTGTCAGAGGGTACTCTGCACTGTGGAAATTTTTCAGCACAGAGGATTTGGGCTCATAGGCTACATTTGTTTACTAAAACATAGCAGAATATCATGTCTGCGATTTCACTTGTCAGTTAGTAAGCTACCATTGCTAATAAGTGGTGGAAGAGAGAAAATGTAAATGCACTACACCATTTGTATGTACAAACAACACAATAACAGTAAACAAATAAGTGAATTCACATTTGAAAGAAGGTAAAACACCACAATATGTACCCAGGGTTGACAGTATTGTACAATAAGGCACACAAACACGGTGAAAACTAATGTAGGCTACAGTATGACTCAAACCACACAACTGACTTCAGACCACCTGATGGTACGAAGAGTAATGTGAGTAAACATTATAATACCCTGCTGACACATTTGATAAAGCACAAATGCAATGACTGTGCTAATATCTGCAACCAATTGTCGTACAGCTCTTCCTATAAACACATGTTTATCTTGGAAAGCACGCATTTCTGGACCCGTGTTTATTGGACTGATTTTCCTTGTTTCGATGAGTACTACCACCTCTCAAAGTATTTGACACTTTTTTTTAAATATCCTGTATATTTCATCAGACGTGTAACTGCTAACATTTTTGATGAAGTTGTATAGAATGGAGTTGAGAGAATCATTAAATCAGCTTCAAAACTGTCTTACTGCAAGACTGTGAAACTACAAGGAATGTGAAATCATACCATGAGCAAGTTGCATGTAACTGCTTTCAAAATACAACATGTGGGGTAGACTTTAGGCTGCAATGTACTTGATGCAATTTTATCAGTTGCTTTTCCTCCATTCTGGCCATTACCATCTTCATTCCCTATTCATTATGCATTCATATCTTTATTTATTTTATGTAATAAAATGTTTAATGCATATGTGATAATGTTAAAAGTGGTTCTTCTAAATAAACAATTAAACCAAAGCAAGTAACTATGTCTGAGTTGTTGGTAATAAATATCTGTTATGATTATAATCTTGGGGAGAAAGTGTAATGCACCTCCTTTTTCACATCACATTTTAATGTTGGATGTTCTCCAGAAAACAATATTACTTTGAAGGCACTAATATGATCTAAGGATAGTTGCTAATGACAACTTAAACATAATTCTATGGAGTACCTGTGCAATTTTGTTGGTGAATAAAAATATTTTAATAAAAGAAATCACAACATACTTCTCTGTTGCAACATTATGTCATATTTTAAGTAGCATCTTTTGCCCCCTTTGCCTATAATCAGTGCTGATAATACAAGTGCCATTTTTGTCACCAGTAACCTACTGCAGCACTACAATATGAAAAGCCGAGGTTGAGAGGTGAAATTCTGATTCAAGACACTGCAGTGTAAAATCTGTTTTGCACAAGTGGGCTTCTTGTCAAAATTGACTACTTATGGTGGGTGCCCACCATATGACAGCAAGTAAATCAGCTGCCAATCCTGTCATGAGTAGGTTTGTGATGTCAATAATCAATTGATTATGCTGAGTGTAGTCTTCTAACATCCTGAGTGTTAAACAGGTGAAGGTGGCATCATCTCCTAACATAAGATGTTAATCAATTCTCATTTCAATCACTCATGTTATAGTAAAGATGACATGTTGAGTTGCAGACAGGCACAATGAAAAGACTGCTCAATCATGTATACACAAGTTGTGCTTGCTTGTGTAAATGTGTGTGTGTGTGTCTTCTTTTCTTTTCTGACGAAGGCTTCAGTCCAAAGCTAAGTCTATAACAGCCTTTATGTTGTGCCCATCTGCAACTTAACATGTCATCTTTCCGTTGGGTAGCAAATCTATCCTTTTCATAATATTTTTAATATTTCAACCTGGACTTTACATTGTTTCATGTTATAGTAATTGATTTTGCAGTTTTACGTCTTTTCAATCTTCATTTAATTGTTTGTTTTGTTTTCACGAGACACTGCAAAGATCACATGAAAAATTTATATTTTTCCTGCATTAGGTTTTGCAATATCTGGGCAAAGAAAAGACCTACATTGTAGATAAGAAAGAACATAAACCGATGAAAATGTTTCAGCAGTAAAAAATCAGCACTACTCAAGGAGAAGAAAGATGTTGGATGTTAATTGGCCCTTCATAAGAAAACACGGCACAAAAGGATAAAGTAAAAACGTGCAGTGTAGTGGTTTCTAAATACAGTTTGATGTGTTTATACAGGGTGCTACAAAAAGGTACAGCCAAACTTTCAGGAAACATTCCCCACACACAAATAAAGAAAAGATGTTATATGGACATGTGTCCGGAAACGCTTAATTTCCATGTTAGAGCACATTTTAATTTCATCAGTATGTACTGTACTTCCTTGATTCACCACCAGTTGGCCCAATTGAAGGAAGGTAATGTTAACTTTGGTGCTTGTGTTGACATGCGACTCATTGCTCTACAGTACTAGCATCAAGCACATCAGTACGTAGCATCAACAGGTTAGTGTTCATCACGAACGTGGTTTTGCAGTCAGTGTAATGTTTACAAATGCAGAGTTGGCAGATGCCCATGTGATGTATGGATTAGCAAGGGGCAATAGCCGTGGTGCGGTATGTTTGTATCGAGACAGTTTTCCAGAACGAAGGTGTCTCAACAGGAAGACGTTCGAAGCAATTGATCGGCGTCTTAGGGAGCACGGAACGTTCCAGCCTATGACTCGCGACTGGGGAAGACATAGAACGACGAGGACACCTGCAATGGACGAGGCAATTCTTCATGCAGTTGCCGATAACCCTAATGTCAGCATCAGAGAAGTTGCTGCTGTACAAGGTAACGCTGACCACGTCACTGTATGGAGAGTGCTATGGGAGAACCAGTTGTTTCCGTACCATGTACAGCGTGTGCAGGTACTATCAGCAGCTGATTGGCCTCCACGGGTACAATTCTGCGAATGGTTCATCCAACAATGTGTCAATCATCATTTCAGTGCAAATGTTCTCTTTACGGATAAGGCTTCATTCCAACGTGATCAAATTGTAAATTTTCACAATCAGCATGTGTGGGCTGACGAGAATCCGCACGCAATTGTGCAATCACATCATCAACACAGATTTTCTGTGAATGTTTGGGCAGGCATTGTTGTTGATGTCTTAATTGGGCCCCATGTTCTTCCACCTATGCTCAATGGAGCATGTTATCATGATTTCATACGGGATACTCTACCTGTGCTGCTAGAACATGTGCCTTTACAAGTACGACACAACATGTGGTTCATGCACGATGCAGCTCCTGCACATTTCAGTCAAAGTGTTCGTACGCTTCTCAACAACAGATTCGGTGACCGATGGATTTGTAGAGGCGGACCAATTCCATGGCCTCCACGCTCGCCTGACCTCAACCCTCTTGACTTTCATTTATGGGGGCATTTGAAAGCTCTTGCCTATGCAACCCCAGTACCAAATGTGGAGACTCTTCGTGCTCGTATTGTGGACGGCTGTGATACAATATGCCATTCTCCAGGGCTGCATCACCGCATCAGGGATTCCATGCGGCAGAGGGTGGATGCATGTATCCTCGCTAACGGAGGACATTATGAACATTTCCTGTAACAAAGTGTTTGAAGTCACGCTGGTACATTCTGTTGCTGTGTGTTTCCATTCCATGATTAATGTGATTTGAAGAGAAGTAATAAAATGAGCTCTAACATGGAAAGTAAGCGTTTCCGGACACATGTCCATATCTTTGTGTGTGAGGAATGTTTCCTGAAAGTTTGGCCGTACCTTTTTGTAACACCCTGTATGTATATATTTTGTCAAGCAAATAATTATTGATATTTTGAAATGTTTGAATGACAATTTTCCTCTTCCTGCAGTTCTCAGTAGTGTGGTGAATTTATCATACGACCTTTATTAAAAATGTACACTATGAATTTTGCTCTGGTTATTGCTAGTTCCTTAATTCTGTTACTATTTATAAGAAGTTAGGTCCCTCGCAATCTCAGTTTCATCATTCAGGTAGCAAACTGCACAGCAAGCAACTCTTGCAGCCGCACGGTCTGAGGCATATTGTCACGGTCCGCGCGTCTCCCCCCATCAGAGGTTCGAGTCCTCCCTCAGGCATGGGTGTGTGTGTTGTTCACAGCGTAAGTTAGTTTAAGTAGTGTGTAAGGACTGATGACCTCAACAGTTTGGCCCCATAAGACCTTTCCACAAATTTCCAATTTTTCAACTATTACAATATGCACCACTCTGACACCGACATGTAAACAAAAACAGTCATAAGATGCACCACTCTGGCAGCAACTTGTAAACAAAAACAATCACTCATAATAGGCAAATCTTATTACAGGAATAATATGCAGTAGACTCACTTGCCACACCAAGTCAATCACTCTCTCTCTCTCTCTGCTCTGTAAAGTTAGATAGCAACCTCTGGAAGGTCTGATGATAGAGTACAATGCTAGCACAGGCACAAGTGTTTTGGAGCACACTGTTTGAGTGTCACTGTTGTGGGCTCCACAGCAGACAAACCCTCCGTGTTCTCATGATGACCCACAAACATTGTCAATTATGACTGAAGCAAGCACAGAATCATTGAGATAGAGCAATGAGAATGTATCACCAAGCTAGATGAATTGCATTTCTCATTACATCAGGTCAGTGTCCCTGTCTGGATGCATCATCATCCTGGCAAGCTGCGACTCACAATATTCACAGAGCTGTAGGAGCAGTCTTATGTTATGGAAGACATCAACTGGGTTTCCATCATACAAGTGATAGTAATCCAAGAAACCATGACATCTGTGGACTGTGTGAAGATATTGTGGATCATCTGCATTCATTCATGCTTGATATCCCCGCACTGGTGAAGGTGCTTCCCAGCAGGAGATATGTGTCCATGTCACAGGGCCAGAATAGTGCTAAAGTGGCCTGAGGAGCAATTAAGTAACTAATGTAGATGTCTTGGCCACCAATTATGACTGCTTTGAACTAGAGGAACACGTCTGGGGCACTGACGGGGGCTACCTTCACATTCAGTCACCAGCCCATAATTCATAGGATCTGCATGATCTGTGGGTACACATCTGCTGCCATATAACTCCAAGAACCAACCAAGGGCTCATAAAATTCATACCACATAGAATTGCTGCTGTATTGTGTTCCGAATGTGGACAACAAGCTGGAAGTCAAAATGTTTAAGCCAATCAGTGTATATCCGTTAAAGGAAAACAGCACAGAAATTTCACTATTAATGATAAATGTCAAGACTGAAAAGCTTCAGAGTCTTATACAAAATTAAACTAAAACTGACCTTTATAAATGCCACAGTACAGAAAATGGTTATTAATGATGTAGCTGATGGTGTATCGTAACTATTGTCTGCTTAGTAAAAAAAATAGTTTGACCTTTCATCTATACAAATTTTGAAGGAAAAAGTGCACTACATTATATTTGAAATTTCTAGAATAGAAATGATTGCTCAGGCAGCTATGTATGAAAAAGTACTGGGTGGTTACAATTAAAGTGTAGCAACTCACGGAGGCACACTGTGGGCTGTAATTATTGTATGGTAGTGAAACTTGGCAGATATTCTAATGCTTCAATGTGGAACTGATTTGCACTGGAAAAAAAAAGAAATTAGTTCCAATTTTGGTCACCTTGTGTAGACCTGGCACGGCACTGTAAATGAAAAAAGAAACACAGAAATGTTTCCATATGTAATCGATCGTGGAAGGGACATGAGCTGACAAGGCCAAACACGTGAGAAAGTCATAATGTTGATTTTATTATTAATTACCCCTTTTACAATTTGTTCAACATGAGCACCGGAGATGTGGACAAGATTCTGCACAGATGTGAGTAAATGCAATTTAATTATAACTATCCAGTATATAATTAGTTTGGGGATAGTGACCACATTATGTCTGCATAATTGATTTTCCCAAAACTCTGCAACATGTAATTAAATTTGTAGGTAAAATAAACATTGAGCATAAATGAAACACAATTTTATTTCTGAAACCCTGATTTTACTGTACACGCAACAGAGCATTAACTTATCTATTTTTACTGTGCTTTTCCGCATATTTTTGTGTGCTTTGTAAAAAATGTTCCAGTGCAATGTTCTTTTGCAATAGAAATAAATTGAAAATTATTAATCATTTCAAACAAAAACTACTTATGTCATATTTCATTCCATAACCAGCATCAATGGTGCAATACAGCAGTGTAAAGACAACACTGAGGCAGCATGGAGGGTTGATTGTGAAGACAGTGTAGCTTGACAGAGCAGCTGCACTCAGTTACTGCTGGAAACAGTTATTATAATTCACCATTGGCTGTTACAATAAATAAATATCCTTGAACAAAATATAGAACTACATTAGTCTGAGATCTATCTATTAATCAGTTATATAAAATTACATTCTGGCCAATGTTTGATTTGTAATAACAATCAGAATGCTGTTTCACATTGACACTGGACATTGTATGAAAACTCAATACACATTCTACATTTCAATTGATTGAACTGACACATCACAAAAGAAAACATTGAGAAGAGCTTTGGAAAATTGAGAGAAAAAGCATCTGATGACTCTTAGGTGGGACACCTGGTAGTATACTTCAATTAAATTAATTATGTGATTGATAGTTCAGCAATTAATGTGACAGGTCCAGGTATCAGCCAACTGCAGCTTTTTCTAGGATTTATGAATTACCTGTTTTGTAGGCAAGTGCAGATATTTGCTAGGCGAGGCAAGTACTCAAGTTTAGACAGGGGAGAGCCAAAGATGAAGTGATTTCTAACAAGTGCATGACCATGTAGAATGCTATGTACTAGCCAGCTATGCTTCTCCCTTCCAGTCCAGCTATGCTTCGTCTATCATTACAAAGTTATTTTATCTCAGCAGTGTAGAAGTAGTGAAACTAATGCAGATTCCAGTCTTCTCTCTTTCTTTCCTGTTTAGTGTTTACTTAGTTCACCTTCTGTGTTTTAGAAGTAGTTACTGAAACAATTATGTATGGGTTCTTTTCTGTGCAGTACTTGATGCAGGCTTTTAGATTATTTTTGAACAGTTTTGTCATTCTGTCCATTACCGACAGATTAACTGCAGACATGTTCCCAGTCAGGATCTATGAACAGTTCCATTTACTGATAAATTTCATACTCAAAAGTTAATAATAGGTTCTTACAACAGTCGCTGGTTAACAATCACTTCTTTTTTGTATTGCGAACTCCTCTACTTTGACTACTTCCACTGCTTTCTATCTGTTTTTTAATAATCTACATTAATTTTTTGCTCTCTATCAATTCTTTGTCTGATAATCTCTTTTCATGCAGTTCTTCACATCTGTTTCATTTTTGTATTGCATATATTTTTCTGCAAAATCAACCTCCTCTTCCTTTAGTTTTAATTGCATTTCATACAAATAAGGAACTTAAAATACAATATAACAACCAAACTATGAAAGAAGTTGACACGGTCAAATTCCTGGGACGAAATGTACACAAGAACTTAAGCTGGAATACACATATTGACTTCCTATCAAATAAACTAAACAGTTTTGCATTTGTAATGCAAATACTAGCAAATTCCACTGACTCGAGTATATGTAAAATTACTTATCATAGTTATTTTGAATCTGCCATTAGATACAGGATAATTTTCTGGGGAAGTTCAAGTAGTGCATTTCAAATACTGAAACTGCAAAAGAAAACTATCTGATACATGTATACTACACAGGGTTGGGTCAGGTTGATTTGGGGGAGGAGACCAAACTGTGAAATCACTGGTCTCATCAGATCCAGGAAGGAAGCCGGCCATGCCCTTTCAAAGGAAACATCCTGGCATTTGCCTGAAGCAATTTAGGGAAATCACAGAAAACCTAAATCAGGATGGCTGGACGCTGGACTGAACCATCATCCAGTGTGCTAATCACTGCGCCACTTCGCTTGGTATACTACACAGTAAACAAGTCTTGTCACCCATTATTTCAGAAACTACATATCCTAACCATTCCCTCCATATACATTTATGAAATTATAATCTTCCTACATAGCAAACAAAAATTATTTGAGGAGAATAATTTCAACCAAACATATAACACAAGAAATAAAAATAATTTTATGCTAACCACACACTGGTTGAAATTAAAAGCACGGACTCCGCAGATATGAGAATGACAATATACAACAAGTTAACGGGCAAAAATATATTTAATATGAAGACAGAAATTTTAAAAACAAGATTCTGTGAGAGAAATGCTACAATTCAACAGAAGAATTCATAGAGGATGAAATGATAATTTGAGCAAGGGGTAATTAAGTGTTAGTTTTATTGCATGTGTGTATAACAATACTGTATTATTATTGTGATGCTGTTTGTTAACATTAGCAGCTCTTTGTTTATGGTGAAATTTTACCACAGTTTGATGTGTCTCCTATACTTGAACCAAATTATTTAGATTATATATGTTATGAGACAAATAAACCACAATTCACAATACAGGCCATCAACATTAATATTAGAAATTAATCATTGACTTAATGTTTAGATGAAATGTTTATTTTTTCATTTGCACTTTGTATATCAGCATTGTCAACTATGGAAAAAATAAGAGTTCTTCATATTTACACACAGATTTTACACATTGTATCCTTCTTTTATTTCTATTTATTTTCTGTCAGAAAATTACAATTTTCTACTAAGACACAGCTGAAGGCATATGATTACGAATGTACCTATTTGCTTAAGATACTTGGAAACACTGTTTGATAAGGAGTTTTGAAAGATGAAGCAATTCTGTGAGTTTAGGGGGACAAATCTAGCAAGCTTTGATACTTTCTCTTGTTCTAACTCTTTTTGTTCTTTTTAATTATTAACATTATCAAACTGTTATCATAAATGTAAGCCGAGATTGGTTTAGTACAAAAAATTTGTGCTATCAAGACACTTTCAATCCTTTCATGCGAACCAGACAATTATTATTTAGTGTATTTTATGAAGACACTGCTAACGTCACTCAGCTTAATCAGAATTATATAAGGTATTGATAAATCAATGAAGATCACAGTTCACTAACAACAAACATGGTATTAATATTACACATAATTAAAAACAATGTCATTGGAGAGAACACATTTATCTTGATCTGAAAATGACTTTTAACAAAATTATCTGAAGACTTATCCTGATATTTCCTGCAGTGATTTAAGTGAACAAAAAAATGCCAAGTCATTTAAACAGATTTCTAACCCAGAAGAAATTATTTCCAATACAGTAAAGGTATTGTGACTCATCCGTGGGAACTGTTTCACTACACTGAAGAACAGTGATTGCAATTTCCAAAATGACAAATGGTAAAAACTCCATAGGAATGGAATGAGCTGCTGAACATTCCTCTTCCTTCTTTTGCCCTACAAAGTAACATGATGAATGCTACACATGCTAAACAAAAATGGTATGGTATACAGAAATGTAGCATTACTTGGCCTACATATGCCATGCTGAGGGTTAATCGCTTTAAGATTGTAACTGTATCACACTGTGGTAAGCCAAACATTATGACAATCTGAAATGATCCATAACAAATATAAAGATTAAAAACTAAATCTACAAAATTAACATGAATTGCTAGAGCTGTCACAGTAATGTTATCACTTGCTAATGATGTGATCCTACATCTTCAGGTTTTTTATTATCAATCACAAAGTTGAATGTAACATTCTTTTATTGATAAAATCAATTTTTCATTAGATGTTACTCATGAAAAAGGTACCATATGTCTCATGAACGAGGTACCATATGTAGAAAACATTAATTTCAATACAAAAGAATTTCTGTTACTCACTCTATCTTTGTAGGGCTGAGGTAAATGATTTACTTCATTTGAGTCGGGTAAAACAATCATGAATCCAAGCACATCACCTTCTCCATAAGCAGGACTGTAGTGTTTACCACGACACTCATGAAATCGTGTACCCTTCCTGTCAAGATTTGCAAAAACTTAAATAAGGCATTGCTAATACACCAAAAATGTTTCAATTTATCGTTTTAATTGTAACACACACATTACATATTATACACACCAATGAGACGGACTGTATGTTAAAAACATTGAAATAAATGTAGTTGAAATAACTAAAAACTATATATATAGTAATAATTGAGAATCACTTTCAACAAAAGTCATGAACTCCCTCTCCTACTTCCACTGTTACATCCAGTTCACTCATGCAGAGTCTTCTGAACTTCAAAACTGATAGTGCTATTGTTGAATAAACATGGATGGTAACAAAAGTAAACAAAAGACTGAGATATACATCAGACATAATTGACTGGCTGAATGCTTTACAGAAAAACATTATGAACCAGCAACAATTGAACACCTAAATCTCCCGCTTAGCTATTTGGATAGAAGATCTGACAAATCTCACTTAAATAATGACAACAGTTGAAATAGAGCATAAATGCCATCTTCCCTAAGAATGAAAGACATACAGGTAAAATGTGAAATGCAATGCCCAAACAGGAGTGCCCCTTGGACAGGCTGTTGCTTCTTGTCGTTCATTTCCTCCCAGTCACCTTCCATTTAACACATCTAACATGACACACCTACGTCAACAGCAATACAATTCAATGCACGTAAACAGCACGTTGTGCTAGGGTGTGTCTTATATACGTTGTACAATTCTTTTACATGTTGCAGTTACTGGGTGACTCCTCACAAGAACAAGTACACCTGTCCTGCCTCTGCAGGTGGAGAAGATCTGTATTTTACAAACTACTTTCTCTGCTGCGTATGTTTCCACAGAGTGTGCAAGAAACTGAGAATAAAAGACAGATCCTGTGAAGTCTTATGAAAATTTCTAATTAAGTAGGCATACAGAAAATGTGAAATGTGTTTTATTCATCTCACAATGTGTACAATTTCAGAACATATGTCTAATGTACAGGAGACATGTCAAGGTTACAATTGCTTAATTGAAAATTTGTCACACTTGCAATAATACTTTGTGGAGGATTTACTTATTTAAAATTTGTCAAACTTATAATATTTACATTTACTATAACTATCATAAATTTTTATTGCATTTCAGGAATCCAATCATTCGAATTAGAAAATCATGTAACTATTCATTATGTCACACCCTTTTATTGTGTTGTGAATTTTCATGGTTATATACTGAGCAGCCTGAGCACACAGTTTTAAGTGATATGGGGTGAGCATAAAGATGTCTTTGTTGTATGAGGGTTCAAAATGATTTTTTTTAATAGATCACCTCTGCTGCATAGGAAAAGAACCACCTCAAAGATGTATAAAGAGGGTACAGTTAATATTTTTAGGTCTTTAAATAATGATTGAAATGATACCCTCAGCTGTGCAGAGCACATGTTGCGAATGATTCTTTTATGCAACTTTAAAATCCGTGTAACGTTTCCCGAGTTTCTCCAAAAAATTATGCCATATTGAATAATAGATTCAAAGTAGCTATCGTTATCTACTTTCCTGGTGACCACATCAGTGGCACAGGCTAAAATTTCCATTGCAAATGCAAGGCTGTTTAATTTATTTGCTAGATATTCTATAGGAGATTTCCAACTCAAAGTTCTATCTAAGTTTATACCCAGGAACCTGACTGAGTAAAGTTCTTCCATTTTTTGATTGTTGTGAGTGATACAGATTCCTCCAGTTTTTAACTGTTTGGTTTTAAAACTTATCATGTGGGTTTTTGAAATGTTTAGCCTTAAGCCATTTAGATTGAACCATGTTTCCAAGCTACTTAAAGTATTTGTGAATCTCTGGGGTATATTGTCAAAATTTTCATTTTCAATTAGTGCAAAAGTATCATCTGCAAACAAAATTAAATGAATATTTACATCAAGAGGCCAGTCATGCATAGAACATGAATAAAATGGGTCCAACGCACACCTTGTGATACAGTTTTACACTCTGAGAAGTAATCTGTTCAATTTGAAGTTATTACTGGCCTTTGTTTCCTCTCCAAGAGATATGATTCAAACCATTTCAAAGCCATATCCCTTGTTCCATACCTGTTGAGTTTGAAAAGCATCAGATCATGATTTACAGAGTTGGGTTGTTTTGGGGGAAGAGACCAAACTGCGAGGTCATCGGTCTCATCGGGTTAGGGAAGGACGGGGAAGGAAGTCGGCCGTGCCTTTTCAAAGGAACCATCCCAGCATTTGCCTGGAGCGATTTAGGGAAATCACGGAAAACCTAAATCAGGATGGCTGGACACGGGATTGAACCGTCGTCCTCCCGAATGTGAGTCCAGTGTGATAACAACTGCGCCACCTCGCTCGGTGCTGATTTACAGAGTCGAATGCTTTTGTAAGAACACAGAATATTCCTGCGACCTTAGCTTTCCTATCTAGTGATGAAGTAATTTTTTTCAATAAACTCATTTATCGCATCTGCAGCAAACAGTGTTGAAATCGGAAATGTAATGGCAAAAACCAGAGCAGAATAGGTACAGTAGGATTTAGATGAGCCTGTATGAATAAAAATCACTAGTGAAAGACAGCAGAAAAAAGAAAATATCAGTAACATGGAATATTAAAATATGGCAGCAAATTAAATAACAATTCTGCATAAGTGGAAAACTGCCATATGACAGAGGGAAAAAAATAAATGTGTCTAGTAATATGGAGCAATGACAGGAACTGATTATACACTCCTGGAAATTGAAATAAGAACACCATGAATTCATTGTCCCAGGAAGGGGAAACTTTATTGACACATTCCTGGGGTCAGATACATCATATGATCACACTGACAGAACCACAGGCACATAGACACAGGCGACAGAGCATGCACAATGTCGGCACTAGTACAGCGTATATCCACCTTTCGCAGCAATGCAGGCTGCTATTCTCCCATGGAGACGATCGTAGAGATGCTGGATGTAGTCCTGTGGAACGGCTTGCCATGCCATTTCCACCTGGCGCCTCAGTTGGACCAGCGTTCGTGCTGGACGTGCAGACCGCGTGAGACGACGCTTCATCCAGTCCCAAACATGCTCAATGGGGGACAGATCCGGAGATCTTGCTGGCCAGGGTAGTTGACTTACACCTTCTAGAGCACGTTGGGTGGCACGGGATACATGCGGACGTGCATTGTCCTGTTGGAACAGCAAGTTCCCTTGCCGGTCTAGGAATGGTAGAACGATGGGTTCGATGACGGTTTGGATGTACCGTGCACTATTCAGTGTCCCCTCGACGATCACCAGTGGTGTACGGCCAGTGTAGGAGATCGCTCCCCACACCATGATGCCGGGTGTTGGCCCTGTGTGCCTCGGTCGTATGCAGTCCTGATTGTGGCGCTCACCTGCATGGCGCCAAACAAGCATACGACCATCATTGGCACCAAGGCAGAAGCGACTCTCATCGCTGAAGACGACACGTCTCCATTCGTCCCTCCATTCACGCCTGTCGCGACACCACTGGAGGCAGGCTGCACGATGTTGGGGCGTGAGCGGAAGACGGCCTAACAGTGTGCGGGACCGTAGCCCAGCTTCATGGAGACGGTTGCGAATGGTCCTCGCCAATACCCCAGGAGCAACAGTGTCCCTAATTTGCTGGGAAGTGGCGGTGCGGTCCCCTACGGCACTGCGTAGGATCCTACGGTCTTGGCGTGCATCCGTGCGTCACTGCGGTCCGGTCCCAGGTCGACGGGCACGTGCACCTTCCGCCGACCACTGGCGACAACATTGATGTACTGTGGAGACCTCACGCCCCACGTGTTGAGCAATTCGGCGGTACGTCCACCCGGCCTCCCGCATGCCCACTATACGCCCTCGCTCAAAGTCCGTCAACTGCACATACGGTTCACGTCCACACTGTCGCGGCATGCTACCAGTGTTAAAGACTGCGCTGGAGCTCCGTATGCCACGGCAAACTGGCTGATACTGACGGCGGCGGTGCTCAAATGCTGCGCAGCTAGCGCCATTCGACGGCCAACACCGCGGTTCCTGGTGTGTCCGCTGTGCCGTGCGTGTGATCATTGCTTGTACAGCCCTCTCGCAGTGTCCGGAGCAAGTATGGTGGGTCTGACACACCGGTGTCAATGTGTTCTTTTTTCCATTTCCAGGAGTGTATGTTTCTGAGATCTACAAACATTTTTAGCTTTTTATCCTCTTCACTATTGTCAAATCTTATTCTGTCCATGGCTGACTGTTATTTAAAAAGCTGTGACTGTTTGTGTAGTAATATATTTCATAATGTTGTTGGAAGCCATTAAAATACATAAGAAGTGTTCTAAACGAGGCAAATACTAGTTTTATATTGTTTTCAACTTTTATTAAAAATTTAAAAAAATGAAAAAGATGAAAACATATTTTTGGATAATCTCTGGAGAACTTTGGGAGGCTATCAATTCTATTAAACCATGATCTACAAACATTAATCAGTTCCTATCACATCTTCAGTTGTAGAGATGTCAGTAAAACAATTAAGCACTGAAGGAGAGGGACTCAAAATACTGCTACCTGCAATAAGCAGGATGTCATAGTTCAAACTGACCAGCTGAAAAACTGGCATGTTTAATGCACATTTACTTACAACAAAAATAGCAAAATAAGAAAACAAGAGAAAACAGCTAGCAGCTTTCAAAGTTGAAAACCAATGGTTAAGAAAAGTCACTTCATATAAGGAAGTGGTGGTCAGCAACCCTCCATCTGCCTTGCCATACTGGGCTATACTGATAGTCGGTGTCCTCACACATGTCACAGAGGGCGTTAGTATCACCATGCAGGAAACAATGAAAGTTACAAGTATTTTGGCACAAATCAAAATATCATGGGAATGATTGAGCCCCCATTGCACAGCATAATTATATAAACTATAAAATATTTCAGTGTAAAAATCAATAAAAGCAAATAGACAAGAAACACGAGCATACAACAACAAGGCCAGGATCACTAACCAAGCAGTCAAATAACTATGACATTATGTCCTTGAAAAGCAATCGGAGTTCAACTGTATATTGTAATGTGTTAACACCATGTGATTGTTAAAGGTGTGTTAGGGGCATTCTGCATAATTTCAGTCCCTTCCAGAATGTTTAAGGTCCGGCCCTTTACTTCTCTATGTAGGACTTTTAAATTATTAGCCTGCTATGGGATAGCCAGAATCATGTAAGTGGCTACTTAAAGTAGACTTTGAATTCCTCAGACTCTGGTGCTCCACTGCCCCGCATATCAAGCCGGGAAATTTTTGCAACTAGTGCAATATAAACCAGTAGCATCGTACTTTTCACAGGCTACCTTTCTGTATTTACAGGTTTTTGACCAAGATTCCTTGGGATAAGAAATGCTGACTTCATCTTTTTGTCCTTAATTTTTTTGCCTACTTTTTGTGAAATTGTGCCAAAGTATGGTATCTTATGGTAACTCGGGCACTCGTCTTCCCCTTTGTCCACCCTCTGTAGTGTTATTGCATTACCATTTGACCTCTGTATATTCCTAGTGATTTCTTTTTTACACAGTACCATTGTTAATATCCATTGTATCATTGGAATCTTATCCATTACATGTGCAATGTGTAGAATATACTGAAATTCTTGATCATGTGCCTCCTTCAACAAGGCTACACTGTGAAGGCGATACAACATTGACCTAAAGCTGCCATCTTGTACACAAGGGGGTGATCAGAATGGTAGTGTATAGCAGTATCTGTCTTTGCAACCTTTCTAAAAATGTCACACTCAATCCCTGTATCCTGTACAGAAATTTTTAAATTTGAGTAAGGTAGCCATACTCCCTCATTGTGTTCTATGGTAAATTGCACCTTTTCATGTAGGGCATTAATTTATCAATAAAATCATAGCATTCCACCTGAGAACCATTGTATAGCAGAAACAGGTCATCAACAGATCTGCACCATAGTGCAATTTTACTACCATAGGTGGGAACCAGCGTACCAATATCACTTTCAGGCACGGTCAAAAATATATTAGAAACACAATATTACAATGGGAAGCCCACGGCCAGGCCATGCTTCTGAATGTCAGTACGATACTTTTAGCTGAGTACAGTACTGAGGAGCTTGAGGATGTCATCAATCTCATCTGCAGGACATCCACTATAATTTATCAAGTTATGAACAATCATGTCCTGCATAGTGTTGACTGGAATGCTGGTGAATAATTTTTTTTTGTATTTAACAATGCTATATGTGTGCCCTGTTGAATATTCAGAGTTGACTGCTTATTAATTAACTGTTTTCTGTTGTTGTTGTTGTTGTTGTTGTGGTCTTCAGTCCAGAGACTGGTTTGATGCAGCTCTCCATGCTACTCTATTCTGTGCAAGCTTCTTCATCTCCAAGTAATACTGCAACCTACATCCTTCTGAATCTGCTTAGAGTATTCATCTCTTGGTCTCCCTCTACTATTTTTATCCTATATGCTGCTCTCCAATACTAAATTAGTGATCCCTTGATGCCTCAGAAAGTGGCCTACCAACTGATCCCTTCTTCTAGTCAAATTGTGCCACAAATTCCTCTTCTCCCCAATTCTATTCAGCACTTCCTCATTCATTTCGTGCTCTACCCATCTAATCTTCAGCATTCTTCTGTAGCACTGCAATTCAAAAGCTTCTACTCTCTTCTCATCTAAACTATTTATCATCCGGGTTTCACTTCCATTCATGGCTACACTTCACACAAATACTTTCAGAAAGGATTTCCTGATACTTAAATCTATACTCGATGTTAACAAATTTCTCTTCTTCAGAAATGCTTTCCTTGCCACAGCCAGCCTACATTTTATATCCTCTCTATTTTGACCCTCATCAGTTATTTTGCTCCCCACAATAACAAAACTCATCTACTACTTTCAGTGTCTCATTTCCTAATCTAATTCCCTCAGCATCACATGATTTAATTTGACTACATTCCAGTATCCTCATTTTGCTTTTGTTGATGTTCATCTTATATCCTCCTTTCAAGACACTGTCCATTCCATTCAACTGCTCTTCCAGGTTCTTTTTTGTCTCTGACGGAATTACAATGTCATCGGCAAACCTCAGAACCCTGCCTCACTCCCTTCCAACAACTGCTTCCCTTTCATGCCCCTCGACTCTTATAACTGTCATCTGGTTTCTGTACAAATTGTAAATAGCCTTTTGCTCCCTGTATTTTACCCCTGCCACCTTCAGAATTTGAAAGAGAGTATTCCAGTCAGCACTGTCAAAAGCTTTCTCTACATTTACAAATGCTAGAAACGTAGGTTTGCCTTTCCTTACTCTATCTTCTAAGATAAGTCGTAGGGTCAGTATTGCCTCACGTGTTCGGACTTTTCTATGGAATCCAAACTGATCTTCCCCAAGGTTGGCTTCTAACAGTTTTTCCATTTGTCTGTAAAGAATTTGTGTTAGTATTTTGCAGTTGTGACTTATTATACTGATAGTTCAGTAATTTTCACACCTGTTAACACCTGCTTTCTTTGTGGTTGGAATTATTATATTCTTCTAGAAGTCTGAGGGTATTCTGCTCGTCTCATACATCTTGCTAACCAGATGGTAGAGTTTTGTCAGGGCTGGCTCTGCCATGGCTATCAGTAGTTCTAATGGAATGTTGTCTACTTCTGGGGCCTTGTCGCAGACTGCACCGGATGAGATTTGACAACCTGGTTTTCAAATCTTGTCTGGTGCAGTCCCCAACAATCAGTTTTCCCCTCTCATCCCATCTGATAAGTCTCCCCTGACCTGCGGTTCTTGCTGACTTTTCCAAAATCTACCCCTTTTCCTAAACTTCTCCAGTCCTTTCCCTTCACCCTCATCCTTCCCCTTCAACCTTTCTGCCAGAAGAAGTTGCAACCAATTCTGTGCATATACCCATATCAAAGTGGGTAGCAACATGATACTGATAGGTGATCTCAGGTCTTCATAAATTTGACTCAGTATCATAAGCACTGAAATGTCATCACACAATGTAAGCTTCTATTTAATAAGTTGGAAGTCCTTAAATCACATCTACTTCCTCACAGGATAGCAACTTGTTAAAAAGGAACAGCAGTGTCCATTCAGTGAGCACAAGTTGGAGGAATAATCATCATGCTGTAAACGCATCTTTAACCACTATTCAAGAAACTATGCAGAACTTTGCAACATTCATTTCCATTAGGCTCCCATAAAAGTTAAAAGCTGTCAGAGGTACACCAAAATATTTCAAACTCAAGTTGAAGTTTCTGCTGCAGTGTTTCGAGAATTTCCGCACAAATTCTAGAATCACTCAGCCTTCCACCGTCTCTAACACATGATATTTTAGATATGAGTGGGAGAAAGGAACCCTATCTACTGCACATCACCTGTCTGTTTGTGCAGGTTTGAAGTTTGTCGTATGGAGACGGTAGACAAGGCGGTCGAACAGCACCAACAAGTACTTGTCAGTTGGTCCATGGAAGTCGTAATGAAAGCACACAGCAGCACCAAGGAACTTCTGTGTTATTCTGTAGTGTTTTGTAACTGTGACTATTGTTAGTGACTAATGAACATTTGAGTGAAAAAAGATTTTTAGTAACTTTTAACTTGAACTTGCTACAGGCAAGACATGTATATGATTCCTGTATAATAGAGTCGTGCTTATGAAGCCAACTCTGTTGTAAATCTAACTTAATTGTTTATATATAAAAACAAAGATGAGGTGACTTGCCGAACGAAAGTGCTGGCAGGTCGATAGACACACAAACAAACACAAACATACACAGAAAATTCAAGCTTTCGCAACAAACTGTTGCCTCATCAGGAAAGAGGGAAGGAGAGGGAAAGACGAATGGATGTGGGTTTTAAGGGAGAGGGTAAGGAGTCATTCCAGTCCCGGGAGAGGAAAGACTTACCTTAGGGGGAAAAAAGGACGGGTATACACTCGCACACACACACACACATATCCATCCACACATATACAGGCACAAGCAGACATATTTAAAGTCAAAGAGTTTGAGCTGATCTCTGCTCAAGTCAAAGAGTTTGAGCTGATCTCTGCTCAAGTCAAAGAGTTTGAGCTGATCTCTGCTCAAACTCTTTGTCTTTAAATATGTCTGCTTGTGCCTGTATATGTGTGGATGGATATGTGTGTGTGTGTGCGAGTGTATACCCGTCCTTTTTTCCCCCTAAGGTCTATCCTCTCCCGGGATTGGAATGACTCCTTACCCTCTCCCTTAAAACCCACATCCTTTCGTCTTTCCCTCTCCTTCCCTCTTTCCTGATGAGGCAACAGTTTGTTGCGAAAGCTTGAATTTTGTGTGTATGTTTGTGTGTCTATCGACCTGCCAGCGCTTTCGTTCGGTAAGTCACCTCATCTTTCTTTTTATATATAATTTTTCCCACGTGGAATGTTTCCCTCTATTATATTAACTTAATTGTTTCTAATGTGAGACAACACGGTTGACTCACTAGAAGTAAATTGTTTATGTGAGAAGTGTGAATTTTGTTCTTTGAGGAAGTTCAAATATACCAATAGTTGTTGAAAAGTATTCTTCGCGTACCTCATTATTTCATAAAGAGAGAGAGAGAGAGTCTAAAAAGGCTCCTGTGATTAGCATCATTCTTCAGAGAAGAAGTTTGTAGGGATTCCAGAAGCCAGCTATCAAGAGAAGAAGATCGGCTGCGTGTTCCCAAGTAAGTCAACTTGTGTAAGAGAAGTGGGGAGTTTACACACACACTTCACACACTCTTAGCAATCAAAAACATTAGACTGCTTGCAAGCACCTTCCGTTCCCTGATAAACACTTATGTCAACTTAATTATGTGATGAGAATATAATTCACTGAAATAAATGGATCAGCAGACAGTATGGTTTATTTACAATAGTTTTAGGCTTGCTTGATTGTGTTATTACTATTGCATGTCTGTAAAATACCTTAAATGCAGGAAAAGAGAAATAAGGCAATGAAGAAGGAGAATAATAAAACAAACTAAAGATGTAAATGAACTGTCATAAAACTATGAATAAATAGGCACCAGGTTGAAATATGATGAAATTCTCTCTCTCTCTCTCTCTCTCTCTCACACACACACACACACACACACACACACACACACACACACACACACACACACACACTCACTCACTCACTCCCTCTCAATGAACTGTCATAAAAATATGAATAAAAAGGCATCAGGTAAAAATAGAATATGGTATCAGAGATCAGTACAAAGTGCTTACTACTTGTAAACATAAAAACAAAAACAGCTTGTAAAGTATTACCATAGTAACTCTCCAGTTCATAATAATTAAGATTGCACAATAAAAGACATCTTAGCAGAAAATCTAAATTTTATGGTTTACATTCTATGAGAACTTTGCAACAAAATTAGCAGAAAATCTTTCTGGGACAGTTCAAAATTAACTACATACCTTGACCGCCAGGAATATCCAAATTTATCATAACCTAAAGGTGCTTGCAGATTTCCATACTCCTGTCCCCACCCTAGACGTGTTGCTGAGCCATCAGGCATTTCCTCCACAGTGGCTTCCCAGTACCATGTGCCACGACTCACCGCTTCAATCACAGAAAATGAAAGGAATATCTTACCAAATATAGTCAAAAAGAAATGTAATTAATGTGTAAATTGTCTCAAAAACTCACAGTGAGTGGCACGAACCATGGAGTATCCCTTCTCACCAGTGACAGAAAGTCTGTCTTCAGAAATATGCAACTGTGGAGCACGATCATGAAGTGCAAGTAAGACTGTACTTGGACACAGCCTGCGGTACAACCAGCCAGGTATTGGTCTACCTGCCCAGTCAGGGCTCTCATCAAATTCCTGTTATAACAAAGAGATCCACATTTCTCATAATTATGTATACTGTAGATTTAAGTTGATATGCATAAAAGATAAGGGGAGAGTGTTGCATCATAATTTCAGTGATAACAGATGGAGTACCGGTAGTGATTTTAGTATGTTGACAAGTCTTACATAGCCATTCAGTTACAGCACCACAAGTCCATGATAACTTGTGATAGGCACCTTTTAACATATTTATATCTGAAATAATTAAAACAAACAAATTGTTTTGGAGTCGAAAAAGTGGTGAGAAAGAGCGATACAAGATATTCATTAGGAACTAGAAACTATTTATGTGGAAAACAATAATCATAATACTAAATTTGTGTTTCAGGAACATTCATTTTTCTTGTTATAAAAAATCTATTCAGCAAACAGTTGCAGGAGAAAACACATATCAGAGTTAAGAAAATGTGTAAGCTTTCGGAGCCAGTGGCTCCTTTTTCTATCAGAAGGTATGAAGAGGAAGGGATGAAGGAAAAGGATCGGCAAGGTTTGGGAAATGGGGAGAATTGTGGAAAAATCACCCAGAATCTTGGGTCATGAGAGACTTATGGGACCAGATGAGAAGGAAAGATTGATTGTTGGGGACTGCAGTAGATGAGGTCTGAGGCTCTGAGAGCTTATAGCTGAGAGCTAAAAATCTCATCTGGTGCAGTCCTCAATGATCAGTCTTTCCCTCTCATACTGCCAAGTAAGTCTCCCCTGAACCAAAATCCTAGGCAACTTTTCTGTAACTCTCCCCATCCTACACCTTGTTAGTCTTTTTCCTTCACCTGTCTTCCTTCCCCTTCACTGGCTCTAAAAGCTTGCACATTTCCTTAACATTTGTGTGTTTCTTCCTGCCATGGCTTGGTGAGTAGATTTTTTGTCTATTCAGTTACATTACTTTTTCTTGTTAGTTTTATTATACCTAGCTCAAACTCTCAGCTAGTTGCTAAACCATGTAAAAGAAACCACAAATACAAATTACACAGACAAAATGACAAATTATTATTCTAATATTTCCTGGTGTGCACAGGTTTACAGTTTCATTCTGCACTACTCTGATATGATACATAGTTAAATAAATTTGGTACACACTCTGCCTCCAACAAAATTTCAGTACTGAAGAATAAGTATAACATAAATTACACATAATAACAATAACTACCTACTAGTATCAATTGCAGACTTATTTCAAAACATCCTTGAGAAGTTGCATGCTAATAATATCATTAGAATAAGGATCCACAAACATCTATGATCAAATAACTATGTACAACATATATATTGTAAATTAAGTACTAGTTCAGAAACCTCTTGCACACTTTTGATTAGAAAACTGCAAATTATATCACTGACCTGTTTGTATATTCACAGATTCATATTATTCATGAAAATAAATAGTTTAGATGCAAGTGGTCAACTTCCAGTTACTAAAGGAAACTTGAGAACTCCATGTACTAAATTGCCACAGAGTTGAAGTTAAAAAATAGAACATTCTAAAATTTGAAGTATCTTTCTAAAATTATCTGCTGCAAAATGCTTTTGCAGTACAGAGCTACACAGTAGCTTGCAACATAAATATAAAATTTATATTTTGGTAAATTATGCTTAAGCAAATTGGGGCACTGTAGAACATAATAAAAATTTGATACTGTAAAATAGATGTGGACATATTTTGTAGAAATGAACTGACAGTATAATGTTTCTGTATGGAAAGTGTGAATAATATTACTATATGTAGACATATTTTACACCTTGCTGTTAGTTTATTAACACAGAATGATACGAATATTTTTCAAAATTATGTCCTATAGAAGTATTATTTCACTTCATTCATTCATTCATTCATTCATTATGTTTCATAGCTCCCGTCAGGAAGAGAACCTCTGGGAAGTGGAATGAGTCAACAAACTCTTGATGCTCATACAGCAACTTATTTCCTCCAAGAGTGTCCTCTATCTTTCTCATAGTCATGCTTCTACAGTTTTGCATTTATCTATGAGCCATTCCAGCTTTGTCATTTTGCACTTTCTGTCAATCTCATTTTTTAAATGTTTATATTCACTCCTGCCTACTTTAGTTGCTGCATTTATACATGTTGTCCTTTCATCAACTAAATTTAATATCTTATATGTTAGTCAAGGATTTCTCCTAGACTATGTCTTTTTGCTTAATTATTCATCAGCTGCATTCATTATTTAATCTGCCAGAGTTATGTACTCACCTTCTATTTATTTCTTGCACCTACTCAGTAAATCAGTGCCTAATGTTGCATTTGACTTGTTCTATATAACACTTAACTTTCAGTGTATCAAATGATTTATGAACAAATTAAGTAAAATACAATGTCATAAATAAACAATAATAATATAGACTTTCTACTACTTCCTATTTAGAGATAATAAGCAGAATTCTAGGAAAGAATTGAAATAAGAACATAGGTTTTATTATAAAGAAACAGACCAAGGAAAAAATTCAAGTGTAGCTTTTAGTGTAAATAAGAAAAATAAAAACAATATTACAAACGCTCTGAACCATTTCTTATGACAGATAAAAGGTCCATATCATCTTATGTCAGAAGAGTCATGATAATAAATGTTAGGAGACAGAAAAAAAACAACCAGAAGTTTACTAGTAAATTACTGTTTCTTTATGAAGAGAACAGGGAGTGTCTCAAAGAACCCATGAAGCCACTAATCTGGCAAAGATGGAACTCACAGAAGTCTAATAATAGATGGAGAGACTTTCTTACGGCAAAAAATTTGGAGGAACAGTGATTTGTTCATGGGGTAAAGAGTACTTCCTACAAAAACCAACAGGACACAGATTGATCATGAATTCAGAAAAAAACAACACAAGGAATTTCTCCAGAATCTTCACACATAACCTCAGTAAATATATCTCTTCAAGTATGTACTTCAGAGCTCCCAAACAAAAACTGGCTTACAACAATGAGGGCAGTATCTGATTCTTTCAATATATTTTAAGTCCTTTTTAATTGTCAAAATTTGCTTTTGAAGAGACCATGCAGTTCAATACCGATTCACTTCTACCCACAAAAGAGCTGACAGGCAGATCACTCAGTTCCTAAGGAGCAACACAGCACCAGGTGAGAAAAACCTACTGGACATCATCCAAGAGATTTCGGAAACACAATAACTGTCCTAATACATCCACTTCATAAGAATGGCACCAAATCTGCCTGCTGTGCCATTTAATTCACCTTGACAACATACAAGAGGTGACACTTTCACCAAAGTGAAATTTGAAGAAAAGATTCAAGGTCAGGAAGAGTGTTAGGCAAGGAGACAAGCTCTCATCTTTACAACTGTATGCTGGAGAAAATTATTTGTGAGTAGACCAAAGAGACATACAATAAACAGGTCAAAATGGAAACACAATGGGCTGCATGAGTTTAGATCTGAGAACTCACTTATTAGCTTTTCCAGATCATCTTGCACTCTTTTCTCATTCCCTAGCATAATGATTATAAATATCAATGAACTTGAAACCCTGGCAGCCAAGTTGCGTCTCCAGATCTACTTTGAAGGAAAATGTAATTTATAATTAACACAAAGACGGCATCCAGAAAGCTAAATACAGATTACAAACATCTGGCCACCTAGGAGACTGGATAGAAAACAATACCACTGAGAAAGAAGTCCTCATGTTTACGGTCAACAAGATGGAAGTGCCAAATCAGCTGGCTAGAGGTGCCACAGCAAACAGTGTCATTTAACATCAAGCTCAAACGCCAATGTGCAGGCTTCTGACCAGAGGCACTGTACACGAAAAAGTGCCTCATGATGAATAGGAAAGATTTGAATGAGAAGTTAGATGCCAAGGAAAGAATTATCTTAAGGAAGAGCTTGGGCCTAATAAGAGAGAATAGTGAGTTTAGAAGGGAGCATAGCAACAAATTCTACTCACATGTGTAAAAGGTGATGGACACCATATGAAACAGGAAGATCACTTTCTACAGACACACAAGACAACTGCTTGGTTGAGTTGGATCTTCAAGTAGCAGTGATGACAAATGAAGATATATAGAGTTGTGATCTGTTCAAGAAGAGGCTTCATACACACCAGCATTTCCAAACAAATTCAAAGGTTAAAACTGAAGAAAACCTGAACTGAAGAAAGAAAGAAGGCCCACAGTAAGGTACTGGGTGCTAGTTAAAGTTGAAACAAAGGCAATATTGAAATAATGAGGTCTGCAACAGGCAAAAACTAAAGAAAAAAATACTACAAAAATTTAAGGAATCTCAGACAGAATAGCAAGACCTAAACGCAAACAAAAGATATTTAATGGATATTATTCATTGTGTTCACATTCTAGTGAGGAAGCACAACCCTTCTGAAGAGTTACAAAAGCTTGGAAATGACAGCAAATGCTATATCAAGATGATAATTTCCCATTGCCATTGCCTAATACTTCTGAGTAATTATAATCCTTATATAAATCCACACCAACACCACCAGCTCTTAACTATAAACACCAGTTATGAATCTTCTCTTGCGAAATAGCAATGTGACATACCTGCCTAAATGGAGCATGTGGATCAGGCTCTGCAAGGAAATAACGATACCCATCCTTATTGAATGGATGTTCCAAAGGATAGCCATGGGCTGACAATTTTGGTGCAGTTGCTTCAGTTACTCGACCCCTCTGTCTACCACCACCTCCCTGATCAGATGCTATCTTCCTTTTTGTACTTCGACCTTTTACGGTACTTGATGGTTGTACTACACATGTGACAAAAGACAGAAATCATAAATAATATCACTCATGCAGAGAGAGTACAGCATGTCAAAGGATTATGAGAGCTATGCACAATTACACTGATAGGCACATTTTATTAGTAGCTGCGAACAAATTTACGGAAAAAATAACAGATGCCGTATGATCCATTTACAAATATTACAACAAATTTTTAATTCTTTAAACAGGCACACACATTCTTAGAATCAGTTAGGAGTAAAACTACAGTGAATAATGAAACTGCTCATCCAGGATCACTTTAAGTTTCAATTTAGATTTCTTAGACAACTTCAATGATATATTCCACAAACCCTTTTTAAATGCATTATTTAAATTCAATTTTTTAATGTCCAATACATTTGATGGATGCTGTATTGAGTTTCAGTCCTAAACATTTATGTAATAACCATCATTGCCACCATCAGCCATTTAACATCCACTGCTGGATATAGGCTTCTTCCAGACTCCTCCATATTGTTACCATCTTCAGCTTTTCACATACAATTCTGTCCTGCTTTTTTCTTTATGTTGTGAATCCATCTTCCATTAGGCAGGCTTTTCTTATCATGGAAAATCCTGGACAGGATCTTCTCCATCCATGTCCCATCTATTTGTCTCCCTATACAGGGTGTAACAGAATGACATTTTGAAAATTTGGGAGATTGTAGAGAATGATATTTTGAACGTTTTAATAAAAGGAACCTACCGTAATCTGGAAAACATTTATTGATAGTAGGGAATCTGTGGCTTCATTACTGTAAAGTAAATGTTCACTGTGATGATAATCAACTTCATTACATAATGTGCAACAATGAACAATGCTTTCACTGATTCTTTGTAAGATTCCATGCTCCCTCCAATGGTATCAAACACTGTAAAGATGTGCTCAATAAGCTCAGGTAGTGTTCCTCCTGGCTTTGAGTACACAAAGGACTTTAAATAACACCAGAGGAAAATGTCAAGAGGGGTGAGGTTAGGGGAGTGCATAGTCCAAGGGACTAGAAATCTCCTCATCATTACTATCTGATTGAAGTTTTCCATGAGTTATGCTGTGGCCTGATGATGTGCACTGGAGCACCACTATTCTGAAACCACAAACTAATGTGCAGTTGCAATGGAAAGTCCTGTAGAAGTTCACGCAATGCCTTGTCCAGAAAGTTCATATACCAAGCACTATTCAAATAATCTGGTAAGATATGAGGTCCAATAAAGTGATCTCCAAGAATTCCAGCCCAAATGTTCATTGGCAATCTCATCTTGTAACTTCTCATACAGGTCGTGCATGGATTTTCAATAGCCCAGTGGTGAATGAGAAAACTTCATTTCACTTCTGTGACTGTAGGTTCCTAATATCAAAACACACAGTTTCATCCTCTACAATCTTGAAAATTTTTTAAAACATCATTATGTTACATCCTGTATGATCAGCACATCTCCATTTAAGTTTTATATCTAACCATCACGCATGACTTCTGTCTTTTCTCTTATCCATTTCTTGTGTTTCTGTCACTTCTTCTCATCCCAATGTATATCTTTCCATTGATTGATTAACAAGCCTCAAATTTTAAACAATATGAGCACTAAAAGTCCATTTTACCCATTCACAAATTGGTACTGGTAGTATACACTGACTATAGACCTTCAGCTCAAAGCACAGACCATCTGTTTAAGGCACATTGGGATTTTACTTCTGGATACAATATTCATTTTCCTGAATGAGCTCCATTATTTTCATATTACTGTAATTATTCCTCAAGCCTGTATCATATTTGCTCTTTTAAGTTCTTCCATATTTTGCTGAAACTTCTCCGGATTTGAAGGAAACAAAACAATGTCACAACAAAATGAAAGCAATCCTTTCTTCAACCCAGTTGAATGATGCTAAGACCTTTTCCATGGCTGCAGAAAATATTTTGGTAAAATGGAATCCCACTGATTAACTCCTGCCACAAGTCTGAAGTTTTCACTCACTTGACACAATCAAATGGAAGCTGTAGCCTTGTTGTATATATATCCTTAAACAAATTGATGTAAGTAGTTTTTATTCCTCAGTTCTCAGGTTCTATTAGCATAGATTGTATTGTGATAGAGTCAAATGCATAATCATGGCCAATACACACTACACGGAGTGGTATCTGATATACACTGCTTCTTTTTATAACTTTCTTGACCACCTGTAGATGGCCCATTGTGGTTCACCCAATTCTAAAGCAAGCTCGTTCTTTTCCCTGGTTAAACACTAAAGTGTTTTCTGGATGATTTGTAAAAACAAATTGCGCATTATTGACACAAGACTGATGGGCCTATAGTTCTTCACATTGTCCTTGCACACTTTCTTGTGAATTACAACAAATACAATGTTGTTCAAACTATCTGGTATCATTCTCGTATGCAAACATGTGAGTAACTGTGGAAGTATTTAATGTGCCTAAGTGCTTTCCCTACTTCTTCGAATAGTTCTTCTGTAATGTAATCATTCTCATAGTACACTGCCTAAGTATTCCATCATTTCTCAGCCTGCTGGGAAAACTTCAAGAAACATGCGGCCTAAGTGAAACTTCCTGGCAGATTAAAACTGTGTGCCCGACCGAGACTCGAACTCGGGACCTTTGCCTTTCGCGGGCAAGTGCTCTACCACCTGAGCTACCGAAGCACGACTCACGCCCGGTACTCACAGCTTTACTTCTGCCAGTATCTCGTCTCCTACCTTCCAAACTTTACAGAAGTTCTCCTGCGAAACTTGCAGAACTAACACTCCTGAAAGAAAGGATATAGCAGAGACATGGCTTAGCCACAGCGTGGGGGATGTTTCCAGAATGAGAATTTCACTCTGCAGTGGAGTGTGCGCTGATATGAAACTTCCTGGCAGATTAAAACTGTGTGCCTGACTGAGACTCGAACTCGGGACCTTTGCCTTTCGTGGGCAAGTGCTCTACCGGGCGTGAGTAGTGCTTCGGTAGCTCAGGTGGTAGAGCACTTGCCCGCGAAAGGCAAAGGTCCCGAGTTCGAGTCTCAGTCGGGCACACAGTTTTAATCTGCCAGGAAGTTTCATATCAGCGCACACTCCACTGCAGAGTGAAATTCTCATTCTGGAAACATCCCCCAGGCTGTGGCTAAGCCATGTCTCCGCTATATCCTTTCTTTCAGGAGTGCTAGTTATGCAAGTTTCGCAGAAGAACTTCTGTAAAGTTTGGAAGGTAGGAGACGAGATACTGGCAGAAGTAAAGCTGTGAGTACCGGGCGTGAGTCGTGCTTCGGTAGCTCAGTTGGTAGAGCACTTGCCCGCGAAAGGCAAAGGTCCCGAGTTCGAGTCTCGGTCGGGCACACAGTTTTAATCTGCCAGGAAGTTTCATATCAGCGCACACTCCGCTGCAGAGTGAAATTCTCATTCTGGATGCGGCCTAAGTGTTCATTTCCTTAGGTGCACTTAACAGATTTCTGCAGAAAGCTTCAGACATCTTCAGTATGGTCTCCCACTTTGCTGCAACAATCAACTGGCATCCAGACTGATACGTTTTGGTGTCTACCAAGGATAAGTGCCTCTTTCAATTTCTTATGACTTTGGTTGTTCTGCATTGTCTCCCTTGTAATTCTCTAATTATACTTTCTGACATCCTCTTGTAAATTTTAGTGAATAGTTTTCTTTGGATCAGTTAACTCCATATTTCTGTTCCACTTACTTTCGATTCTTTTACGTTGTTCCACTGTCTTGTGTGCTCTGAAATTTTGATTTGTATGTGCTTCTTTGCTTCTGCAATGTATTTCAATGTTTCCAGTATAATGTTTGTGAAAACATCATTTCTCATACTTAAATTTACAGTTTCTTCATCCTCCAGAACTTTAAACCTTTTGTTAATTCTAATTGGTACTCTTCTTCTTACGTATACACTGTCTATATTCGGATATGGTATGTACAAAAAGTTCTGCACTATAGCTTACATAAGGTCAATGTTTATTCTTATTTTATCCCAGTAAGTCATTAGACACAAGAGAATTGTATTGAGAATATTTTGCTCTATGAGCATGAAAAGTAATCACAATAAAATGTAAATGATAAATATCAATCATTTTGCTAAGCTGTACAGTGCTGTGGTTAATTATTTAACACCATGGCAGATCTAGCATGATAAATCAAGCAAATAATTAATAAACTATTCAAATAATTGACTGGATATCTATTCTGAATGAACATAAACATCAAATAATTAAAAGATTTCATGCCAAATGCTGTTGGTTGAATATCAAGTGGGAATGCTCCTTTATACTTCAAGTCTGGTACTGTGAACCAACTGAGCAAACACATCTTAGTAAATCATCTCAAAAGAGCCTGTGAAACGTGCTTGACAACATAAAAATGGACTTTCTTAACACGCTAGGAATTTAGTACGCTGAAAATCTTAAGAAAGTATCTGAAATAAATCAGTAAGGTCAACTTAAATGTACAGATAGGATGTTCAAGACCAATTATCTATCTTCACATTGTGGATACAAGAAAAATTACATTGAATCGAAATATGCTACAGAATCCAAATTTGGCTGGATAATTTTCTCATTTTTCTCTTGTCAGAAACATAAAATACCTCATCGTCTCGGAAGATGGAATGTATTTTTAGGAACTGTAGGTGGCTAATAGCCAAACTAACCAATTCATATTGATAAGATTTTGCACCAGGTTATACTTTTATAACATCAAAAAGTGAGAACTTTCCTAATAGATGGTTTGGCCACAGAGAATGCAGACAAAGACTTTTAGATTATCTTTATTTTATTGCACTCAACACAGAAAGATCTATCTGAAATATAAGTAATAAATGATGATGTGGTACACCAACGAAGAAGAATGTTTCACTAACATCTGCAGTTTTGTATCCAAAACAAACTAAACTTTGAGATTATCATACTGAGAAGTGTCCTATTTTCCATTTCACAATGTACTATATCAAAATTCTACATTTAGCAACTAGTTAACCAAAAAGATAATACCATGTTGAACTCCCATGTCTGTAATTTTCAAATGACCTCCACGAATCATTGCCTCATAATTTGGCCTTATGTCAACTAGTTCAAGGCCTTGAAGACCATATAATGGATGGGCATCAGTCTTCCCAGTGTCATCACATACAAATAATGTTCCTGTATCTTTCATTAAGGCACGATGGATCTGAAACAGGCAAAAACATGAAGCTAAGAAAATGACCATATCAGAGCTTGGCTAATTGACTGTACACACAGTATTCTAAAGATAAAAGCATACGATGGATACCAAGTCAAAAATTACAAGTAGACCTATAAATATACAAAGACTGCAATATTTATTGACTATCACCCTAGATAGCTATGTAATAATGCTGCTATTGTTGTTAGTGTTATGCTCACACAACAGCAATCCTCTTACATAGTTAGATGGCATAGCACTTCATAAAAATTAAAAGAAATTTACCATTAAGAAACTTTACACACACACACACACACACACACACACACACACACACACACACACACACACACACACACCTGTACAGCTACATTATGCCAGTCAGGTGTTGAACATGTAATGCCCAGATTGCTTTTCAGCGGGTAGACTGAGATGAGCAGTTGTGTCAGTTGGTGTGAGGTGGGTGAAGGGAGAAAAAAAGGTGGGGACCAGGAGGGAAGTGGTAGGTGATTGGCTTGGACGGAGGCAACAGAACTGAAGATATGAATATGGGAGAGAGGGGTAGCAGGTGCATGGGATAGGAATGCGACACACAGGCACTGTAGCCAGTGGGTTCATGCAGCACATGATGGCAATTATGTGGTTGTGTGGACTGGGAGGAGGCAACAGAACAAGGAAAAGGAGGGCTGTTGAGTAAATGTTGTGGTTGCGATGGGTTAGCCGAGATTGAAGCCAGAAGGATTATGGAAATGGAGGATGTGTTACTAGGATAAGTTCCATCCACATAACTCCTGGAAAAGGGCATGGTTCACTTGCTCTGGCCTGGGATTATATTGGATGCTGAGGTGCATATGCTTCTTTGCAGTTGGTTCTTGGGGTGGTGGAAGGATATACTGTCCATGGGTAGCCAGGTTATATGGGAGCAACCTTTTAGTGTGGAAGGGGTGAAAGCTGTCTCAATGGAGGTACTGTAGATTGTTGAAGGTTGAACCCAGGAGGGTTATAGGAACATAAGACATACTGCAGGGGGAGTTCCCATTGTGGCTGGTTGCAGTACCCCCAATGAGAGAATCTCTACTCTTTAGACCTACACCTTCAGCCTATCGTCCACAACTTACCCTCCTTTACAAAAGATGCTAACCATTTCCTCCAATGACTCTCCAAAGTTCCTGTTCCTTTACCACGCAGTGCCCTGCTCATCACTATTAGTGTCACCTCTCTTTACAGTAACATCCCAAATGCTGATGGCCTAGCTGATATTCAACACTGCCATTCCCAATGCACTATGCATTACAAACTGTATTACAAATCTACAACCTCCTTCCTAATCACCATAACCAACTACATCCTCAATCACAATTTCTTCTCCTTTGAAGGCATCATTTTCAAACAAATCCAGAGTACGGCAATGGGCACCTGCATGGCACCTTCCTACACCAACCTATTCATGGACCATCTAGAGGAATTCTACCTAACTGCTCAGAATCCCTTATCCCTCACCTGGTTCAGATTCACTGATGATGACA
This sequence comes from Schistocerca serialis cubense, assembly GCF_023864345.2. Classification (NCBI taxonomy): domain Eukaryota; kingdom Metazoa; phylum Arthropoda; class Insecta; order Orthoptera; family Acrididae; genus Schistocerca; species Schistocerca serialis. The sequence goes on along the minus strand of NC_064638.1, from coordinate 91,919,692 downwards.
TCTTCATGATCTGGATTGTGGATGAGAACACCCTACCTACGTCTGTCCAGATCCTTAATATCTTCTCCTATATTTGCTTAACCTGGTCCTCCTCAACCCAACTAGCCACCTTTCTTGATGCTGGCCTCCACATCAAACATGGCTACCTCTGTCAGTATCAAACCTATCAACCATTAACAATACCTCCAGTTTGAAAGCTGCCATCCATTACAAACCCCAGACTCCCTCCCATACAGAACAGTCACCCATGGCTGTCCCATCTATAGTGACAAGAAGTCCTGCTCAAAATATGCCAAGGCTCTCACTGAGGCCTTCACAGACTGTAATTACCCTCCCAGCCTTGTGCAGAAACAGATCTCCTGTGCCTTATCTCTCCAGTCACTCCCCACCTCCAAAAGCCCCACTGTCCGGCCACAGAGGAGCACTCCTGTGTGACACAATATCCACAGGAGCCACTGGCTCACTTTCTCCATCTGGGTTTTGACTCATCTCATCAAGCCCTTAAATGAGGACTGTCCTACCTACTATCCTCCCCAACCATCACACAGTGGTATTCTGCTGCCCACTGAACCTACACAATATCCTTGTCCATCCCTACACAACCCATGCTCCCAATCCCTTGCCTCAAGGTTCATATCCCTGTAATAAATCTAGATGCAAGACCTGTCTCATACTTCTAACACAGGGCTACCTGTGAAACTAGTCGTGTGATCTATAAGCCAAGCTGCAACCATTGTGCTTCATTCTACGTGGACATGAGAACCAACATGCTGTCTTTCCACATCAGTGGCCACTGACAAACTGTGGTCAAGAAACAGTTGGAACACCCAATTACTAAGCACGCAACCCAACACAACAGTCTTCATTTTAATGACTGCTTCACAGCCTGTGCCATCTGGATCCTTCCTATTAAGGCCAGCTTTTCTGAATTGTACAGGTGGGTACTCTCCCTGCACCATGTCCTATGTTCCTGTAACCCTCCTGGCCTCAACCTCCATTAGTCACTCTTCTTCACTAACCTATCCCCTCTCCCAATCCCCACTCCTCAGACACCTATTCCACAAGTGCACCCACAGTCTTTGCACCCACAGTCTTTTCACTCCCCCCCCCCCCCCCCTGCCATCTTACTTCCTGACTGCATCTAACTGCCCTGCCCTCTCTCCACCACGGTCTTCTGGCCGAAAGCTTATTTGCTTAGTAATATTTTTGTCGTGCCTGTCTGTGACTCAACATCTCCATTATATGGTGAGTAGCAGTCTTTCCTTTTCATAATATTGCCAAGTCTTCATACACCACCCATTACAGAGTAGTGTCCCCTGTCCATTATCCCCCTTCCCTTCCAACCATACAGTATTATCATGGGTCAGATACTACTGAGGACCTGCACTGAAAGATTGATCGCCATCATATGCGTGTACGACATAGGTATGGTGTCCATTCTTTTGGGTATGCATGTCTGAAAGAGGAGACACCACACCTATATAATAAGCACCAATGTTGAAAAAGACATAAGAAGAAAGGTTCTGAAACTTGTTGACATTTGATTAAAGCTACAGTAGTCTCTCAAACAGAAGGCACATTTTTCACTTCTCATAGTCTGTTCTCTTACATCAGTAGTTTCCAATTTAGTCTGTGCACATTAACTTTCATTCTAAAACATTTCCAGCTTTTTTATTTGTGTGTTATCTAATTGATAATTTATTAATTCTGCACATTATGTTTTCATTTCTGCAAAGCGTGTTCCCCTTTCTCAACCTCTTTAATTACTGTTGAAGTCTCTGCTCATTAATACTCATGCTTTACTTATTTTTCTAACTGTGGTTAGCAGCTTACCATCTACTAGTAGATTTGCATTCTCCCTCTACATTTTTCCTAGCACTGTGATTCATCATCGGCCTTACTAACTGTCGATGTTTCCTTCTATGCTCATTTACACAATCTGTGTGAAATGAAAACAAGAACTGAAGAGGGGCAATGAAAATAAAACAAAAACTGTTTCAATGTCTACTGCTACAACTGCTGAAACTATTGAAGACAGTTCTCATAACTGTAATTTTCACCACTAATCCTTTTTTCTGGCATCAAGAAAATTGCAACTCTGAAAGAGAAAAGTATCAGAATAACTGTGAGCAATATTATGCTTGCTCTAATTATTTGCAATGAACAAACCATATTTTATTACATATTATGAGCTCAAAGTAGACAGGTTTTCAATTACAAATTCCAAGGGCAGCCCTACAATTTGTACTCATAAATTGACTTTCATACTTGGTGATGATATGTTCACATAAAAAAAAAAATAAATAAAAGCTTTATTGCGATCTTCACATTACATTTAAAAAAGGTTCTGTGACAAATGTTTGGATGAGCTAGTTCACAGGTCTATTGCAATGACGAATATAATATTGATAAACAAGGCAATGAGATGGTAAAAAAGGCACCACTTAATTAATAGTTTACCATGTCTGAGCCATAGAACAGAATTACACAGTGTTTTATAATTTTTCAGTGTTTTGTCATACATAGAATATAATAAACTTACCGTTGAATGCCATGACTGAGTAACACGGCGTGGCATTGTTGTCATGCCTTCCCAATGAAGATCAATAAATGGAACAATTTCTTTATCTTTAGAAAACATTGTCCTGGGTGTGCCTTCTTTTGCACTTGCATGTTTTAAGTTTCCTAAGGCAGTTACACACATCTGTGTAAATGCTGTAATAAAGATTTGTTTAAGTGGCAAGTACAAGTAATTACAGTAGAAAATTAGAAATATAAGATTACACACACACATCATACATTCATGCAATATTAATTCCAGTATTCAGTGCAACCTTCACTGATGTGGAACATCCCAGTTATATATCATAAAATACTTATTACAATCTGATATCAATGTGCTGTGTTAGAGAAAAATCATACGAGAATGTGGGTAAGAGGAAAGGATTGAGAGACAATGCTGCTTTGTAGAATTTTGCACAAAGCATAATTCATCCATTGGTAACAGTTGGGTTAAGAACCATGAAATAAGGCTGCAAACATATACATTTTAAACTGAAGACATTTCCAAGGGCAGATGTGGAATTTGACCATAATTAATTGCAAAAAAATGTAGGATATCAAGGAGAAGAGACATTGATAACTTGCAAGGACCAGTGGTTGTTAAGAGTTTCAAAGGATGCATTAGGCAGCAATTGACTGAAACAGGAGGAAAGAATATAGTAGAAGCTGAATGGATAACTTTAAGAGATGAAACAGTGAAGGCAGCAGAGGATCAGACAAGTAAAAAGACAAGGCCTAGTAGAAATCCTTGGAAATTAAAGAAGATATTGAGTTTAATTGATGAAAGGAGAAAATATAAAAATGCAGAAAATGAAGCAGGTAAAGTGAATACAGATATCTAAAAATGAGACAGGCGAGAAAGTGCAAAACGGCTATGCAGAAATGGCTAGAGAACAAACACAAGACTGCAGAAACATGTATGACTCGAGGAAAGATAGAGACTGCCTATAGGAAAATTAAAGTGGCCTTTTGGGAAAAGAGAAGTTACTGTATGAATATCAAGAGCTCAACTGAAAAACCTGTGCTAAGCAAAGAAGGGGACGCTGGAAGGTACGAAGAATGTAAAGAGGGGATACACAAGGGAAATGAACTTGAATGCAATATTACAGAAAGGGAAGAGGAAGTAGATGGGGATATGGTACTTCAAGAAGAATTTGACAGTAGACTGAAAGATTTAATTCAAACGAATGCCCATGAACTAGGCAATATTACCTCAGAACTACTAATATCCTTGGAAAAGCCACCCATGACATAATTATTCCACCTGGTGTGAAAGATGTATGAGACATGGGAAACAACCTCAGACTTCAAGAAGAATGTAATAATTACAATTTCAATAAAAGTAGATGCTGACAGCTGTAAATATTACCTATAAGTTCAGTAAGTCATGGATGCAAAATATTGAAATGAATTATTCACAGATGAATGGAAACAAACTAGCAGAAGCTGCTCTCAAGGACAATCAGTTTGGATTCCAGAAAAAGGTAGGAACTCATGTGGTGATACTGACCTCATAACACACTTTAAAAGGTAAGTTAAAGAAAGGAAAACTTATATTTACAGCATTTGTAAACTTAAAAATTTTTTTGGCAATATTACCTGGAATATTTTGAAATTCTGAAGGCAGTAAGGGTAAAATACAGATAATGAAAGAATATACACAGTTTGAATAGAAACCAAATGACAATTTTAAGATTAGAAGGGCATCAAAGAGAAACAGTGATTCAAAAATAAGTGATAATTAAATGGACACACTAGCTGCAAACAGGCGTTGATGTACTTCATTTGGGATATGTTGAAAATGTGTGCCCTGACCGGGACTCGAACCTGGGATCTCCTGCCTACATGGCAGATGCTCTATCCATCTGAGCCACCGAGGGCACAGAGGATAGTGCACCTGCAGGGACTTATCTCTTGCACACTCCCCGTGAGACTCACATTCGGGCACAGAGGATAGTGCACCTGCAGGGACTTATCCCTTGCACGCTCCCCATGAGACCCACATTCCCAACATGTCCACGCCACTATATTCTTAGTGCGCCTAATAGATGTTTGCCCATCATACTCATTACTTGTGGTAGATTAATGTACATCAACGCCTGTTTGCAACTAGTGTGTCCATTTAATTATCATTTCATTTCTAGCAAAGCTGCATGGTCATCTACGGTAACTGTTCTTTCGGGAACAGATACTACCATCACATATAGTAAATAATAAGTGACACAGGATTGTAGCCTGTTCCCAATGTTATTAAATCTGTAAATCAAATGAGTAGTAAAAGAAATCAAAGAAAGCATTAGAGAAGGAATTTGTGTTCAGGGAGAAGTAATAAAAACTTTGAGGTTTCCAAGGACAATGTAATTGTGTCAAAGACAGCAAAGGATTTAGAAGATCAGTTGAATGGAATTGATAGTGTCTTGAAAAGACGATATAAGATGAACATCAAGAAGAGCAAAACAAAAGTAATGGAATGTAATGAAATTAAATCAAGTTATTGTGAGGAAATTAGATTAGAAAATGAGAAACTAAAAGTAATAAGACGAGTTCTGCTATTTCAGCAGTAAAATAACTGATGACAGCTAAAGTGGAGAGGATATAAAATGTAGACTGGCAATCGTAAGAAAAGTATTTTTGAAGAAGAGAAATTTGTTAGTAGCAACATAAATTTAACTGTTAGAAGGTCTTTTCTACAGATATTTGTCTGGAGTGTAACTTTGTATGGAAGTGAAACATGGATGATAAGAAGTTCAGGCAAGAATAGAAAAGAGGTCTTTGAAATGTGGTGCTACAGAAGAATTCTGTAGATTAGATGGGTAGATCATGTAGAAAATGTGGAAGTACTGAGTAGAATTGAGGAGGAACGAAATTTGATGCATAAGGGATCAGATTATAGGACACAATCTGGGGCATCACGGATGCATCAATTTAGTACTGGAGGGAAGTGTAGGTGGAAGGTTAAACTTGTAAGAGTTGTAGAGGGCGAGCACAAGATAAATGCTGTAAGCAGATTCAAATGGACGTAGGTTGCAGTAGCTATTCGGAGATGGTGAGGCTTGCACAGGGTACTGTAACATGTAAAGCTGCAGCGAACCACTAATTAGACTGAAGACCATAACAACAACAACATGAATTTCAAATAGTCAGACCTGTCATTTGCTGGATCTTGAACTTGGACAATATCAAAAATTGGATACAATTGCATTTAAGAAAAAAATGAAATCTCCCAAGGAAATTTCTGGAAAATATTTTGTTCTTAGCAGTGCCAAATTTTTCACAATAATATTTTCTAAAACAAATGTTTTACCCACATCCCATGTATGTTATTTTATGGTGAATGATTATCAACAAAATGAAAAGCAAGTTGAACTTAGTTGCTGAAGCACGATACCAGCAAGACAATTCCATCATATGTGCAACATACCAATTTCTGGATCCACTATCATTACTCCACAATGAAAAAGCATTTAACCATTCAATCTCTTTAAGTTTTCTGTGCAGCACTGCCAAGTTTAGGTTTCTAAAGAAGTTGTTCATTATATTAAGAAATAGTACAGCACAAGAACAAAGATTTTATGAGTTATTGGAGCAGAACTATCATTTGGTAATGAATCCTTATCAAAGGTAATTACGCATCTTTGAACATAAAAACACATTAATTTTAACAATGACAACAGTAATCAGTGTGAAGAAAAAAGTATGACTACACAAATTTCAATCAAACATGTAGAGGGATGAACATGTGAGCACCACAACATCAATGGACACTTAGAGATGCATGTTACATGCCTGGTAAGTTTCACAAAATCAAAATGGTTAAAATAAGGCCTCCAGGACATGAAAATTAATAACAAATTAGCTGTGTAACTATTACAGCAACTAAAAAACATAATCTGCAAGAAATGATGAAACATCTATTAATAACCAAAACAAGCATAATTTCAAAGTTAGGACAACTTTTCTAAATGCTTTAAGCATTATTCTGTTATCCCAGTGCGTGAAGGTTAAAAAATATTAAGCTGAAATTTATGGCTAACAGTTTTAAAAATAATTTGCAAAGTATTACCACAATTAAGTTTTGAGGTTTCTACAAAGAGAAATTAGTAATTATTCCAATAAAATGTAATTAATGCTAGACTAAAAATAATTCAAATGACTCCAATAAGTATTAGAACAGTTATGTATTTTAATGTTAAGGCCTAATTTACATTTTAAATAGACACACACACAAAAACTGCATGCAACTTACCAGCCTGGTTTTTCTTGAAACTTTCCAGTCCTGTAGGAGAACAGTTTTTGCACACAAATACGTAGTTCATCATGAAAGGCACAAGCTTTCCAAGCTGAAGACCTATACATGACTCGTGGTACCAATGTAAGCAGCTGGCACACAGCAGTTCTACAATGTTTAGGTTACGCTCCTTGCCACTTTACAGAAAGACAAAAGAAACATAACAATGTTTTGAAACGTTTTAAAAGTTCCACATGTTCTATTTGATCCGGTGACCTACCAGTAACAACAACCTTTCCTCTCTGGCCGCTGCTTGGAGGCTGTTTTATTTCCATTCTTCCCCTCCCCTACAGGTTTCAATATTGTTGTTCGTGCAGCATCACTGTCTCCAGTTCCCACAGTCATCTGTTTATTTTTCTGTGCCATTTCCTCTTGGGGAGGACCATTCTCCTTAGCATTAGTGCTTTCTTCTTCATTTGATTCACTACAAGTTTGAAAACAAAATATTTGACTATGGAACAACTTTAGCTAGTAACAATAGAAATTTGTAGCTAGGAGACAACAGTTCCAGGAAACTTACGTCAAAACCATTCACCTCATTTGCAAAGTTACACATAATGGAAATAATACTATACTGTCCCAATAAAAAAAGGACAGCTCACATTACTAAGAAATTTCTTGTTGTGACATATTAATAAATGACTGTTTGTCTGTCCTCGAACTTAAGTGAAGACATGTTTCATCAAAACTGATTCACACACACACACACACACACACACACACACACACACACACACACACACCTGCATTCACTACTTCCATGGCTCAAAAAATCTATGTGCATCATTTTCCATTAGGCTGCACAGAAGCCCTGTTGTTTTTGCCTTCTGATGAATCACACGAACATGTACGAAGTAAACTACTTGTTCACTGCCACATAGATTGTGATGAAACTTGTCTTAATACATGGATACACTGCAATGTCAAAACAACAGCACACTAATAGGACGTAAGAAATAGTTCCTTTATTAGGATATAAGAAATAATTAATTAGTAATGTGAGCAGTCTCATTTCTTTTGTACCATTAGTACACTAAAAGGGCAAGTGCTCATATCTTTCTAAATGGGTGAGAAGATGATGGAACCACTTTCCTGAAGATACAGAACGCAATGTACAGTGTATGAATTACATGACTGCATTTAGGTTATTAATATATTGTCAATGTAATAGATTTCATGTTGAATACAGGTGTAAACAACAATATGTCATGACTGTGCTGAATGATGATTTAGGGAAACCTTGTGCAACGTAAATTTGAATGAAATTGTTTTTCTGTTTGGCCAACAGTTTAATCACTAATTAATGTCAAAGCTTTTGTTTATTTGAGTAGTCTTTGGAAACTGCATATGGCTGGAACTAGCAGCCAAAAGCAGAAGTCAGAACTTGCAGCCACAAATGACACTTCTTAGTTAATATATACAATACGTGGCAGGTATGTAAATGAAAACTTATACCATGATCTCTTTGGTAAATAATGAAATTACAAGCAGACAATGGGTGTCAGTACAGTGGTGAAGAACCAGTACTGTCAATAAACACACACAAAATTAGGAAAAACTCTCCTAGCTTTTGGAACTGTTCATTCCTACTTAAGGGAGAAATGAAGTCAGGTGAGATTAAACAGGAGAGCCAGATTAGTCACTCCCATGTGAAGATGATGAAGGGAGATTTCACAGCATATGTGTCCCTTTCAAAATGGAATTTAGTGAACTGCCTCTTCTTTTATAATCTTCCCCAACCTGTCTCTCCTTCCATTTTGTTTCCTTAATTGAATTTTTATCTTGTTCACAAACTGCAGAAACTTCTAAACATTCCACACCAATTAAGGCCATATAAGCATGGTCTTTTCGGAATGCACGCCTGACCAAAAAGCGATTCTAGTGGCTGGAGTCTAAGGTTTTTGTTAATCACACCTTTTGCATTCTTTTGTTGATATTTCCATAGAAACTTTCATTCCCTAACACATATGCATTATATCTAAACGAGCAGTAAAATATCAGTTTTCACAGATTTAGCTATAAAATTTTTTTAATACAAGGAAATATTTTCTTAAATATTTTCATCCCCTAATACATCCCCTTAGGGGCTGAATTTCCAAAAACAAAGAAACAAGTATTTTTTTTTTTTTTACTTCTAACAGAGGCGCAAAATACAAATTTTCACAAATTTAGCTTTGAAAATTTGTTCATAATGAAATGATTTCATGAAACTTTTCAGGCTTTATTTTGCTCCCTTACAGGGTTCAATTTCCAAAAACATTGAAATGTGTATTATTCTATTTCTAACAGAGAAGTCAAATACCAATTTTCATATATATAGCTTTAAAAATGCTTTAGTAGTCCTTTAACAATGATTTATTTTTTTAAAAACTTTCGCCCAATATTTTTTTACCCCTCTTCGTGGTTGAATTTACAAAAATGCTGAAACTTTTTTTTTCTGACTGAGAAACCAAACACCAATTTTCATAGTTACAGCTTCAAAACTATCTTAGTAGCAACATTTTTCAAAAAATCTTTCATCCCCGGTTTCACCCACTTAGCTGTTTGGGCTGAATGATGATGAGTCAGTGAATCAGTCTAGTCCTTATTTAGCCTCTTAGGGGTTGAAACAATGAAACAAATGTTTTTTTTTTTAAATTTCTAACCAAGAAGCCAACTACCAATGTTCATAAATTTAGCTTTAAAATGCTTTCACAATTGAATATTTTCATTATAAATTTCATCATATATTTCACCCCCTTAGGGGCTGAATTTCCAAAAACAGTACGATCAGTATTTTGTTTTACTTCTAAAAGAGAAGCCAAATACAAATTTTCATTCATTCATACATACATACATAAACATTTGTTCCATAGATCATGAATATGATATTTTGTAATGATGTGGAATGTGTCACTTTAATATGAGTTTTCTTTATACAAAATAGTTAGGTTTTTTTTTTTTTTTTTTTACAGTTACTTTTTCATATCTAAAAATTCATCTGTTGAATAGAAGGAGTCATCATTCACAAATTCTTTTAACAAATTTGCTTTTAAATGTAGGTTGGCTCTATGTCAGACCATTAATGCTGTTTGGCAAATGACCAAAGATTTTTGTGGCACATAATTCAGCCCTTTCTGTGCCAAAGTCAGATTTAACCCAGAATAGTGAAGATCATCTTTCTTCTAGAGTTGTAGCTATGCATTTTGCTGTATTTTTGAAGTGGGATGGATTATTAGTAACAAATTTCATAAGAGAATACATGTATTGCAAAGATAATATGAATATCTCGAGTTCCTTAAATAAATGTCTGCAAGGTGATCATGGGTGGCCTCCAGCTATTATTCTGATTACATGCTTATGTGCAAGGGAATACTTTTCCTCTTAATGATGAATTACCCCAAAATATGATGTTGTATGAAAGCAGTGAATGAAAATAGGCATAGTAGGCTAATTTATTGATATGTTTAGCAGCAAAATTTGCAATAACCCTAATAGCATAAGTAGCTGGACCTAGCAGCAGATCATTGATGTGTTTCTTCCAATTCAGTTCCTCATCAACACACATGCAGAAATTTTGAATATTCTGCCTTAGCAACAGACTTCAGTTCATAGTCTATATTTGTCAATAGTGTTATGCCATTAACTGTACAGAATTGTATATGCTGTATTTTCTCAAAATTTAGTGAGAATCCACGAATCCATTTACAGAGAAGCACCTAATAATTTTCTGAAAGACATTATTTACAATTTCCTCAGCTGATTCTTGTTTGTTGTGTCTGGTTACTATACTTGTATCATCAGCAAAAATTAACTAACTTTGCATCATATGAATATAGAGTGGCAAGTCATTGATATGTATTACAACAGTAAGGGGTCCATACTGAACCCTGTGGGATACCATTCTTGATACCTCCACAGTTACAGGACTGTTAATTTCAACCTTCTGCGTTCTTCCAGTTACATATTAATTAAATCATCTGTGCACTATCCCTCTCATAACCAGAGCTGAGGAAGCTCGGCAGTTAGCTCGACACCACACACTGCGGGCTCAACAATACGGTCGCCGAAGATATGACGCGAGCCACCGTCCTGTTGTCTACCAGCCTGGTGACCTCGTCTGGATCTTCACTCATGTTTGGAAGGTTGGTCTCTCTGAGAATCTCCTCAGGCACTACTTTGGACCTTATAAGGTTGTAAGACAGTTGCCTAATGTTACTTATGAAGTTGCAGATTTCGACCCTGACACTAAACGACGAAAGATCAGAGATATGGTCCATGTCCTTCGAATGAAGCCCTATAATGATCCTGCAACCCAGGGTAAATTTGAAGCTCCAGTGACAGGCAACAAGCAGAAAGATGATGAAGAGTGTAGCGGCAAGGAAAGTTCTAAGAAGATCACCGCCAGGGTGAACATTAGTCATCGGGAGTTGGAGCACATAGGACCGATGACTCATTCCCGAACTACGAGGATGTACACCGAGATGCTTTTCTCTTAAGGAGGGAGCAATGTCACAGAAGCAGCTGAGTAGCACAGTCACTGTAGTGTAGTGGTTATGATAGCAGACTGTTGCATTGAGGGTCACGAGTTCAAAACTCACCTGAACTGTAAAATTTTAATTTCTCACCTGGACTGTACAATTTTCATTTCTATATTTTTTTCAAGTACATTCTAGCAGTATCCACAAACATCAAGAATCGTTGTACTGGAATGTTCTGTAACTGTATATATACCGTATGTGTTCTGGTCGGAGGCAGTTCACTCCACGCTCCTGTATATGCAAGTGCTGGATAAACCTTTGTTAAGTGAAATTAGTGTTAGGCATTCAGCTAATTACACCTTATTCTACGTGACAATATTATGAAAAGGGTAGATTACTACTAACTGTACAGATGACATGATGCGATGCAGACATGCACAATGAAAAGACTGTTACACATGAGCTTTCAGCCATAGCCTTCTTCACACACACACACACACACACACACACACACACACACAAAAAAACCACCATCTCTGATCACTCCACCTGGAGCGCAACTGACAGGGACGACAATCCAAACTGGGTCATTGAGGGGGAAGGGCAGCAGGTTATGGATGAGGAAAAAGGAATCAGCACTGCCTGGCAGAGCATGGACGGAGTAGAGGTAGCAGGACAGAGCTGCCAGGTGCAGTACTGGGAGACTGTGGGGGATGGAGGAGTGGACAGGGAATGAGGAGTGGAAAGGAGAAGATCAGAAAAGGAGAAAGACCAGTGGGTGCACTGGCAGAGAGCAGCGCACAATGAAGGTGACGGTATTGTGTCCCAGGTACAAACAGCCAAATTGAAAGTCGGAATTAATTACAACTTAGAAAATTTATTCTGAAATCAAGGTGAAACATAACTCAGCGTAATCACTCGTGTTGATGTCTGTAGCCAAATTTCATCTCTGGTAAACACTATCACAGTAACATAGTCGTGACTGAGAGGAGACTTGCTCCATACTCCAGGAGGCCCACCATATGACTCCCTTTCTGGGCCATGACAATGTGTCTTAATCATGTGGGGCTGCATCCTGATTGACTCCAAAGGTACGACTGCTGCCTATCTTGCAGTCCCCCACTGTGAGCACTTTGAAGCATGTTGCACTGCTGCCACTGGAGAGTTCACACATGGTGTTCAAGTAGGCGGTGGCCGTGTCTTACGTGCAGCGACCACGCTTTATGAAAGCACAGCACAACAGAGGTGATGTGAGCTGGGAGGAGGTGATAGGCGGAGGGGCCAAAAATTGTTAGGTGGAAGGTGTGGAGGCAGTCAGTTACCATAAATTGAAGACGCGATGATTTTGGGAGCAGAGAATGTGTTGTAAGGATAACCCTCCCATCTGTGCAGTGCAGAAAACATGGTGATAGTGGGTAGGATCCATGAGGCCTGGATTGTGAAGCTGCCACTGACATCAAGTATGATTTGTTCAACTGCTTGTTGTGCCATGGAGTGGTTCACTTTGCTCTCGGCCACAGTCTGGCAGTGGCCATTCATCCTGGTGGACAGCTGGTTGGCAGTCGTACCAATATCCAAAGCCGAGCAATGATTTCAGCAGAACTGGTATACAACATGGTTGTTTTCACTGGTGGCCTGGCCTCTGATCAAGTAGGATAAGCCTGTGGCAGGACTGGAATAGCAGGTGCTAGATGAGTGGACTGGGCAGGCCCTGGATCTTCCACAGGGATATGATCCCTATGGCAAATGGTTGTGATTTGGAGTGGAAATGGGACTGGGAGTTGCAAAGTGATGGGATACTATACTGTGGGGGTTGGATGGGCAATGAAACACCATTTTAGGAGAGGTGGGAAGGATCTTCGGTACAACTTCCCTAATTTCAAGGCATGATAATAGATAACTAAAGCCCTTGTGAAGGATGTGGTTCAGCTGTTCCAGTCCAGGTTGGTAAAGGATGACAAAGGGGTTGCTCCTCTGTAGTTGGTTCTTGGTGGTGGTGGTGGGAGGACTGGGGAGGGAGGGGTGTAGGGATATGGTATGGGAAGTCTGTTTGTCAATTAGGTCTTGGGGGGGGGGGGGGGGGGGGGGGAGGGAGGGGGAGGCCTTTGTGAGACCTTCAGCATGCTGGGCAAGGGAGCTCCCATCACTACAGATACAATGTATGATGGGACTTTTTGCTGTCGCTGGGATGGCAGCTGTCAAAATGCCGGTACTGTTACAGGTTGGTGGGTTTAAAGTGGACAGAAAGGTATGGATGCATCCATCAGAGAGGGGGAGTTAACATCCAGGAAGGCAAACCAAGTGAAGTAGATGGGAGAGAGGTGATGAAGTTGTGAAGGAATGAGGATAGGGTGTCCTGGCCCTGAGTCCAGATCAGGAAGATATCATCAGTGAACCCAAAAACAGACCAGGGGTTTGGGGGTTTAGGGAGGCTAGGAAGGCTTCCTTAATATAGCCCCTAAACAGACTGGCATAGGAGAGTGCCATGCGGGTGTCCTTGGTGGTGCCTCAGATTTGTTTGTATACCTGCCCTTCAAAGAAGTAGTAATTGTGTGTTAGGATATAGTTAGTAAGGTGTATGAGAAAAGAGGTGGTGGGTTTGGAGTTTGAAGGACACAGAGAGATACTGTTCAACAGCAGCAATGCCAAGGGCATGAGAACTGTCCATGTGTAGGGTAGTGGGGTCAACAGTGACGAACAGGATCCAGGAGGTAAAGAGATGGGGATGGTGGAAAGTCGGTGAAGGAGGTGGTTTGTATCTTTGTTGTGGGAGGTTAAATTTCAGGCAATAGGTTGGAGGTATTGGTCAATGACAGCTGAAATTCTTTTAGCAGGAACACAATAACCACCAACAATGGGGCATCCAGGATTGTTGAATTTGTGGATTTTGGGAAACATATAGAAGGTGGGGTATCATAGGGATGAGGAGGAAAATGGATTCAGGGGAGAGGTTCTGGGAAGGGCCTAAGGCTTTATGCAGGAGTTTATGCTGGATCTAGAGCCCCACCCCCTCCCCCTCTACCACCAGCTTTTTTTTTAAATTGTGCAGATAGGTGTTATTATAGCACATTCTCCACTCCTGAAATCATACTAGCCTCAACCTGTGATAATATACTGTTTCCACACCTTCCACCCAATAGGTTCTGCCCCCTCCATCCTATTACCTCCACCCAACTCACATCCCCTCACCCTTACTGTGCACAGTTCTCTGCAAATGCAACCAACCATTCTTTTTCCCTTCCCTGCTCCTCTACATTTTTCTCCCCATTCCCCACTCCTCTCCCACCCCTACTAGTTATTGCAAACTCTGCCAGTCACTGGTCTTCTCTCTGACTTAACATGTCCTGTTTACAGTGAGCAGAAATCTTATCATTTTCATAATACAGAAGATAAGCTGAGGCAGTATTAGAATAAGAAAAAAAGCATACATATGAACAGAAAGAAGTAGCAATAGGGAATAAAGGTGAAAGGAAAAAGAAGAAAGTCCACATTAGATTAAATTTACTTTTAGCTCACAGATCTCTAGTGAGGAGATTCTCAAGGACATAGAGCACATCATAAAACAAGAATATACAATATAGGAGAGGGAGTTGGAAAATAAGTTTCCCTTGTCAACTGTGGGCAGAGTTGTGTGATACGGGCAAAAGATGATACAGCAGGTGAACATGCACCGATACACCATTGGGTAGAGGTCGACCGCGATTAAGCAGATGGCGCTGTCGCAGTGCCTGCGCAAAGCAGAGGCCAGCCACTCAGTCTTTTCCTGGAGCGGAGTTGTGGTCAAGGTAGAAGTGAAAGCTGTTATCCACTATGAATGGGCACGTGGAGTATCAGGCACAGAAATTCATAACCACCTTGTTGAGGTGTATGGGTCAGGTGTGATGTTGAGGCAAATGGTGTGGAGATGGTGCCAGCAATTCAGTGATGGACATCACCAAGTACAGGACATACCGAGACCTGGACGGACACATACGGCCACTACAGATGCACATGTCAGGAAGGTGGATGACATGACTAAAGCGAAATGGCGTACCGCTATCGATGGAGTAGCGGTAGAACTTGGAATTGAACATGAGCAAGCTCACAAGATCATCCATGACATTCTTCAATACAGGAAGGTGTCAGCATGATAGGTGCCCCACCAACTGACCCCAACACACATGGAACAACGCATGGCATTCAGCCTGGAACAGCTTGTGCGTTACCATCTAGCAATGACCTTCTGCTTCGGATTGTGACAGGGGATGAAATGTGGGTCCACCATTACACACCCAAATCAAAGGCCGCATCCATGGAGTGGAAACATCCGTCAACACCTGTCCAAAAGAAGTTCAAAAGCCCTCCGTCTGCAGGTAAAGTGCTACTCACCGTTTTCTGGGACGCCAAAGGAGTTTTGCTGCTGGAATTTCTGGAGGATGCAACTATCAATGCTGTACAGTACTGTGCCACTCTGTCGAAACTGAAAGAGGTGATTCAGAAAAAGCAGTCTGGCCTTCTCAGATCTGGAGTTTTGCTGTTAGATGACAATGCGAGACCACACATGGTGACGGCAACACAAAACCATGTGGGAATTCTTGGTTGGGAGAGCCTACGCCACCTGCCTTACAGTCCGGATCTCACACCAAGTGACTTCCATCTGTTTCCTGCATCAAAGAAGACTCTCAGCGGAAGGCGCTTTGGCAGCAGTGCTGACGTCAAACAAGTCGTTCAACAATTTTTCTGTACGCAACGCCTTGAGTTTTTCCTGGAAGGCTTTTTGAAGCTTATAAAGTGGTATGACAATGTACTTGGAAATTATGTAGAAAAATAAAGATATGTCTTATCTTTAATGTCTCATACTTTTTTTTTCCTTTCACACACAACTCTGACCACAGTCAACAAGGGAAACTTATTTTCCAACTTCCCTACGTATATATTCACAACACAAAAGAGATATGCTTGTTTTAATATCCTTGCCAAGTTACAGTTAGCAACTGATAGGTGCCACCAGAGGCATGAGCAATGTGTCACATTGACCCGGCTGCTAGCAGCATGAAGTTTTTCCAGTGGCTGCAAGTTAGTCTTTAATAGTATAGAACATAAGCACTTAAAAATTTCGCCTTGGTGCTACCTGGATATTGACCTGGCTGTGGGCTTCGACTACCTGGTTACCATTACTGGCATTCCTTCTGTGTTGAGCTTACAACAAATTTGGCTTTGTTTATGGATTACATGTTCATATTAGGAGTGGACATAAAAGATAAAGTTTCTGGAATTTGGGAAACAGCAGCTCCACTCACAACAGCAACAGTCTGCAGCTCAAGAGGAGAAGTACAAACCTCTGATGTCATTGCAACAGCAACAGCACACACAACATCAGGACGCACTCATGCAGATTGTAACACAGCAGCATCAATAACACGATTTCATAGACACAGCTCCCCTCAAGAGCCTTCAGAAGGGAGGAAAGTCTACCTCTGCCATTTTGAACTGTACTGTTTTGCTTATTGCATTTCTGATGGGCACCAAAGTGCATTGCACACCTTCTAGTTGTCATTTACACAAAGTGGTGCAGAAATTTTAACCACTCAAGAACCACAGTGAATTGTCTTTCAATGAATTCTGAGCTCTATTAACCAAATACTATGGTCAGCAGATGCATCTCACCATTCTGCTGCCTCCTCCCCCCCTTCCTAGCACTGAGTGACTTTTTTTGTTACGTTAATTGGGTATGTCGGAAACATGCTCCTTCCTCAGTGTTGCAATGTATTTCATGCAAGTCCAAGCACCTTCAGTACTATTCTGACTGTGGCAATGGGCATCCAGAAGCAGATGCCTGTATCGTGCAGTGGACTTTAGGGTCTGTAGCAAACAGGGACACATCACGGTAGCATGCCAATAAGCAGCCCATTGACCACGTACCCAGGACATGATGACGGTACAGCAGTCGATAATGTTACCTCTGCATAGCACGCAGCTTCCTTGCTGCTGCAAAAGTTCACTTCAAACTTAGGCTCTTTGGCCAATCTGTGGAATTCCACATGTACACCAGTGCTGCCATGTCTTTAATCAATGAGGATACGTATTGGTGGATTTCTCTGAATCCTTCTGCTATGCCAAAATGTTTCACAGCTTGTCTGCTTCCATTTGTGGTGCATGAGGCTGTTGAGGGGGAACTCACACAGTTTCAGGACCATGGCATTATCTCCCCAGTTCCACCAGTCAATGATTGGTTTTTTAATGACCACCAAGGGCATCAAACAGTTTGTTATGTATGTGGGGTGATTTTAACTTCACTATAGATTCCCAGTCTGACACATCCCTATCCACTGTCATGTGAAGTGGATTTCTTAATTAAACCATCAGGAGGCCATCATTTTTTGAGGACAGATTTAAAGGATGCTTATCTCCAACTGCTGTTCATTGATGCTTCACATTTGTTGTTATTTTTAAATATGCTGTTCTGCTTGTAGCAGGTCAATCGTCTACTATTTGTGGTTGGAAATGCACCAACGATTTTTCAGAAGTACTTGGGACAACTGATTCAAGGCCTTCCTTACTTTGTTAATTATTGGGATGACATTAATGTTGCATAATTGATGCATGTGGAACATCACATGTATTTTGAATCTCTTTTTAAATAATTCCACAAAAATGGTTTACACTGTAGTTGGAGAAGTGCAGTTTTTTCCTCCCTACCATCAAATATGTGGGGGCAAATTCCTAGTGGGGGCAAATATGCATCACATATCCACGCCTGACCAAATCGATGCAGTCATAAAGATGTTGGTTGCTACAAACCAGGTGCTGTCATTTCTGTGTAAAATAACATACTATACCAAGTCTATTCTTCAAGTGGTGCAGATTGCACATACCTTCAATCAACTGTGTGAGAAGGGCGTCAAATTTGTGTGGTCGGCTGCCTGTCAACAGGCTTTTCAGCAGCTTAAGAATGGTCTCAAGGTGGCTCCATTTCTGATACCATACACATCAGACCCAACATGTATTCATAACTCTTAAGGCATGCTTTTTAAAGTGCATATTTACTGGAGATTTTTTCTTGTTTTGGTCCATACTACCTTCCCAAAAACACAGAAATCAAAGAGCCTAAAGTAAAAGAGATGTGTTTCACAGTATTGAATAGGAACAAGAGCTGACCATATTATATATACACTGAAGTGCCAAAGAAACTGGTATAGGCACTTGTATTCAAATACAGAGATATGTACACAGGCAGAATACGACACTGTGGTCGATATTGCCTATATAAGCCAAAAAGTGCCTAGTGCAGTTGTTAGGTCAGTTATTGCTTCTACAATGGCAGGTTATCAAGATTTAAGTGAGTTTGAAGGGGGTGTTATAGTCAGTGAGTGATAGGACACAGCATCTCTGAGGTAGCAATGAAGTGGGGATTTTCTCATACCATCATTTTACGAGTGCACCGTGAATATCAGGCATCCAGTAAAACATCAAATCTCCAACTTTGCTGCACCTGGAAATAGATCCTGCAAGAACGGGATGAACGACGACTGAAGAGAATCATTCAATGGGATAGAAGTGCAACACTTCTGCAAACTACTGTAGATTTGATTGCTGCGCCATCAACAAGTGGCAGCATGCAAAACATTCAACGAAACATCAACGATATGGGCTTTTGGAGCTGAAGGCCCAAAACCTTGACAACTGCACTACACAAAGCTTTATGCCTCGCCTGGGCCTGTCAACACTGACATTGGACTGTTGATGACTGAAAACATGTTGCCTGGTCATTTCAAATAGCATCAAGTGGATGGGCGTGTACTGGTATGGGGACAACCTCATGAAACCATGGACCCTGAATATCAGCAGGGGACCATTAAAGCTGGTGAAGACTCTGTAGCGATGTGAGGTATGAGCAGATGGAGTGATATGGAACCGCTGATATGTGTAGATATGACTCTGACAGGTGGCACATATGTAAACATCTGTCTGATCACCTGCATCCATTCATGCCCGCTGTGCATTCCGACAGACCTGGGCAATTCCAGCAGGACAATGTTACACCCAACATGTCCAGAATTGCTACAGAGTGGCGTCAGCAACACTATTCTGAGTTGAAACACTTCCACTGGCCACCAAACTTTCCAGACACAACATTACTGGCCACCAAACTCCTCAGACACGAACATTATTGAACATATCTGGGATGTCTTGCAATGTACAGTTCAGAAGATATCTCCACCCCCTCGTACTCTTACAGATTTATGGACAGCCCTGCAGGATTTATGGTGTCAAATCCCTCCAGCACTACTTCAGACATTAGTCGAATCCATGCCACAACATGTTGTGGCACTTCTGCATGCTCGCGGGAGCTCTACATGATATTAGGCAGGTATGCCAGTTTCTTTGGCTCTTTAGTGTATTTCTTTATTTATTTATTTACTTGTGCTAACCATTTCATCCCAAAGTAGAACTTGCAACCTATGTCCTCATTATTTTCTGGATGTATTCCAATCTCTGTCTTCTTCTATAATTTCTACCTCCTACAGCTTCCTCTAGTACCATGGAAATAATTCTCTGATATTTTTAACAGATGTCATATCATCCTGACCCTTCTTCTTGTCAGTGTTTTCCATACATTCCTTTACTCACCGATTCTGCGGAGAACCTCCTCATTTCTTAACATACCAGTCCACCTAATTTTCAACATTTTCCTGCAGTGCCACATTTGAAATTCTTTGATTCTTTTCTGTTATGGTTTTCCCACAGTCCATGTTTCACTACTATGCAATGGTGTGCTCCAAACCCACATTCTTAGAAATTTCTTCCTCAAATTAAGGCCTACGTTTGATACTAGTACACTTCTCAGCAAGGAATGCCTTTTTTGCCTGTGCTAGTCTGCTTATTATGTCCTCCTTGCTCTGTCTGTCATGGGTTATTTTGCTGCCTAGATAGCACAGTTCCTTCACTACATCTAATTTGTGATCACCAAGTATAATCTTTTTCTCCTTTCTACTACTTCTCATTAGTTTCATCTTTCTTTGATTTATAATCAGTTCATATTCTGTACTCATTAGACTCTCACTCCATTCAACAGATCTTGTAATTCTTCTTCACTTTCGCTCAGGGTAGCAATGTCACCAGCAAATCTTTTCATGGATATTCTTCTATCTTGAATTTTAATCTCTCTCTTGAACCTTTGCTTTATTTCTGTCATTACTTCTTTGATGTATATACTGAACACTAGTGGTGAAAGAATATGTCCCTGCCTTGCACCCTTTTTAATCTGAGCACTTCGTTCTTGGTCTTCCATTCTTACTGGTCCCTCTTGGTTCTTATACATATTGTGTATTACCCATCTTTCTCTATACCTTACAACTATTTTTCTCAGAATTTTGGACCTTTTGCACCATCTTACAATGTCAAACACTTTTTTCAGGAGCCTCTGAATAGGTTTGATTTATCTTCAGTTTTGCTTCCATTGTTGTTGTTGTTGTGGTCTTCAGTCCTGAGACTGGTTTGATGCAGCTCTCCATGCTACTCTATCCTGTGCAAGCTTCTTCATCTCCCAGTATCTACTGCAACCTATATCCTTCTGAATCTGCTTGGTGTATTCATCTCTTGGTCTCCCTCTATGATTTTTACCCTCCACGCTGCCCTCCAGTACTAAACTGGTGATCCCTTGGTGCCTCAGAACATGTCCTACCAACGGGTCACTTCTTCTTGTCAAGTTGTGCCACAAACTCCTCTTCTCCCCAATTTTATTCAATACCTCCTCATTAGTTATGTGATCTACCCAACTAATCTTCAGCATTCTTCTGTAGCACCACATTTCAAAAGCTTCTATTCTCTTCTTGTCTAAACTATTTATCGTCCATGTTTCACTTCCATACATGGCTACATTTCATACAAATACTTTCAGAAACGACTTCCTGACACTTAAGTCTATACTTCATGTTAACAAATTTCTCTTCTTCAGAAACGCTTTCCTTGCCACTGCCAGTCTACATTTTATATCCTCTCTACTTTGACCATCATCAGTTATTTTGCTCCCCAAATAGCAAAACTCCTTTACTACTTTAAGTGTCTCATTTCCTAATCTAATACCCTCAGCATCACCTGACTTAATTCGACTACATTCCATTATCCTCGTTTTGCTTTTGTTGATGTTCATCTTATATCCTTCTTTCAAGACACAATCCATTCCGTTCAACTGCTCTTCCAAGTCCTTTGCTGTCTCTGACAGAATTACAATGTCATCGGCGAACCTCAAAGTTTTTATTTCTTCTCCGTGGATTTTAATTCCTACGCCGAATTTTTCTTTTGTTTCCTTCACTGCTTGCTCAATATACAGATTGAATAACATCGGGGAGAGCTCCCTTCCCAACCACTGCTTCCCTTTCATGCCCCTCGACTCTTATAACTGCCATTTGATTTCTGTACAAATTGTAAATAGCCTTTCGCTCCCTGTATTTTACCCCTGCCACCTTCAGAATTTGAAAGAGAGTATTCCAGTCAACATTGTCAAAAGCTTTCTCTAAGTCTACAAATGCTAGAAATGTAGGTTTGCCTTTCCTTAATCTAGCTTCTAAGATAAGTCATAGGGTCAGTATTGCCTCACGTGTTCCAATATTTCTATGGAATCCAAACTGATCTTCCCCGAGGTCGGCTTCTACTAGTTTTTTCATTATCATCTGGAATGTCATAACTGCCTATTTGGTGCCTTTACCTTTCCTGAACTCAAACTGATCATCATCTAATAGATCCTCAATTTTCTTTGCCATTCTTACCATTTCCCTCAATGATTTTAGACATTCTGATGAAACGTCATCTATCCCTTCTGCCTTATTTGCTCTTAAGTCTTCCAAACCACTTTTCAATTATGTTTCTAATACTTAATCCCTTACCTCTTCCCTATCAACTCCCACTTCTTCTTCTATGATTTCATCAGAGAAGGCCTCCCCCTCATAGACACCTTAAGTGCACGCCGCCCACCAATCTGCTCCCTCCTCTAAATTTAACAGTGGAATCCCCATTGCACTCTTAGTGTCACAATACTTGCTTTTAACTTCACTGATGGGTGCTTTGAGTTTTCTACAAGCTGAGTCAGTCCTTCTGACAACCATTTATTTTTCAATTCCTTCACATTTTTCATGCACCCATTTTGCCTTACCCTCTCTGCACTTCCTGTTTATTTCATCCCTGAGTTATTTGTATCTCTGTATTCCTGAACTTCCCTGAACATTTTTGTGCGTCCTTCTCTTGTCGGTCAACTGAAGTATTTTTTTCTGTTACCCACAGTTTTCTCACAGTTGCCCGACTTGTACCTATGTTTTTCCTTCCAACTTGTGATTGTTTTTGAGAGATGTCCATTCCTCTCAACAGAACTGCTGACTGAGCTCTTCATTATCACAGTATCTACAGCCTCAGAGAACTTCAGCCATACCTCTTCAATCCTTTGTATCGCTGTATCCCAGTTTTTTATGCATTGGTTCTTCTGGATTAGTTGCTTAAATTTCAGCCTACTCTTCATCATTACTAAACTGTGATCTGAGTCTATATCTGCTCCTGGGAAAGCCTTACAATCCAATATCTGTTTCTGGAATCTTTGTCTGACCATGATGTAATTTAACTGAAATATCCCGTATCTCGTGGCCTTTCCCAAGTATAGCTCCTCCTCTTGTATTTAGTATAACTAGCTGAAATTTATTGTAGAATTCAATTAGTTTTTTCTGTGGTGTCACCGCCAGACACCACACTTGCTAGGTGGTGGTTTAAATCGGCCGCGGTCCATTTAGTACATGTCGGACCCGCGTGTCGCCACTGTGTGATCGCAAACCTAGCGCCACCACAAGGCAGGTCTCGTGATACGAACAAGCACTCGTCCCAGTTGGACGGACGACCTAGCTAGCGACTAGATGTACGAAGCCTTTCTCTCTCATTAGCCGAGAGACAGAATAGCCTTCAGCTAAGTTAATGGCTACGAACTAGCAAGGCGCCATTAGCCTTACAGTGATTGTAATTACAGTCTCCTGTGTATAGTCAAGAGCGATGTACCACAATGATTGATTAAAGATAAGTATTAATCCAGCTACGTACTTTTCTTCATAACATTAATTACGTAGCCTGTTCCAGTACTTCACGCCCGTCTGCGTTAGTCTAGCGTGCATTTTCAGCCATCTCGAACTACAAGGTGTTGGCCCAGCTGCCGACACATAATTTTCTCCACTCTTATTCCTAGTACCAAGCCCATATTCCACATAACCCTTTCTTCTAACTGTTTCACTTCAACCACTTTCCAGCCCCCATAACTATTAGCTTTTCATCCACCTCCACGTACTGAATTACTCAATCGATATCCTTATATACTTTGTCTATATCTTCATCTTCTCTTCAGCATGTATATACTTGTACTACTGTTGTCATTGTTGGTTTGCTGTTGTTTCTGATGAAAACAACCCTATCACTGAACTGTCAACAGTAAATCACTCTCTGCCCTACCTTTCAATTCATAATGAATCCTGCTTCCATTACACTATTCTCTGCTGCTGTTGATATTCATCTGACCAGAAATCCTTGTCATCTTTCCATTTCACTTCACTGACCCCAATTATATCAAGATTTAACTTCAGCATTTCCCTTTTTAAGAGTTCCTAGCTTTCCTACCATGTTCAAACTTCTCACACTCCATGCTCTGACTCACGGAAAGTTATACCTTCGTTTGTTGTTCAGTCTTTTTCTCATGGTCACTTCCACCTTTCCAGCCCCCCCCCCCCCCCCCTCTCCGGAGATCCAAATGTGGGACTAATCCAGAATCGTTTGCCAATGGAGAGATCATCATTAAATTTTTTTAACTGCGGGCCACACATCCTATGGATACATATTATGTCTTTAATACAATGGGTTTCCAGTGCCTTCAGCATCCTCAGCCTTTGACGATTGCTGATTCTTCCACTTTTTAGGGGCAGTTTTCCACTCCAAGAGTAAGAGAGTGCCCTGAACCTCCATCTACTTCTCTGCCCTCTCTGACAAGGCCGCTGGTGGAGTGAGAGTGAATTCTTTTGCCAGAAATCTTCAGCCACCATTGCTGATGAAATATTTAAGCAGTGGTGTCATTCAAATGTGGGACCAAGAACATTTTGATTACTAGTCAAAGACAGTACCTCTAGACTACTGGTGCATGGCTGCATAGTTCTTAAGGTAAGCAGTTTAGAGCCCAAGTTTACTAGACTTTTTTTTTCCGCCCATACTACCACCTCTGAAAATTGCCTATCCTACAGTTTTATTAACATCAGTACTAGTACATGTATTCCACAGTCAGATTATCAGAATGATTTTCACTTGTAACTTCAACTCAGTCTTTTTTGGATCAGGGTATCTTAACTCATATTGATACATTTACCCTTCTCCATCCCCGAAAGTTTGTAACATCATCACGGAATCATCCCAAATACAGGGTGTAACTTAATTCTGTTTACAGACTCTGAAGACGGGTTCCATACACCAAAACAAGAAAAAAAATGTCCAGTACACATGGGCTTTAAAATGCTTACCTTAAGAGCTATGATCACTTAATCAACAGCAGAGATGTACTTCACAGTAGCAAAGATGAACAAGTGCTAATAGTTCTTAAGGCTTGCATTTTAGACCCCATGTTTAGTGGACATTATCTATTTGTTTTTGTCCGCACGACCTCCTCCCAAAATGTGGAAAGCAAAGAGCTTGCAGTAGAAGTAATGTGTTCTGCAGTTTCAAATGAACAAGTGTTCATAGTTCTTAAGTTATGCATTTTAGAGTCCATGTTTATTAGACATATTTTTCTTGTTTTTGTGTAAGGAAATTGCTCTCAAAATCTGTAAATGAAATTTAGTTATCACAATTAATAAAATGCTCCGGGCTGCACAGAAGCACATGTAAATGAAATTTTACTGCAGCCAGTAATGAGTCAGGGTGTGAATTACACACTCAAAGAAGTTACGACCCCCTTGAAATGTCCTCCACAAATGGGGACGAACCTCCGCAAATGGGGATGAAACGTTGGATTTAAATGTGAAATCCATTCGACCATGGCACAACAGCCCAGAACATTTCATTAATTGCGACATTTACAGTGGTGAAAAGATACACCTTGTATACATAAATAAATAAAAGATAGCAGCACATCATAGCCTTTCTGATATGTTTATCATGGCAACTCCAGTACAGAAAAAAAGTTTTATACAAATATACAGATCTCCTAGTAGTCAACTGTAGAGTTTCAATGTGGAATTAAATGTTATGTTAGATGAAGCATTCAGTGAATTCACTTACAGGATAGTGCAGTAAGTTATAAATATCCTTAAGGACAGTTATTATACAATGAGCCTATGTGGTCTGATTAGCATCTGTAATCTTAAATTAGAAATAAACTGCCCTACCATATGCCATGGTAAATCAGAAAAACGAATAAATCATGTAACCTCTCACATTTTACGTCATACATACAACAGTTTTGGGCAATTACAGACAAATAATTGAAATATCAGGCCATGACAAAGGTAAGGATAAGATAGCTGTAGAACTTTGTCAAATAAAACAGTTAAATGTACTGAATGATGTGCTAAAACCACAGAACTGGGAGTAAGCATACAGGGCTGAGAGTAGAGTCTATAGGTGAAGAAGTGGGTTCTTTCTATTCTGTTCTTAATTACTGGGTAGAAATTTTCTATCCAGTGTATTACACAACAATTAATCAAAGGGACAAAAAGAGAACCAAAAAGGATTTTTGTTGGTGAGAAAAGAATTAAAATTGGTGTATGAGAATTTATCACACAAACACAACAGAGACTGCCTGGCCACATATAAATGCTGAAAGAAAATGTTCACCTTGGACAGCATCTGAAAACATAATAATAGAAAAGAAGGAATACAACATGGAGTTAGCAAGATATTTAATACAGATTAAGGTAATAAAGCAAACTACCACAAAAAAGAGCCCAGAAACACCACTTCGCCACTTTAGTAGTGACTAATCGTTTATTCTTGTTTCCAGCAAGTGAAAAAGAAATAGCACCAATAACAATGTACAAACAAAACAAAAAATTCGGAAGTGTTACGTAGTATACACACCAAGATACTTACAAAACTGTGCTCAATATGTGGTACAGCCAATGAACATATTAATAAATCTGTCAGTGAAATAGGGAATATTTCTATAATGTCTGAAATAGAGTAAGGCAATTCCCATAAATAAGGGATATGAGAATAACAGTCCTTTTAATTACTGATCAGTCATTACTACATCTGTTTTATCATAAGCCATAGAGATATGCCATAAAAATAAGATCATGAATTTCACTGACAGAAACAACAAATTATGCAACAGGAAGCACTGATTTAGAAGGGACAGGTCAACTACGACAGCAACAGCAGATTTGGTAACATATGTGATAAGGGCACAAAAACAGAAGAATAAAGTCTGTGGACTTTTCTTACAGCTTTCTGAAATTTTTTGTAGTGTATCTCACAATATCCCATTAGAGAAATTTCAGTGCCGTGGGATAAGGAGAGAAGATTTTTTTTTTTTAATATGGTGGAGAGTGCCACCACAAAACACAGACTTATTAACATTTCCTTTGACTTTCAAGACGTTAAGTATGATGTGTGAAGTAGAGGTCAATGTTGGGCCCATTATTATTCATTTTGAATAACATGCCTGGGCTACCAGGAGACAAGATAATTATATAGGCTGGTGATACATCTAAGTAGCAACTGGCACACTGGTGGAAGAACTGAGAGCAAAAATGTAACACAATACATAAAATGCAGTTAGCTAACTATTTCACTGGGTGTTATATCTCGTGTAGCAAGATGGCTACATTCAGGACACTGTTCAGAATGAATGCAGAGGCTCACAGTACCTGATGCCCATGGTAAGCACTGCGAGTCAACTTTACCAGTGAAAAGATGGTCCGAAAGTTTGGTCAGGAACAAACAAGGAATTACTGAAGTGCAACAGGAATGAATGCAACCACAACCCTAGTAAACAAGAATCTGGGCTAAAGGCTAGCATGCGACTGACTCTGGACAGTGCATGGCTAAACCAGGAAAGTTATGATTTCACACACATTTCCAAATGTACAACTTCTCATCTGACAGAACTGCATCTCCCCTCTTTCAAGACACATGTAGGGACAAAAGTGTCCAGGCCTGTGCAAGAGTTGCTGAGTCAAGGGATGAGTGATGAAAGGGATCTCCACCAGGGGATCCCTCAAGGCCCTCTCTTCCAGCACATCAAGGGCAACATTTGGGTGATGATGAGCTGATGTTCCTCCCGAGGCTGGTGGTCAAGGACCAATGATGACTGGGGAGCAACAACTGCTGGCTGCTGCAGTGGTGGAGGGATGAACTCCATCACCAATAGATGCCTTCCTGATGAACAGTTCTTTGGGGTGGTTGATTTCACAGAGTGAGAGTGCAAAATATTCGGTTGGTGCACAGGTCTGTAGCATTTTGTTTTGCATGTTTGTTTTCTGGTTGCTATGGGTTTATTTATTGGTTGTCATTTTTTATTTGTAGTCACTGTTATTATCTGAGTTTACATATTGCCATTTGGAGATAGTGAGTGGAGTTGTGGATGGTAGAAAATGGAATGCCAAATGGAGAAATTGGAACATTTCTGACATATTCTTCTGTTTGAGTTCATTAGAGGAGTGACAGCAGCAGAGGCAGCCAGCAACATTTGCACCATGTATGAAGATAATCTACTGGACAGAGCACTGCAAGATAATGGTTTTCTCATATTAAGGAGGATTGTTTTGGTATTAGTGACTCTTCACATTCAGAAAGATCTTTGTGTTTGATGAGGATCATTAAAATGCATTAATCCACTATGATCCATGTCAGTGTGCTCAAGAACCAACACATGTGATGAACTGTGATCATTTCACCAAATGCAACAACTGCACACAGTGAGGAAGGTTCAAAAATTGGGAGTACAGGTACCGCATGCTCTAAGTCAAAATAGCCATATGTGCATCTCTGCTTGCTCATCATCAATTGGCTTATGAACAACACCAACCATTCCTATCCTGTATTGTCATTGGTAATAAAAAATATATCTTTATGTGAAAATAAGGAAAAGAAAGGAATGGTTGATTCCAGACAAGGCATGAACTCCCCGTACAAAGACCTGCAAGCATCCACAGAAGATATGTTACACATCTGGTGGAGCAGTGATGACATGGTGTACTTCAAATTGCTTCCCAGAGATGTAAAAATCATTGCTGACATTTATTGTCAACAACAACAAAGAAATCTTGCAGACTTAATCCAAGAACAACAACCAGGAAGACTGTGAACTACTCCAAAATAAACCCATTCTGTGTTCTGCTAGACTGACAAAAATCACTATACAAGAGTTGGGTTGGAAATTCATTGTGCATCCACCATATTCACCTAATCTGGCATACTCAGAGTTTCAAATTTTCACACTCTATATCAAACAACCTTCAAGAAACTTCCTTTCTGGATGAAAATGTGCTCCGAAACATGGCTCGATGAGTTCTTCACCTCAAAACCACACAATATCTAGAGTCACGGAATCAAAAAGTTACTCCAGCATTGGGAGACTGTTGTAAATAGTGAAGGAGAATATATTGTTGATGACCAAAGTCTTCATTACATGTACCTGTTGTGTGTATTAAACTTACGGAAAATGTTACGAACTTATGCAGCAACCTAATATGTCATGATAAGCACGCAGGTGATGAGAACACTGGCAGGTGCCACTTGGAGCTTGAATTGGGGCTGGTTGGTCCCTCCCACTTGCACAGATGTTGCCTGTATGAGCAAGTTGAGGATCCCGTCACTCAGTGTGAGACAGAGTTGCTAGTTAGCACAGCAAATCAGGCACTGCTGATGACCCACTGTAACAATATAAAATTGTCTCCCCTTCACACGAAGCTTTGCATCTACTCTGGTGTCCGCGCACTGGAGAGGAGGAGATTAGTGTTCAACATCCTGTTGGCAATGAGTTCCATTACAGATGGAACAAAAAAGGGTTTGAACCATCATTCAACTGAATACGAATCCAGTGTGCTAACCACTGGGTGGTGTCCAACCAAACATGCATACTTAGACAGTGGAACACCACTGATATTGTGGCATGGCCTTTAGGCTAGGGGCATGTGGTGTCGAGCTCAGTATGCTAAAGAGAGACTGTGAGCCTGATGGCTTTACAGTGCCTTGAATAGACTGCGCCTACTGATTGGCATGGCTTGATGAAATGCCAAACAACTGGGCACAACATCCTTCTCTTTAGGGACGTCTATTTAACTGGCAACCATTGTCCGAGACAAGGGTGTGGGCACACCCTCAAAAGCAAAAAATGGTAGCTAATTCATGAATTGTGGCATGCATCATTGTAAATGACAAGTTATCAACATTTGGGAAATTACCCAGGCCACATTAATAGCCACATGGCCCATAAAAAGAACCAGCAAAATCAGAATGCACCCAGGATCATGTGTGTTCTGGTGTGGACTGTGACAAAAATTTTTGTGGCATAGCTGAACAGGTTCACATTGCATGCTCTGTGGCAAAATTAATTACTGGCCATTGATGTGTCCCCATACCAGCACTATCATTTGGGACACCACCCAATGAGATAAATGCAACATCTGCAGAATGCATTGTCAAAACAATGGTAGAATAATAATGGAGCAATTCTGGTCTTCTGTAGCTAGCGGTAGGACACTATTGAGAACATAGAGCCTATCATGAAGTTTGAAATACATCTGACAGCACTGGATCTGACTCCACAGCGGAAACGCTCTGTGTAGGAAAAGTGCCTCACTCGTAGCTATGTGACTTCCTACACAAACAACGGAAATCTGTTTAGGGTACCCTGAAGATTCTGGTACAGCGCATAACAAGTCGCTTCCTGCATGTCAAAGTCAACATTGGGATGCTGGAAGACAGGTTGGTATGTACATCTACATAATATCTATACTGTCAAGTGCACTGCAGAGCGCACAACCCATTCTATCAGTTATTAGGGTTTTTATGGCTCTATTCACATATAGACTGTGGGAATAATGATTGATTGAATGCCTCTGTGTATGCTGTAATTATTCTAATCTCGTCCTCATGATCCCTTTGTGAGCATATATATAGGGGATTGTAGTATATTACTAAAGTCATCATTTAAAGCTGGTTCTTGAAATTTTGTTGGTAGACTTCCTCTGGATAGTCTATGTCTATCTGCAATTGTCTTCCAGTTCAGTTCCTTCAGTATCTCTGTGACACTCTCCCACAGATCAGAGAAACCTGTGACCATTCATGCTGTCCTTCTCTGTATATGTTCCATAACTCCTGTTAGTTCTATTTGGTATGGGTCCCACACACTTGAGCAATATCCTTGAATCAGTCACATGAGCGATTTGTAAGCAATCTCCTTAATAGACTAATTGTACTTCCCCAGTATCTTACCAATAAACCAGGTCTACCACTTGCTTTACCCATGACTGAACCTATGTGATCATTCCATTTCATATCCCTATGACGTGTTACACTCAGGTATTTGTAAGTGCTGTACAATTCCAACTGTGAGTCACTGATATTATAGGACACCATGTTTTTTTCATTTTGTGAAGTGCACAGTTTTACATTTCTGAACATTTAAAGCAAGTTACCAATCTTTGCACTGCTTTGAAATCTTATCGAGATCTGACTGAATTTTTAGGCAGCTTCTTTCAGATAGTACTTCATTACAGATAACTGCATCGCCTGCAAAAAGCCTGATGTTGTTATTAATATTGCCTGCAAGTTCATTAATATACAACATTAATAACAAGGGTCGCAACACACATCCTTGGGGCACGCCAAAAGTTACTTCTACATCTGACAATGAGTTTCCATCCAAGACAATACGCTGGGTCCTCCCTACCAACAAGTTCTTAATCCAGTCACAAATTTCACTTGATACCACATATGATCACACTCTTCACAATAAACATAGGTGTGGTACTGGGTCAAATGATTTTCAGAAATCAAGAAATACTGCATCTACCAGACTGCCTTTATCCAAGGCTTTCAGTATGTCATGTGACAAAAGTGTTAGCCGGGTTTCACATGATGGATGTTTTTGGAATCCATGGTTGTTGCCATGGAGGAGGTCATTCTGTTCAAGATACCTCATTATGTTTGAGCTCAGAATATGTTTTAGCTTAGAATATGTTCTAAGATTGTACAACAAATAGATGTCAACGATATTGGAGGGTAGTTTTATGGATCACTTCTACTATCCTTCTTGTAGACAGTAATGACCTGCACTTTCTCCCAACTATTGGACATTATTTTTTGTTTGAGGGATCTACAATAGATCATAGTTAGAAGAGGGACTAACTCAGCTGCAAATTCATTACAAATTCAGATAGGGATTCCAGTGGAGCCTGGAGATTTGTTGAGTTTTTTAACGATTTCAGATGTTCCTCAACACCACTGACAAACACCACTGAGACTAATACGTATTTCATTATCTTTTCAGTGGTAATAGGATTAAATTGGGCAAGTCTCCTGGGTTTTCCATTGTAAAGGTATTTTTGAAAATGGAGTTAAGTATTTCAGCTTTTGCTCTGCTACCCTCAATTTCAGTTCCTGTCTCATTCGCTAGAGACTAGACACTAACTGTGGAGCTACTAACAGCCTTTCTATATGAAAAGAAATTCATTGAATTTTGTGAAATATCATTTGACAATATTCTGTTATGCATCACACATTGCTCTCTTGACAGCCAAACATGTTTCATTCACGATCTGTCTATCGATAGCCTTATGCTTTGTTTACACCTATTGTACAGTAATATCTTTTTCTATAGAAGTTTCTTTAGAGTGTTTGTATACCATGGACGTTCCCTCTCATTATAAACCTCCCACCCTGTGCTGAAAGTTTCAGGTTCCTCACTGATATAAGACACTGTTGACTTGTTATCTAGTTTACTGAACATGTATATCTTTCTGCTTGTTTTAGTTGTCCTTTGTACTTTGGAAATCATTGTTGCAACACACATGGTGGTACCAGTTTTGATGTAGACATCCTCCCAGAGGTCAGGTCCATTTGTTGCCATTAGTCCAATAATTTCCATCATGGGTGGGATTACTATCTATCTGTTCTAGGAAGTTTTTGGAGAATGGGTTTAGTAATGTTTTGTAGGATTTCTTATCATGTCCACCACTAACAAAACTGTAATTTTCGCAATTGATTGCTGGATGATTAAAGTCTACACTGATGATTATAGTATGACTGAGGAACATATTAACAAGCAAAAAGCACTTTTCTCTAAAGTTTTGGTCACATCAGGAGAAGGGTCTGGTGGGTGATAGATGGATCCGAATTACCATTTTATGCCCACTGCTGATACTGACTCTTGCCCAAACAATCTCAGACACCACTTTGTTCCAGCATCTGCCACAGTCTACAGTTCATTGCATCCTGTTCCCTAAATGGTACCCAGAATAGCATCTTCAACATGTTGAATGAGGTCCCCAGGCATACACACCAAGTGCACCTGGCATCCTTTCCTGCCACTTGCTACCATTTCTCAAAGGGGTACCATCATGTCTGAACTGCTGATGAGTACTAGACCCCTACCCTTTTGTGTTTGCCTCCTCGTGACAAAACAGGTTTATCCAACATAGGTGAAGTGAGCTCCACTGGCTCAGTTTCATTTTCAATGAAAAACAACACCTCGATCTTGTTGATTTGGGGAATCAGTATAACACCCTGAGTTCTTCCTCGTCCACATCCACCTTGTGCAGGACACCTAGATCTTCAGCAAGCTTCAATTTCTGTCTCAGTGGGTTTGAGTTTCTTGTCTACTGTGATAAACACGCCACCTCCATTTCCCATTAGCCTATCCCTCTGATACACATTAAAATTTTCCCCAAAAATCTCACTACTATCAATTTCCGACTTCAACCAGCTTTCTGTAACTAGTATTATGTGATCTTCACTGCTTTTCAGGAGCACTTTTAACTATGGCACTTTGCTGTGAATGCTTTGGCAGTTAACCATTAGGATTTTAATATTCACAACTGTGGGGCACATTTCTTTTGATCTTACACAGATACTTCTGGGTTTCCTACAGCTATCGTTATTTGGATTGGATGGAGAGTTGCCTATACTTAAATATCCCTTGTGTGCAACCCACATACAGTCAGCTACCTAGGTAGCAGCCTCTGATGTGTAGTTCACACCTGACCTACTTAGGGGGACCATACAGCTGTCAACACTATGGCACAAGTCCAGGAAGTCACAGCCTAGCTTGTCACAGTAGCTCAGTCCTTCCACTCAACTCAGAACCAAAGGGCCACAATCAGTTCCGGGGACAACGGTGAAATTCTATGCGCAAGACTGGTCTTCTCGACCTTGTCTGCAATCAGATCCCATACTGTCTACAGAGGAGAGAGGACAAATAGGAAAGGTTAGTACTTGAGGTACATCTGGTACAGGCACCACAGGTACAAAACTCTCAGGAGTTCTTCCAACAGACCAATTCATAGGAGCTGCCAGTCATTTGACAGCAGTCAGGGTGATTTTCTGCTGCTTACGAATGTCAACCAACTCATCCAGCATTCAAAAGCACATACACAGTGCGGCTGCATTTTGCCTGGTGCTATGTACTGTGGGAGAGTGAACAACTAATTTTAAACTAAGCCTCCTAATTATCTTTTAATTCTGTTGAGCTAAAAAATTACTAATTCACAACAACACATAACAAAATTTCTATTATAGCAACAGAAAAACCTGTGGTAAAAATTACTACTTTCCTTAACCATTCGGCAGTGAATATCATAAGAATAATTACTCAGAAGCAAGGGCTAAAACTGTAAACACTGTGCTGTTCTAACCAGGAGCTTGGACTGAGGACCAAACAGAGAGATGAGTTGCTTATATCTGTAAGGAGGTGAAACTTAGGACCATGGAAGAGCACATGGAACTTTTAGTCATACATGAGCACGAGTGCCTTCTCCTCCTCAATCTGGGAATAATTTCCTTGTGTTGACAACAGAGGCTTTGAGACAAACACAGCAGGCTGCTCCAAACCATTGAGATTTCTCTGCGACAGAACAGCATCAATGTCATATGGGGACCCATCTGCAGCCAGAGTCAAAGTCTTACTGGAGATGAATACAGCTAAAAGCAGAGCCGAGCAGAGATACTGCCTCATTTTTTGGAATGGTGACTGACATGCCTCCAACAACTCAAACTTAACTCATTTATTACAAAGTTGACTCAACAGATGGCAAATTTTGCAAATGCTGCTCCCTCATGGAGCCAGTAATCCTTATGTCTTCCAAATAGTTGACACGGCATAGAATGTCTTTAATGAGTTGCTCAAGAAAATGTTAGTATACTCCAAGCAGCAACTGTTTTAAAGTGCTACATGCCAAAAGGAGAATTTAGTACTAAAATCCACTGAGGCTCAGTGTCCAATGGCAACAGCAAGTATGTATCTCTGAGGTCAATTTTGGCAAAACACTGACCCTGGCCAATTTAGTCAACAACTATCAGGTCATGGTATGAGATAAACATCTATTTCACTTTGTAAGTTAATCAAGTTCTTGAAATTACCAAAAAGTCTAACACTGTCTTTGGGTTTCTGTATTGTGACCATCGGTGTCGTCCACTGGTAAACGGTGACACCGCCCTAAGATTCTGCCATCTGTAAAGTCCAGCCTTCACTTCATCTCACTTAACAAAGGACATGAGGCAGGGTCAACAGAACTTAGGAACCACTGACAGTCAGTGTAATGTGGACCTCAAAACAGGTGGCTTCAGAAATGCCTTTTTATTAATAAATAGTCAATCAGTCAATTGCAGCAATGCCTCCAAGTTCTGAAATGGTACTATCTGAGAGAGCAGTCTAATTTTATCAACCATCTCAAACCGAAAAATAGTGAAAGCATCAAGCCCGAAAATATTTTCTGCCAACTGTGTATTGACAACCAAAAGTGTGAGCTGCCATTCTACAGTTCTGGATTTGGCTGCTAGAAGTAGTTGTCCCCACAAGGGAACCTTCTGCCTGCTATAAAGTACTGCTTGATGTGCTGTAAGGAGGGTGTGGTGGGCAGGGGCAGGCTATCTAAGTATCCAAATAGATTAGACTGGCCACAGCTCTTCCATCTAACTGAAACTCAGTACAACACCTAGCTATCTATGAAGTTTTATCAAACAATGGAAAGTCCAGGATGGAATGTAACAATATTATGAGATGGAAAGTTGCCACTCACCGTACAGGGGAAATGCTGAGTCACAGATAGGCACAAAAAAAAAGACCTGTCACAATAAGCTTTAAGCCAGCAAGGCCTTCATCAAAAAAAACACACACACACACACACACACACACACACACATCTACATCCATACTGCGCAAGCCACCTGACGGTGTGTGGCGGAGGGTACCTTGAATACCTCTATCGGTTCTCCCTTCTATTCCAGTCTCGTATTGTTCGTGGAAAGGAGGATTGTCGGTATGCCTCTGTGTGGGCTCTAATCTCTCTGATTTTATCCTCATGGTCTCTTCGCGAGATGTACGTAGGAGGGAGCAATATACTGCTTGACTCTTCGGTGAAGGTATGTTCTCGAAACTTCAACAAAAGCCCGTACCGAGCTACTGTGCATCTCTCCTGCAGATTCTTCCACTGGAGTTTATCTATCATCTCCGTAACGCTTTCGTGATTACTAAATGATCCTGTAACAAAGCGCACTGCTCTCCGTTGGATCTTCTCTCTCTCTCCTATCAATCCTACCTGGCACGGATCCCATACTGCTGAGCAGTATTCAAGCAGTGGGCGAACAAGCGTACTGTAACCTACTTCCTTTGTTTTTGGATTGCATTTCCTTAGGATTCTTCCAACGAAACTCAGTCTGGCATCTGCTTTACCGACGATCAACTTTATATGATCATTCCATTTTAAATCACTCCTAATGCGTACTCCCAGATAATTTATGGAATTAACTGCTTCCAGTTGCTGACCTGCTATATTGTAGCTAAATGATAAGGGATCTTTCTTTCTATGTATTCACAGCACATTACACTTGTCTACATTGAGATTCAATTGCCATTCCCTGCACCACGCATCAATTCGCTGCAGATCCTCCTGCATTTCAGTACAATTTCCCATTGTTACAACCTCTCGATATACCACAGCATCATCCGCAAAAAGCCTCAGTGAACTTCCGATGTCATTCAGAAGGTCATTTATGTATATTGTGAACAGCAACGATCCTACGACACTCCCCTGTGGCACACCTGAAATCACTCTTAGTTCGGAAGACTTCTCTCCACTGAGAATGACATGCTGCATTCTGTTATCTAGGAACTCTTCAATCCAATCACACAACTGGTCTGATAGTCCATATGCTCTTACTTTGTTCATTAAACGTCTGTGGGGAACTGTATTGAACGCCTTGCGGAAGTCAAGAAACATGGCATCTACCTGTGAACCCGTGTCTATGGCCTTCTGAGTCTCGTGGACGAATAGCTCGAGCTGGGTTTCACACGGCTGTCTTTTTCGAAACCCATACTTTTTTTTTTTTTTTGTTTTGGTTTTAGGGCGCAAAACTGCTATGGTCATTAGCGCCCGGTCCGTTACTTAGGAAACAGTAAAAAACGAAGATGGAAACCAGCAGCAATGGGAACGAAACTCAAAAAAATCGGAGAAACTAAAAGCAGAAGGAAAGCTTAAAATTCCACTACAGAAAGGGGTTGGTTGTCCCCCAGCTGCAGACGGGCGCGTAACGGAGTAAAATAGGGGCACTCAATTAAAAGGTGTCGTACCGTCCACAGCTAAGAGCAGTGGGGACAGAGTGGGGGAGGATCGCCGCTTAAAAGATGTCGATGGCTAAAAAGACAGTGCCCTATCCGGAGTCGAGTTAAAATTACCTCCTCGCGACGACGCGTTCGGGAGGAAGAGGTCCAAGCACAAGGAAGAGCTTTCACGTCCCGCAATTTATTATGGGGAAGTGTCGACCAATGTGCGTGCCATAAAAGAACAACACGACGACATAAAACGCTCCGTAGATCGGCGAAGGGAATCGATTGAATAGCTGGCCGAAGAAGAGAGACTGCAGCCTTGGCCGCTACATCGGCCGCCTCATTTCCACATATACCAACGTGTCCCGGGAGCCAGAGGAATGCCACCGAGACGCCCCCCAGGTGGAGCAAGCGCAGACAGTCCTGAATCCGGTGGACCAGAGGGTGGACAGGGTAAAGAGCTTGGAGACTGAGGAGAGAGCTGAGAGAATCTG
The DNA here is from genome assembly GCF_023864345.2 of Schistocerca serialis cubense. Classification (NCBI taxonomy): domain Eukaryota; kingdom Metazoa; phylum Arthropoda; class Insecta; order Orthoptera; family Acrididae; genus Schistocerca; species Schistocerca serialis. The sequence goes on along the minus strand of NC_064638.1, from coordinate 91,882,132 downwards.
AGCAGATAACATACTGTATCCGCTGATGGCGGCGGATGTAGTGGACAGCCTGGAGAACAGCGTAAAGCTCCGCAGTATACACCGAACACTGGTCGGGAAGCCGAAATTGATTTGGGGTGTCGCCAACAATATAGGCACTCCCTACACCAAACAATGTTTTTGACCCATCAGTGTACATAAATGTGGCTTCCGTCATTTGTGCACATAGAGCAGAAAATGCCCGACGATAAACAAGTGAAGGGGTACCATCCTTCGGAAACTGACAAAGGTCACGGAGCAGGCAGATCCGGGGATGGAGCCAAGGTGGTGCTGTACCCCAAGTTGTCAAGAAGGTTTTAGGAAAGCGGAAGGAAAGAGAATGGAGCAATTGACGCAAGCGGACTCCCGGTGGTAGTAGGGAGGAGGGGCGGCCTGCATACCCTACATCAAAGGAGGCGTCGAAAAAAATGTCATGGGCTGGATTAGCAGGCATGGAAGACAGATGGCTAGCATAACGACTCAGAAGGACTGCTCGCCGATTGGACAGCGGAGGTTCAGCAGTCTCAGCATAAAGGCTTTCCACAGGGCTGGTGAAAAAAGCTCCAGACACTAAACGTAATCCACAGTGGTGGATAGAGTCGAGACGCCGAAGAATAGACGGCCAAGCAGAGGAGTAAACTATGCTTCCATAGTCCAATTTCGAGCGCACTAAGGCGCGATAGAGGCGGAGAAGGGCCACTTGGTCCGCTCCCCAGGAGGTACCACTCAGGACACGGAGGGTGTTGAGGGATCGCAGACAGCGAGCCGAAAGATAGGAAACGTGGGAGGACCAGCACAGTTTTCTGTCAAACATAAGACCCAAGAATTTAGCGACGTCCAGAAACGGAAGGTCGACAGGTCCTAGATGTAAGGAGGGAGGAAGAAACTCCTTACGTCGCCAAAAATTAACACAAACGGTCTTACTGGGAGAAAAACGGAAGCCGGTTTCGATGCTCCAAGAGTGGAGGCGATCGAGACATCCTTGAAGACGTCGTTCAAGAAGGCTGGTCCGTTGAGAGCTGTAGTAGATCGCAAAATCGTCCACAAAGAGGGAGCCCGAGACATCAGGAAGGAGACAATCCATAATTGGATTTATGGCAATGGCAAACAGTACAACACTCAGCACGGAGCCCTGGGGTATCCCGTTTTCTTGGGAGAAAGTATGGGAGAGAGTAGTGTTCACCCGCACTCTAAATGTGCGCTCTGCCATAAATTCGCGAAGAAAAAGGGGCAGCCGACCTCGAAAGCCCCAAGAGAACAGTGTGCAGAGGATGCCTGTCCTCCAACAGGTATCGTATGCTCTCTCCAGATCAAAAAATATTGCTACTGTTTGGCATTTCCGGAGAAAATTGTTCATGATATAAGTGGAGAGAGCAACAAGATGGTCAACTGCAGAACGATGCTTTCGGAATCCGCATTGGGCAGGTGTTAAAAGACTTCGGGACTCCAGCCACCAAGCTAAACGGCAATTCACCATACACTCCAAAACCTTACATACACTACTCGTGAGAGAAATGGGGCAATAGCTAGAGGGGAGATGTTTGTCCTTTCCAGGTTTCTGAACAGGAACGATGATAGCTTCCCGCCATCATCTGGGAAAAGTACCGTCAGTCCAAACTCGATTATAAAGGCGAAGGAGGTAACGCAGACTATGGGTTGGTAAACGCAGCAACATTTGGACGTGGATACCATCCGGTCCTGGGGCGGAGGAGCGAGAAGAAGAGAGTGCATGTTGGAGTTCCCGCATGGAGAAAACAGTATTGTAGCTTTTGCGATTTTGAGAGGAGAAAGCAAGAGGTCGCACTTCCGCTGCACGTTTCTTCGGGAGAAACACTGGTGGGTAATTTGAAGAGCTCGAAATCTCAACAAAGTGCTGACCCAATGAGTTAGAAATTGTGACAGGGTCCACTAATGTATCATGCGCGACAGTGAGCCCAGAGACCGGGGAGAAACTAGGCGCGCCTGATAACCGTCGAAGCCGACTCCAAACTTCCGAGGAGGGAGTGAAGGTGTTAAATGAGCTAATAAAGAATTTCCAGCTTGCCATCTTGATATCGCGGATGACGCGATGGCATCGCGCATGGAACTGCTTATAGTGGATACAGTTGGCCAAAGTAGGATGGTGGTGGAAAACGCGAAGAGCACGTCGCCGGTCACGTATTGCGTCACGGCACGCCTCGTTCCACCAAGGAACTGGGGGGCGCCGGGGCAATTCGGAGGTGCGTGGTATTGAACGTTCCGCAGCTGTAAGAATAACGTCGGTAATATGTGTGACCTCATCGTCGACGGTGGGAAAGTGAAGGTCATCAAATGTCGCTAGAGACGAAAAAAGTGTCCAATCGGCTTGGGCAAACTTCCTGCGTCGCGGGCGCATATATGGCAGTTGAGGCTGCAGTCTAAAGACACATGGAAAGTGGTCACTCAAGTGTGTATCGTCAAGGGCGAACCATTCGAAGCGCCGAGCTAGCGGAACAGTACTGACTGAAAGGTCCAAGTGAGAGAAATTTGTCGTGGAGGCAGACAAAAACGCAGGGACCCCAGTGTTGAGTCAAACTAGATCCGCTTGGTGGAAGACGTCTAGCAATAGTGAGCCACGTGGACAAGGATGTGGAAATCCCCAAAGCGGGTGGTGGGCATTGAAGTCCGCAACCAGCAAATAGGGGGGTGGAAGCTGACCAAGAAGATGAAGGAGATCAGCTCGTGCCATTGGTGTGGACGATGGAATGTATACAGTACAAAGAGAAAAGGTATATCCAGAAAGGGAAAGACGGACAGTGACAGCTTGGAAGGAAGTGTTTAAGTGGATTGGGTGATAATGGAGAGTATCATGGAGAAGAATCATGAGTCCTCCATGGGCTGCAGTGCCTTCAACAGAAGGGAGATCAAATCGGACGGACTGAAAATGGGGGAGAACAAAGCGGTCATGGGGACGCAGCTTTGTTTTCTGAAGACAGAAGATGACCGGCGAGTAGGATTGTAAGAGGATCAACAATTCATCCTGATTGGCTCGAATGCCACGGATATTCCAGTGGATAATGGACATAGGGTGAACAGAAAATGGAGGAATGTGACCAAGGTTGCTGTCAAATCATCGACTGCTCAGAGCTTGTGACCGACAGCATGGAATGGCATTCAGCCGAAGGCAGAAGATCCTGATCCATAGGTTGTTCTGGAGCAGCTTGTGCCACCAGCAATCGGCCGGTTGATCGGCTGCCAGCAGTGCGCCTCGGCGACACAGAAGACGGCCGAGGGCGATTTCCGCCAGGTGGTGCTGTAGATGGGACACGCCTTGGCGGAGAAGGAGATAAACTGGGTTTTTTAGTAGCCTTCTTGGAAATATGATGTTTAGATGGAGGAGGAACCGATGGTTGTGAAGTTGGGGTACGTAAAAAATCTTAACGAGTATGCTCTTTTTTCGAAATCTTGGTGTCTGACTTTTGGGCTCGAGATTTAGCAGAACCCGATGAAGGATGAGCCATAGAGTGGGCAGGCGAAAGTGGTGAGGTTGAACGGGCAATCTTTGCGCTGGCCGATCTGACGACTGTGGCACTAAAGGTGAGGTCGCAAGTCTGCGTGGCCACCTCCTTTGTTGGCCGAGGAGAAGCAAGGACAGTGCTGTATTTTCCTGTCTGAGGCACAGTGGGCTGTCGACTGGTGAATAATTTTCGAGCAGCAAAGGTCGACATCTTTTCCCTGACTCTGATTTCCTGGATGAGCTTTTCGTCTTTAAAAACGGGGCAATCTCGAGAGGAAGCAGTGTGGTCACCCATACAGTTGATGCAGCGAGGGGATGGAGGTGGACAAGCATCCTCATGGGCATCCTTGCCACATGTAACACATTTGGCCAGATTGGAACAGGACTGGCTGGTGTGATTGAACCGCTGACACCGATAGCAACGCGTAGGGTTTGGGACATAAGGGCAAACGGAAATTATCTCACAGCCTGCTTTGATTTTCGATGGGAGTTGAACTTTGTCAAATGTCAAGAAGACAGTGCGGGTTGGAATGATGTTCGTGTCAACCCTTTTCATAACTCCATGAACAGCCATTACGCTCTGGTCAGACAGGTAGTGCTGAATTTCTTCGTCAGACAATCCATTGAGGGAGCGTGTATAAATGACTCCACGTGAGGAATTTAAAGTACGGTGCGCTTCAACCCAGACAGGGAAGGTGTGTAGCAGTGAAGTACGCAGCAATTTTTGTGCCTGGAGGGCACTGACTGTTTTTAACAACAAGGTGCCATTCTGTAGTCTGGAACAAGACTTTACAGGACCTGCAATTGCGTTGACACCTTTCTGAATAATGAAAGGGTTGACCGTGGAGAAGTCGTGACCTTCGTCAGACCGAGAAACAACAAGGAACTGTGGCAACGATGGAAGAACTGTCTGTGGCTGAGACTCAGTGAACTTACGCTTGTGAGCAGACATAGTGGAAGGTGAGGAAACCATTGCGGAAGAATCCCCCATGATTACCGGCGTCTCCGATGGTGCGCTCCTCCCTTGTGGGGGCCCTCTCTGAGGGCACTCCCGCCTTAGGTGATTGTTCACACCTCAGGTCACACCTCCCGACAAATGGACGGAGGGACCAATCGGCACTTTCGGAAGGTATCAGCTCGGGTAATCACCCCTCCCTGGGCCTGGCCGTTACCAGGGGGTACGTATGTGTCCTACCTGTCTACCCGGGGCGGGGAATTACGCACAAAAATGCATGGGTCGGCCTTCAGACACACACAGGGAGGAAGAAAGAGAAAGGGAAAAACAAAGAAAGGGATAGGAAAGAAGAGAGGTCTCAAACGCCACAGCGGAGAAAAGGGTAAAGAGAAGAGGTAAGGAAAAGAGAAGGACAAAGGATGGATGAAGACATACAAGCAGAGAAGGCGAAGAATGCGTTACATTTACGAGCGTCTGTCTCCGGACGTAGGCACAAACCATACTCCCAGAGGGGGAGAAAGGGAAGGAAAGAGCCAGAGGTGAGGGGAGGGGGGGCGAAGATGGCGGATAGGGAAGGATGCGGAAAAGTAAGGTATGCAGCCCGGAAAGGAAGGAGGGCCACATTAGCTCGGGGTCCCGTGCTCGCTACGCACGTATCCACAAAAGAGTTGTGACCCCCTGGGTGGGAAACCCATGCTGATTCCTACAGAGTAGATTTCTGGTCTCCAGAAAAGTCATTATACTCGAACATAATACGTGTTCCAAAATTCTACAACTGATCAACATTAGAGATATAGGTCTATAGTTCTGCACATCTGTTCGACATCCCTTCTTGAAAACGGGGATGACCTGTGCCCTTTTCCACACACACACACACACACACACACACACACACACAAGTAAACGTAACTCACATACACATGACCGCAGCCTCTGGCAACTGTTGCCACAGACTGCAGTCATGAGTGTGTGAGTTGCATTTGTGTACGTGTGTGTGTGTGTGTGTGTGTGTGTGTGTGTGTGTGAGAGAGAGAGAGAGAGAGAGAGAGAGAGAGAGAGAGAGAGATCTATTTTTGATGAAAGCCCTGCTGGCCTATCTGCAACTCAGAATCTCCACTATATGGTGAGTGACAACTTACCATTTCATAACACTGTATGAAGTTTTATCATAATAAGCTGGAATGAGATTTTCACTTTGCAGTGGAGTGTGCGCTGATATGAAACTTCCTGGCAGATTAAAACTGTGTGCCGGACCGAGCCTCGAACTCGGGACCGAGTTCGAGTCTTGGTCCGGCACACAGTTTTAATCTGCCAGGAAGTTTCATCATAATAAGCTGTAGCTGTGGGCCTGCTGAGGTGCTTGTAGACTTGACTTCAAACACGGGGATGTTATCCTGTGGTGTTTCCCACAAACAGTTGCTAGCTCTCCTGGTGTAAGACAGGTGCAACAAGCTGCAGAGAAACACAGGAATTCTCTCCTCTTGCGTAATGACCAGCAATCTCGATACGACTGCTTCGGCCGTGGGGACAAGAATGGTGCTCTGTGCCCACTGTGAACTAAGTGGAAGACTCACACAACTGAGACCGAGAGTTTTCTGGTGCTGTGCACACCTTTGTAGCAGACCTGTGATGAAACTTCGGAGTACCCATTCGAGTGCTAAGCCTGACAGCCCACCTAGACAAAGTGGTCACTGGAGCCTGAATATCTCCCAATGGGGACTCATCACACTGCTGTGGCTTGTGAAGTTTTGCCACCTACCGATCATCTGAAAACGAATTTTATGCCACAGTAGTCAAGTTACATCATTTAAGGTTAGATATGAGTGAACTAACACTTTACTATGTACAGCCCCATCTGGCACCAGCCACACCACAAATCATGAATTAGGGAGCCCAAATAGGAAGTGCTACAGTGTTCACACTCAAAATGTCTATGTGGTAACCCCTGCAATTCTGTCAACCATGCTACAATGACGCACCTGGACGGTTCTGATTTGATTAAACTGTAAGTGGGTAGCCACCACGTGCAGCTGCTGACCACAGCAGTGCCTTAGTAATTGACACAACTCTGAAAATTCAACTTTTCAAGGTGTGCAAGGAGCCACAGTTACTGTACTACATCATACAAACCACTGTTACTCAATAGCAACAAAGTGCTCTGATTTTCCAGATAGGTGAAGCTCCTAATCTGGCAGTAAAGCTTAAAATGACATAAATAATTTTTTATCTTTCTATTGTCTCATCAAACCTGCAGGTGGGGTTGGCAGTTGTGGCTGTGCCACCCGTGCTCATGCTCCTGGCAGCACTGTGTCCTGTTGTTGTTGATGATGATGTTTCAGTTGTCCTCCTGCAGCTGGATTTGTTGCCTGTAGCACAGTTCCATAATGGTCACACATGATAACAAACATACACGCGAGAGAAAATACTTATCCTCAACTGTTATATCTCTTGTAGCAAAATGATTGCATTCAGGATAATGCTCAAAATGAGCCCGTGATAAACACCAAGAGTCAACCTACCTAGTGAAAAAACAGTCGAAAGCATGGTCAAGGACAAACAAGGAGTTGATGAAGTGTGACCGTGTGAAAAAAATCACAACACAGACTGCAAGTGAGCGTAAGCCTAATAAAGAAGAACCTGGGCTAAAGGTTAGTATGCAACTGACTCCAGACTCTGCATTGCTGAACTAGGGAAGTTACTATTCCACAAGCACTGCCCGATGTATGCAAAACTCATGCTGTGGGTCATTCTGATTCTTGACCATGAACTTCTCTTCTGACATGGCTGTGTCTGGCAGTATACCAGAGTGGGAATAACATGTTTACTAGTAGCATTATGACATTGTATAAGTAGTTCCAACCAAAATTAATCTCAGGCTAGACAATTCATTTCTAAAGAAAATAAATGGTTACAAGAACCTAGGTGTCACTGTACATCTATATATGACATGGAGACCACATGTAGAAAACATTCCCTCAAACATTCCCTTCAAAATAAACTATAATGTATTTCTGATAAGAAAATGTCCACTATAGTAAATGAAGACATATTATCAAAAATGAATTCTGGGTGGCTCTGCCTACACTTTCACTTTACTATGTTGTGAGCTGGTGCTACAAATATTCACACACAGAGTATCTTTATTTCAGAAGAAAGGGCATTAAATGTGTAATAGCTACTCTTCAAGACAGTCCTGCAGGGATAAATTCAAAGAACTTAGTGTACTGACAATACCCTCATTTTATATGTCAACCAGTTAGGTTTCTGAAAATAAATTTCAAAACATTATTAGGCATGATGTGCATGTCTATAATACATGGAAAAGGAATGATTAAGATTTTTGCAGCAAATGCATGAAACTAATTGACAAAGATCCTTTAAATGTTAGTAGAATTCTGTTCATCAAGCTACCTATTGTCTGAAGAGCTTACAATTAGAGAAAATACATGATTTTTAAATAAACTGAAACAATTTTTAATTTCTGTTTGTGTATCTGGTGTTAGTGAATATCAAGAAATCCACTATGATGGTCAACATATTACAAAATAGTTTTCTTTGATGTAAGCATGAGAAGAATGTGTTTCCATAAGGGTACTGTCCCCTTCCCCATGAACCGTGGACCTTGCCATTGAAGGGGAGACTTGCGTACCTCAGGGATACAGATGGCCGTACCATAGGTGCAACCAAAATGGAGGGGTATCTGTCGAGAGGCCAGACAAACGTATGGTTCCTGAAGAGGGGCAGCAGCCTTTTCAGTAGTTGCAGGGGCAACAGTCTGGATGATTGACTGATCTGGCCTTGTAACACTAACCAAAACGGCCTTGCTGTGCTGGTATTGCGAACGGCTGAAAGCAAGGGGAAACTACAGCCAAAATTTTTCCCGAGGGCATGCAGCTTTACTATATGGTTAAATGACGATGGCATCCTCTTGTGTAAAATATTCCGGAGGTAAAATAGTCTCCCATTTGGATCTCTGGGCGGGGACTACTCAGGAGGACGTTATTATCAGGAGAAAGAAAACTGGAGTTCTACGGATCGGAGTGTGGAATGTCAGATCCCCTAATCGAGCAGGTAGGTTAGAAAATTTACAAAGGGAAATGGATACGTTAAATTTAGATATAGTGGGAATTTGTGAAGTTCGGTGGCAGGAGGAACAAGACTTTTGGTCAGGTGAATACAGTGTTATAAATACAAAATCAAATAGGGGTAATGCAGGAGTAGGTTTAATAATGAATAAAAAAATAGGAGTGTGGGTAAGCTACTACAAACAGCATAGTGAACACATTATTGGGGCCAAGATAGACATGAAGCCCACGCCTACCACAGTAGTATAAATTTATGTGCCAACTAGCTCTGCAGACGATGAAGAAATTGAAGAAATGTATGATGAAATAAAAGAAATTATTCAGATAGTGAAGAGAGACGAAAATTTAATAGTCATGGATGACTGCATTTCGGTAGTAGGAAAAGGGAGAGAAGGAAATGTAGTAGGTGAATATGGATTGAGGGGAAGAAATGTAAGAGGAAGCCGCCTCGTAGCATTTTGCACAGAGCACAACTTAATCATAGCTAACACTTGGTTCAAGAATAATAAAAGAAGGTTGTATACATGGAAGAAGCCTGGAGATACTGACAGGTTTCAGATAGATTATATAATGGTAAGACAGAGATTTAGGAACCAGGTTTCAAATTGTAAGACATTTCCAGGGACAGATGTGGACTCTGACCACAATCTATTGGTTATGAACTGTAGATTAAAACTGAAGAAACTGCAAACAGGTGGGAATTTAAGGACATGGGACCTGGATAAACTGAAAGAACCATAGGTTGTACAGAGTTTCGGGGAGAGCGTAAGGGAACAATTGACAGGAATGGGGGAAAGAAATACAGTAGAAGAAGAATGGGTAGCTTTGAGGGATTAAGTAGTGAAGGCAGCAGAGAATAAAGTAGGTAAAAAGATGAGGGCTAGTAGATATCCTTGGGTAACAGAAGAAATATTGAACTTAATTGATGAAAGGAGAAAATATAAAAATGCAGTAAATGAAGCAGGCAAAAAAGAATACAAACGCCTCAAAAATGAGATCGACAGGATGTGCAAAATGGCTAAGCACGGATGGCTAGAGGACAAATGTAAGGATACAGGGGCTTATCTCACCAGAGGTAAGATATATACTGTCTACAGGAAAATTAAAGAGACCTTTGGAGAAAAGAGAACCACTTGTATGAATATCAAGAGCTCAGATGGAAAAGAGCTCAGATGGAAACCCAGTTCTAAGCAAAGAAGGGAAAGTAAAAAGGTGGAAGGAGTATATAGAGGGTCTATACAACGGTGATGTACTTGAGGACAATATTATGGAAATGGAAGAGGATGTAGATGAAGATGAAATGTGAGATATGATACTGCATGAAAAGTTTGACAGAGCACTGAAACACATGAGTCGAAACAAGGCAACGGGAGTAGACAACATTCCATTAGAACTACTGACAGCCTTGGGAGAGCCAGTCCTGACAAAACTCTACCATTGTGGTGAGCAAGATATATGAGACAGGCGAAATACCCTCAGACTTCAAGAAGAATATAATAATTCCAATCCCAAAGAAAGCAGGTGCTGACAGATGCGAAAATTACCGAACTATCAGTTTAATAAGTCACAGCTGCATAATATTAATGTGAATTCTTTACAGACGAATGGAAAAAGTAGTAGAAGCCGACCTCAGGGAAGATCAGTTTGGATTCCAAAGAAATATTGGAACACGTGAGGCAATGCTGACCTTATGACTTATCTTAGAAGATAGATTAAGGAAAGGCAAACATATGTTTCTAGCATTTGTAGACTTGGAGAAAGCTTTTGACAATGTTGACTGGAATACTCTCTCTCAAATTCTGAAGGTGACAGGAGTAAAATGCAGGGAGCGAAAGGCTATTTACAATTTGTACAGAAACCAGATGGTAGTTATAAGAGTCGAGGGACATGAAAGGGAAGCAGTGGTTGGGAAGGGAGTGAGACAGGGTTGTAGCCTCTCCTCAGTGTTATTCAATCTGTATATTGAGCAAGCAGTGAAGGAAACAAAAGAAAAATTTGGAGTAGGTATTAAAATCCATGGAGAAGAAATAAAAACTTTGTGGTTTGTCGATGACAATGAAATTCTGTCAGAGACAGCAAAGGACTTGGAAGAGCAGTAGAACGGAATGGATAGTGTCTTGAAAGGAGGATATAAGATGAACATCAACAAAAGCAAAACGGGGATAACGGAATATAGTCGAATTAAGTCGGGTGATGCTGAGGGAATTAAATTAGAAAATGAGACACTTAAAGTAGTAAAGGAGTTTTGCTATTTGGGTAACAAAATAACTGATGATGGTCGAATTAGAGACGATATAAAATGTAGACTGGCAATGGCAAGGAAAGTGTTTCTGAAGAAGAGAAATTTATTAACATCGAATATAGATTTAAGTGTCAGGAATTCGTTTCTGAAAGTATTTGTATGGAGTGTAGCCATGTATGGAAGTAAAACATGGATGATAAATAGTTTGGACAAGAAGAGAATAGAAGCTTTTGAAATGTGGTGCTACAGAAGAATGCTGAAGATTAGATGCATAGATCACATAACTAATGAGGAGGCATTGAATAGGATTGGGGAGAAGAGAAGTTTGCGGCACAACTTGACTAGAAGAAGGGATCGGTTGGTAGGGCATGTTCTGAGGCATCAAGGGGTCACCAATTTAGTATTGGAGGGCAGCGTGGAGGGTAAAAATCATGGAGGGAGACCAAGAGATGAATACACTAAATAGATTGAGAAGGATGTAGCTTGCAGTAGGTACTGGGAGATGAAGAAGCTTGCACAGGATAGAGTAGCATGGAGAGCTGCATCAAGCCAATGTCAGGACTGAAGACCACCACAACAACAACAAGGGTAGTGTTGCAGAGGTTTTTATCATAATTGTTTAAGATTTTTTTCAGGTAAGTAATGAAAAAAATTCATCAGATGCGTGTATGTGTCTTTACTGTGAATGTTGTGATGGATTACTGCTGGTGATTTTTTCCCCTTTACTTAATATGATTATGCACAATTTGTAAATTCTATATATTTGTACAGCATACTTGGTAAATATTATGCCCTTGGACAGAAATACGTTTTCAATTCTGCTGTCGCAGCCCTTAGCTGCCAAATCAACCCTGCAGTCCCGTAAATTCCTAGATTGCTAGAGCTGTCTGTTTGTCAATTTTGCCATGCAACCGAACTCTAGATACTATATTCACTGGCTACCAGTTCAAAGGTTCTGATGAGGCTTGCACCAGCTAAGCTTCACCCAGCCCGGCTCTTTTCCTTGTGGTCTCAGCATTGGTTCCATCCTGTGTCTGTGTCGTGAAGGACATAGCATGTGGCAGCTCATAGCTTGTTTGATATCAAGACACTTGCCATTGAGTTTAAAGATATTCTCATACCGCACCGTCCCCACACCTGTTACGGAGCCTGGTGAGTAACTGCAAGTTCACCTCACAAACATTCCAACTGGCTTGCATTTTGTGCCCACAAGGGTACTGTCCAAGTCAGCCCGTCACTGTTCTTAATGCAAGTGTGATAGCTGTGTGACCTTTATTCTTGATCTTTTGGTCAATATTTCCTGTGAGAGACAATCAACCCAGCACCTCACACTGATAGAAATTTAGTGTTGTGCTGGTGGAGACTCTGTGTCAAGGTAGCGACTTTTTGCAGTGACTCCTACTCTTACTGTGCACTCCTTTATTTAGTGCTGTAAAATTTAGCAAGTGACTTTATTCAAGAACTGTTAATTTGTAATACTAATTCATGTTCCTTTTGTGTAGAAATTCAGTGTTTAAATAAAAGTGTCATTTTTTCCAGACACGGGTAGAACTGACCTTTATACAGCACCTATCTGCTGAACTCCACTACACTGTACTCTGTGTAGTGCATTAGATAGGAAAACATCTCCACACTGATGACCAGGGGATAAAATCTGATGACTTAATTTGCAAATCTGTCACCTCATCCCATTAGGTGCACAGTCACTTCCCCACACGTGCCCATCCCACTGTCAACTTCATTAACATGCTACAGACACTATTGTGCTAGGCATCATTTCCTCCATGACCATGTGCTTTGAGGAGCTGGAACGCTGCAACACCCACAACTCGTAGTGACATGACTGCCAGTGCCACAAATCTCAGAGCCAGACACCCCACCAACACTCGAACAGCCTAGGCATCTGCTACCACTGCCACTGGACCTGTGAACCCTGATACATTGACGTCTGATCCCCCAACCTGCTGCCATCATTCCATCCGCTCGTACCGCAGTTCACTTACCACACTTCAATCCTCAAGACCAGCGCCTGTGGTTTTCCTCTGTGGCCACCATCTTTGCTGGCTGCGTCACCCAGGATGACACCAAGTTTGCTATCATGATCAGCCATATGCAATAGAGATCTGACGTCAATCCACCTGCTACAAGACACTCTGGTGCCACCTTGTGACCCAACTCACCATCTGAGATGCAGTGCTTCTGGGTCCTCCTTTCCCTCAAGCACTGCAAGGACCGGCAACTCTTGCAACTCCTGCTCATCTCCAAAGCCCGATAAAGACATACACAGTATCCGGTGGTTTACTATACAACATCTGGTTGCCTTGCCTCCTGGCCCCAATACTGACACCTGGGATGTCACATGCTGATGTCTCCCTCATGGACACCACAAGCCTCACTAAAAGGGTACATGAGATGCTGGCCTCCCTGTCTACCATTGACGCTGCTGTGTCCCAGCTCCACCCCCACCTGCCACAGTCAGCTGACCTTCATGCCACCCTCCTCACTATGAGCTCACTCCAACCACTCGGCACACTGTTAATGATGTCACTGGCACTTCCTGCCCCTCCCCTCCATTGGCCCACAGTACAGTGCCCAGCAGCCAGGAGTATCAGACATGCTTGCCTGCCCCTGAGACGGCATGGGAACGCTGCCGCCAACTGTGGACTGCCTCAGTTCCAACTGCTGCACTCCACACAGCACCACTTGCCAGTGCAATGACAGCTACTGCCCCCACTGCTGCTCTAACTAGCCTGCTGATACCTAACGTGACACGGCTGGCCGCTGCTGGTCCCATGAGCGCTTCAACCTGGATACTGCAAACAGCAGGGAACCTTGCCCTTGGCACCCAAATGCAAACAGCCATTAGGATTAGTTGTGCTTGGCTGTTCCTCAGTCTACAAGTGCCTTTTCATCCATGACGCTTGCTGTGCCACACTCAGTATCGCCAAGGCCGAGTGTGACGAGCTGCTTGCCGCCAGCATGCTGCATCCTTCAAAGGGCCCATGGGTGTCCATCCCTCACCTTACCAAGGAGAAGAATGGCTCCTGGCGCCCATGTGGCAATTACCAGAAGCTAAATGGCCATACCATCCCTGACCTGTAACTGGCGCCACTCCTATGCAGCTACAACATGTTGTCTGGGGGCTACAATTTTCAGCACAAAACAGCTGTGCCAAGACTTTCACCCATATTCCAGTCACAGCCAAGGGTATCCAAAAGACTGCCATCATCGCGCCGTTTGGCTTGTATGACAGTGCCTTCATGATCTTCGGCCTACATACTGTGGCCCAAATGTGGCAGCTTTTCTTGGACGACATCTTGTAACACCTGCCCTGCTGTTTTGCCTACTTAGGCGACATATTCGTTTCTTCTGCAACACCTGAGGAACACCACGAGCACCTCATCAATATTTTGAACGCCTTCAGGACACTGGCATCATTATCAACATAGCAAAGTGTGTTCTCAGTGCCAGTGAAGTGGTATTCCTGGTCCACGTCACCTCCGCTGCCAGTTCACATCCCCAGCCTCACAAATTGCAAGCTATTTTTGAATTCCCATGCTCAGAGACACTCAAGGATTTCAGCCACCTCTTCAGCATGTTAAGCTTTTTCTGCCGCCATCTGAGGAGTGCCACTGCTACACAGGAGGCACTCACCATTGCCTTTATGGCGCCAGAACCAAGCGCAACAAGCCAGTGCTTTGTACATCACAAATGGAAGACAGATTCTCTGCTGCAAAGTGTGACTTGGCAGATGTTACTGTGATTGCCCATCCCCACCGACCACCCTGCTTGCCATCAAGGTTGTTGACCCCAGCCAGGCGGCCATTGGCACTTTCCTGCAGCAACATGCCAGCAAAACCTGCAGCTGCTCACTTTCTTCTCCAGCAAACTCTCTGCCGCTCAACAATGACTGAGTGAAAATAACAGACAGCTCCTCATCATCAACACAGCAATCAAATACTTTCGGCCATTGGTGGAAGCCCATCACTCCATGGTCTTCACCAACCACAAGCATATCACACTTTTGCCATCACAAAACACTCTGACCAGTGCTCCTCACATCAATTCCGGCAGCTGATGTTTACTACTGACACATGTCACATCACCGGAATTCATAACATCGTCATCGTTGTTGACTGCCTCAGCTGCACCTGTCCCATTTCCTCTTCCCTGAACTACAATGTACTTAGCATCACTCAGGAGCATGACCCAGAACTCCCTTGCCTTCGCATGGATGCCACTGCTGGATTCCGCCTTCAACATACATCAGGTTCCAGCTCAAACAGCAGTATCTAGTGAAATGTGTCCACTGGCTCACTGCACCCATTCATCTCGCTGCCTTTCGTAAAGCCACATATGAGCAGCCTGGCACACACTAGCATGTGCACGTCCACCACTCCGGTGATGCAGCATTTTGAGTGGCCAGGTATTCAGAGGGCTGCAGAACCTGGCCCCACATCTGCCTTGCCTGCCAGCATGCCAAAGTCAGCTGCAACATACGTGTGCCCATCACTGCCTTCCCAGTCAGCCACTGACCTTGTTTACAGCCAGCCGCTCCCCATGTTGGGTGGCTTCCTTGAGCATGCTGACCTGCCCATAGATGATGTCCTGCCTGAATTCATCACCGGTTTGTAAGTCTGCTGTTCACCCCTCCCTACTGCCACTGCATATGCATGACATTCATTCACAGTGACCTTGCCTCATAAGCCCACATTATGCTGCACATCAATGCTCACCAGCTCCCGCTTTGCCCACACTACTCCAGTCACCAACCGGTCCTGAAGTAGGACTCCAAGACATTTACTGTGCATCCCCACAGCAACCCTACCAGCATTTACATTCATAGGCTGAAGCCCGGCTATATACTGCCCGATCCGTCACAGCTCAACCGAAATGTCATGTTTGTCAATGCCCCACAGGTGCAGGCCCATGATGATGCCAGCCTTGCCTCATACATCAAGCCAAGAGCCTCTGCCACTGATGCCACCGAGACATCCGTCTATCACAACATGGCCAGGGACACTGCAGAAAACCAACCTTGCAACACTGGTGCCACATCTGACCCACCAGCCATTGACAATGCAGGCACCAGTATCCACAATGCCAAATACACTTATGTGCCTGCTCCTCCAGCTACCCTGTAGCCTACACCTGATGCAACAACTCCACCTCTGCCACCGTCAGCATCTGATTGCGCCACCGATGCTGCATCGCCACCCCCACCTCTCCCACATCAGTATTATTTCACATGCTCAGTGCATATCTACCATCACTTGCCCTCACACTGGAGGCACTGGGATCATATGCTTGCAGTACCCAGCATGTGCATTTTCAGCTGTCAAACATGGCCAACTAGCTGTTAGCCTGTATTCACAGCCACCTGGCAATGCCAGCGCAACCCTGCCTCTGTTGTCCCGCAGTGGCGCAAACATGCCCAGTGCCTGCTCACAGCTGTGTGCACAGCACTGGACACAGCCCCAAGCCAAACATGTTTGGTGTAACCCCGCCCTTTGTGCCACCAACTTATTCATCACTCACGTTTGTCACATGCACCACACTGAAACTCGCTACCAAACAGTCAGCCAGTACTCCTGAAAGCCAGTCACCCTGCCCACCTCACATGTGGTGCTCCAACATCCAGCATTCACCTCCATCGCATGACCAGCACCTGCAGCATTGACACCACCGGCCACTGCCTCGCCACTGGAAGACTACAAGACACCACTTCATTGATACCAGCTTTCTTCACTGCCACCTCACTCATCACCTGCACTCTGCTCTCAGGAGGGGGGCATAGGGGGACGGGGGAGGGACTGTGTGGCGGCCCTTAGTTGCACATCAGTCCCAGCATCCCAAGCAATCCTAGATCACTACAGCCGGCTGTTAAGGCATGGAGGTTATTTTTCACACGCTGACTTCCGCCACAAACTGTTGATTCTACCATGGGACCAGATACCTGGATACTACAGTCAGTGGCTACGGTTCAAAGAAGGTAGCTTCAGTTCTGGTAAGGCATCCACCAGTCTAGCTTCACACAGTCCAGCTCTTCTCTTCGTGGTATCAGCAGTGGTTCAGTCCCACACCCGCATCATCATGGACACATCACATGGCAAGGCGCTTGATATTGATACACTCGCCATTAAGTTTAAAGGTTCTCGAGTGCCACACCATCTCCACACTCATTATGGAGCCCAGTGAGTAGCTGAAAGTTTGCACCGAAAACATTCCCGGCATGCGTTTCGTACACACATGGGTGCTGTATGACTCTGCCTGTCACCGCTGTTAAAGTGTGTGTGATAGCTGTGTTGCTTTTGTTCTTGATCTTGCCATCAATATTTCTCACAAGAGACATTCATCCTGCACCTCATGCCAGAAGAAATTCAGTGTTTCACTGGTGGATACCTTGAGTCAAAGTAGCAACTTTATGAAGTGACCCCCACTCTTACCATGCGCTCCTATATTTAGCGTTATAAAATTTAGCCAGTGACTTTCTCCGAGGACCGTTAATTTTTGAGACTAATTCATGTTCTTTTTGTGTAGCAGTTCAGTGCTCAAATAGAAGTATTGTTATTTCTAAATGCGTGTGAAACTGTTCTTTATACAGCTCCTATCATGCTGCACCCCACTACATGACATTCAGTTTAGTAAATTAGGTAGGACAACAGTCCCACATTACCTTTATATGTTTGTGAAAATGTAACTGCCAATGGACAAGAGTCATAGAATGACACCATATTTGTTAGAGGGGGGGGGGAAAAAAAAAAAAAAAAAAAAAAAAAAAAAAAAAAAAAAAAAAAAAAAAAAAATTAGCAGCAATAAATGATCAATGTAAAGGCTATCTCAGTGAGGCCAACATATTGCTTGCAAATCAATGACCTGCATTCTAATCATAAAAAAACTATAAATATTATCTTCAGCTCAAGTATTAGAGATGATGGGAATGTCTGAGCTTCTACTAAGCTTCTTGGGGTTCATCCTGACTCAAAATTAGGATAGAAAACTCACACCAAATAAAGATGTACAAAGTTGGCATGTTTAACACTTTTATTAAGTAAACTTAGGTCATGCATTAGTACCTACCTGTTACTCAATGTATATAATGACTTTTTTCAATCAACTAACCAACTATTTAACATACAGAGTTTTCTCATAGAAGAAAAAAATCTTACTTTGTAAAAAGTTGCAATCAGATGCATCTGTGGAGTCAAAGGTAATAAATGAGTCTTGCAGAGCATAGTTCAAAGGACTAAAATTACCAAAAGCTACATATAAAGGAAAAACAAAACAACCATAAACTGGGTCACTGAATTCATCAACATGATGCAACACAAAACAGCAAATTGATATCCCCACTGTGACTTAAAACACCACAAGATAGATAAACATCTTGGGTTTAAAGTTATTTTAACAGGGTGCCAGCAGAAACATGGGGTGTATCACACTGTGTGTTGAGAAACCATACACAAAAGTGAATTGGATACAAGGCATTTTATTCAATAGAGAAATTCAAAAGGTATTCTGAAAATGATCTTAAAGTACTGATGTCATTTCATTTAAACTGTGCATGTCTGTGTGTAGGTAATGAATATGTCATTTGTAGGATGTGTATAACAGCAAACAGAAACTAAGGATATTTTACAGAAAGTGTGCAGCAGCTGCAGTACAATATCTGATTCCAATGTTGTGATAATAACAGCAGGAACAAATGATCTCACAACAGCTAGGACTTAATGAATGGTTTAATAAACACACTATCCAGCATTACAAAAAAAGTGCTTGTAGTTGGTGTTCCAATCAGCTATTTCTATGTTTTGCTGCCTTGCGATGTTGACTACATGACGGACAGGGGTCTCGGCAGACTTAATAACCATTCTATGCTCTGGAATTTGTAAATTTTCTTGTGGAAACATTCTAATTGGTTGCTGAAATTTTCTTGTTGAAACATTCTCGTTGGTCATTTCTCTCGTGGGAACTGTTGGTGGTGCCTCATCTCATTACACTTTTGAGTTGGCTGAGAACAATAATTTGTTGTTATATGTTCTTGATGGTGCAACAAATTGTGTTTACATTGCCCATATTGAACTTATTCCAATACATTAATGCTACTACAGAAAAGTTGAGTGCTACTCAGGAAAAATTGTGGTTATGGTTGGAGGAAAGTGAAAGACAGCAAGAGAATGTTAAGCAGATGTCACCGGAATTTCAGCCATTTAATTCAGCAAAGAAACAGTGGGTCAGCTACATAGGTAGACTGGAGCAACACTTTATAGCACATGGAACTTTTAGGTGATGTAACTAATTGAACTTTCTTATTATCAACTGCTGGTGCTCAAGTCTGCAGCTTGATGCAGCAATTCTGTTTGGATATGGACCTATGAGTGATACGATGTATGGAATTAAGGGCAAAAATGAGCTGAAAATTTTGCAAATGAAAGAAATCAGGACAATTGTTTAATGCACATGTGGGCAACATGCAGCCCATGGGCTGCATCTCACCAGTGACTGGTTTCAATCTGGCTCATGGAAGATGTTCATGGGAGAGAGTGAGGTGCTGCACAATTTTGCAACAGAAGTTTTTAAGACCAGGATTGTAAATTATCATTGACAAGAAACAATGTTCACGACACATAAGTAAATGTCAACAGCTGAAGATAGGATGAACATAAAGAGAATGTATTATTAAAAAAAAGTGTGTTTTGAGGCACAATTTGTTGGTGTGGCTTGTTGGCACAGGGGTGCCATTCAAATTTATGCATTAGCCCATAAACATTGCTATAATGTCACGCGATGAAGCGGCCCACATGTTTAAGTAAGGGTGTGACTCAGGCCTGCAGGTCACCAAAGATCACCCATGTCTGATTCAAAGAATGGACTGCCATGTTGCAAGGTCTCACTCAGAGTTGTAAATTCAAGTGTGTAAACCAGCACTGCAATCTTCCATATGCCAATACAGCAGTTAGAGATATCCTTATCTACATCTACATCTACATCTATACTCCGCGAGCCACCTTACGGTGTGTGGCGGAGGGTACTTATTGTACCACTATCTGATCCCCCCTTCCCTGTTCCATTCACGAATTGTGCGTGGAAAGAACGACTGCTTGTAAGTCTCCGTATTTGCTCTAATTTCTCGGATCTTTTCGTTGTGATCATTACGCGAGATATATGTGGGCGGTAGTAATATGTTGCCCATCTCTTCCCGGAATGTGCTCTCTCGTAATTTCGATAATAAACCTCTCCGTATTGCGTAACGCCTTTCTTGAAGTGTCCGCCACTGGAGCTTGTTCAGCATCTCCGTAACGCTCTCGCGCTGACTAAATGTCCCCATGACGAATCGCGCTGCTTTTCGCTGGATCATGTCTATCTCTTCTATTAATCCAACCTGGTAAGGGTCCCATACTGATGAGCAATACTCAAGAATCGGACGAACAAGCGTTTTGTAAGCTACTTCTTTCGTCGATGAGTCACATTTTCTTAGAATTCTTCCTATGAATCTCAACCTGGCGCCTGCTTTTCCCACTATTTGTTTTATGTGATCATTCCACTTCAGATCGCTCCGGATAGTAACTCCTAAGTATTTTACGGTCGTTACCGCTTCCAATGATTTACCACCTATGGCATAATCGTACTGGAATGGATTTCTGCCCCTACGTATGCGCATTATATTACATTTATCTACGTTTAGGGAAAGCTGCCAGCTGTCGCACCATGCATTAATCCTCTGCAGGTCCTCCTGGAGTACGTACGAGTCTTCTGATGTTGCTACTTTCTTGTAGACAACCGTGTCATCTGCAAATAGCCTCACGGAGCTACCGATGTTGTCAACTAAGTCATTTATGTATATTGTAAGCAATAAAGGTCCTATCACGCTTCCCTGCGGTACTCCCGAAATTACCTCTACATCTGCAGATTTTGAACCGTTAAGAATGACATGTTGTGTTCTTTCTTCTAGGAAATCCTGAATCCAATCACAAACCTGGTCCGATATTCCGTAAGCTCGTATTTTTTTCACTAAACGTAAGTGCGGAACCGTATCAAATGCCTTCCTGAAGTCCAGGAATACGGCATCAATCTGCTCGCCAGTGTCTACGGCACTGTGAATTTCTTGGGCAAATAGGGCGAGCTGAGTTTCACATGATCTCTGTTTGCGGAATCCATGTTGGTTATGATGAAGGAGATTTGTATTATCTAAGAACGTCATAATACGAGAACACAAAACATGTTCCATTATTCTACAACAGATTGACGTAAGCGAAATAGGCCTATAATTATTCGCATCTGATTTATGACCCTTCTTGAAAATGGGAACGACCTGCGCTTTCTTCCAGTCGCTAGGTACTTTACGTTCTTCCAGCGATCTACGATAAATTGCTGATAGAAAGGGGGTAAGTTCTTTAGCATAATCACTGTAGAATCTTAAGGGTATCTCGTCTGGTCCGGATGCTTTTCCGCTACTAAGTGATAGCAGTTGTTTTTCAATTCCGATATCGTTTATTTCAATATTTTCCATTTTGGCGTCCGTGCGACGGCTGAAGTCAGGGACCGTGTTACGATTTTCCGCAGTGAAACAGTTTCGGAACACTGAATTCAGTATTTCTGCCTTTCTTCGGTCGTCCTCTGTTTCGGTGCCATCGTGGTCAACGAGTGACTGAATAGGGGATTTAGATCCGCTTACCGATTTTACATATGACCAAAACTTTTTAGGGTTCTTGTTTAGATTGTTTGCCAATGTTTTATGTTCGAATTCGTTGAATGCTTCTCTCATTGCTCTCTTTACGCTCTTTTTCGCTTCGTTCAGCTTTTCCTTATCAGCTATGATTCGACTACTCTTAAACCTATGATGAAGCTTTCTTTGTTTCTGTAGTACCTTTCGTACATGATTGTTATACCACGGTGGATCTTTCCCCTCGCTTTGGACCTTAGTCGGTACGAACTTATCTGAGGCGTACTGGACGATGTTTCTGAATTTTTTCCATTTTTGTTCCACATCCTCTTCCTCAGAAATGAACGTTTGATGGTGGTCACTCAGATATTCTGCGATTTGTGCCCTATCACTCTTGTTAAGCAAATATATTTTCCTTCCTTTCTTGGCATTTCTTATTACACTTGTAGTCATTGATGCAACCACTGACTTATGATCACTGATACCCTCTTCTACATTCACGGAGTCGAAAAGTTCCGGTCTATTTGTTGCTATGAGGTCTAAAACGTTAGCTTCACAAGTTGGTTCTCTAACTATCTGCTCGAAGTAATTCTCGGACAAGGCAGTCAGGATAATGTCACAAGAGTCTCTGTCCCTGGCTCCAGTTCTGATTGTGTGACTATCCCATTCTATACCTGGTAGATTGAAGTCTCCCCCTATTACAATAGTATGATCACGAAACTTCTTCACGACGTTCTGCAGGTTCTCTCTGAGGCGCTCAACTACTACGGTTGCTGATGCAGGTGGTCTATAGAAGCATCCGACTATCATATCTGACCCACCTTTGATACTTAACTTAACCCAGATTATTTCACATTCGCATTCGCTAATAACTTCACTGGATATTATTGAATTCTTTACTGCTATAAATACTCCTCCACCATTGGCGTTTATCCTATCCTTGCGGTATATATTCCATTCTGTGTCTAGGATTTCGTTACTGTTCACTTCCGGTTTTAACCAACTTTCCGTTCCTAATACTATATGCGCACTATTTCCTTCAATAAGAGATACTAATTCAGGAACCTTGCCCTGGATACTCCTGCAGTTTACCAATATTACGTTAACTTTTCCTGTTTTTGGTCTCTGAGGACGGACATTCTTTATCAACGATGATAATGTCCTCTCTGGTAAGCCGTCAGGTATTTTATCGTTTCGCCCAAGGGGGGGTCCCTCTAACCTAAAAAACCCCCGTGTGCACGCCACACGTACTCTGCTACCCTAGTAGCTGCTTCCGGTGTGTAGTGCTACACACACAGGATTGCATAATGATCTTATTAGCTTAAATAATCCCACTTTAGCAGAGTGTTTATTGGTTATTAAAGCCTGTGAAAAGATTAAGCAAATGGAACAGGTTCTCAAACACAAAGGAATATAGGGTTTTCAGCGACACACCTTTCAGTCAGAAAGGTCAAGGGTTGGTAAAACCTACTATAGGTCTCGGAATAGTTCTGCTCCTCAAAATGGGGGCAGATCAAGATCCACTCAACATCAGTCTTCTACAGTTAAATCTTCTGTTCAGAGCTTAACAAAAACATGAAGTGCTAATACTATTGGAAACAAGGTCATAATGGAAGGGTTTGTTTACAGAAGCAATACTGCACTGCCAAGTACAGTGCTTGATTAGGTGACACTGAATGTATGGTGGATAAGTTTGCATCTAATGTTGATGATTTTGAAAATAAGGTTTACAGTAATCTTTCTCAAGGTGATAAAGTAATATTTGGAGATGTTGAGCTAAATCAACACAGCATTCAATTTTAATTTGACACTGGCTCCTCAAAGACTACCATAAACAGTGTTACAGGTACCATCAAACGGGGTGATTTTGGACACTGGGGCGAATTCGGACAGTATGGCTTATTTGCTCTTTGCCACTGCATAGAAACAAAGAGTTACTTATTTTAACATCCGTGCGCCAGTTATTTTAAGCGCAAGATTGCATATATCTATTTCCACAACTTTTATTTTGCGTCAATTGTTTCCCTAGGTGAATAATTAATGAACAGTCTCAGTGTTAAAAATCCATGCATTATCGTAAAGTGGAAATTTTCGATTGTTGTGCCGAGCGGGAAGTTACTGTAACCACAATTGTTGATGGGCTCAGTAGCTAATAGCATTGAGACAACTTCTGTACAAGTTTGTCAAGTTTCTTGTGCAAGGTTATAAAATAATGACGGTTTTTGTAAAACTGTGTACTGTGTGGGGTGATTTTGGACAATGCCAAGAACATATAAGAGCAGGAGAGGTGCTACAGGACGGTGTAATTATGACCCAAAACTTTTGGATAAAGCTGTTCATGATATTCACAGTGGTAAATTATCGTACAGAAAAGCATGAGATTTGTATGGTATACCTAAATCAATCCTACAAAATAAATTGCAGAAAGCACATCCTAAATAAATGGGAGGGCAGCCAGTGCTAAATAAAGAAGAAGAAATGTTGAAGCGAGGTATCTTGAAGGCTGCACATTGGGGATTTCAGACAATGCCAAGAACGTATAAGAGCAGGAGAAGTGCTACAGATGGTATAATTATGGCCCGGAACTTTTAGATAAAGCTGTTCGTGATATTCACAGGATTGGGGATTTCCCTTCACTAAATTGGATATTAGATATTTACTTAAAGGCTACCTTGATAAATCTGGCTGAAAAGAGAAGAAATTTCATAATAATTTGCCAGGAGAAGAATGGGTGCAAATCACCCCAATCCATGGGGTGACTTCGGACACTTTATTTAACTGCCTTAGATAAATATACCTACACATACACATTCTGGTTCTGGAATATTTTATTTGTTACTCATATACCCTACCACTTCCATAAAAATAAATTTAATCTAACAATATATACAAAAGTTACAATCAAAATAATGACAAAACCAGTTTGACGGTACTTTTATTGGTGCTCCACAGTTATAAAACTGTCATGGTGAGCTAACAAATTATAGCGAGCAGAAAATTCAAATCAAAGAACATAATTTGATGAGTGTCAAGCATAAAAAGTGAATGCCCTGCATCGAGTAACAAAATCACATACCATGGCTAACCTCATGGACTGATCTTTTCCAGCAGCTGAGTTTCACATT
Source organism: Schistocerca serialis cubense (assembly GCF_023864345.2). Taxonomy (NCBI): domain Eukaryota; kingdom Metazoa; phylum Arthropoda; class Insecta; order Orthoptera; family Acrididae; genus Schistocerca; species Schistocerca serialis. The sequence continues at coordinate 91,857,569 of NC_064638.1, read as the reverse complement.
TCAAGATCTTGGCAAACACATCCAGGTCACAATGAGAATGTGGTCAGTGCACCACTGTACTCTTCTTTGTCTTGGCCTGAGGTAACAGAGCCTTGGAGTCAGTTCCAACTCCGTTACATCAGACTCTTTGTGAGCATAAAATGACTCATTCTTGTGAACACCTACACCAGCTAACCCTATATAGTCAGAATGTACAATATTGGGACATCTCAAAAGTCCACCTATGGAAAAGATTTTCACCACAGAGGGTCTCCCTACAGCAATCGTTACGCATGACCCATGGGATAGAGCACCTCTGCAGCTTGCTGTTCCAATCAGAGCCGAACGGGATCCCTAAACGCTTCGTTTGGATGGAGCAAATGAAGAAACTCAGTGCTGACTACTGATTGGAGGACACTTTACTATTGTTTCTTTATTTCTTCTTACAGCAGTTCAACCCACTAGCATGCATCTCCAGAGGAGATGTTATACAGTCAAATGAAGAGGACCTTTCTGTCTCTCAGGGTACCCAACAGGGCAACACCATCACCTGAAGATAGGACAACAGCCATCGGCAGGGTGAGGTCAATGCCTAGGCCTCATATTCAGAAGTACAGTTGTAGGAAAGAAGGAACGGTGGCTGAGGACAATGGTTTGTCATTGGACAACACCACATACATCATATTGATGGCAGATGAAGACACAGTGGAAACATCTTGATCAACTATGACTGCATGTTGATAAATGTCTTCCTTCCAAGAGTATAGTCAAGTTTTGGTTCTAGGTGTGGGCAATGCATCTGCTCTGGAAGGGGAATATGGAGCTCCAGTACTGCAGGAGCCTACCGACGCCAATTACCACTTTTCACCTGGGTGACTGGACACAGAACCCAGCAGAGTCAGCACAGAGGCCAGGACGGAGGTGTACTTCATCCACCGCACCACGGAAGAGGATTAGCGTCTCTATTTTTGGCAGGAGGGGGGGAGGGGGGGAGGAGAGGGAGAAGTGTTGCATCCCACATTGTTACCCCTGCCAGGTAGTCCACCCCTCTGACGTAGCAGCATGTCAGCATGTACATATCAAGAAAATGCCAAGAACAGTGAGGATTTCAGTGGTTGTTCCCAGATGACACCACTGGAGACTGCTCTATTTAGCCTCATCTCGTCACGTGTGCCAATTGCACGCAACAGTGGCATCACCCCGTTTGCAGAGACAATGACCGGAGAGCATGTTATTGCCTGCAGCACTAGTCTATTGTGCAGATTCAGTACAGTAAGCCATGTGGCTTTATAATTCACAACCCAGTGAGCTACACAGGCTGAAACTCACATTAGCTCACATTAGCAACTGGCCTGGAGTCTACTGCTGACAATGTTTGAGACCACCACAACTGGACAGTTTTTTTTTATTTCTGTGAGTGGCTGTCCATTATGGAACTTAAGTTTCAGCCTGGATAAATTCATTAATGTTTTATATGAACTGGATGCACGTCTGAGCGAGTGTTGCAATAAACAAATGATTACGTACTTGTTCTAATTAGTTGTGTGTAGCAGTGTTGCAGAAGGCATACAACAAATCCCAATATGTCCGCCCAAAAGTAAAGAAATAACTCTACTGTATACTGTGAGAATGAGCAGTCAACCACAAATACGCTTGCAGACACTGATTAGACTTGAAATATGTAAATGTTCTATGCATTACAGAACACTGCCTGAAATCAGACCAAATTTGCTTAAATAACATACCTAACTATACACTAGCATCCCCTCATTGCAGGAAAAGTGAGGAGGTGGAGGTGTTGTCATATTTACATAAAAAAATCTGTAAAATATAAAAATTTTGACCAGTTTGCTTACCTAAATAAAAAATAAGGATTTGAGCTAGGTGCCATCAGAATTTTTGACACAAATGTAATTATGGCTCGTTTTTATTGTTACCCAATGGGTAATGTAAATATCTTTCTCAAAAATCTTTCAATACTCCTAAGAAAACTTCTCCCAAAAAAAAGAAAAAAAAGGATGTGCACTAATTTTCCATGGGAACTTTAATGTTGATTTTTAAACTTGAGGTCAGGTGGGAGAATCTACATTATATCTCACAGGCTCACTCTGTCTGAAAGCTACTATGACCTTCTCCTAAAGATGCAAAAAACCATACCAAAACAAATCTAGATAAGACATTTACAAACTGTTTCCATCAGCCTATAGAACATGTGGGTACAGGCTACAGTGACCTCTGTGCCCGAGTCCTGTACATTGCAAATGTCCTCCTTTCAAGCTGCAACAAAAGACACATAGCTGAAGTAAGACATTACTACAGCAAATATATGAAAACCTTCAACAATTTCCTAGCATCAGAGAAATGGTACGAAATATAAGAAGCTGATTATACAGACATAAAAATGGAGTCCTCCTTAAATAAACTTCTCTTGTACTTCAATATTGCTTTTACTCTCAATCTGAAACATGTTAAATCAAAAGAATCTAAAAGGAAGGCACAGATAACAACTGACAAAGATTTCCTGCAAAAGGTTGGGAGATTGCTGAAGTGCTTAAAAAAATAACAATCACTCCCCCCCAAAGGTAAATATGTTAAGGAATTTGTCAAACTTCGTTAAAAAGTTATAGCATAAACCAAGAGAATAGCTAATGACAACTTCTCAAACAAAGAGAATGCAGTGACAACAACAACAAGGATAAAAACAAAGCAAAGGCCTATTGAAACACAACTGTGATTTGCAGCAACTCCAGAGTCACTAATCCACAAGGAATTGCAAATATATTCAACAACTACTGTGGAAGTACTGTAAAGAAACTACCACAAAGTATTAAAAAACCCACAGACAATACACAAAATAAAATAAAAATTTCTATAGCCTCCACGTTCTTCTGGGAAACCACTGTTGGTGAAATTATATTAAGACAAACCTTAAGAGCAAACACTATTTGAAATCAATGACATCTCACATTTTATCATTAAGAACTACATAAACACAATAGCTGTCCGCAGCTCGTGGTCGTGCGGTAGTGTTCTTGCTTCCCACGCCCAGGTTCCCGGGTTCGATTCCTGGCGGGGTCAGGGATTTTCTCTGCCTCGTGATGACTGGGTGTTGTGTGATGTCCTTAGATTAGTTAAGTTTAAGTAGTTCTAAGTTCTAGGGGACTGATGACCATAGATGTTAAGTCCCATAGTGCTCAGAGCCATTTAGCCAAACACAATAGCTGCCCCACTCTATTGTGTAAAGTACATCTTTGTGACAGGCACATTGCCTGATTGTAAAAGTTATCCCAGTCTTTAAGAAAGGTAAAAGATAATGTGGAAAATTAAACACCCATATAATTTTATTCATGTTTGGTATACTTCTGTAGAGATTTGTTAATCACAGAGTAATTAATTTTGTGTAAAGAACAAAATTCTCTATGTTACTCAGCATGGTTTCAAGAAGAATAAATCCATGACAACTGCTACATATAAGTAGTTGGGCCCTTCCTAGATTTGTCGAAGGCATTTGATTTCATAGGCAACAAAATTATACTAGATAAACTGCAGTCCTATGGCATCAGAGGCATCCCTGTGAACTGATTCAGCTCTTACCTGGCAAACAGAAAACAGTAATAATGAAACACAAAGACCAAGAATATAATCTGAAGTCACTGCTCTGATTATTGAGCTATGGCATAAGACATGCCCCAAAGTTCAATACTTGGACCAATTCTGTTCCTTTTGTACATAAACAACTTACCGTTGAACTTCAGTTCCACTAGCAGTACATTATTTGCAGATGGTATCAGTTACCATCCTTGGCATTAGAAATGGCCATAGGCTCCAAGAGACCATAACTGAGAGTATATGTAAGTTGAATGATTAATTTGAAAGAAATAACCTGACAGTCAGCACAAAGAAAACCAGCTTCCCGACCTTTCATCTGAGTACTACGAAGTTTATTTCTTGTATGAACATGTGTGGCTGTGAAACATCCTATGTTAGAAACAAGATTTTTAGTCCTATGGACCACAGATAACTTAAAATAACTGAATAAAGTGTGCTATGCCTTATGCATCCTTGTGTGCTGCACACGCCAAGAGACTGTTCACTATGCACAGCTTCATAGAGTAACACAGTATGGTATCATATTCTGGGGAAACTCCCCATATAGGTTAGATATTCTCCTCATTTGGAAGAGTAAGATGAGAGTTATGAACAATACAAAACCAACTGACAGTACAGACCTTTCTACCAAAAAGCATTCATGTTACCTTTTGGTAGCCTCTACATACACTAAGGTGACATGTCATGGTATAGCTATATGCAGATATACATATGGCAGCAGTATCACATACACAAGGGCAGTGCATTGGCACAGTTGTCATTTATACTCAGGTGATTCAAGTGAAAAGGTTTCCCACATGATTGTGGCCACACAACGGGAATTAGCACACTTTGAGCACGGAATGTTTGTTGGAGCATGTTCCCAAACAACAGTGGCATTTTTATGGATGACAATGTACCATGCCCCCAGGCCACAACTGTTCGCAACTGGTTTGAATAACATTCTGGACAATTCAAGTGAATGATTTGTCCGCCCAGATCACCTGACATGAATGTCATTGAATATGTATGACAGTACAGGACATAATCAAGAGGTCAGTGGCAACATTTTCCCAATTATGGATGGCTATAGACAGCATGGCTCAGTATTTCTGCAGGGGACTTCCATCGACTTTTTGAGTCCATCCTACAGCTAGTTGCCATACTATGCCATGTAAAATGAGGTCCAATAAGATATTAGGAAGTGTCCCATGACTTTTGCCCCATCAGTGCAACAGAAATGTGTAAGTTTGTAAAAACTATCAGTGCAAAATTCAGCAAAAATGTGAATTTCCATGATCATGGTACAAGACAGATAATGAAACTCCAAGTTAAAGGATGTATACAACTCTCTCAAAAATCTCATCGTTTAAACAAGTCTTTCAACTTTACAACTCCCTGCTGTTATAAATCACAAATATGAAGCCTCTTTCTGTGTTTAACAGGAATCTGACAACCTTCTTGCCTGATCGATATTTTTACATTGGATCTGAATTTTTTATCCGTATGTGTGTAAATCAATATGAAATCATAATGTATGGAAAGTACTGGTTGAGAACAATGACTTATTTAGGAATAAAAGAACTGACTCACTGAAATAGAAGTGCTTGTCAATAGGTACACAAACAAAAGGCACAGAGCTTGGCCAACTTTCAGAATGCACTTCCATTTTCAAGCTTGTAGGAAAAACATGCACACAAAGACACACACATTCACTCACATGCATATGTCTGTCTCTCTCCACTGTGCTCAGTCGACTGCCAGCTCTTTCCTGCCCCACGGTGAGTGTACTGGGGTGAGGTAGGTGGGTGGAGTGCTGTTGTGTGGGGTGAGGGATGTTTGTGTATCTATCAATGACACAGCACTTTTGTTTTTGGTTAATTGTCTTACATATGAAATAAATTGGTGGAATGAATGTTGTAAAAGAAATAAACCCTACTATAAAAGTGAGTGCTGAGTTCTTATTTAAAACAGAAATAAATAACTATTACATTACATCATACAATGGAAACACTAACTGTAGGCCTAGTTTTTGCGGCTTGCAAATAATGAAACTTTGTGTAGTGTAAAATGTGTTAAGTAATTTAACTCTATTTTTAAGTGTTTAATCTGTGTTGCAATGGATGTTAAATGTGGGTGTTGCTGTAGAGTAGTCAACCAGGGAGTGGTACGTGTAGATTGTGGATTAGAAGTCCACTGGGGTGTCTGTAACAGGGAATTGAATGGGGAACTCAACAAGGCTCTCCCATGGAACTGTAGGCTGTGCATTAAAGAAAAGAGAATAGTTGAATAGCAGGCAAAGATCTGTGCCCTTCACGCTGAATTACATTATGCAAAATCTCAACCAGACAGACTGAAGAAGTAAAAGGATTGTGAGAACTCAGTAAAGATAGCAAGTAATGGGCAAAAGGGGGTTAGTTATTTAACTTCTTCACCCACATTTGAGCTCGCAATACCTAACAAGCCTGATTTACTCCCTGAAGCAGGAGAGGAAGAGCTTTATCCAGCTGTAGACCACAGTACAGTGCAGCAGACTTCTAGCAAAGGAACTAAATGCCGTTCAATACCAAAAGGGAGTAAAAGAGAACAGTCTTGCTGATATATAGTAGCCACGGCAGAGCTGTAGGCCAGACTGAAATATTCTCTGCTACTTCCTCTCATGTTTTTCATTAATTTTACTTGGACCTTTTAGAGTCAAATGAAACACAACACACCAATTGACAACAGGAGAAAATAATTGATTTGCAAACCCTAAATGATTCTACCTGAGTATTTCTTTCCTTCATAATTCCAATTTGTTAACAAGGAATGTGATGAGTGTGCTATGTGGACAGCCACATCTCAAGATGGTGAAGGACAACTTAGGAACAGGGTACCAAGTCACAAGTATTGTGAAGGCAAGTGCTAGTCTTGGCCAGGTGATAGAGAACATACTTAATTTGTGTAAAGATTTTGACAAAGAGGGGCAGATTATTACAGTGAGTATAGCAGGGAACTGTGCAGTTAGAGACAGAAATTACAGCATTTGGAGTGACCTGGATGAAACAGGAGTAGTAGTGTGAATTTTGTGGAGCTCTTACAGTACCAATCCCATGTCTAGATTAACACTGCTGTGAGCTATGTGAATACTGAGTTGAACAGGCTGCTGCTGGCTGAAATGAAATCTTATATGACTGCAATGCCTGTCACTACAATTGGGAGATGGGGTATACGAGACACAAACTATGCGCGAATACGAGAGGGGAAGGAAAGATAGGTAGGCTCTTGTAGAAAAATGGAGGGGGGATGGAGGGGGGTGCACATAAAACAAAATAAGATCTCTATGGTTACTGGTGTATGTGGGGTTCTTTCTTTATATTAGAATCAGGATTCAGGCACCATGTTGTGGAAGAAGTTAAAATGACCAAAGTGCCCCACAAAATGCTTAAGAATACACAGAAAAGTAAGGTTCGCTTATTTCATCAAAATATTAGAGAACTGAGTAATAAGGCAGAACAGCTTCTACATCTACATCTATACTCTGCAAACCACCATGAGGCGCATGGCGCAGGGTACGTCCCACTGTACCATTTATTAGGGTGTCTACCTATTCCATTCACATATGGAGTGCGGGAAGAATAACTAACTGTATGCCCCTGTGTGTGCAATAATTATTCTAGTCTTATCCTCACAATCCCTATGTCAGCAATAAATAGGGGACTGTAGTATATTCCTAGAGTCATCATTTAAAACCGATTCTTGAAACTTTGTTAATTGATTTTCTCAGGATAGTTTACATCTATCTTCAAGTGTCTTCCAATTCAGTTCCTTCAGTATCTCTGAGACACTCTCCCATGGATCAGAGAAACCTGTTGCCATTCATGTTGTTCTTCCTGTGTACGTTCCATATACCCCGTTAGTTCTATTTGTTATGGGTCCCACACACTTGAGCAATATTCTAGAATCAGTCACATGAGTGATTTGCAAGCAATCTCTTTTGTAGACTGATGCACTTCCCTAGTATTCTACCAATAAACTGAAGTCTACCACCCATCGTACCCATGACTGAATTTATGTGATCATTCCATTTCATATCCATTCAAAGTGTTACACCCCGATATTTGTATGAGTTGGCTGATTCCAACACTGACTCATTGATATTATAGTCATAGGATATAGTACTACATTTTTCTCATTTTGTAAAGTGCACAATCTTACATTTCTGAACATTTAAATCAAGCTGCCAATCTCTGCACCACTCTGAAATCTTATCAACTTCTTTCAGATAGTACTTCATTATAGATATCTGCATTGTCTGAGGGTACTATAAATATTGTTTGCAAGGTCATTAATATACAACATGAATGGCGAGGGTCCCAACACACTTCACTGGGACACACCTGAAGTTATTGCTACATCTGACAATGACTCTCCATCCAAGACAACCCTCCCTACCAAAAAGTCCTCAGTCCAGTCATATATTTCACTTGATAATCCATATTATCATACTTTTGACAATAAGCACTGGTGTGGTACTGAGTCAAATTCTTTTCAAGAATCAAGACACACTGCATCTACCTAGTTGCCTTGATCCAAAGCCTTCAGTATGTCATGTGAGAAAAGTATGAGTAGGTTTTCACATGTTTTCAAAATCCGTGCTGATTGACATTGAAGAGATCATTCTGTTCAAGCTATCTCATTATGTTTGAGCTCAGAATATGTTCTAAGATTCTACAGCAAATCATTGTCAAGGATACTGGATGGCAGTTTTGTGGATTCTTTCTACTACCCCTTTTGTAGACGGGTGTGACCAGTGAGTTTTGCAAGAACTGGGCAAAGTTTATTGTTCGAGGACTCTACGATAGATCATAGTTAGACGAGGGGCTTCTTGCCTTTTTGGAAAATTTAGAGATCTGAAAAGATAGAGGTCCTGTGCATATCAGAGCATCATGTAACCAGAGTGTTAGAACAGCTGAATATAAAAAATTACAGTGTCTGGCTTCTATAGCCAGAGACTGTGGCCATGTTGCATTTGTGTGAGTATGTGTGTGTATGTTGTCTATTTATGATGAATTCCTAGTAGGCCGAAAGCTCACTTTCTGACAGACTTTTTGTTGTGCCTATCTCCAACTCACCATCTCCACTATATGGCGAGTAGAAACTTTCCTTTTCATAGTATTATTACAATCCAATCTGTATTTTCCACTGTTTGAAAGGTTACACTCTAGCATCTTTCTCAAGCAGAACTTATTCAATGGGAAAAGAAGGAGTTGTTACCTATATTAAGAGAGAACACAAATTCAAAAACATCAAGGCAAGTAAGATTGTGTAGTGATCAGCCATTGAGGTATGTGCTTGATAATTAATACGGAAAAATTGTTCACTTTTAATTGTAACTACACACAGATCATCACTGGAAAACTTTTTATGAGGAATACAGAGTCCTCACTGTCCTATCTGTCAGACAGCAACCAGCAGTTAACAGTCTGTGCTGCTTGCAGCATACACTTTCTATGGTATTCTGATAGGAAAAACGATCTGGTAACCTTGCTTGGATCCTATAATTTGATATCAGCAATTAACTTTTGAACACTGGTAGATATAGACAGCAGGACTCTTATTGATAATGTTTTGTTTGATGAAACTCAAATAGCTGTATACCAATTGACAAATACTCTTTCTGATCATGATGCACAATTAGTTAGAGTAAATAAGATAGTGCCTTACAGTATAGATACTCCTCGAGGAAATCAGTTAAAATAATTAGACTCCAGAACAGATTTTTTTAAAGAACAGGTTACAAGAGATGACCTGGGATGAAATTTGTAATGAACCAAAGGCTGACATACAGCTAATCAAAAAGGACATTGAATAGCTGTGTAAAAAGCCATGTATCACAAGAGAGATTAAAGTATTGCATGGGAAAAAAAAGAAGAAGGAGAAGATGACAGAAGAGATGTCAATAACTACCGAACTGTTTCACTACTGACATCATTTTCGAAAATTTTTGAGAGGGTGATGTATTCTGGAGTAGCATCCCACCTGAGCAACAATAATATCTTTTCTATGTTCTATCTAAGGAATTTTATTCTGCAAATCACAATAATCTCCTAGATAAATTGATGTTTTATGCAACCGTAGGTGTAACCATCCAATAGATAACATCACACTTAACTAAAATATGCAGAAAGTTGTACTTAGTAATTCAACCAATGTAATGGGGGATATTCTTGTGACTCAGGAGAAATCACGTATGAGGTTCCCAAAGGCTCAATCTTAGGTCCATCACTGTTCCTTGCATGTGTAAATGATCTTTCTCCTAATATACAATAACCAGAAAATGCTCTTTTTGTGGGTGACACTAGTATTGTAATCAATCCAAACATACATACAGCAACAGAAGGAATGGAAAACAGTGTTATTAAAAGTATAATTGACTGGTTTTGTGCAAATGGTCTCACTCTCAATTTCAGAAAGAGACAACATATTCACTTCTGCATATCTGTAATCACTACACCAATGATAACACTAACAAATGCTGAGGACATAATACATAGAGTGAAAACTTAAAATTTGGAGGTATCCAGATTGATGAGAATTTAAACTGGAAAAAACACGTTCTGAAATTCCTAAAACAACAACATTCATCCACATTTTCACTTATAATCACTGTAAATCCTGGGGAAAGACAAAGCAGTAAGTTGACGTACTTTGAGTATGTTCATTCAATAATGTCAAATGGAATTATGTTCTGAGGTAATTATCTTTAAGAGAGTCTTCATTGTTCAGGAACATGCTGTAAGAATAATACATGGTGCTCTCACATGATCACCTTGTAGACATCTGTTTAAAGAGTTAGACCTTCTGACTACTACTTCTCAGAATATTTATTTCTGCATGAAGTTTGCAGTAAATAATGTACGGCAATTAAAAGGCAACAATGATATACCAGTAGAATTACAACACCATATGAAAAAAATGACATTCAGTACTCCTCATTAAGGTTGTATTTTGCACAACATTGGATGCACAATGCTGTAACAAAAAATTTTACTCCCATGATATAACATGTCTGACAACAGCAAAGTAAAATTTGAAACAAATTGAAACAGTTTCTCCCTGACAATTCCTCCTACTCCACAGAAAAAATTACTGTTATTATAATGCATAAAGGTGAAGGATAGGAATTACTAACTCACACTTTATGTTAAAAAAAGTCTACATACAGCCACATTAACAAATTAATTTGCTATTTAAATGTAAAATGAATCATTGTAGGGCTACATCATTATGATTTATTGCGCGAATCATCCATGGAACATGAAACCACGCACATGTAAAAACGTTTCATTTCTACAACATCTTCAACCATGCCAACTGTGTGTTTTGATTTAAATGTGTGTGTGTTGTACAAAAATGCGTCCAAGGGCAAATAAACAAATGTTATTTAGGAAATTTTTTATAATTAAATTCTGCATGAACTTGTCACCGTGACTTTTATTTGTCCAGTAAACTGCCTTTCCTATAGGTATGTTCTTGTAATATAGGACACGTCATTTTGATTAATCTAGACAATATACATATAATAGATTAAGCAGTAAAACCATACAATAGCTTACATATTATACATGTACGTATTCACGTGTGTATGCTCACTACATAACATCTACTGCATAGGTTTAGAATATGGATAAAATAAAAATAAAGTAAAAATGCGTAATTCTCTTCAGATGTTATAAAAATAAATAGCATAAATTTGGTATAGTTCATAAGAAATGACAGTGCTTATTTCTAACGTGTCAATATGGCTGAGAATAAAGAAGCTTAACTAGCGCCGCTCCAAACTTTTAACTTACTGAGGTGAAATAACAGTACGACCGATTTCTCAGTAAAGTCACGTTAAGTTTTCATGTAACGATACAGACTGTGGAAATGACATCGGTAAGCTCCTTGTAACGATTTGTTTGTTTTGATTATATCATACTAAAACGTGTCGTTCCACGCCTAAAAATTACTGAAAGCACCTCTAAAAAGCATAAAAACTGAAATGTTTAAATGGTTTTACCGACGTGTCCTGTAATACGATTTATTCTGGGCGTAAAAATGTCACTGAAAAGTTCGGAGGCTAATTCGTGTTGCATCACAATGATACTGGTTAGGTGGAATATAATGCGACGAACTAAACGTCTGGGATCAGTTTTTAAAGGTCAAGTTTTATTTGTTGTAGATGAGGTACATGTAATTTACACCTCACAATACGTAAGGCAAGCAGTGTTCCTTTTATTAAAAATCATTTCCATTGCGAGCAGTCGCAATTTGGACACTGTGACTGCCATTCATAAAATGCAGTACTTATCACATTTTCAACATTTGCAACAATTCAACATCTATTAGCACTCAGCACTGACTACAATGACCTTAGCAAACCAGCGAAATTCTTATTTGATACTCACGCAGCCTTGTTTACGTCTTCCATTTCCAAAGCAAAATAGACACACTTCAGTGCGCCAGAGATGATGTTAACAAATTTTATTGTTCAATGTTTTATTCAGTTCTTCGATTACGACGAAATCAATGTAGTCAAATTGCCAATACATAGTATTGGCATACAGTTAGAAAACAAATGAAGAACCATACGCGAAATGAAATGTTCTCATGATCGGAAAGAAGTAAGCGCCGATAACAGTATTTGAAATGTTTTGCGCCATGTAGGCTACGAAGAAGTGAGGAGTGAATCCTAAGAACGCAACGTATTCGACAGGTACCAAAATTAGGGTTTAGCTTCACGTCGCCGAGTAGTTATAAAAGATGGATATTCTGTCCTTAAAAAAAAAGAAACTTGGAAAATGTGGATGGGCAAATGGGGATTTGAATCCCGTTCCTCTGGAATGCTAGTAGTCCTTTGTTTTACTTGGTGCGTCACCTGATGCAACGCAACGCACTCGGTGAGTGGGCAGTGGGCACCATCGCATCTCTGGACTTATATCAGTAAATAGTGGAAGTGGAGGGGGAGATCAAAATTCCGACTTCTCATTCGTGATTTCCGTAATTTCTCTATTATCGTTTCCCTGAAGTAGATAGGCAGTAAGTGTAGAAATTAGCCCACGAACAAAATGCGTTTAGGCACAAAATTGAAAAGCATATTTATTTATGGATACCTTTTGTGTACGATAGAGCTGTAAGGCACACATATTATTAAAGAATTAGACATCTAATATTATTATAGAGCTAAAATAAAAATCTTGAAGTTCTAGTTGAATAAACAGTCGTGTACGACCAACCACGCCATACCCATCAGACATTTTTTTTTTTTAAGTCTTATTGCTAACTATTTGCTGTCCACCAGAATTAATCAGAAATTTGTGGTAAGAACTATGGGACCAAACATCTGTGGTCATCGGTCCTTAGGCTTACGCATTACTTAAACTAACTTACGCTTAAGACAACACAATCACCCATGCCCGAGGTAGGACTCGAGCCTCCGACGGTGGGAGCCGTGCTAACCGTGATAAGACGCCTGAGACCTCACGGCTACCACTCACTGACAGAGTTAATTAAGTTATTGTTGTGGCATATATTGTTTGTCTGTTAATTTTGCCCTTTGGTGTCCAAATTTGACATAAATGTCTCTTTCAATAACATAAATTTCTTATTTATAGATTTCTCTAAAATAAGTACTTATTTGGGGAGAATTGCAAATTTGTGTTAAAAACAGTTATTGTGTAGGTACAGTAATTCAGAACTATAATACCGGTTAGTGAAATCACTCTTTCGTCTGTGCCTTGTGCATATAAAGTAAACCGTCACTTCCCTCTATCCAGTATTTTCTTTTTCGACATCATCGTTATTAATATTTACATCTATACTTTGCAAACCAGCGGGAGACGCATAGCAGAGGGTATATTGTGTTATATAGTACAAAATTTCACAAAAAAATATTCTGCAGCGCTAGTATGTGATTATTTTTATTGGCGTTATGTAACTTACACTTAAACGAAATGACGGTAAATTCTCACATAAATTGACATACTTCACGGCGTAGTGCTTTGTTTTCCTATTGAACACCAAGTATTTCGCCAAGATGACGGACTACTTTAAAGTAGAGTTTAGTAACTTCCTGTATAAATCGCTTATACTTAGGCCGAATCCACACAACGGAGACAACAGAGCTGACCGAATATGTGGATCGATGAAATAGTAATGGAAGCAACGTTGGCCCCAATCTTGGCGCGAATCCGTCGCTTGTCGGTATTTCGACGTTGAAGAACCTTGAGGCAATATCGATACGCTAACCACACATTGGCGTGAGCTGTGATTGCTTTCCATCATCGTAGCTTCGTTCACTTGAGTGAATATTTTGAACAGCAAAATCAAGCTTTTGAAACTGTTTCCTGCAGCAAGAAGTAGAAGTGTCACTGCCAAAAAAACTTCAGCAGGTATAGCCTCCATCCAAAACGTGTCTCTCTTTTTTTTATTTTGGGTTCAATCGTTTGAAGAAGCGGCTCAAAATCTGTCATTGACTTACGACAAAAGCTATGGAATTGCCCAGAAGGTTCACGATTATAGTGGTCTAATAACTTACGTCCGTCATACCTGTACCAAAAATGATAAATAAAATCAAGCTGGTAGAATTTTATTTATAGCATATGATAGCTTACACCATATTTAAAACTTGGTGATTTCAGTATGTGTGAAGTGATATATACATAGAATTTTTTGTGTGATTTCCTTTTTTGTCTTGTAATGGGTAAATGTAATTATTGATGCTCAATGACCGCGATCTGTACGCCAGACATGTTGACATTGGTCCTATACGAAATCAAGTGAATGTTGGCTCCGTTGAGCAGCCGTTATCTTAATACTCGTAATAGGACAGCGGTACATTTCTTAGTCCTTTTTATCTCGGTTTTCGTTAGAGTGCAATGGGAGGAACCCTTCACCGCGTGCCTCAAAGTGGTTTGCGGAGTGTAAATGTAGAAGTCTATACTTATAGCTTGTTGCTATGAATTGATAATGTTTTATACAGTGAAAACGTATCTTTTAATATCTTTAAAAGCGACCAATAGGCATGCTTTCTCTTTTAAAACATTTACATATCGAAATGCAAACTGTAATAACTCGACCTACATTCAATTCTCCCGCTCACCGTACTTTGTTGCTATTTTGCGGTATTACTTTGACTTTTCAGAAATTATGACAGAGAGAGCCAACGATATAGCAAGAGGCTTTTCTCATTTTTTCACAGTAAAATTATTTTTAATTCATAGTAGTGAGTATAAGAAAATTTTGTGTCATATGTGCGTTATTTTGTCAAATCACAAACGTAATATACATGTATTTCTAGTATCTACGACGTAAACATTTACGACATTTCGTTTACTGTCCAGGATTTGGTGCCATCTTTACAGTGGGATCTTTGGTACAGTCTATTCTTGTTCTTGAATGTGGTTGTTGTCATTGATGGCAGTCAATGGTTGTGTCGTATTAAGACAGCGGTGTTAGTGGTAGTTAGTTTAGTAAGTATGTTGAATCAAGCTGCTGTTGAAGCATTATACTCCGCTACTTACGTAGAGAATTACCTGGATTGTGTGGAAAATCTTCCGGACGATTTACAGAGGCTGATTTCTCGTATGAGAGAGCTGGATGTAACGTATCAGGCTTATTTGAAAGAAGTGGAACAACATCAGGAATCCTCGCGTTCGGAAGGAGATTCCAGTGCCAGGCGGCGTAATTTGCTTAGGATACAACAGTCCTTAATTGCTGCTCAGGAAGTGGGCGATGAAAAATTACAGATAGTCCAACAAATACAAGATCTAATTGAAAATAAATCTCGACAATTAGATCTGGACTATAGAAATCTAGATTTTCGGAAAGATCAGGAAAATCATGAGCCTAATCGCGAAACTCACAATCATCATGGTAGTTCCAGCAGTGTGGCAGGCGGTGGTAGCACAAGTACAGGGACTGGGGAACGACAGTCTAAACGCGCTAGACGTACGTTAACTGAAAGTGTCACAGGTTTGGATATTGTTAACACATCAGAAGTTTCTGTCCCGGAACCTGCAGCAACGCGAAGCAGTACGGGTGGTGGAAATACGTCTAGCAACGCAACTTGCAACAGTAAAAAAGGTAACAGTACAAGCAAAAAGAAAAAACGTAAATCGCGACAGTCCCAACAGCAAGTACAACAACAGCGTGAAGATACCCCGCCCCAAGATGATGAACTGGCCATCGACCCCGATGAACCAACATATTGTTTGTGTGACCAAATATCGTATGGTGAGATGATCCTCTGTGATAATGACCTCTGTCCGATAGAGTGGTTTCATTTCTCTTGTGTTGCTCTTGCTACAAAGCCCAAAGGTAAATGGTTTTGCCCCAAATGTCGTGGTGATAGACCGAATGTAATGAAACCGAAAGCACAATTTCTAAAAGAGCTTGAACGATACAATAAAGAGAAAGAAGAAAAAGCGTAATGAATGGGTGGCATGCACTCTGTGCAGTGAATCACAGCGTTTGTGTGTTTTTTTTTTTCTTTTTAGTACTGTACTGTGGAATTATTCAGTCAGTCTGTATATATACTGGTGTAGAAGATAGTACTAAAATCTCTTCATTGCTTTTGCCGTTTTTGTTTGAGAGTTTAACAGGTTCATGTGCATACAAAAGTAAGCGTCTGTTTTTATTACGGTACTGTCAAACATGTACTGTACACACCTCTGAATATATTTTCTCATTGTGAAGAACATTACAGACAAGATTTTTACTTATTGCCTTGTTCTGTACACTAACGTTTTCTCACATCTGGTACACAAAGATGCTTAGCTAACAATAATTTGCTGCCATAGCAGTGATCCTTTGTGCAGCCGTACAAACATTCTCAATAGCAAACATTCTTCTGTTGTGTGACATGTTTGTTTAAATGGTCTGAATCAGAATTATATTTAAAATCTGTTTATTTATTTATTTATCCCACACTGGGATTAAAGTTTTATTTGCATGTAAACATGAAACTATGCCTATTTTTTTCCTTCTTTGTGAAAAAGTGCAGTAAATTAAAGGTAAATACAGAGTTCACTTTGTACAAAGCTTATATTATTAAAAGCTGAACTCTGTAGTTCCTGCCGTACATAAAAATAAATAGATTGAGAAATGATGACTATCAGTATTTTCCCCCAAGCAAAAAATGCTGTTTATGTTCTCATTTGAGCCTAATAGTTTATATGCAACTTTTTATATGTTAAATAAATTTATCGGTGAACAACTGTATCATGCTTTTAACTGATTCAAAATGAAAACTTTATCCACTGTTAAATTTTGTGTTGTAATATGGTGACCAGCATTTGCGGTAAAGTTATATAGGCCCATGACTAAAAGATGTGTGGGTGTTGTGGATGTGAAGAAGATGTTTGAGAGGTGTCATTGTATGAAATACATTGGTGTCTTGTATATACTAATGTTAGGGAATCAAAGTATGAATTATTATCTTCCACACATTTGACATTTATTCTCTGCATTTTTTGTTCTGGGAAGTTTACTTTGTGTGGATGTACATTTTAACATGGAGTAAAAGGCAGAATAACAATTATTTTAAGATTCATTCAGGAAAGGGTTTGTAGTACATGTTTTGCAAAGTGTTTCAAAATTAATTTTGTGAATTCAGGTTTTGTAATGGGCACAAAGTGAAAAACAGTTTTATAAGACCTCAAGTTTACAGTGGGCCACCCATATCTTTGCTACAATAATAATAATTATTTTAGATAACATGTTTTTCTCCCACATATTCTGTGAAGGTGGAGTAGCTATTTACTGTGAAATTGTTAGTTACTACATTTGCTTTCTCCACTGAGGGTCATCATTACATTTCAATAACAGTGGTGAGCAAGGGATATATTTTGAAGGAAAAAAAAGAAATACATATACTGTATAGTCTAAAAATATCAGAGTTTCATGAAATTAGAGTACCTTGTATCCCCACAAGTAATGAGAGAGGGGAACATGTTTTAGATGCTGGTGTTTCTATTGCAGCAGTCATATGTTTCACAATATCAGTTATTTTTCTAGTGTCCTTTACATATGCTGTACTTTATGTAACAAAATAAGCAGCTAGACAGTGATACTGGGATTGGCACAACTGCTTTTTTTATCTGCCACAATCAGTCACATAACCCCAGTTTGTATTTGTGTCTATGACAAAGAACAGATGTTGCCTCATCTCTGTCGATGACGATTGTTTTATGTCTTGTAGGTTTGATGCAGCCAGCAGCCTTTAGTGTGCTACACAGTTGAAACCTGGCTGCTAGTTGCTGCAGCTCTTCTTTTTCACTACAAAGTGTAAAAGTGTGTGAGGGAAATTTTGGAACGTCAACCATACAATGTCACACATTATTTTGCAAGAACATAGGTTTCAGTGTTTAGTCCAGGAATACATTGTGTTGCAAAAAGTTTGACTTCCATTACAGTAGTTTAATTTGAGACTTCTACACAGCAATAGGAATATAGTGAAGGTCAATGTCAGGCAAAGTGTTCCATCCTACAGAACCTGTTAGTAACTATTGTTGCTCAGTTTCACTCAGAAATGTTAATATCGCTCCATGGAATTTTGAGCAACAGGATGTTCGTAACTTCCCTACTGCAGTATTTTCGAGCAGTTTACAGCCTGTGTTCAGGTAAAAATAATTTGATTTTATTCTTATATCCAACCTGCTTGAATAGCTGCACATGGAAGCAAGTCTCCCAGGACTCTGGCATGTGCACCAAGCCTATATCTAATCCGCCTCTCAGCTAATGATGAGGGCCACTTTACTGGTCAGCCTGGATGTGGTTTTTTAGTTGTTTTCTCACAAATGTCTAGGTGAGCACTGAGCTGGTACCCATGTCCTGCCACAGTTATGCAGTTGGAAAACCTCAAATGTTGGCACACTTTTAGATGGATAACACATCACACACACAATTGGTGTATGTCAATTCAGTCCACAGCTGGTGAAGGAGTGGTGACAGGAATGGTGCCCGGCCTCCCTCTAACATTAACAATGCCAATTATGATATAACCTTGCTGACCCAGTATAGACACAGGATAAAGACAAAAGGAAAATAAGAGATTTGAAATGTTCAGGTTAAGTAATGCTATTTTTGGTGTCAGTATGGGGACAGCCTCACTAATTGGATAAAAAAGATACTGCACACTGGAGTTGTTCTAAAGTGCTGCAGAATTGACTTCCTAGCCATCATTGGTAACATGATATTCCTAATAAGGCTTTAATATGTTTTGATTGATAGTGACATTGTAATATCAAATTCAGTGCAGTGTATTTTACTGTTGTGGTGATGTTGCGCGTAGGTGTATTGGTAAATTTATTTTATCCATCTGAGAGAAAAGTTCAGTCCATGGGAGTTTGCACCTTTTTTTCCTACATTGTCAAGGCAAGGGGATGATATTTTGGTGAGTACCAGGCCGATTGGCTATCAAGAATAATGAACTGAGGGATAAATCAGCCAAGACTTCCTGTACAATACCAGTTGTATACTACATGTAAAACCCCTCTACATTCTCTATTGTTGTTGGGTAGCTGGGTCATGCCTCATAGTGGGCGAGGAGTGGCTGAAAGTTAGAGACAAGACATGGTCAGTAAAACATTTTGGGAGAATGCACTCAGTTTGATAGTCTGAGTGGGACCATTGCTTTAAATAAGACTTTTCCTTTTATGTTGAGCTGTGACTGAGCCTATGAAATGATTAGTTTCATTTACATGATAAATCATAAATGAGGTTAAAATATGGACCCCCCTCTGAAGTCTGGGTTGTGGTGACACACTGATCTGTAGCACAGCCTGAGGTCTAGGTTTCTTTATGAGGAGACTTCATGAGCTGGCAAAGCCAATGAATGTGAAAGCTTAATAAAGGTAGTTGGAAATACGGAAGTGTCCGATCCCGCCCGTCTGCTTTGACCCATGACGTCACAAATATGGCGGAAACAAAAACAAACACACACACTTTCCACAAGAAGCCTAATGACACTAACCGGACAAGTGCGGGAAATGGGGTGTTTTGGGTGGGGGCAAACTAAATATAAACAAATTTAGACACCTCGCGTGTAAGTGTAAGTGAAGACAGCCATGCGTGAATACCCACCCACCTCCCCAGGGGTCGTAACCCCTGCAACCCATAGAAGATAAAGATGCTTCAGTAGCTGATTAGCACTTTTTGTCTTTAAAAAAAAAATAATCTCACAGGATAGAACGAACAGATCAGAAAGATAAATATAATAAACTAAAACAGAAATTGGAGGAAACAGATAATTAAAATAAGTAATAAGTGTTTTTAAATTAAAAAAAAAATCTCACGAGATAGAACGAACAGATCAGAAAATTAAATTAAATAAGATAAAACAGAACTGGAGACAGCCACACTCAAACCAAACTCCGCGCCGTCATGACGTCACACACGACAACACCCTTACGTCACGGGTCAAAGCCGACACGTGGGATCGGACGCTTCTGTCGACCCAGGTAGTTTTACCAAATTAACAGGTACCACAGACTAATGTTTAAGTTTGAGGCATGTTGAAAAACCTAGGGGGGGGGGGGGGGTGCCTCCAATTTGTAACTTTTACCTGTAATGGTGTGAAAGAAGTAATTTTACTTTCACATTGCAGGTTAGTTTGTAAATATGGCTACATGCTGGGCATTTGAGTCTTTTATTTATTTATTATTAAGAGACACAGGTGTGAGTTAGTTATTTGTACCCACCATCTTTCACTCTTTACAGTAATAGACATTTTTTGTGCTGAGTGGAAGGAGTTGTCAAGGAGAAACTTTTTCAGTTTCTTTTCAAAACTTACTTTGTATCTGTCACATTTTATATCATGGGGGCCAAAATTTCTGTTACTCATGGGAATAAAAATTTTTGTTACAGCACTGTGCAACGTGTGTTGTGCAAAAGACAACCTTAATGAGTGTCAATGTTTCCTTCTGGTATTGTAATTGTACTGGTATGTCATACTTCCTTTTGAACTGAAGTGGCCTTTTTACAACAAACTCCATGAGGGAATAAATTTACTGTGAAGAATTGGTCAGAAGATCTAACTCCTTAACTAGACGTCTACGAGAGATTGTGGCCGAACACACATTATTCTTACTGCACGTTTTTGACCAATGAAGACTTAAGATAAATTACCCCGAACATTATTCCATATGACATTGTAGGAATGAACAATGCAAAATATGTCAGCTTATTGATTTCTCTCTCCCCAAGATTTGCAATAAATGTAAGTGAAAATATGGCTGAACTAAGTTGTTACAGGAGTTCCAAAATGAGCTTTTTCCAATTTAAATTCTCATCAGTATGGACAACTCTAGATGTACAGAACTGTATACGTTCTTTCATTTTGAAACAGAGTCAGATCATTCCAGAAAACCAATCAATTATACTTTTAAGAACATTGTTTACTATTTATTTTGTTGCTGTATGTATGTCTGGTTTGATAATAATATTAGTGTCATCTTCAAAAAGAACTAATTCTGCTTTCTGTAATTAGATGAAAGACCATTTACTTATGTGAGGAACAGTGGCATTTGAAGTTTGGGAACTGCTTATGTGATTTCTCCCGTCAGAGGATTCCCTGCTGATTAGGGAAGAGTAGTACACAGTGAAATGTGGTACACAGTGAAACAGTCCATTTCAGCTCTTCATAATAATATTATTTGTTCATGTTGATATCACTATATGTTGACCTGTATCAAAGACATCTTTGACTGTAATGACAGAAAATCTGGTCAGTTGTATCCTTCCTCATATATTATTGTATCTTTTTGAGAGTCAGAAATTACAATTAACATATATATGTAGAAGTTAAATATCCCACAATACATACAGATAAGAGCAATTTTCTTCTCGTGATCAACTGTACAGTTTGGATGTGGTAGACACGTAGATTGTGAATGTTAACGATGTAGTACATAGTGAGACATTGTGGACTCTTGAATGCGGAGACATTCAAGCCTATGACAGTGTATCAATTTGCAAAGTGTGTTAGGGAAAGTTTTCTTGAGGCAGTGACACTGACAGATGTAATTTCTGGGTTTCGAAAATATGGAATTTATCTTCCTAATGTCAAGGGTCATTATCTCTAATGAGTCAGATTTCCTTGTGTCTGCAGTTTCATACCACATCGTAATTTTGATGGTGTGCATAACACAGTAGATCACTTTCAAACACTTTGTGA
Source organism: Schistocerca serialis cubense (assembly GCF_023864345.2). Lineage (NCBI taxonomy): Eukaryota > Metazoa > Arthropoda > Insecta > Orthoptera > Acrididae > Schistocerca > Schistocerca serialis. The sequence continues at coordinate 91,835,803 of NC_064638.1, read as the reverse complement.
GATAATAAGCAGGCATAGTCCATATCAATTCAGGTAGGTTGAATTTAGCATACGTTAAAATGAAGTACTAAGTAAGAAACACACATTTTTTTGTTTTCTCAAAAAAAAATTCTACTCAGAGATACAGCCCTCCAAAGATGACACTGCACATACCATTTTGACGATGCGAATTTTGGAAAAATTTTAACATGAGGTATCTCTGGAACAGTTCCAGATATTTTGTGTTTTTTTGAAAGAGAATTGCTTTATGATTACAAAGAAATCGTCCATTTGGACTTATCTGTCAAAGTTATTTTGCTGTAGTGTTGTGAACAATTTTTATGATTTATGGAAAAAAAATTTTTTCTTCAAAAATGCCAATCCATAAAATTTTGATATCGCCCCCATTGGTTTGTACCGTATAGTTCTACGTTCTCTGAAAAAGAGAGCTTCCACTTTTAGGTTGAACAGGTTTTGTAAACAATGAAATTTTTCATTAGTTCTGCATTCCCTGAAAAGGAGAGTTTCCACTTTTAGGTTGAACAGGTTTTATAAACAATGAAATTTTTGCCATACATAAAACTTGTTTTATTACCACATTATCATGTAACAGGCCCATAAAAATCAAAACCTAGCCTTATTTAACATAATTTTAGTTTTGAAAGATGAGTAAGAGACTCATTTTTCAAGTGTCTTAAATGGTTTCATAATGTATGTGGAAGGTCCAAGGACTTAAAGGTTTCAATTTATACAACTTCTGTGCACTCTGTTTTATATTGACATTAGCTAGTCAGTGAACTAAAAATGTGTTCTACTGCTTCAGTATCTTCCTTTGATATTGGGTGATGCCTTCCTGTTGAACCAATAGGAACTGGAGGATTTACGATCTTAAAAACATTGTGAACAAGAAGTGAACACTGATGGTGGTGTTTCTGTCTTTCAGCTGGAAACCTATATCTAGCAGCTGATCCATGTGGTAGCATAAAGTTCACTACAATTTTGTTTAACTCATAACTGGTGTCTATAATCTTCCACCAGACACACACACACACACACACACACACACACACACACACACACACACACACCTCTTCTCAGGTTGTGAATCTGAATGTTATCCTACTGTTTCCGAGGTGTTGGCCGAACAAATGAAATTTCTTCTTCTTTGCTATTTAGAGTGTGTGCGATATGAGTTTTCCCTCACTTTGAGTCCAAAAATGTGTCTTCCGAATTCCTTTCACAGGTGGTTTGTTTGGACCATTCTTCTTTCTTCTGCTCACGGAATTCTTCGATTTCCTCTTTGGTCAAAAGAATGAGGGCGATGTGTAAGATTTCATGACTCTCTTAAAATCCTCAGAATTCTGAATTGCAGCTGTATTTCGTCCAGAAAGATTACGTTTTGTAGCATGGTGCTTCAGCAGGCCTCCTGCACCATCACAAGGACTCTTCCCGTGACCAGTAGTAATGTATACCTAGTTAGTTGGCACAAGCAACTTGCTCATTTCAAACAGCTGGTATTGATTTTTAAAATAACTAGGAGCACTATCCAAAATAATGATGATCTTCTCTGCCCCTGTTTGCAGTTGAAGAATTTTGTGCCTTGCTAGCAAAGCATGTGCTGAGTCATGTCCTGTTAACTGCAACACTTGTGGTCTTGTTTTGAAAATATGTCACTCCTGTAATAATTGAAACCTGGTCATTACTCCAATGATACCCTTGTACTTCTTGTGGGAGAATTGCAGACCAGTTCTCAGCAAAATCACAGTGAAACACTAAAAATAGTTTTTCAGTCTGTACACACCCTTTCACTTCTGCGATGTGTTGTTGTTGCAATTTCTTCAGATGCTGGTGTGTTACTGCTTTCACTGACCATTTACCAAGTACATCAGTGAAACCTTCAAAGGCAACAGTTTTCTTAATTAGTTTATTTTACTCCCATGCCCCATATGTAATTTCTGCATAGTTATCTGCTACGTCTTCCAGGCCAAGTGTTTGTAAAGACAATGCTCCCTTTCCAGGGCAGTCACCACATTCGTGAAACAAACAAGAGTCTTACTTTATGGGACAGCCTACTAATGACTTCACATGCCCAACCAGAGTCTCATATGTCACACGCTCCAGTAAATTCTTCAAAGTTACCACACAAAGTTCAAAATTTACACAGTACACATATAAACAGACATCTCTAGGTGGGTGTGGAACTACCCACTTAGGTCGTAGTGCATTAAATTTTGACCTTCCAACATGTGAAGTTGTATAGTTGCTCTTATAAATTGCAAAAGTTTCTTTAATACTGCGCGTCATGTACCTCTTCACTTTCACAACTTTTTGACCTTCAACTGTTACAGTTATAGAGTCTTTTTTGTTGGCACTCTGGTGAGAGCAGTTCCATTTATCTTCCAGATAAAATGACTGCACTATTTGAACGCGAGCTGCTTCTACAGGATGACTGTAATAGGGATCTGATCTTCCAAAGACTCCTTTTACAGACCTCACATTTCCTGATTTGTCTACCATGTACTTTGATACTGATTGAATGTGGTTCAAAATTGTTTCCTTTGAAAATGTCTCTGGAATAATAGTTAAAACCTGCACCTTTTCACTGTAGGGTGCATAATATTCAACAGCTGAATTGATGTTTGTGAAAAATTTCTCCCAAGATGTGCAAGAGTGCTTTGGTTCAGTTTCCTCTGAAGATGGAATTTCTGCTTTGAAGAGTGTGGTCAGTTTTGCTGTAGTATATTCATCCATAGCTTTAGTAATTTCTCTGCGCTTTCTTGATACATAGAGCTTATGACTGGACTTCACTGACCACGGTTTCTTAACAGGACTAACACCTACCTCTGTAGTCGACTGATTCAGGGTATTTAATTCTTCCTCTGTTGATGCAAAATCTGCGCCATGGAAGGCTTCGCCTTGTGTAGATACTATCACTGTTGTTGTTCTGTCAAAACGTTGAACACAAAAGGTCATCACTGGAAACATCTTCACTTTGAAACAGAGTCCACAAATGAGAACACTTATTCACAATGTGAACAAAGTCTGTTTTATTTTTATTTTTGTTTGTCTTATGAATCACTCTTTTACGGATATGCAAATAGGCAGCACACTTCACTCTCCTGCGCAGCCCCAGTCAGATGATATTTCAAACAGTCCTTTTCACAAAACACACTGCAACTGTGTCAATGGCAAATTCCTCACGAAAACACAGAACTCACTGGATGGTCTCAGATTTCTTAGAAGCCTCTTCAGTAAACAAATTAGCACTAAACAACTACAATACCGAAACCTGCAGTGAAGAACCACGACAAAGAATCTGACAAGAAATTACAACAAAGTGTAAGAAATGTATGCAACATGAAAGTGAAAAGAAATAACTGCAACAAACAAAATGATAAGAAATAACTGCAACAAAGACAATAGAAATAAACATTGTAACAATGAAATCAGTAAGAAACAACTTCAGTGAAGACATACATTGCCCTTGAAAGTTAAAAAAATGATTTATTAAAATAAAACCAGTCCAACTTAAAACTGGAAGCTCTCCTTTACAGAGAATATAGTACTACATGGTACTAATCAACAATCTAGATTGGCATTTTTTGGAAAAAAAATCTGTAAATTATAAAAAAAATTCAAAAGGTGACAGTAAAAGAACTTTGACAGATGTCCAAACGGAGGATACCATTGTAATCATAAAGCAATTATCTCTGACATAGTATCTCGAACTGTTATAAAGATACAGCGTTTTACATCTTTTTCTGAAATTCACATCTTAAGAATGGTGTTCGCAGTGTGTTTCTTACTTACTCCTGAATTTTAACATACACTAAATTCAATAATGTCACAGACTATGAAGGTAACCCCCCCCCCCCCCCCCCCTGCCTGAAGTGATGCGGATTATGCGAGCCAAATGCTGTAACAGCCATGTGCAGTTTCGTGACTTCAACATCTGAGAAAAAGAGGCTATTGAAGAAAGATATTTAAGTGAGCAAAACCTATTGTATCTTAATGTTTATAATTGTATTTAACATGTCCATTTATGTTTGATGTATGACTTCAGTCATCCATGTATTAACAATGTAAAAAATCATAACAGTTTCGCTTTGTATTATACGTTGTACACAGTGACACATTTACAGCATCCTTTTAAAACTGCAAGCTCAACTAGCTGTTAAATTATTTTTGTTTCAGTCCATAATGTGGGTATTGAATTGTTCTTCTAAAAAGTTACAAACATTTTGTTCTATAAGAAATGATTTCTTAAAAAATCATCTGAAATGTTGTTTTTGTTTCACTGTATATTACTCTTCCTGCATTGGTTGGATTACTAAGAACAACTTTCTGAATTATTTTAGTTAGATCTGACATTATCCGTTGGTTGACTGCACCATCAGTTGCATAAAACATAACTGTATTTAGGAGGATATTGGTCCACAAAGTCAGATGTGTTAGACAGATCACAGAAAATATAAACTGGTGCAATTTCATTATTTAATGCATGTAGAATTTTGTTGTTTTTGAGAGAAGCGGTTAGTGTATTGCTGAAGATGGCTAAATGGTACAATTTTATTAATATTCTGTTAGCTAGTCATAAATTTTTAACTAGTATTTCTGCTTTTATCACATTAAATACAAGGCAGTTTTATTAATAACATATAATTTTGATTAGTTTATTTTTTGCAGTTTATTTCCCATGAACCAGAGTATTGGGGTATAGACGCAAAAGATTTTTGTGCTTTTTGCTGTTAGTTGAGAAAAAAAGCCACCCATAGGAAAGGCATTATAAGAATTTTTTTGACAATTGCACCGAGTTTTTGGTAATCATTTCTGAGGGTTGGTAAATTTTCATGCACTTCAAAATTTAAAAAGTTATCACATCGGGTTAGTATCAATATTTGCAGTGTGTGTAATTTGGTAAGTTCATCTGTTGGGCATTTGCTGTGTATATCATCTATTTGCATTTGTGGACTTCATTTAAGCAAATACGTGAAGAAAACAAATTGTGAGTTTGTAGCAATGGAAGACATTTTAAACTTCCTTTGGAATTTTCCTCATTTAGGTCTAACCATTGTGTTTCTACTTGACAGTCTAGTATTTAAAATTAATAGGCCACTGAGCAAACTTGCAGTTACACTTATTAAATAATGATATTCTTGATGCACTTTTTATATTAGAAGCTGTATGACAATCCTGTGATTCATTCTAAGTGACCAAAAATCAAATTAAACCTAACACACAAAAAAATTGAAACCATAAAAGGAATTATTTAGGTGCTGATGAAAACAGTGGGTTAAATGACAACGGAAATACACATGGATGAAGCAAACTTAAATGTGACAAAGTTATTTTGACTGAAGGGTTGCATTAGTTTCCCCTTAATTCCTCAAGTGAATGCTATGGCAGTTCCATTACATAGTCTAGTTCTTTTACCTGCACTAGTCCTATCAACAATTAATTTGTGATCTGCCTCTGATTTCACACTTGAGGTGGAGTCTCTAACCAACGGAGTGGGAAGTATATAAAAACATTAGCTCATCATAGTGTTTTCATCAGACTAGCCTTTTTTTGTGGAAATATAAGGGACTCCACAAAAACTCATTTTTTGTTTGGATATTTATGTGTGTATAGTAAAAGATTTTATAATCTTCTTAACTAACTAGAAAGGATTATATGAAAGTTATGAGGCTGCACATTCAACAACTATTCAGTAACAACTACCATGAGAGGTGCTCACTGCAGTCTATTAATGTGGAGTGCACTGAGAAAGTGTCCATGAGAGGCAGCCTGTTACGCAGGAAGCTTTACTTGCTGGGTGGTGTTACAATGCGGTGGATTCATACACAAGACAACAAAACTGGTACCAATCGTGAGGTCGTACAGCAATGGCAGTTCTGTAGATGCATGTGTGCATAGTGTGCAAAAATTGAGTTATTTGATAAAATGTTCTTGTACACGATGGGTTGATTAAACTAAGTCAAACGTTGTAGAGCAACATTATTAATTTCTGTTAAAATAAGTATTCCTGATGTTTCGGCGCAGTAAGAGCAATTTAAACTATTAGGCTATAGGAAGGAAAATAGTGACAGTGAGAATTTGTGTCTCGCCAGTAGACATTCTTGGTTAATACAAAATCAAGCTACATTTCAATAAAATATTTATTTTTGTTAACAGGTGCTACTACGGGTCATGTGAACGATAGACTGTAAATCACATATTTTTCCATTCAGCAGAGAGATTATTAGCAATTTTTCTCCAAGTTATGTCATGGTCAACACACTAGTCCATGTGACGTATGACAAGTAAACATAAATTCATGATTATAATCGGGTGTATTATTTTTTTCTGTGTGATGTACAAGAACTTTAAGCCATACCAGATTTTCGTCCTGCCCACAAGCACCTTATTTATTTTATTTATTAATTTAATGTTCCAATGATCTCAAATTGTTAGCACATCATGTAAGCTGTGGAATGAGTCAGATACAAAGATATTGTGGAATTATGATTTATTCATCTCATGACATACATTTGCAATCCATGTTGAAAATTTGCAGTACAGTTACAGTGATTTTTACACTAATAAATAGTAATACTAAAACATATAATAACAATAAAATGATATTTCTTGGGATATGTCATGCATTGTATCCACCTCAAATTTCCAGTTTGTCCTGAATGAATTTAAATCTGTATTTACTTGTTTCCTTTTAATTCATTATAAATTTTCATTCCCGTGTGTTGAGGGCCTTGAGCATGCAGTTTGAGGCAGTGAGTGGGAAGCATAAAATTCTCTTTGTTTCATGTATCATGTCAGTGAAGAAAATGGTTTCCCTCAAATAATCTATGCTTGGTATGCAAGAAGATAATAATCTCATGCATCTATAAAGGGACAGCAGAGTTAATATTTTAAGTTTACTAAATAGTGGAAAACACAGTTCTTGATGATTTATGGTACACATATTTCAATTTTTTTTTTGTATTTTTAGTATCTACACTGTTTGTCAGTTACCACAAAAAATTATTCCACACCTAATAATGGGTTCAGAGTAGTTTTTATATTCGACATTTTGTGCGTGCCTGTAAGTTGTAGTTGACAGTATGTGTACTGCAAATGCAAAGCTGCTCAATCTGTTTGCTAGATACCCAGTGCATGCCTGCCAACTCAAATTTTTATCCATATTTAATTCTAATAATTTGACCAACTCAGTGTCTGCTATATCTACACAATTACGAATAATCTTAATCTGGTCACATTTTCACTTGTTGATTTTGAGTGGGGTTGTATAAGTCTTTTATATGTTTAGATTGAACCTGTTCAGCTGAAACCAAGTTTTGAAGGTACTGAGTGTTCTGATCAAAGATTTGTGAATTTTTTTTATGAATCCTTATTTACAACTAACACAGAAGTATCATCTGCAATCAGAAATGGTGGGGAGCTGGTATTTAATCGTAAGTCATTGACATAAAAGAGAAACAGCATTGGGCTTAGTATGGAGCCTTGTGGAAACCCTGAGATATGTCTCCTCCCCCCCCCCCCCAAATTCCCCACCTGGTCAAATAATAATTTGACCCACTTATAGAAATGTTATGCTTTGCTTTCTGTTCGATAAGTGGATTTATGACAGTGTAGTGCTCTATCTCAAATGCTACACTGTTTAAAGTTTTGTAAATAAGCAGTGCTTGGTTTACAGAATCAAATGCCTTTGTGAGGTCACAGAAAATTCCTGTCACATTATTGGACTTGTAATGATGAATGATGTTCTTATGTCCTCACTGAAGCTGTACACTGCATCTCTTGTTGAAAACCAAATTGTTTGTTTAGAATAATATAATATTTTGAAATGAAGTTTTGGATTTGGCCAACAGAAACTTTTCAGATATTTTACATGTGACTGGGAGAATTGAGATAGTGGGATAATTATTTTTTGACTTGGGCATATCTTCAAAACATTGGTTTATTATTTGGACTAGTGGGTTTGCCGTTATGCTATGCACTACTAACTTTAGTGAGTGCTCCATTCCAAACTGTTGCTTTTTAATGCTAGGAGTGCATTTTCTACATCCTTAGAAATTTTTTTAGGTGTTCAGAGTTTTCATCAAGCCCAAAGGGATTTACGTGGTTGTGATAATCAGTAACATCGATATCAAACTTTGCCACATTTATAAATTATTCATTGAAGCACTTTGTCATTTGAGTTGGACATGCAATAGTGTTTCCTTGAAAGTAGCCTTGACAACTATTTGAAATAGAGTATTATAGAGGGTAGCTTCTTCAATGAACTCAGTATCTTTATTACATTTCAATTCTTTGTGCAGCTGCATTTCTTTACAATGGAAATTTTTATGTCATGGGTGATCCACTTTAACTCATAGGTCAATTTGTTGCTGCAGGGTCACCATTTACACTTTTTTAGCTTATTACTAAATATTAACATGTTTTCTCTTCTATGTTTATAAAAAAACCATGTTTCACATTATTATACTTATTAAAAAATTAAAAAGAACACTAGATACAGTACATGTAACTTTAACCTTCTTTAAATGTTACAAAAAAGATAATATTGTACATTATTTTACTTCGTTAATACAAAATTTAAAAAAACTAGGTAATGTTCATATAGTGGCATGTTCCTTTGATTATATGTTATAATTTGGAAAAGAGCGAAAATATGTTTCGGTATCGGCAAGGAATTAAGGTGAGGTGAGGTATTTGTAAACTGGGGGCAATTGGAGACAAAATGTATAAAATCTTGCTGGATTGATATTTGGTGTAATTGTAGGTAGGATTGTTTTCAGCTGTTGTTTTTTAGTTTGGCATCATTCCCCTCTCTTTTTTATTGTCAAAATTTGTTAGTTGTTGAGCTTCTTATGTTGTGTCTAGCTGTTCATTAGCTTTAATTTTGGAAGAAAGAAAATTGTATTTTTTCCTTTATTTGTTAGTAAGTTGAACATGTTTATTGTTTATTAAGTTATTTTTCATTCCTAAATGAGGTTATAATAATGAAATTACTTAATATCAGGCTAAATAAGAACTATCGTGTGTTTACATTTCCCTCTAAAAAATTACAAAGAAGGTTAATTGGGAACAGATACTGCATGGATGTTGCAAGTGTATAGGTTGGTGATATTCCACATCAGGTTTTGAAAAATGCAAAGAACTTACATTAAAATGTTCAGATTGTAGTTACACTGTGACTCGTGTGTCAAGGGCTGTGGATGATGTAATAACTAAAGTTAAAACATTTAGGGAAGCAAAAAGCAGGTTATTGTTGTTGTTGTTGTTGTTGTTGCTGTTGTTGTGGTCTTCAGTCCTGAGACTGGTTTGATGCAGCTCTCCATGCCACTCTATCCCGTGCAAGCTTCTTCATCTCCCAGTACCTACTGCAACCTACATCCTTCTGAATCTGCTTAGTGTATTCATCTCTTGGTCTCCCTCTATGATTTTTACCCTCCACGCTGCCCTCCAATACTAAATTTGTGATCCCTTGATGCCTCAGAACATGTCCTACCAACCGATCCCTTCTTCTGGTCAAGCTGTGCCACAAACTTCTCTTCTCCCCAATCCTATTCAATACTTCCTCATTAGTTATGTGATCTACCCATCTAACCTTCAGCATTCTTCTGTAGCACCACATTTCGAAAGCTTCTATTCTCTTCTTGTCCAAACTATTTATCGTCCATGTTTCACTTCCATACATGGCTACACTCCATACAAATACTTTCGGAAATGACTTCCTGACACTTAAATCTATACTCAATGTTAACAAATTTCTCTTCTTCAAAAACGCTTTCCTTGCCATTGCCAGTCTACATTTTATATCCTCTCTACTTCGACCATCATCCGTTATTTTGCTCCCCAAATAGCAAAACTCCTTTACTACTTTAAGTGTCTCATTTCCTAATCTAATTCCCTCAGCATCACCCGACTTAATTCAACTACATTCCATTATCCTCGTTTTGCTTTTGTTGATGTTCATCTTATATCCTCCTTTCAAGATGCTATCCATTCCATTCAACTGCTCTTCCAAGTCATTTGCTGTCTCTGACAGAATTACAATCTCATCGGCGAACCTCAAAGTTTTTATTTCTCCTCCATGGATTTTAATACCTACTCCGCATTTTTCTTTTGTTTCCTTTACTGCTTGCTCAATATACAGATTGAATAACATTGGGGAGAGGCTACAACCCTGTCTCACTCCCTTCCCAACCATCACTTCCCTTTCATGCCCCTCGACTCTTACAACTGCCATCTGGTTTCTGTACAAATTGTAAATAGCCTTTCGCTCCCTGTATTTTACCCCTGCCACCATTAGAATTTGAAATAGAGTATTCCAGTCAACATTGTCAAAAGCTTTCCCTAAGTCTACAAATGCTAGAAACGTAGGTTTGCCTTTCCTTAATCTTTCTTCTAAGATAAGTCGTAAGGTCACTATTGCCTCACGTGTTCCAGTATTTCTACGGAATCCAAACTGATCTTCCCCGAGGTCGGCTTCTACCAGTTTTTCCATTCGTCTGTAAAGAATTAGTATTTTGCAGCTCTGGCTTATTAAACTGATTGTTTGGTAATTTTCACATCTGTCAACACCTGCTTTCTTTGGGATTGGGATTATTATATTCTTCTTAAAGTCTGAGGGTATTTCGCCTGTTTCATACATCTTGCTCACCAGATGGTAGAGTTTTGTCAGGACTGGCTCTCCCTAGGCCGTCAGTAGTTCCAATGGAATGTTGTCTACTCCGGGGGCCTTGTTTCGACTCAGGTCTTTCAGTGCTCTGTCAAACTCTTCATGCAGTATCGTATCTCCTATTTCATCTTCATCTACATCCTCTTCCATTTCCATAATATTGTCCTCAAGTACAGCGCCGTTGTATAGACCCTCTATATACTCCTTCCACCTTTCTGCTTTCCCTTCTTTGCTTAGAAATGGGTTTCCATCAGAGCTCTTGATGTTCATACAAGTGGTTCTCTTATCCCCAAAGGTCTCTTTAATTTTCCTGTAGGCAGTATATATCTTACCCCTAGTGAGATAAGCCTCTACATCTTTACATTTGTCCTCTAGCCATCCCTGCTTAGCCATTTTGCACTTCCTGTCGATCTCATTTTTGAGACGTTTGTATTCCTTTTTCCCTGCTTCATTTACTGCATTTTTATATTTTCTCCTTTCATCAATTAAATTCAATATTTCTTCTGTTACCCAAGGATTTCTACTAGCCCTCGTCATTTTACCTACTTGATCCCCTGCTGCCTTCACTACTTCATCCCTCAAAGCTACCCATTCTTGTTCTACTGTATTTCTTTCCCCCATTCCTGTCAATTGTTTCCTTATTCTATCCCTGAAACTCTGTACAACCTCTGGTTTAGTCAGTTTATCCAGGTCCCATCTCCTTAAGTTCCCATCTTTTTGCAGTTTCTTTAGTTTTAATCTACAGGTCATAACCAATAGATTGTGGTCAGAGTCCACATATGTCCCTGGAAATGTCTTACAATTTGAAACCTGGTTCCTAAATCTCTGTCTTACCATTATATAATCTATCTGAAACCTGTCAGTATCTCCAGGCTTCTTCCATGTATACAACCTTCTTTTATTATTCTTGACCAAGTGTTAGCTATGATTAAGTTATGCTCTGTGCAAAACGCTACGAGGCGGCTTCCTCTTACATTTCTTCCCCTCAATCCATATTCTCCTACTACATTTCCTTCTCTCCCTTTTCCTACTATCGATTTCCAGTCACCCATGACTATTAAATTTTCATCACCCTTCACTATCTGATTAATTTCTTTTATTTCATCATACATTTCTTCAATTTCTTCGTCATTTGCAGAGCTAGTTGGCATATAAACTTGTACTACTGTAGTAGGTGTGGGCTTCGTATCTATCTTGGCCACAATAATGCGTTCACTATGCTGTTTGTAGTAGCTTACCCGCATTCCTATTTTCCTATTCATTATTAAACCTACTCCTGCATTACCCCTATTTGATTTTGTGTTTATAACCCTGTATTCACCGGACCAGAAGTCTTGTTCCTCCTGCCACCGAACTTCACTAATTCCCACTATATCTAACTTTAACCTATCCATTTCCCATTGTAAATTTTCTAACCTACCTGCCCGATTAAGTGATCTGACATTCCACGCTCCGATCCGTAGAACGCCAGTTTTCTTTTTCCTGATAACGACATCCTCTTGAGTAGTCCCCGCCCGGAGATCCGAATGGGGGACTATTTTACCTCCGGAATATTTTACCCAAGAGGACGCCATCATCATTTAATCATACAGTAAAGCTGCATGCTCTCGGGAAAAATTACGGCCGTAGTTTCCCCTTGCTTTCAGCCGTTCGCAGTACCAACAAAGCAAGGCCGTTTTGGTTATTGTTACAAGTCCAGATCAGTCAATCATCCAGACTGTTGCCCTTACAACTACTGAAAAGGCTGCTGCCCCTTTTCAGGAACCACACGTTTGTCTGGCCTCTCAACAGATACTCCTCTGTTGTGGTTGCACCTACGGTACGGCTATCTGTATCGCTGAGGCACGCAAGCCTCCCCACCAACGGCAAGGTCCATGGTTCATGGGGGGAGGAAGCAGGTTATGGTGTTCCAAAATGTGTCACAAACCATTGAATTACGGGTTGGAAGTAACATTTTTCTGAGGGTCCATAATTAAAGAATAAAAGGAAGTTAAATCTGCCCATTTATGCAGTTTCTGTACAATTTTATTATAATTTCTTCTTTAGGTGAGAGTGTAACACAGGATTAATTAGGCGTTGGGCATTGTCAAACTCTTCTTCTACATATTGAAGCTACAGTGGCCAACTCTTTATTTGCTCACGCAGAAACTGAATGTGACAAAGAAAAACATGGGTCATTGGTTTAAAACATGTTAAACAGAATTCATCGAAGACTCCATTTTAAGATGGCCATCCTTGTGAGGATAGGTATGAGCCTTTACAAAACATAATATCTGTATTTCTTTGAAGAAACCCAAACACCTTCAAAAGTCCCAAAAGAATGCTAGAGATCCATTTGTAGTTTATACCTTCTTCAGTGAACGGAATAATTTGTATTAAATATGAAAGACAAAAGACAATGAGAGATCATGCTTTGCTAACAGTTGTGATGCATCTGGGGATTGACAGTGACCCAATTAAGCTAAGAGCTCTTGGGGAAGAGGGAAAGCCACAAAATATTTTCTTCTAATGGATCACGTATAGAATTGGCAACTGTTTTGGCTTCTGTTGCTTCAGATGACACAACATTGATTTAGTGTGCTTACTGCATCATTTACATGATAAGACCACAACCACTTGACAAGAATTCATGTTTGGCCCTGTTAAACCCAAACGGGGAGAAAAGCTTAGCCATTTGTATGTTCTGTTTATGAGTGCTAATAAGGAATATGTTACTGCCTCATTTTTCATGTTACTTGATAAATTCCTTTCAACAATTGCTTATTTTGGAACTTTTAATGCATGTTGGTTAGAGTAATTGTAAACACTGTTATAATCATTCAGGAAAATGTTCATTTCATGGAACAAAGTTGGTCTCTAGTTACCTCAGCTAGCAAATCAGTAACCAATCCACACTTTCATATAGCAGTTTCCATTTGCCCCTGATCTAATGGGGTAAATGTAAACTCATAAAGTTGTCAGTTAGAATCAACAGATTAAGGAATCCAAGAGCACAGTTTGTGTTTCAGGCCTGCTAAGTCTTAAAACTACAAAACTAAGTCGTGAATGTAGCAAGCTAGTAATTACTTCAAATCAAAGTGAAAACTTCTGAAAATCATTTCCAATTACCATTCCTGGCCTTACCTGATTAACCGCATTAACAAGATTTTTACAAGATAAATATTTATAGTAGTTTCCCAAAAAAAAAGTTTATTGCATATCTATGAAATGCAACCCTCAGATAAGAAAGGAAGCTTTTCATATATTATAGTTGAATAATTTATCATAGGCAATTATTTAAGTCTTTCTAAATACAAGTTCCCTTTTTTCTAATGGGTAAATGGATATATGTGAAAAATATTTCTTTAATTTAGCTTTAAATAGAGATTTATTGTTTCTTAAACATCGTATCAGTTGTGGGAGTTAAAAATTTTGGTGCCAGACCATTTGGCACTTCATTGCACCAGTGTCAGGTTCTTAACAATGAATATTTTCTTGTGTCATAGCTATGACAGTTTCTATTATCGCTGTACTCGGCCGAGCTCTTGATTACAAAACATGTAAGTGAATATATGTACTTGGATGTACTGGTCATTATTTGAAGCTTGCTGAAAAAGTTAAAAAAGTTACAGCTTGAAGTTTTGTTGGGAGGGAGGGTAGAGGGATCAGGGAGTACTCTACACATGATTCTAGTAGCCTTTTCTGGGGCCCAAAAATCTTATTTGTCAAGGCAGGATTTCCTCAGATGACGGTTCCATAACACAATGGACTTAATAGTTGTTAAGTCTCCAATGTCAGAGATCAGTATGATCGCATATGTAGCTGAGCTCAGTCTTTTTAGGTTGTGTTGGATATGAGAGGACCAGTTCAAATGGCTCTGAGCACTATGGGACTTAACATCTATGGCCATCAGTCCCCTAGAACTTAGAACTACTTAAACCTAACTAACCTAAGGACAGCACACAACACCGAGTCATCACGAGGCAGAGAAAATCCCTGACCCCGCCAGGAATCGAACCCGGGCGTGGGAAGCGAGAACGCTACCGCACAACCACAAGCTGCAGACAGGACCAGTTCCTTTTGATATCAGTATGCACTTCAAAGAAATTTAGAAGTGTCTGTTCTTTCATTTTACTTTTTTTTTTTTTTTTTTTTTTTTTGGTAGAATTGAATAAAATAAAATTGATCTACCTGAATTTAGTGAAAGATCATTTGTACTTAACCAATTAATCACTTCAGAGAGTTTGTTGTTTAGGGACTCCTCAAAACTGTCATCAGATTATCCTCACATGAAGATGATGGTATCAGCAACAAATAGGTAGACTTGCACACAATCATAGATCATTTATAAAGAACAAAAACAAAACAACAGTGGCACAAGAACTGAGCCTTGATACATGCCACAAGCGGTAGGAATCAATTTAGATTAAGCAGAGGTATCCCACCTATGCTATTTCGAACTTTCGTTTGTTTTCTGTACTGGATAAATGATGGAGCCATTACGTGCAAATTCTCTAATTCCAGCTAATTTGGCTTTGTGCACGAGAATATCATGATCGACATAACCAAAGTTTTTGATAAGTCACGTATGTCACCAATTGCTACCGTTTTTTCATTTAGAGTTTCAGTGATTTCATTTGCAAGTACATACACTGCATCATCTATTGCATAGCCCTTTTGAATGCCAAAGTGGCTCTTGCTGATAATTTTGCTCTCCATAAAGTGTCCAGTAATTTGAGAATGCATTAATTTTTCTAGAATTTCAGAGAAAACTGTTAATAATGAAGTAAGATGGTAGTTCATGAGCTCATTTTTATCACCCTTCTGTATAGGGTCTTCACAGTGGCATGTTTTGTTGAATTGAAGTATTAAAAATGTGGCACAGAATATAACATATCCGTAGACATAAATATTTCAATAAATTTAGAGATCAAGTGCCTGTTTGAATTTCCTCTATAGTGGTAGGATCGAGGTACATTTTTGGGATTATGTTGGAGTATGCAGCTTGATGCAAAGTCGTGGTTTCATCAACAGAGAGCTTACAGCCAATCTGCTAAGTATCTGACAGGAAGTGTTTGTTAAAAATTTCAGCTACACTTTTTGGATTTTCTATTAAGTTTCCCCCAAGTAAGAATTTTAAGCCATCTGCTACTTGTTTTTGTCACTATCTCATCTTTTATGATTTTCTGTTTCTTTTTTCTTCATTTTATTATTAACATTATCTATTTTCTCCGTATAAAAAGGGACATTTGATTTCTGTAAAACTTTTAAAATTATGCAGTACAGTGTATGATGTTTCCATTTTTCTCTGTCTGTTAGTTATTCCAGTTGTGACATACTTTTCCCCTATTAGTTCTGTGTGACTGTTCAACACCTTTTGTAATCTATGGATTATGTACAGATTTGGGATGAGTGCACCTAACTCATTTCTTTGGAAAGGATTCTTCAAAAAGGACAGAAAATTCACCTATAAAATAATTAAATTTGTCATTAAAATTATCTACATGGTAAATAAAAGACCTGTCTGTGGGTTGCAGCTTGTAGTTGAAAGATTCTTCTGTTTGCTCATTATTCTTATAAATTTCCTTTAGAGAGATTGTTTGTTGTGAAGGTTAACCATGCGGAGAGTGATGATTTGATCATCACGATCTAATTGTGAATACAGATTCACTTGTCTGCACCTGGAGACAAGAACACCAGTTCACTGAAAACAAAAGCTGCATTCTGATTCCAACTTTAACTCAAGTTCCTTCATCTCCTGTTTACATGTAAAATGCACAGTCAAGCTATAAGTCCAGAATGGTATCTTATAATAGGATGTTTGAGTGTAAAATGGTGCTGACAGATATTTGGATACAGCCGAAAACATTTTTTTTTAATGGTTAGCGTGATGCATAAAACATGGGCTTTCACATTTTTGAAGCTTATTAGAACAGTATCATTTTTCTTTTTTTTTTTTTTTGTGAAATGATATAACTCTGTTAGTACTTGCAGTTTCTCTGCACATGGACCCAGGAACTTGAGTTGACAAGGCCAGTCAAGTAAGCTACTTTCTTGTACGAGGGTCATATAACCAAATGTTCACAATGAAGCTGATCACCAAATCTGTTTTTTCGTGAGTGACTGTCTCAAGTTTGTCTTTGCACTAGAAACAACATATTTAAGTCTTCCATGTGTTGCTTGTGCTTCTTTCCCTTAAGCTTTAGCATGTGTTTGATCTGTATTGTGTTTTAGTTTTCTTTTTAAGAATTAGTGGATTTCACTATGCACATAAATATGTTGCCATGCATCAAGTTCTCTTTGCTGTCAAGGTTACCTTAGCATTAATTGTCTTACTGACACATACAAGTTCATCTTCACTCGAGTCATCAAAACATTCTGTTAATAATCGATGTCACTGTCATAAATGAGAAAATTTAGGCAACTGGCATTTGAAGCAGACTGCCGAACAATTCTACTGCTGCCAACATACATTGCGCGTAAGAACCATGAAGACAAGATATGAGAAATTAGGGCTTGTATGGAGGCATACAGACAGTTGCTTTTCCCTTGCTTTTTTACAGGAGAGGAAATGACAAGTAATGGTGCAGGGTACCCTCCGCCACACGCTGTACAGTGGCTTGCGGAGTGTCGATATGGATGTGGAAACCCCAAACAATAACACTATCCATGTCTTAGAACTCATCTATTTGCTTGTGGATTCAGATTACACTCAGTAATGTACCACTGTCCTACTGTATCCGATCGTCTGTCTCTGTCTTATTCTGAACTGAAATGTATAGAACATCTCATAAACTGTAGGAAGCATGACATGAAATAGTTTCATCACGTTACTCTTTTGGCACCAAGTTAATGTAAAAATATATGCGCAATACAATTTTGCCCTTTTCCAGGGGCTGTTGGGAGCTTAAGCATGCAATCATGGCACAGTTTATGAGCTGAGGTAGGGGGAGGAGGGGGTATAATGAAAAAGAGCTCTGCCCCTTTGCTACAGAGCAATGTATTTTTATTCACAGTGCCTACTACTATGTTAGAGGGTGTTGTATTTGTTTAGTAACTAAGGCTGTAAATGGGCAGAAACATTGTGTACAAGTCTGAAGTCATCTGACTTCCACCGATTTCTTTGCCCTTAGAAAAAGACCAATCCATTGTGTTCCTAATGTTGGGAATTTCATGAGTCAGTGAGTTTATGAGTGAAATTTGAAAATTGAAAGCCATGGCTAGGAGCAGTTTGAATGAAATCTGAAGGCACTGAAATTGTGTGTGGAGGATAGGAACATTCTGCAACCTTTTTTATTACCATTAATGTAGTGAAATTACACTCATGGATGATAGTGTTAGAAAAAGGTTGTCAAGTTGGCAGTGAGTTTATTGAAAAGAGTTCATTGTTGGGCTTCCTTTCAGTAGATCAGTTTTTCTATTGAGCCTCTAGAAAAATCTGAAAATTGGCAAGTATTTCTAAGTCCTTTTTGCATAACAGTGTCTTCTACAGTGGAATCTGTCCAGTCCGTCACTAAAATTGTGTATTCATTTTGTTTGTAATCTTAATTTTTTGGATAGTAAAGTAACACTTTAATCTCACTTAGTCATGCTCAATAACTACTGAACTACGTAAATTATATTTTGATTCTAATTGTTTATATATGCAAAAAGATTGTGATGGATGGGAAATAGTGATTGTGGCAGATGGGACAATTTATATGATATAATTAAATTAAAACCTGAGTCTTGAGCATCAACGCTTCACACATCCTTTCTCCATTGCTAACATTGAGGAATGTTTTCTGGAGTGTCCAAATTGCATTAAGCTTAATTCAACATTACATTTTCAATTTTTCGCTCTTCATTTATTGTGTTAATGCACAATGATGTGTAGAACATTAGCCAAAATGTTTAATAGGTTTCTGACTTATAAGTTAATTATTAAGCTTGATTGTTTTTTAACAATGCTATAACTGACCTTATGTAAGTGAAGGAAATGGAGGACAAGGTGATATAGCAGTCTTTTGATCGTCTGAAACCAGTTGAGGTCAAGCAAAGAGAGTATTTATAAAGAAAGAAAGAAATCAGCAAGAATTAAGAAAAATCTTCTCTATTAAAGAACAAGAAAGCTTTGAAAGTGAAAAGGGAGAAAGAAAGAATAAGAAATCAGAAATACCAGAAGTAAAATAGAAAATTCCACTAAAAATGGTACCTCACCCACTTCAAGTTTAGATTGTATAAGTGTCATCAAAGTCTGCAGATTGCTGTAAAAAAAAATACAGTCAGGGTTGCCAATGAGTCTACAAAACAGAGAGTAATTCTGAAAAATGTCGTCCATAATCAAATGCCAGAATTAGCAAATAAACTGTTTTCTGAGCCAACTGTCAAAGAAATTAAACAGAGCAAGCCCAAGATCACTGAATAAATAAAGCATTTCTGTCACCAAAATAATATTTGTGTGCAATGAGCAGGAAAGCAAGAGGTGAAGTCTGTAAATAACTTTTAAACATGGAAGTGCGAGTTTCACCAGAAGAGTTATGTGATACTTATCGTTAAAGAGGCTTGTGAGGTCTTTAAACAAGAAACTGGGATTGCCATACAGAAGTCTCTTTTACTGGCTTTACCCAAGTATGTTCTGCCTGTTTCCTATACTCGTCATAATGTTTGTGTTTGCTAATATCATGTTAATTTTAATTACCTGCTGCAGGCTGTAAATAATGTGTACATGAACTTCCCTAGTACGGAAAAGATTTACTTCCTCTTGTTTTCTGACATGGAGAAAGAACTCAATGTTAGGAGACTGTGATGCTTGTGATAATGTCTGTGATCTTCATCAGTTTCTCGCTCAAGATGTTGACAAGAATGTGTGAAGGAGAAGCAGTGGAAGATCGGAAACAAAAAGCCAGCCTTTGCAATAGTCAGTGATCGTGCATGACAACTATGCAGTCTCGACCTTCTTGCACAGTATGACACAGGAGCTAAAAGAAATTCTGCCTACACTAAAATCAGTCTTTGTTTTCTTTGTTAGAGGAGCAGCCCAGTTTAAAAGTAAATTTATGATGAGCTCCTTATACTATTCAAAATATGACATTGGGGTAGGGCTCCACTGGTCCTTTTTTGCAACATCCCATGGCATTTGATGAAATTGGTGTGTGAAGGCTCATCTGTTGTACATAGTGTATAATCCACAGGAATTCTTTGATTATGTAAGAGAAGAAATAAAAAGTATCTTGGTTCTTTTCATAAGTACCGAATCAGTACTCTGAAATGAACAATTTTTTCTAACTGGTGGCTGATGGTGGCAGATGCACCTGTAATTCATTCCAGCCACTTTTTCAGACCACATGACATGCATCATTAACTGGTTGCAAAAAAGATAAACAGATGCACCTGGGAAATGGGTTGCTGTGAGATACAAAAGGAACACATCATCTTGGTAAAATGATTAGAGTGATTTCTCCAAATAAATTTGAAGTATCATTGACAGTAGAGCTTTGTGTACCAGGCCATTATAAACTGATTCAGTCTATAGATCAATCGGATATGCTGTAACCAAGATGAAGTCTTGAAAATTATTTATCCTCCTGTTGTAGTAAATAGTAGGAGGGTTCAATGGAAGGCCCCTGCCGAAATATGGAGCCACGCTGCCTCTACAACCATTCATAATTGCCAGTGCAGGATTTTGTGCACAAACTGCTCTCTCAATTATATCCCATAAATGTTCAATGAGATTCATGTTAGGCAATCTGAGTGACCAAACCATTCACTTGAACTGTCCAGAATGTTCTTCAAACCAGTCATGAACAATTGATGCCTCGTGAAATGGCTCATTGTCATCCATAAAAATTCCATCGTTGTTTGGGAACATGAAGTTCTCGAATGGCTGTCAATGGTTGGTTCAGTTGGACGAGAGGACCCAGTCCATTCTTGCCTTGTGTGGTCTGTGCCACACTCGAACCCTACCATCAGCTCTTACCAACTGAAATTGTGACTCGTTTGACCAGGCCACAGTTTTCCAGTCATCTAAGGTCCAAACGATATGGTCCCAAACCAAGGAGAGGCACTGAAGGTGATGTTCTGTTAACAATGGTACTTGCACTGGTTGTCTGTTGCCATAACTTCAAAATGGTTCAAATGGCTCTGAGCACTATGGGACTTAACATCTGTGGTCATCAGTCCCCTAGAACTTAGAACTACTTAAACCTAACTAACCTAAGGACATCACACACATCCATGCCCGAGGCAGGATTCGATAATGGACATATTTGTTGTACATCCCACATTGATTTCTGCTGTTATTTGACATGTTGCTGCTGTCTGTTAGCTCTGACAACTCTGCAAATGCCATTGCTATTGGTCATTAAATGAAGGTGATCAGCCACTCTGTTGTCTGTGGTGAGAGACAATGCCTTAAATTTGATATTTTCGGCACACTCTTGACACTGTGGATGTCAGAATATTGAATTCCCTAACATTTTCTGAAACAAATGTCCCAAGCAGCTAGTTCCAACTACCATTCTGCGTACAGAATCTGTTAATTCCTGTTCTGTGGCCATAATCACATTGGAAAGCTATTCACATGAATCATCTGAGTGCAAATGGGAGCTCTGCCAATGCATTGCCCTTTTACACCTTGTGTACATGATACTAGCGCCATCTGTATATGTGCATATTGCTATTCCATGACTTTTGTCGCCTCAGTGTATTTCTGTTACGACTGTCATTTTATTTAGTGTTATTTGTCTCAAAAAGTGTTGGATATGATTTTGGAGGAATGATTTTGGAGGACCAGTCAGTGCCCATATCCATTCCATCACATTACCTGTCCTGTCTATCATGTAACACTTACTCCTTCAAAAACTTCAATTTATTAATGATCCTACATTTATGTATGCTATATACGATTCTTGGAGATTCAAGGTCATCTGAAAGCTACATTTA